>NW_027437181.1:1610000-2210000 GCF_033239565.1 Halichoeres trimaculatus | reverse complement strand
ATCCATGTAACTTAAAGCTTTACCACTTTAACTTTTTTTGCCCAGGCAGCCAAGTGCTGCAGCTTGTGTGGAGCTGAATCTATATCTCCCATCTATTCTGATGGGGGGAGCTGAAAGGGCTTTTTCGGGGTTCACTGGCTTTGAGGGCTTGTCATTAGAAAACCATTTGAAAAACAACGAATTCATACACAGCTTTTGTAAAGCAGGGTCTACTGTGTCATTTGAGCAAATATCAAGATGATACCACTTATGGCCTGGTAGGAGATCATTATTGAAAAAGGCTCTAAAGTGGCCAATTTGTTTTTTGAAAGGCAAATTGCTGGCTTCCTGTGTGAGATAGGTCAGGAGTGTCAGCATATTTTTTGTGCATCTCAATGAGACGAACATTTTGATGTTGGTTTGATCTCTCTATGACAATTCTTGTTTCAAAGCATCATCTCAAGGCCAAGTTTTGGAAACAACCCCTCATAGGGGCTTATTTGAGGTTCACTGACTTTGAGGGCTCGTCATTCGAAAACCATTTGAGAAACAACAAATTCATACACAGCTTTTGTAAAGCAGGGTCCACTTTGTCATCTGAGCAAATTTAAAGCCAATACCACTTGTGGCCGAGGAGTAGATCATTTTCGAAAAAGGCTCAGGAGTGGCCAGAATTTTTTTTGAAAGGCAAATTGCTGGCTTCCTGTGTAAGATAGGTGAGAGGTGTCTATATATTATTTGTGCGACTCAATGAAACAAACATTTTGAAGTTGGTTTGATCTCTCTATGACAATACTGGTATCGTGACATGGCCTAAAAATATTGAGATATGATTAAAATGCCGTATCGCCCAGCCCTACTAGAGAGAAAAAAAACGTAAAAGAGGTGAAACTTTCATATTAAACTACTTTACAACACATTATGGCTTACACACTCTGTTTACCTTAATGTTGTAGCTCAAACTGAGGTAGTTCTGTATTTGTTTCCCCAAATACTAACTTTACAGAAAAAATCACCAAAACAAACCAAGACAAGCCTGAGTTCTGTCAGAAATTATATGACCCTGGTTTTATATCACCATTTTTTTCTTCCACATGTGGAAAAAAACACTTTTACATATTCTAAATCCAGAGATGTGTGCAGCAGGTATGCAAATTAAACATCAGAGTATCCGTAAAAAAATATCAAGCTATTCTAAATTCTTCATTTAATCCCATACCAAGTCTGTTTTGACCTGTATCTGCTGTGGAAAGGGGAAAAAACACTCCTGTGTGCTTGTTCAGGTAGAAACGTGGGAGACAAAGGGGTGGAAAAAAAGGTCAACATCCGAACACCCCAATCCCCTTTCTCTTTTTTTCTGGTGTGTGAAAAGTCTCTTACTCTGTGGTTTTTCCATAGCTTTTTGCTTATCCTGGTGCTTGCTCCACAATTCTACCCAAGATGCATTGCAAGCAAGGAGAGAAAGACAGAGAGAGAGTCAGAGAGCTGGTTGAAAAGGCATGTATGGTGGATGAGCATTCAAATCAAAACCAAAACAAAGTAAGCATTGAGGATCTGTCGTTACTAAACAGAGGTGTTTTGTAATGTTTGCATGTAGCTGTGCTTTAACCCGGGACGGGATGGAAAACAAAGTTTGTTTCAGTCGGATCCACTACGTGACACAGCTACCAAGGTAACATTACAACACACCCAGAGCTCCTGGCCCTGAGTCCTGGAGAGCCACACAGCGACGCCAGCATCAGCTTCAGACCGCCGATGGCGCTGAGCGCATTTGTCTGGCTCTCCAGAGCACAGGCGAGACAGAGAGAGGGTGAAAGAGAGGTTGATTCGGAAAAGAGCGTGGGATGGGGTTGAGAGGCCGACTAGCCAGCAGGTGGAATGGAGCAGTTGCAGAAGCCGGGATGCAAGTCTCATAGCATTCTGTAGAATTGAAGGTGCAACTTCTAACAAGAAGAAGAAGGGGTGCGGGTAGGACAGGTGTCAGGGTGGTTGACCGAGCCGTCCCCTGTATACAGACCCAGAATGATTCTGTACTCAATCCAAACCATTAACCCAGGATTGTGTTTGAGTCACATGACTCTTCTGTGATCAATAGAAAACACTTTGTTTGGTGAATTTGTCTCTTTGCTGGGACTGTTTACCGGGGAGTGATGCTTCCACCCTCCATGCTGAGAGCAAAGGGAGCTGCCGTTTTTCTACAGCACACCTGGCAGAAACCTGCAGCGAAGACGAGCATCGATTTGACTATCGGTGCACATACCTCTGGTTTCCCTCGTCCTCTACTGCAGATTTAGGTTTTGGAAGACCAGAAATACAAAGACATGCAGAATCAAGGTGCTAAGAGGCTGACGACACAACTCCAAGGAGGCAAACAGGGGATGTGTGAGGGAAGGGGAACAAACACAGAGTCCAGCCAGGGAAAATATTCCAGACATTTTCATTTTCAATCAATTTCTTTCTTAAATTTTCTCTTTAGTTTTCTTTCCTCTAAGTGTTTGGAATATTTTTCACCGGTAAAACTGTCAGGGATAACTGAGGGGATCTTTCTTGAGACGGTTGGAGCAGGAAAAGGGGGAGGGGACTGGGATTAGAGATGATGAGCTGGTAGGAATGGGAGAGGGGACATCTCAGAGTGCACATGCAACTGCAGCGGGAGTGGTGTACACACCAATCGAGGCAATAAAGTTCTCCTCGTTCAGACTCCGGGTGTCAAAATGGCAGGCGCCTTTGCCCGTTGCGTGATGCGGCAGCTGCAGGTGGGGGACGTTGAGGAGGCCCTGAGGTCTGGCGGCCTCCATACGACCAGAGGGACTCTCTTTGCTCCCCGGGCTGCTCGCGCTGTCTGACGGGCTTCGCTTGCGCTTTTCTGGGTCTAACAAGGTTACCAGAATTAGGCGCCAAAGACAGAGTTACAGAAACAGGAAATGAGGAGGTTAAGGGGATCAGCAGAGTCAGAGAAGAAGGAGATCTGGAGGTTGCAGTTAGAGTTAATGTTACAGGAAGTCGGTGTTAGCATGCAGCTTATTGTACAGGTAAGAAAAGGTGTCAGTAGCTCTGCTGCAGCTCAGTTTTAAAGAAAAGAGATGAAACAAACTGCTTTTTTCTACATCACACAAACACTCACTCAGTGTCTCAGTGCACGTACCTTTGGTTTGATAATGTGTGCGAGCTATTTCCAATAAGCTGAAGACGCTGGCCATTCCCCCGAGGCCTGCGTTCGTGTACGAGTGCTCCAGACTGGAAACCGTGCACTTCAAGATGTCCAGCATGCCTTTGTACACTTTCCTGCTCACCTCCTGGGAACGAAACAGCAACAAGGTCAAGAAAGAGTCAAACCAGACAGAAAAATACAGACACCAAAAGTAAGGGCTAAAGACGGAGGATTTCATAAGATGCCAGACAAAAACCTACAGGTTCAAATGTGACTGATTTTAACTCTCAGGAGTAATTAGGGACATTTTTGTCATTTCAGGTGATTTTTTGCTTAATTTGGCCAAAACTTTTCGGGTGTTACTCCAGTTGATTGTAAGATTTGATCATAAAAAAAAAAAAAATCAAATCTTTTATGTTTTTATAGTAGCTTTTTGTCAACGACATTTTTGTCCTCAATAAACCTGAAAGAGTAGAAAATTAAGAATTTGACACTCCAAAAAATAACAATGTATTAAAATACTTTTCTTTACTAATTTTATGTATATGTAAGCTTGAGCTCTAAGAAATATCCCCAGCCTTCCAACATTTAACAAATGGAAAATAACTCATTTTAAGTGAATTTTTAAAAATACAAACAGTGACATCATGGGGTCATAAGGGCATTTAGAGGGTTAAAATAATATAAGAATTACAATTTTTTTATGTGAGCCAGTATAAAGTTTATTGTAAGATTTGAGCAAAAAACAAAAAACAAACAAAAAAAAAAGCAGAAAAAAATAAAAAATGGTATGTTTTTATTCATGCTTTTGTTCTAGGACATTTTTGTCCTCAAAATACCTGAAAGGGTAGAAAATTAAAAAAAATAACACATTAAAATTTATTTTTTTTTACTTATCTTTTGTGTATAAGCCTGATCTCTCAAAAATATCCCTAGCCTCCCAACATTTACCAAATGGAAAACAACTCATTTTAAGTTAATTTTTTAAAAATACAAACATTGAAATCATGGAGTCATAAGGGCATTTAATGGGTTAAAATAATAAAAATAATTAAATAATTTTTATATGTGATCCAGTCTGAAGTTGGGTCGAAGATTTAAGCAAAAAAAAAAAAAAAAAAAAAAAAAAAAGGGAAAAATTCAAAAATGTAATGTTTTTATATGAGATTTGGGTTGAGGGCATGAAAGGGTAGAAAATTTAAAAATAACAATGCACGAAAATAAATTTCTGTAATTATCATATGTGTATGTAAGCCTGATCCCTGAGAAATATCCCCAGCCTTCCAACATTCACTATATGGAAAATTATTCATTTTTAGTGTATTTTTCAAAATATAAACAGTGGCATCATGGGGTCATGAGGGCATTAAAAGGACTAAAACAATTAAAAATAATTTTATTTTTTATATGTGATCCAGTCTGAAGTTGATTGTAAGATCTGAGCAAAAAAAATGTATTTCTGATCTGTTATGTTAGGCTATATACTATATAGTGTATACTATTATGGATGAGGCAGGAAAGTTTGGTTGAGAATTTTAATGTCCCTAGTCAGGATATGTACATTCAGTGGAGCTTATATTTACAAGGCTTTATCAATTGCTGGAAATTCCAGGTGACCCTAAGGTTGAAAAAGATTGCCTTAAAGGGTTGGAAATTGAAGCAGCCCACGAGTGTTAAGCTAAATGTCAGAAATTCATTTTTTCTGGGGCGCAGATGGCCTCTTGGTTTAGGTCGCGCCCCATGAGGTTCAAGTTCAGCCCGTGGCCCGTTTCCTACAAGTCACACCCTACTATTGTATCCACTGTCCTCTCCTTTATCATTAAAAGCATGAAAAGCCCAAAAGTTACATAAAAAAAGAAAGACATTATAGTATCAGTATCAGTGAAATTTAAAGACCTGTTGTCAATCTTTAATCTTTCATGATGCTTAACTGATATTTTGCAGCTGAATGAAACAAAAATGCTAAAGAAACAGCTCTGAGCTGTTGGAGCTTATGAGTAATTGTGTCTGTCTTCTGATGATTTAAGGACAAAATGAGAATCTGAGAATCTGACCGACACAACTTCTCATGGTAACAACAGGAAGAGATAACCAGATAATATAAGAAACTTTTCTGGAGAAAATAGAGAAAAATATGAGAGAAGGTAAATAAATAAAAACAGCAGTTTTGCTGCTAAATTTGATCATCTTTGTGCATCAATCCGCCTCACCACGTCACGTATGATCTCCTGCCTGGCGTCCTCCTCAGACTGCACGGCTCTGTTCAGCTTGGACAGCACGAAGACGCGGAGCTGCTCGTTCTCCAGCAGGCGGCGCACTTTCTTCATGTTGAGCCATCCGACTCCCTGCCCGTCCAGAACACTCTGCACCACCTCCTTCAAGAACTGCTGGTTCTCACTGGATCAGAGTAAACAGCTCAGTCAGACTCAGACAACGACACCGTGCTTCATCAGGAAACTGATAACAGGATGAATTCATCACCTGGTGTTGTTGACTCGTCCCTGAGGAGACGGCGATTCCCTCTTCACCGTCGGGCTGTGCTTGATGACAGAGGACTTCTGGTCGACCAGTGCTCGAGGCGCTCGAGCACCTGAAAGAAGAACCAGAGCAGTGAGGTTTCTGAACGACCACACAGACGCAAGAGGAAACAAAACAGAAGTGTAAACTACGTCTACGTCACTAAACAGAAAGTCAGAGGAAACACACAGAGGCACTGGCTCACCAGGAACTGGGAGAGATTTCCAAACAAGAAGAGAGATTTTTAAAAAGTGAAACATCAGACAGAAAAGAAGAAGAAGAAGAAGAGAGGGCAGGTGAATCACACACCTGGAGTCTACAGAAGGTTATCTACTGCTCTACACACAAACCACTGCAGCTGCTTGAGTCGATCATTACAGGAAGAGAGGTGGAGGAGGAATCAACACACACACACACACACAGGAACACACACACACACAGGAGTCCACATGGTGCTCTTGTTGGTGGCATCACACATTAGCAGCACGGAGATGTGAGGTCGAACAGATGACAGTGTGTCACGCATGTCATGCATGAAAGAAAATAAAAAGAGGGGCAGATGGGACTGACGAGTGAACTGCCTACAACTTCACACACGGGCTGAGAAATCTGAGTCAAAACCCCTGAAATCATCAATGGTTTGCTCCAAAGTCACATGACCAAAATCAGCTGAGGTCCCATCCTTTTTGGTGTGAACCTTGAAGAAAGTGTGTCATGTTTCAGCTCCTCCTCATCAATATTTCATCAGAATGATTGTCTGTACATGGGGCGCATTAAAGGGATAGTTCTGTTTTTTTGAAGTGGGGTTGTATGAGCTCTATGTGACCACTAAGGACATTAGATACAGTAGAAAGTTGTCTCCTCTCCCTCAGTAAGACACAGACTGTAATTGATGGTGACGAGGAAATAGACGCTAACAGGGAGAGACCGTACTAAATTCAAAAGCTATTTTCTCTGCCTACAAGAACTAAAATCAAAGAGTAATACCACAGTTTAAGATTACGCTATATAAAATGTTTTTTAAGTGCATTAAGTCTTCGGAAATATAAACATTTATCTGGACCTAACTAACTGGTCATGTGTCCGTGGATGTTTCCTCTGTATTCCTTTCAGTCTCCATCTGTAGCAGCTCCTCTTCTGTGTACTCCGGTTCATACAGGTATCCTTTTGGTTCCAAAGTGAATGAAACTTCATCGTCGCTGTCATAGTCACTCATTTTGAATTTCCTACGCTGCCTCACAATCCTTAGAGTACAAACAAAAGAATTACGATACTTGATCGAGGCTACAACCGGCGCTCGAAGCATAGCTTGTTTACATTCCCTACAGCTGAAAGGAGGAGGGGGGACGGAGCGCACTAGCGCTGCGCGGAAGGATAAATGACCAGTTAGTTAAGTCCAGATAAATGTTTATATTTCCGAAGACTTAATGCACTTAAAAAATATTTAATGTAGCGTACTCTTAAACTGTGGTATTACTTTTTGATTTTAGTTCTTGTAGGCAGAGAAAATAGCCTTTGAATTTGGTACCGTCTGTCCCTGTTAGCGTCTATTTCCTCGTCACCATCGATTACAGTCTGTGTCTTACTGAGGGAGAGGAGACAACTTTCTACTGTATCTAATGTCCTTAGTGGTCACATAGAGCTCATACAACCCCACTTCAAAAAAACTGAACTATCCCTTTAACTGTTCATCAACACACTTTTTATTACTTTAATATTTTGAAATTAATTAGAGCTTAAGCTGCCAATTAATGATATTAGTACATTCCAGGTAGATACTTTGCAAACAAACCTGAAATATTCCCCTAATGAAAGAACCACTCGTGTGTCTGATCGATCACTTTATCCTTATGATTCGTTTACCGAGGGGACTCCAAAGAAAAAAGGTTAATTTACTGAAACAATTAGATACGAGACTTGACCCAAACTTAACCCCCTCCTCCTTTCATGAAGCTGGTAATTCATTCATATCTTGCTGCCGAGCTGCTGAGTTGATTATTACGACGAGGCACTTCTTCCTTCTCATCCTGTTATTAATAAGGTCAAAGGTGGATCTACTCCATCAACTCCGGACCAAAACTTTCCTTAATGTGGTTTTCATCGTATTATTTCACAGGTTTATTGAATTAAAAGATCAGCCTCGGCAGAAAAATCTCTGTGGGTGCTCACACTAAACCAAGAAACTGAAGCTCCAAACTTTATAAATCTGTCATCAGTTCAAACCAGGGATAGGCAACCTTTTCCATGACTCGTGCCACGTTAAGATACACTCATACCCTAAGTGCCAATACTTAATTCTTTCATAAAATCATCGACAGTCGAAGGAAAGTCTCCTTTATGATTTCCCTGTCAGCGAATGGTTTTTCATGCTTCACCATGCAGTGAGAATCGGTCAAACTTCCCTCCGTTGCCTGGTTTTTAATAGGGGTGTAATGATCCATCGATATACATCGATACATCGATTGGTTAAGCAATGATCCAATCACATCAATAGAAAGTCTAAACATCGATCAACATCGTGGTCTTTAATGTACGCCTTTATTTTGGCGTACTTTATTTTGGCATACTTTATTTAGGCGAACGTGTAGCAAGACGCTGTTAGCATCACAGAGCTAAAAGGGAGCCAGAAATATCGGCCAATCATAAAATAACTCTCCTGTATCCGGGTAAGATACGGTCGACCTGACTGCAGAGGATGCAGGCTGCACACAGGACAGGAGTGCAAAATCACACGACTGCAGTGAGTTATCTCATAATTTGATTTTGTATCGCACTGATTCATGAAATTTCATAAAGTTAAAAAGTAAAACGGCGAGAGCTTAGTGTCATTCCTCCTCCACATCGACTGGAAACATTAAACTAAAGCAAAGTCTGATCACACTGACATACAAACTGTTATCAGGCATCACAGTAAAAAAAAAAAAAGTTAAGTTAGTTACGTTGATAGTTCTAATTTTGAACAATAGAAATGTTTGGGTTTAATTAAAATCAAAGCTTCAAATTTTTGGTTTGATAGAAAATGGTCAAATGTCGGAGGTCAATAAAGTAAAAAAATAAATAAATAAAGTTTGTGTGATCAGTCATTTTTAATTATAGTGCTGCATCATTACTTGATATAATAAACAAACATTACAGAATAACAGGTAATTGTGGGGGCAAAAAAGCACCTCACCTGAATTTAACCAGTTTTAATTTTAAAACATAATTAGATCATACAGATGGCTATAATCCTCCACAAACTGTCATACCCAAAGGTCAGCACATCGTTCCACATTTCAGTAATAAAACGATCAAAATTGTTTTGTATTTCTTTCTTGCCTCAGGTGAAATGTTGCTGATTGTGTTCAGTGAGGACATAATATCGTCTTAAATCAATCGAAGGCCCCTGAATCCGATCGTATCGTATCGTATCGTGACAGACTTTGTGATATCGGCAAATATCATATCGTTGTCCAAAGAATCGATATCGTATCGTATCATCATGAAACTGGTGATTTACACCCCTAGTTTTTAATGGTGCAGAAAGTTTTGAAAGTGTTGCTCTGTTTAGCATACTTGGCTAACGCTGTTTTCATGTCTGGTCTAAAAAAGACGCTGCAGGAAAAACAGTGAGAGGCCTAGCATTAAACGCTGGTTTCATGAAATGTCTGTGTTTCTTCCCTTGGAAAAAATCACTCACACCCTGAAAGATAAACAAGATCTGTTTCACAGCATTTGGGAGCCTTTTATTCAATATCTTAGGGACAATGACTTGTCCAGTTTGCTCGAGGAGGATGGGGGGAAAAGATATACACTGCTGATTTCTCTACAGAAGGAAATGTTCCTTTGACCATGTACTCTCGAAGTGAAAATAATTAAAATATGGTTTAAATATTACACTTTTATGTTTTACATAAATTAATTCATATTTGTATTTGCTGTACTGATCTTTATTATTGTCCTTTTTATTTTTATTATTATTTTATTTTATTTATTTATTCACTTTTATTAACAGGGTTCCTACAGCTAAAGGCAGGTTCAATTTAAGACATTTTAAGACTTTTTAATGACGTTGGAAATCAAATTTAAAAACAAGTCGACAACGAACCACAATTGAAACAATCAAAACTAACAAACAAAAACACCACATGAATTACCTGGGTTAGAGGCAATTTTAACCCAATGTTTATTTTACATAAAACATCACTTTTTACCTTTTTTTAACCCCGTTTTTACAACTTTATGCCTTTTTGCCCCCATCTGCTGTCACAACCATTTTTGGAATTTTTACAGGTTTTTTTTATTTAATTTCAAATTTAATTCTCAATTTTGCTGCCATAATCAATTTTCCTAAGCCACTTTTGGATTTTTTGCCAATTTTTCCTAATTTTTTTCTCTCTCCAGGCACCATAGGTAGAACCAAGACATGCGTCTGCTTTAAAAGTTCCTGGTGCAACCACATCACCGTTTTCTTAGTTCCTATTGTGATCACACAATGTTACCACGAGAGTAAATCAGGAAATTATTTCGTAAAATAGATTACTTAGGTTACTCAATATTTTCTTTACTTCAAACTAACATAAATCTTACCAATGTGTTCAAATTTTTAAGACTTTTGAAATTTGGATTTAAGACTTTTCAATGCCAATTCAGGCCTTATTTTTAGAATTATGAATTCAATGCCTTTTATGACTTTTCAAGGATCTGCAGGAACCCTGATTAAGTTAAGGATGGGTCAAAATGTTTTATAATGTAAATGTCAAAAACTCAATAAACACATTGTTTAAAAAAAAAAAAAAAGACGCTGCACACTTGGTGTCCTACAAACCACACTTTTACAGCAAAGAGGGGGCATATCCCCTGATCTTTGTCAATCTCTGGCAATAAATCTGTACTCCCTGGTCCAGTTATGTCGGAAAGAACGACTGGAACTTGGTTTGTTTGCCATGATAACAGTAACACCGCTAAATGGACTGCGGTTGCGAGCTAGCAGACTGACCTTCCAAGAGATTTGTGGTAAAACAATAGCAAGTCACCTTCGCAAACTTGTAATGTCATGATTCAAATTTAGTTATAATATTTTAATAGTATAGTAGTTTTGTTGTTGTTTATTTATTTTGTACTCTGCCTCTCTGTAACTGTTGTCTTCATGCCAACATAAATAGCCTCACCTGCCAGCTATGACACCCTAGGTTGCCAACCCCTGGTTTAAACTGTTCAAACACGCAAACACTGACCAACATGTTGCATGAATGACAGAAAGGCAGTTGACATTTTAAGACACTTCAGAAGGAAAACATGTACCCAGGACAGGAGTGAGTCGTGATTTTCCAAAACTCAATAAATCATTAAATAACAAAAATATCTAATGGTTCGTGTGACTAATATTTCATGGTAAAAATGTTATAAACGTCCATAATATCACATTTAAATTCCAATCCATATGAGATGGTGTAGGTGCCAGTTGCTGGTGAAACAGGTGCAGCACTTTGAAAATTAGAAACAGAGAAAAGCAAAAACAGAGGCTTTTGCAGCACTGAAGAGTTTTGGAGGGAACTTCTACCAAAATCTGAACAAAAATGTGACGTTACGAACAAACTTTGGTCGGTAAAACTAAAACATATTTACAACTTTGATCTAGGGATGCACTGATATGAAAATTTTGGCCGATTCCGATATCTGATATTGCTGTTATGGCCGAGAACCGATATTTATTGTTATCAATATTGGTAAAATACAAAAAATAAATTGAAAAATCTTGACACAGATGATGTGTCGCCATAGTTCAGAGAGAAAGAGTGGCACCATTGTGAGAAAAGACGATACGGATCATGGAGAGGATCAAAGGATGTAGCGCCTGAGACAAACACGATCAAAAAGGAGTTTGTTTTGTCTGTTTTTGGATCAAAAACAGGAAGAGAGACATAAAAGAAGAGAGTCCACTCTTCTCAGGTAGTTTTAGTGTTCACACAGTCAGAGAAAACAAGATTATTTGGGTCTTGAAAGATCGTTCAAGCAGCTAATGAGTAAATATTTAAACATGACCAACACTGGCTGACACAGATGGTGATATCGATACGGATATATCGTGCATCACTAATTGAATCCTTTATATTTCTTATTCAACTTGATAACGAAAATGAAAAATAACGAAATGATAACTTTATAACACTTCTACAAGGCTTGAAGTTGAATCAATCAGTCAATACTCTGCTGGGATTGTAATAGTTATATAAAGACATGTTATTCCTGTAAATTCATGAACCAGATATACGCCCCTCAAAAAAAATAAATAAATAAAAAAGTATGCTAAATCAGGATATTGGTTTAAAAAAGAATCACAAAAAGATTTTTTCCAAAACCGTTCAGCCCAAATGAATATTTAAATCAATATGTGACATCTTATTGTAATGTCCCTTAAAGAAGCAGGAACCAGAGTTTAACCTTCAGGTTTCTCAGCTGCTGCTGCTCCACGCCCTGATGACTGACTTCTGAAAACACAGATTCAAAGACATTTCTCTCCACGTTTTATTACTCCCTGTTTTTTCTCCAGAGGATCAGAGTACGGAGGAGGAGCAGCCTCCTACAAGACGAGAACACAAAGCTTTTCTGATGTGACATCTATGATTACAGGCTGCTGTGTTTATTGCTAACTCTGGGCTGTAAACGAGGTTACTTTGATTGTACACCTCGCACTGTTTCAGCATGTTTCACTCTGAAATCTAACGACGCAGAGCTCCTCTTCCTGCTGTATTCAGATCACGTGTGTGACAGACTCAGCACTCCACACTGAGAGCCTCTTCTGGGGACAGATTAAGTCGACCTTAGGGAAACGTCTTACACGTCTTACAAACTGTGTTGATATAAAAAGTGAGATCTCAGTTGGAGAGAGTTAAGTTGCTGTAAACAAACAGCAGGAGCTCCAGGTGAGTCTCTGGCTTTGTTCTGCTGGACAGCCTGCAGGTGTTGGCCCGACCCCAGCTCTTAGAGCTAGCTTGTCAAAGCAGCTAGATGAGCTCAGTGGGTTAATGCAGGATACTGCTATTTTAGATGGTCGCTGATCTTAGGGATCAAATGATTGGTTGACCTGAGTAACAGGGGATAGTAGGGAAGCCAATCTGGACTCCACAGACGGAGCCAAAACAGGCTTTGAGGTGAGTTCGCTACCTGGGCAGCTGGAAGATAAGTTCTAAAAATACCGGTAGACTTTATAAAAAGATTATAATAATAAGCCCTTTAGAAAAAAAATGAGCTCTATTTAAGTTTAATCAGATCAGGCTGAAAACGAAAGGAATAAATCCAATCAACACACGTTCCAGTACTCCTCGTTAAATAGTCACAAGAACAGTAACATTCACAAAGACAAGATATCACATATTCATTTCTAAAGAAATAAAATCTACGGTTTAGTTTATGAAAACAGGTTTTGCTTCTTCATATTTTTGGGAAGTATTTCAAAAATAAACTTTATATCCTGCTTTGTTTACCCAACCGCCTCCTACGCTAACAGTGGCGACTATTTTGGCTAAAGTTCAGTCTGTAGGAGTCAGAACGTGAAAATTTGCTAAATCTGCAGTTCGCCAAAAAAACGAGGATGTCTTACTGATCCAGGTAAATTTCCCAGTATGCAACAGACCAGTGTGCCTGGCATACTGTTTCCCACAATGCACAGTGCTAATGTTGTTTGTCCACCATCTACTGGAATGAGTCGGCATTACAACTACAATACAACAACACTAATGCTGGATGGTCCGTGAGGTAGAAGTAAAGTGATGTGGAAGAAACAGGAGTAAATCTTGTCGCTTCTATTTATAACAGAGGTGTTTACTTCTACAAATTCATTAAAGCTCATATAAACCACTAATTCACTGTTTTAAACCGTTCATGGATTGTAAGGAAGTGTTTTTTTATCCATCAACTGTAAAATTAAAAAGTCAATCCTTCCAGATTTGTTGTAAATAAACAATACAACTTTTGGGTGTGCTGCACGTGGCGCAACAGTTAGCACTGCAGCCTCACAGCATGAAGGTCCCCGGTTCGATTCCCTGCTTGGCCGGTGGGCCTTTCTGTGTGGAGTTCGCATGTTCTCCTTGTGCATGTGTGGCTTCTCTCTGGGTCCTCCAGCTTCCTCCCACATAGGGCTGAACAATTTATCGTTTTCAGATCGAAATCGCAATTTTAGACAATGCAATTTTGAGATCGCCAAAGCAGCAATTTTTTGCAGCGCTCCTGACTGACCCAGAATCTGTTGTGTCAAGTATGATACACATTCTGTTTTACAAATCTGTAGACAATCTATATGTTAAAAGTGCTGGTAAGCAGGTCAACAACACAAAGCCTCTGTTTAGGAGTAGAAGCTGATGAAAACAGATTATTTATCATCACTATTGATGATTAAAAAATCGTGAATTGCAAGATCTGCCAGAAAAATTAGATCTTTTCCTAAAATCGTTCAGCCCTACATGTGAATATCCCAAAGCTTGATTGGAAGAAAATCGTGAATGGAATTGAAATCACAATATCTGCCAGAAAAATCGCAATTCAATCTTTTCTTCAAATCGTTCAGCCCTACTCCCACAGTCCAAAAACATGCTCATGGGGTTAACTGAACACTCTAAATTGTCCCTAGATGTTAGTGTGTGATTGGCTGGCGACCAAAAATAAATCCATCACCTGTCGCTCTGCTTTCAGAAACTAAAAACCAGAGTAGTATACTACAAAACAGACCCCAAAGAGCAGTCTTACTACATACTAAATGCAAAAGCAGTAGGAAGTATGCAGTGCCTACTACATACTACATTCACATGTAGTAGGTGGTTTGAAAAACAGACAGTTCCCATTTTTTGAGTCAAGCTTTGTAGCCTGGGATGCTATTGTGCCATGTTATATTATCTCAATATATTATTATTATTATTATTATTATTATTATTATTATTATTATTATTATTATTATTAATAATAATAATAATAAGAAGAAGAAGGGTTTTTTTAATTATTTAATCTACAGCCTATATTAGGGACTATTTCAGGTGCATTATGGGAGATTGGTTATTAGAAGAGGTGGCCAGGCCTTTTCTGTCAGAGTTTTCTGGAAAAAAAAGATTCTTAAATAGATTAGATTGGCAGAGTCTTTATCCTCTTTTAAATCTCTATTAAAAACACTTTTTTTTAATCAATGCTGCAATAAATTCCTCCTCTGGTAGTATCACAGGCAGGATATTTAATCTTTTACCTAATTTCTTTTGTCAGTTGGCGGTTTTTAATTTTATAAAAAACACTTTGTAAGCCTGTTTTTAAAAGTGCTTGATAAATAAATTTTATTATTTTTATTTTATTAAAGGTGCTTGGTTTCATTAAAGCTGCTGATGCTGCTTGGGATAAAAAAATACTAGTTTTATCTTTTAGCTTCTTCTCCTGTAAATGTGAAACAGTGTTTGAATCTCTGAGAAATGTCTGGTGTTAGAAATTATTTGTTTCCTTTGGTCATAACATGCATCTGTATACTTTTTAATATGTTTCACCACCAGCTGAACATTACTCACGGGAGCTATAATTTCCTGTTTGTTAGCGTAGCAGCTAATCGAGTTTTGGAGCTGCACTAAAGTCCTCTGAGAAACTGGTTTTGTTTGTGTGTCCTTGGTGATTGTGCACAGGAAACCAAACTAGTTTTACCCCCGAGGGGTTGATGAATTATTCAGCTCACAGCTGAACAAAAATGTGTATGATCTGAAACGTAAAACCTGCGGCAACATCGAGGATGCCACAAAGGACACAAGCAACCACAAGACTGATTGACTGTTGCTGATGAGAAATATATGATCTAAACACGCCACTTCCTGTTATTTACTCACGTTTACACACAACCACACAAAGCTTCTTGAGTAACCAGTCTGACCCTGCCTGAAACGCTCTGAATATCAAACACGCTGCACCCTGGAAGTGTTAATCTGAACAGCTGATCTGCTCTGTAGTCACTGCTCTTTGTGCTCTGCACAATTACCGCCTGATTGGGCCCAACCCCCGTTTGTGCTCAGCTGGAGGACGCGATGCAGCAACACACAAAAGATGCTGCTGGATTAGCTTTTTCCTTTCTTTATCTCAAACAGCTTCTCAGACTTTCGGTGCATTTTTGTGCCGTTTTATTTCCTGATGACTGTAAATCTTTATGAATAAAAGGAAACTGAATGCTGTGGAGTGCAGTCACAGTTAGTCTGAGGCAAGGGGGACAGTCACTATGAATGGCAGCGTGATCAGACAACAGACTCAATGCTCCACTGGATCTTTGATGACACAACATGGTGACTGAAAATGAGGAGAGACAGAAGGGGATGCTGGGAGATGTAGTTGACTGGCTTGGAGAAGCATGCAGCTC
The DNA here is from genome assembly GCF_033239565.1 of Halichoeres trimaculatus. Taxonomy (NCBI): domain Eukaryota; kingdom Metazoa; phylum Chordata; class Actinopteri; order Labriformes; family Labridae; genus Halichoeres; species Halichoeres trimaculatus. Next base: position 2,194,002 of record NW_027437181.1, on the reverse strand, counting down.
ACTCAGTAAAAGGGCAGAACCCACCTTCTCCGCTCCCCGGGCCGGCCTCTGTAATTATCTCCATTAGAGAATTTAGCCCAAATACTGCACACAAAACCCAAAATTAGTGCCGAGGAAAGGTGGACAGAGAAAGGGACACCGGCCCAGACACAACCAGTCTGAACATCAACCCAAAAACAACACACATGCATACACTCAATGGCGCCATAACAAAAACAATCAAGGAAATTAAAAAAATTAAAGGAAGAAAATATGAACGGATGAAGTTTTCTGTCCTGAATGACATGTCTGAAAACACATTTAACATTTATGGCAGGGGTCTGCAACCTTTACTTTCATAGGAGCCATTTTTCCTCAGCTCACCTGGATTAAAGTCATTCAGGAGCCACAAAATCTACTTTATATTAACCATAAAGGCTGATGAGCATGAAAAAATCCCTAAACAGATAAAAATCTAGAGAATAATTATCTGAACAAGATGTTTTTTTTTGAGTTCATGAAATTGTGCATGTGATGTCTATTTATTTTTATTTTAATAAATTTGCAAAAAAAAAGAAAAAAAAAAAACAGTTTTGAAAATTAAAAAAAAAAAAAATTGGAAATTCAAAAAATTTCAAAAAATAAAAAAAAAACTGAAATCAAAATTTTTGGAAATTCAAAATAATATAAAAAAAATAATAAAATCAAAATTTTTGGAAATTCAAAAATGTTAAAAAATAAAAAACCTACAATCAACATTTTGGGAAATTCAAACATTGTCAATAATTAAAAGAAACCTGAAATCTAAATTTTTGGAAATTCAAAAATTTTCAATAATCAAAAAAAAATGAAATCAAAATTTTTGGAAATTCAATATTTTAAAAAAATTAAAAAATTATAAAATCAAAATTTTTGGAAATTTAATAATTTTTAAAAATAAAAACCTTAACACTAAATTTTTGGAAATTCAATTTTTTTTTACAAAAAAAAAAAAAACTAAAACCAAAATATTTTGAAATTCAAAATTTTGAAAAAAAAAAAAACGACTAAAAACTAAAATTTCAAATTTTCAAAATTCAAAATATTTTGAAAGAATACTATTAATAACTTAATACATTGCTAACTTTGCCCAACTTGTCGTTTTTTGTTTTTGGAGGTGTAGGAGTTGACGTAAAGTGGTGGCAGACTTAATTGCAAGATGTGATGCATATCTAGTTTAGTTAGATGAAATGTTAACACAGGTTATATTTAGTGTCAGTGTCTTTGATCATCAATACCCTCTGTAAGAAGAATAAAAATTCTTTATTTTCATAATTTTTTTTAAAGCTACAAAGAGCCACTGCAGAGGATTCAGAGGGCTGCATGAGGCTCCAGAGCCACAGGTTGAAGACCCCTGATTTATGGGACTAAGTAGGAGCTGTGAGGAGCTCATACTTTACTGGATTAATGCTCAACAGTTCATCTCAACAATACAAACGCAACTTCAGGGGATGGATGGAGTAGAAACACAAAAGATTCATGACACACAATAAAAATACTTCATAAGAAAACCTCTTTTTTAGCTTTAAATGTAATGATCAACCTTTAAAACACTCAACGATGGAAGCCACCAGACAAGAAAGCAAGACGTTAAACAGAGGGGAGGGGGGACAGGTGGGAAACAGTTCACTCAACTTCCTGTGAACATCAGTTAGAGATTTACTGACATCCTAAGGATGTGCAGATGCAACACCTGACGTGTGCATCAGAGCGCGTTAAAAAGACTCCACCAGTCACACAGAGGGGAATGACGGGGGCAGAGAGGGGAGCTTTGATTGGCGTTAGAGGAGGACGGTCTATCTTAGTCTTAAGCTGAGAAACAGGGTGTCAGATAGGTGTAAGTCACTTCAGGGAAAGCTAGTGAGGGGCTAGCACAAACTCTCACAGCAGACAGAACATACCCGGGCTGTCAGGGGTATCTGAATAACAAAGACAAAACACATCAGAATCAAAGGAGCAGAACATTTTCCATGGCAGCTATTCCACGCGGGGTGGAGCTATTGAGTAACATTACCATGCTTCACCTTTTTCTCTCAGTTCAAGTGAAAATCCAGATGAAACACTTTCCTATTTATACATAGATCCCTGTGTTTGTAACTATTAACTTTAAGAGTGCACCTGTTTAAAGCTCAAATCTGTTTCATTTTAGCTAAAACAAAGAATCCTGCAGTCAGTGTAGACCAGTGGTTCCCAAATTATTTTAAAAATACAGAAAAAACAGAGGTAAAATCTTATACAAAACCATGCAAACAGAAAATATTTCATCAGTGACGAAGCTTGGATAAAAACTAGGTATTGACTGATATGGGTTTTTTTCAGGGCCGATACCGATACCGATAATCGGTGGTCAAGAAAGACGATAGCTGATATTTGGGTCGATATTTATTTGCAGTAAAAGTGAAAATATTGGCGTCAAAATTTGGGATTTGTTTGAAGCCCAATAAGCATGTGTTTATCAAACAGTTCCCAGGCTCAGCAGCTGTCTTAGAAAGTTAAATGAAAATTTGAAAAGAGAAATAGCTCCCTAAAGTTTTCTACCGTAAGTCAAGTTTTCAGATGCTAGAAGCGCAGCTGGATTGGAGCAAAAAATAACACCGTCTTAGGGCCGGGTCGCTGTTTTGATTTTGTTTTGAAATTAAAAATAGAGTCTGAGAGAATGGAATTATCATGGGATTTTTGTTCTGTTCGTTTTTGGTTTATATCATTTTCGGAAGTTGTGACTGTTTTCTCAGGGAGGCCATCACCGCGCGGATCTTGAAACCTGTTCACAGAGATAGAGAAGGCGATTTACAGTGAGTGACATATAACTAGACCTCTATGGCTGCACTAGAACAACACGCTGATGTTATTAAGCAGTTGTTCGAAGCTGGTAAGACCCACACAGACATTTTGGAGACGTTGCAGGGCATGGGTGTCCGGAGATGCTCTGCAATGAGTGTCGGACGTGTCTGCATCCAACACAACCTCAGGCGGAAACGTCACGTTACTGAAGCCTCCGAAGTGTGACACGCTTCCCCTCTTTAAAAAGCACGTACACGTCCGCCATCCTTGAACATTAACTAATAATAACTGTAAAACGTTAGCTTTTGTGCTGCTTGATTCACCCATCAATGAAATCACCCGGGAGAGACTGACTGACCTTCCCGAGGAAAGAAAAAGTCAACAACTCCTGGCTCACAACACATCAAAAATGTTACAAAACAAAAACGAATAGAACATAAATCCCATGATAAATCCATTCTCTCTTACTCTATTTTTAATTTAAAAACAAATCAAAAGAGTGAAAAATAGGCCGAAGAACGAATGATACACTGATCTACCAGATACTGAGTCACGTAAAATCAATTGGTGCCATGTTTATGTAGCTTTGTGACTGTGAGGGAGTGGGAGAGTAGGAGATTTTCCATGCTGGACATGAACACAGCATTACAAGGTTATATATTGAAGAACAAATATGTTAAATTGAAAAAATATAAATTTTATTGTTACACAAATTGATATTTTTTACCACATAAACACAAGAAAGTACCAAAAATTGGTACTGTTGAGTAACGGTAATGGATTGCCAGGTACTGGGCAACGGTACCGTATCAATTCAAAGTCAAGAGGAGCGGTCGAGGTGATCATAACGTCAAAGATCATACACGCTGTCCGTGTGATTGTGCAAAATACAGTTTGCTAGTGTGACCACATCCTTTAGTGTATTATCAGCTGGCGGATTAGATTAAAAAAAAAAAGACTGATGCCGATATGCTTCAAAATGCTAAATATTGGCGCTGATGATCGGTCTATCCCTAATAAGAATAGTATCAGTGTCAGAAAATAATTCAGAATATAGAGAAATATACTCACACAGATGGCCTAATTTCCTTTTTTTTTTACTTTTTCTATTTTTGGATTGGTCTATTCTTGTATTCCTGTATTTCCGTTTTATTTTGCTGATTTTAGTAGTTTTTTTTTTTTTTTTTTTTTTGATGATTTGATAGGTGTTATTGTTGTTTTATCCTGTACAGTGTCCTTGGGTGTTTTGAAAGGCGCTTTTAAATAAAATGTATTATTATTATTATTATTATTATTCCCACAGCAGGGGGGAGCAGACTGAAACACCTGAGAACCACTGGTCTACAATTCTTTCTTTTTCTTTTTTTTGTTTTATTTAAAAGAAAACATCAAGATCTACTGTTCCTAAAATTTCCCGCTCTAAAATGACACCAGGCTGCACGTTCAATCAATGTTTAGAAAGTTAGAAAGATAACTCCACTTGTGCCAAATCTGATCAAATCCCTGACAAATCATCTCATGAACCAAAGTCTGACAGGAAGGATCTGCTGCTGATTAAAGAAGTAAAACCATGGCATGATTCTTGTTTTCGAGTGGATTTTCCTGTTACTCCTGAGAGAAAAACTTTGATATATCCTCAATACTCTCCTTTCAAATAGTGCCATATCTGTTTGGCAACACAGCAGGAAAACGTCAGGCTATTAAAAAAAAAAAAGCAGCTCTACAAACCTGCTTGCTCCATTTCCTCCTCAATATCAATATTGAAATATTCTTACCCCAAAAACAAAAGATAAAAAAGAACAAAAGAGAAAAAGTAAAGGAATTAAATCATGAAAAACAGAAATGAAGTTATAAATTTACTGGATGGTTTTCTGTTTAAAAGTTAAAGTTTGTAAAGATGCCACTCGTTTCATTACCAATGGTTAAATTATGAGGGTTTAAATTACAATGTTTGAGTTTTATCCACATATTTACAGGATGAAGAAGGGAGGGAGGTTTTAATAAAATGTTGATGATGATGAAATCAATATTTTCTGGTGAGGTTTTTTTCTTTAACTTGAACAAATTACATTTAAATTCATGTTTGAATGTTTTTACAACCACACCAAACGACCGGGACAGACAGTAAGAGGACTGAGACACCACGTCAATGACTTGGGGAGGGGCTGTAGTGCTGTCCTACCTTTGAGGCTGGGGAAAGGTGTCGCTTTCTCCCTCGCTGCCTTGTTGGGAAGAGCCAGATTGGACAGACTGAAACTGGTGCCGTGGTTTTTGTACAGATTGCCTGTAAATAAACGAGAAAAATAGGAATAAAAGTATGGATATGAGTGTTAGAGAAGCACATGTTCATGCACATGCACACAGGAATATATCAGCCTCTGCAGCAGCCTTTAAACTAAGTGTTTCATCATCACCCACATAAATCAGCCCACTTTCCATGCTGTGCCATCTGGGCCTAGCTGAAAAGACACCAAATGGCATTCAAATCCTCTTACTGGCAAAAGACATGAGTCCTCCGAGCCCGTCGTTGCTGCTGTTGGAGATGGTGGAGTTTGGCGAGCTGTTGCGTGAGTCTCCCTCCCCGTCAGACTCTCCGGGGAGCCTCAGGCTGCTGGGACGTAAAGGACGCTGTACCCTGAGGAGACGTTAAAAAGTTACAGAGCAAACCCACGACATACGTATGAGCTCATCTTTAAGGGAAGTCTGAAGCATTCACACAACAACGACACATAACACCACCAGAGATTCAAGACCACCATGAATGGAGCGATTAGCAGATCAGACATGCTGGGTTTGGGTACAGATTGGCATTGCATGGTTTGGTCAGAGAGCCCGTTTGAATGATGAGTGTGCATTCATTCAAGTGATGAACAAGTTTAACACACTTGTTGCCATTGAGGTTCTGGTTGAATCGAGGGGTGTATGACTCCACTTGCTCCTCTGCATCAGGATCATCCTCTGAGGGGAAGCCATACTGAGGCTCAAAGTACGGGTTATCATACTCCTGCTTTTTGCTGCCTTGCTCCACCAGGCCGGCGTCAGCTGCAGGTCTGAGGAACGGCTGACTGCCCAGAGCTGGGACAGGGTTCTGCAGAGCTGCGCTGGCTGAAGCTTCGATTTCAGGAATGTCCCCTTGGTCCTGAAAGAGGATGATGACACAGATTAACCAGGAACGACAACATTTCTCCTCTTCATAGACAACCACAGATTATTTTTCTGTTAACTTAAAGACCCTGTGAGGAGGATCTGTTTAAGTTAAACTAGAAATGGAAATGAATGGAGATCAGACCTTCTTCTGAACTCTAGTTTTCTTTCTTCAAGGCAACTTTCTCCCAGATCCAACGAGGTAAGGTATTTATCAACAGTTAGGAAGAGCTACGCTTTGAAACATGACAACAAGCTAACTTTGTCCGTTTGTACCGTAGTTTAGTAGACAGCTACATGTAGCGCTTCTGCTCTGAGATATGTTCCTAATGTTTAAGCCTTGAGCCTGTGTTGTAGCTTTTAGCTTGTGTTTTAGACTTTAGCGAATGTTTTGGCCTTTACTTATGTTTTAACCTTAAGCTCGGACAACAAGCAAACGCTGTCAGTTTGTACCATAGTTTAGTAGCTGGCTATATGTAGCACTTCTGCTCTGAGATATGTTCAGGATGTTTAAGCCTTAAATCCATGTATTAGCCTTCAGCCAAGTTTTTGTATTAAGCCTGTGTTTTAGCCGTTAGCCTGTGTTTTAGCCTTTAGCCTGTGTTTTAGCTTTAAGGTTGTGTTGCAGCCTTAAGCATGTGTTTTAGCCTTTAGCCCGAGTTTTATCTTTTAGCTTGTGTATGAGCCTCAAGCACATGTTATAGTCTTTAACCTATGTTTTAGCTTTTAGCCATTTTTGTAGCCTTTAGCTTGTGATTTAGCCTTAAGCATGTGTTTGAGCCTCTAGCATGGGTTTAAGCCTTTAGCCTTTAGCCCATGTTTTATTCTTGAGGTAGTGTTTTAGCCTTTAGCCTGTGTTTTAGCCTTGAAGCTTGTGTTGTAGCCTTTAGCTTGTGTAAGCCTTTAGCCTGTGTTTTAGTCTTCAGCCCATGTTTTATTCTTAAACTAGTATTTAAGCCTTTAGTTGGTGTTTTCACCCTTTCACTCAGTGTTTTAGCCATCAGCCCATGTTTTTTAACCTTGAGCTTGTGTTTTAGCCTTGAGTAGTTTTAAAGCATTTAGCTTTTCTTTTCGCTCTTTCACTTCTGTTTTAGCCTTAAGCTGGTGCTGCAGCCTTTAGCTTGTGTTTTTGTCCTTTAACCCTTGTTCTAGCCATTAGGTCCTTTTTTAGCATTTAGCCTTTGTTTTAACCTTTAACTAGTATTGAAGCCTTCAGCATGTGTTTTATCCTTTAGCTCGTGTTTTAGCCTGTAGTTTGTGCTCTATCTCTCCTGTTTCTCTTTCTTCTGCTCTTCTGTCCTTTTTCTGTCGGACAGTTAGGCTCCAGTGTCCACCATCACTACAAAATTAATCACAGAAATCGTTTTCAGCAGAGAAAAACACAGATCTCTCTTCGCTCTGCTAAACTTCATCAGCGGGCGTGGTGTTGTCATAGAGACTCAGACGTGCCATAAATCAATCTGGTCCTGCTCGACCTTGTTGGGAAGCTACGAAGTAGCATTTAGGAATACCTTGAAATCTGTAATATTGGTGCTGATAATAAATGTATTTTAAAGTGTGGATTATGATCAGGCAGATACCTTTAAGTTTTTTTCAAAATCCCTGAAAAACTCCTCACAGCCCCCTTTAAATTAATCAGCATCCAAATCTGTGAAACCAAACAAAAAGCTGACACTATGAGAAGTCCCACTCACATGGTTAACACCCTGGATAATTGTGCTGGGACTGGAGCTTGCAGTCGTGCTGGAGCTTGAGCGGAGAGGCTGTCCATCTGAAGGCTCAGCTGGTCCGTCCCCACTGAGTGGACCAGAGTCAGTTCCTTCCCTGAACTCTTCAAAGTCCTGAAACTCAACCTCGCTTGCATCTCCCAGTGCAGCGTGGGTAGGCGGGTCCAAACCTGAGATAATAAGGTAAAAACTACTGAGGGAAAGGGGAACGGTGAATGTGCTCAATGCGTAGACTGTGATGGATGTAGGAACGTACTCGGCGTGTCTCCCTGGATGTCACCTTGGATCATCTCACTCACAAGGTCTCCCAGTGAGGAGTAGGATGAGCTGGAGTCATCGTACGCCTCACTGTCACTACCACTGGGGTAAATACATGAAGAAAACAAAAAGGTAAACAAATGTCGAACAGGAAGTGTTTGCATTAAATGTTTTTGTTCTTTCCCACCTGTCCGTGGGGTCAGACTCGTTGCCTTCGTCCTCCAGGGGACCAGCCATGGCTTCGACCAGCTGAGAGCTCCCGTCGTACACTCTGTAGACCACAGGCTGCAGCTGGTGAGCGTACCACTTCGGCTTGTCTCCGATCAACGAGGGGTCAAACACATCTAGAGCAGAAATGTGGGTCACAATGTTCACAAAACATACCTTAACACCTTTTATGTATCAACATGATACAGACTGTTATGGATGTTCCCACAATTTATTCTCCCTTTATCACTTTTATTTGACCTTCTCTTTCATAATTGAAAACAGCCTCAAACATAAATCTGTGCTCACTTTTACCGACGTATTGTTGCTTCAGTATTTTTACTGCTGTTCACAGGATGCTAATTTTCCTAAATTCAGTAGAAAGTTTGGCTGTAAAAAACATACGACCTGCTCCTGCCAGCCATGATAGTGTTTGTGTGATTTCTGTGAATGCTAATGCTTCAAAGCAAAAGTAATAAGTTGATACTTTGAAGAGGCTAACAAATTATAGTCTAAATTTGTATTTGATGAAATACTGAAAGCTATTTTACTGATATTTGATGTTTTAGCCTTTAGCTCGTGTTTTAGCCTAAAGATCTGTCTTTTGGGCTTTACCTTATTTAAAAGAATTTGGCTCATGTTTTAGTGTTTAGTTTGTTTTAGCATTGAGCCTACATTTAAGCCATTAGCTCATGTTTCAGCCTTTAGCTCTCGTTTAAGTCTTTAGCTTGTATTTTAGCCTTTAGCTCATGTTTCAGCCTTTAGCTCTCGTTTAAGTCTTTAGCTTGTATTTTAGCCTTTAGCTCATGTTTCAGCCTTTAGCTCTTGTTTGAGGCTTAAGCTTGTATTTTAGCCTTTAGCTCATGTTTCAGCCTTTAGCTCTTGTTTGAGGCTTAAGCTTGTATTTTAGCCTATAGCTCATGTTTTAGCCTTTAGCTCATATTTAAGCCTTTTCTTCATGTTGAAGCCTTTAGCTCTCCTTTTAGCCTTAAGCCTAGGATTTAGCCTTAAGCTGTCTTATTAGCCTTTAGCTTGTTTTTCAGCCTACAGTCTGTCTTTTAGCCTTTACCTAATTTAAAAGCCTTTGGCTCATGTTTTAGCCTAATAGCTAAGCTAATATTGAAGCCTTTTTCTCGTGTTTTAGCGATTAGCTCTGTGACAGCCATTAGTATGTGTCTTAGCCTTTAGCTTATGTCTTTTAAGCCTTTAGCTTATGTTTTAGCATTTTGCCTACTTTAAGGCCTGTAGCCCATGTTTTAGCCTTTGGCTTGAGTTTAAGTCTTGGGCTTGTGTTTTAGCCTTTAGCTTGTCTTTAAGCCTTTAGCCTATGTTTCAGCTTCTAGCTATTTTTTAAGCTTTAGCTTTTATCTTAGCCTTTAGCTCATTTTGCAGCCTTTAGCTCATCTTTCAGCCTTTAGCCTATGTTTAAGCTTCCAACTATTTCTAAAGCTTTTAGCTTGTGTTTTAGCCTTTGGCTTAAGTTTAAGTCTTCAGCTTGTGTTTTATCCTTTAGCTCCTCTTTCAGCCTTTAGCTCATCTTTCAGCCTTAAGCTCTTGTTTCAGCCTTTAGCTCTTATTTTAGCCTTTAGCTTGTCTTTCAGCCTTTAGCCTATGTTTAAGCCTCTAGCTATTGCTTAAGCTTTCAGCTTGTGTTTTAGCCTTTAGCTCTCTTAATAGCCTTTACCTCTCATTTTAACCATTAGCTCATATTTTAGCCTTCCTAAAACTGTATTTACTGAAGCTTTTTCTCTGATATTTGGGAGTCTTACTGTTGTGTATCCTCTGAAAAGCGAGGTTTGAAGGGTTTAGAGCCCATTCCCCGTAGAACTCCACCGCCTGGGTGTGAGACAGTTTGTCAGCAAAGCCAGAGCGCCGTGGCCTCGACGCCAGGAAGGAGGTGGACTGGAAAGCCACCACAGGCCGAGGGAAGAGGCGCAGTGTGCGAGTGTGCATCTGGAACCCCTGGAGGACGTTTGGGGAGTTGAAGAAGCGAACCATGGCGACCCTGGAGAAGAAGAAGAAGAAGAATATAGCTCCTGACCTTTCTTTTTGTTTAATTACCAGTGCATGTCAAACAAGTTATTCTATAAACAAAATAAACAAAAGAACATTTAAAGTCCTGCTACATCTATAGAATTTCAGATGGAATAAGCCAATCTTATGATAGCTTTACGCTACAAATGTCGTTTTTGGTTGCTGTGATTCAGGGAACACTTTTGTTTTGATGAACAGAGTGAAGTTGTGGTCTTCTGTGAAATACACGAAAACAATCCTTCTCATAGTTTAGCATTTGTAAGATCACCATCATCAGTTAATGCATCTGTAACACTTTCAGCAACAGGAAATCAATACTTCTCACTGGCTCTCTGATTCTTGGGCCATTTATTTCCCAGCTCCTCAGACTGAAAGAGAGAAACATGAGAAATAAAAACATGTATTGCTTGCCTGGTAGCTACGTCCACAGAATCGACGTCATTGCCATAAATCAGAGGGTTGAACTCCGTGGAGGACGGAGAGGCTTTGTCTCGTCCAGGTGGGAGCAGAGGCAGCTCCTGACCTTCCTGGAACTTCTCCAGGTTCAGAATGGGTTGGGTGTTCAGGCTCATACTGGCCAGGGCCTAGAAAAGATGACGGTGACGACAATTAGAGACATGGAAGTGGAAGACAGAAATCAGGGCGCTGTGATGGAACACTCCCACATTTGGCATCAACATTTCTCTAGAAACTAGCAGAACAATTTTAAAGTGGTTCATCAAATAGAAAACAATAAGCGCCAAAGCTACAATAAAGCTAAACATCCTATATTTTAATAATTATGGATAATACTACCTATTTAAGCAAAAGTATGTGTACCAATAAGATAAGATAAATTACAAATGATAGGTTCCTTGTCCTTAACTGTACATTAACTGTTTTCAAAGTTTTACGTTATTTTTCTAGGGCAGGGGTGTGCAACCTTCAGCTCTGGAGATTTTAATTCTGTGTGGATAGATCCATTTAACTGCCAACGTGCTGGCTTGACAAACACGCTTGATATGTGGCAAAACATTAGCAAAGAAAAATTTGATGAGTTGAGCATAATTATCAAAAAATTGAACATTTTTGAAAATTCTTAAGATTTATTTTTTTGAAACCTTTGAAATTTAAAAAAGCATTTTTTTCTGTTGTTTTTTAAGTTTTGACATTTGGAATATTTTTGCTTTTTTGACATTTTAGCACATTTTTGAATAATCATTTTTTATTTTGCTATTCTTTTTTTGCAATTGATTAACATTTTTTAAAATTTGTAAGTTTTATTTTTTAATAACTTAATATTTCAAATAAGAAATTTTGCAAATTTTACGCAATTTTTGCAGATTTTGAAATTTATAAATTTGATCATTTTTTACATTTTGCAAATCATTGAGATTTATCTTTTACAAAGTTTAAATTTCAAAAAAGAAAGTGCAAGTTTTTTAAATTTAGTGCAATTTTTGCAGTTTTGAAAATTAACGAATTTTTACAATTTAGAAATTAGCAAATTTTGGAAATTTAATTTTTTATTTTTGCTTTTCATTATTCCTGCAATTTGTTAAAATTTAAGCAATTTTTTAAGAATCTGTTTTACAAACTTTCAATATAAATAAAAATGCATTTTTTTTTTTAAGTAAATTTCTATAATTTTGCGCAATTTTGGCATTTTGACAATTAACAAATTTAAGCATTTATGAAATTTAGCAATTCTGTAAGATATAAAGTTTTAAAATCTTTCCAATTTTTCAAAAAAGACATTTTGCAATTTTTTAAATTTTTGTGCAATTTTTGCAGTTTTGAAAATTCAAAGATTTTTAGCATTTTTGAAATTTTAGCAAACTTTTTGGCATTTCATTTTTTTTTTTTGCTTTTTATTATTTTTGCAATTTTTTTCACAATTTTGCAAATTTAACAAAAATAAAAAAAAGTTAGACATCATAAGTCCAATTTCAAAAATTCTGAAATCGCTACTTGCTTTAATTATAATTCACTAGATTTTAACTATGTTTAGAATTTTATAGCCTTTTTGGATTTTAGTGTGAAGATAAAGTGGAGTTTGTGGCTTCAGAATGTTTTGGTTTAAGGTGAGCTAATCAAAACGTCTCTTATGGAAGTGAAGGTTGCAGACCCCTGATCTAGGGGATAGTTAGGTGAATGTTGATGCCGGTGGTGGGTGCGTCATTTCGGAGAGGAGGAGCACAAGGGAAGTAAGTCACTATGCATGGTTTGCCTTGAGGGATCTGCTGCAAACTGGAGTGTCAATGTTTAGCTTAGCATAATGGAACATGTAGTTGCCGGGTCTTGATGAATGTTAACTGTCTCAGGGTGAATTAGCCTCATCATATCTTGATTTGGTTAAAGAGACACTCACTGATGCCAAGATATCGATGCACGCACATTCAGTCATGCTCAAGCCAGAGCTAAGCAGAGTATAAAAACTGGTCCAACATTCAGTGACACTGTTATGCATTTTAATTCAAGTCTGGAAGAGGAGGAGGAGGTAAGTAGTAGTGACGAGCAAAACAATGTGAGAGAAGAAGAAGAAGAAGAAGAAGAAGAAGAAGAAGAAGAAATCCGTGCAGGGGCATTACACATTCCATGGGAGGAGAGATGAGTAACCTTATTTTCAGAGGAGAAGATCTGCTTTTGGGTGATCACGGTCAACCTAACCAGACACTAGGAAGAGAGATGTGAGGAGAGTCACATGAAGGCTTGGGATGAGAACTGTGACTGACACTGGGACAGCACATGATGAAGGGTCACAGCATCAGCCCGTCCCCTTTCTTTCTCTGTCTCCTTTCAACACAACTTCACTTTTATCTCACAGGAAAAGTTTATTTTAGAGCCACTAAACTGTGACTGGAATAGATCTAACACCACTGAGGAAGATGTTGGTCTGCTTGAGCAGTGGCGTCTTTTTTTTTTCTTCTAATTTACTGAAGAAAGGAGAGAAGAGAAGACACACTTTTGGAGGGGTGATGGACAGGAGACAATGGAGGACAGTGAGACACAAAACAAAGCAATAATGTGACCAATAACCAGACTTCACCTAAAGCTGCTAAAGACACATGAAGACCATCCATGGTGACCTACTGGGGCAGTCCAGCGGTTACGATGGAGTGGTCACGACAGAAACAACAACAACAACAGCAGATCTTTTCACAAACAGAGAGAAAATACTTGCACAACCTGTGGCAAAATAAAAACCCTGATGGTAACTTCCTACAGGGGGCTGAAACAACACGATGTCAATAAATCAGTCTCTCTTTTTGGACTGATTTATTTTAATCATCCCGTGCTGAGTGCAAGTATTTTCAGTGACTCTCACATCAGCAGCGTTCTGCTTTGGCATCGCAGGCTTTAAATAATCAGCTGAACCACCTCAAGTGACATTTTATCCCTTCACAGACATCAATATTGTGTGCTTGTTTCCAAATACACAACTGCTAAACTGAGGCTTCGCACACTCCTACACACCAGCCTCTCATCACACTTACGCACACGGGGGAGAGAGCTGCTAATCACACACTGCTGATGAACCGGCTCTGATTCAAGGCATATGGAGCGAACTGTGTGTGCAAAATTATGATCAACCAACGGTCACTAAACAAGCTTTAAAACGTTAAAGGAAAACTGATTGGACAGAGTATCATAAAAATTAAAAAGTAAACTTAACATTGACTTGTCCCTACATTGTTCATGGGCAGTGCTGATATTCAGGTGAGGCCTATTTACAGGTAACTGTTTGACATTTTTAGCTGTGTTTGTAAAAAAAAGCAATAACAAGGCCCTGGTTGCTTCCTGAACCTCCTACAGTAAAGGAATGGATTATTGTAGATTATTATATTGATAATTATATATTATTATTATTATTATTATCATAACCATATTAATAATAATAATAATAATAATAATAATAATAATAATAATAATAATAATAATAATAATAATTATTATTATTATTATTATTATTATTATTATTATTATTACTATATTAATGATAATAATAATTATTATTATCATTTTTATTATTATGAATATTTTTTTTAATTATAATTTTTTTAAATTTATTTTATTTATTTATTTATTTATTGCAAAAAAAGCAATAAAAATATATTCAAACAAAAATAAAATGAAAATAAATAAACAAAAAAAATAATCTATTTGTTTTCTTACTATTAAAGCTCTAATTTTGATAACTGTTTTATTATTTTTATCATAATAATAATAATAATAATAATAATAATAATAAAAACATCTTAATAAAAATAAATATGGGGGTAACTGTTTCTTCTTTTTGTGCTTTTTTTTGTTTATTGTTTTTCTGGGAGGTTTTCATCTGCGTTTAAGTGGTGCTTGGTACATTCCACTAGTACCCTAAGTACTAGTACAATAAGTACAATAAAACTATTTTCAAACATAAAAAAAAAAAATAAATAAATAAATACAAAGAATGAAAAATTAAATTAAATAATAATAATAATAATAATGATTTATTTATTTTCTTACTATTTAGGCTCTATTTATTATTATTATGATTGTTGACTATTTTTTTTTTTAGTAGTAGTAGTAATAATAATAATATAATAATAACAATAGTAATAATTATTAAAATAATAACAATAATAATAAAAATAGCAATAAAAATAATAATTATGACAATAAATATGAGGGTAACTTTTTCTTTTTTTTTGTTTTTGTTTCTGTTTTTTTCTGGGAGGTTTTGCATCCATGTTTAAGTGGTGCTCAGTACATTCCGCTAGCATTCTAAGTGTTCCTTACTAGTCCAATTTTACTTTTGTGTCTCTGATTATAATGAATGTACGCTCATGAAAATGCAATAAAAATATATTTTAACATAAATAAAATAATAATAAAAATAATAATAATAATAATAATAATAATAATAATAATAATAATAATAATAATAGAAACATAATTTGAATTGTTTTTGAATCTGTTTAAAATTACAAAAAAATGTATTTATTAAACCCTAGACCAAATAGACTCACTATGTAAAATCTCTACAGGAAATCTTTGTGGATGATGACACTCAGGAGCACCATGATACTGTTTTGTCTAAGCAAATTGTCCTGTTGTTGTTTTCCGTGTTTTCTTTTTTTCAAATCTTTGTATTTTTCATTAATGTCACAGATTTCTCTTTGAACTGCTTCTGTCTGACTCTAATATATACATATTTTCTCCCCCCGGCTGTATACAATCAGTAAAAACTGAGGACCGCAAAGGGTATGAACACAACTTTTATATCACATTACTCTGTATTAAAAAAAAATTTATCTAACTGAAATAAAAATTGAAATGAAGTCAAAATAAGCTAAAAAAGGAAACTGAAAATAAAGTTTTCTGTCTGAGCTGACTTCATAGTTTGAGACTTAGAGGTGGTGTTGTCTTCAGAGTCAGAAAGTGTGAGGTGTTTCCATGAATCAGAACCTGATTCTCATATTATGTTGGATAACAGGGGAAGTGGGGCGTGTTAGTTACTATCAGCACAGCTTTACTAAAGGTTTGGCTTGGGTCACACAATCCTATGATCTGGTTTTACCTCCAAGAGCTAGAGCATGCAACAAGAACAGAGGAAAAAAAAAACATTTGTTCATGTTAGTGCACCTCAAAACTCATTTCAATGCTTTCACACTCTGCCATACACGATACATACAACTCTGCAGAGGAAGGAAGGCCCTACTCTTCACACTGCTGGGAGAGAAGTTTCATATTTACACATCTAAACCCACTAACAGTCACAGGAGTAAAAATAGCACTGACTGGGTTCCAGAAATTTCTCAGCCCGTTATCCCTCTGGTTTAGTTTGAGCCCGACCCAAGAATCAGAAACTGTTAAACTGTTAAACTGCTGAAAAGCTGCAGAGTAATCGGACGAACCACGTGCATTACCTGTTTCAGATGTTTCTTTAGCTCTCCTCCTTCAGGCTCTGGGAGAGGCGGTAGGAGCTCTGCATTGGTGGGAGCTATAACCTGCAGAAAAAAAACAAGAGTGATTTAGAAAAAGACACACACAGATCTAAAAATAATTTATTCAACATCGTTCATTAGTCATCAAGAAAGCAGACAAAACAGGATCAGAAGAAAGAGCAGGACGCCGGCGTTCTGACCTTGCTGCTGTCAAGGTCCACGAGCCACACATCATCTGGCATTTTGAAATCTGATTTGTAGAG
This sequence comes from Halichoeres trimaculatus, assembly GCF_033239565.1. Taxonomy (NCBI): domain Eukaryota; kingdom Metazoa; phylum Chordata; class Actinopteri; order Labriformes; family Labridae; genus Halichoeres; species Halichoeres trimaculatus. Next base: position 2,177,661 of record NW_027437181.1, on the reverse strand, counting down.
GAAGAAGCTGGCTGGGACGCCTATGATGTAGGGAGTGGGGGCTAGAAGGAGCTGTGGGGAGGAAAAACACATCTGTCAGTCAAGGTCTGCTGCTAAAATAACCGTACAATACAACTTTATTTATCAAGCACTTTAAAAATACACCCCAATGACCAAAGTGCTGTACAGAAAATAAAAAAACTAAATAAAATAAAATACAAAGCAGCTAACATGAGACAAAACAGCACTAAATTCAAAGTACAAAAACAATTCTAAAACAATTTTATACGTAAAATATTTTTAAAAATAATTTCATAGACATGATAGAGAACAATAAAATACATAACTAAATAAATTAATAAAAATAAATAAATAAATAAAATACTTTAATTAAAGAAAATAAGTAATTACATAAGACAAATAGATAGTTAATATAATTAAATAAAACAAATACATAAATAATATAATTAAATAAAACAAATACGTAAATAATATAATTTAATAAAATAAACCATTAAATAAAGTAAAAAAATTAAACAAAATGCAAAGCAGCTAATATGAGACAAAACTGCATTTATGTAAAATGCAAAAACAATTCTAAAACAATAAAAAAATCTAATAAAATAATATAATTAAATAAAATAATTAAATAAGACAAATACTTAAATAATTCAATCAAATAAAATATATTATTAAACAATATAATTAAATAAACACATTTTAGATAGAATAATTAAATAAAATGAAATACAAAATTAAAGAAAGTAAAAAAATGAAACAAAATGCAAAGCAGCCAACATAAGACATAACAGTATTACAAGTAAAATGCAAAAATTATTCTTAAACAATTTTGAACATAAAACATAGTTAAAAGTTAATTTAAAGGCACAATGTAGAACAATAAAAAAACAGAATAAATAACAAAATAAAACAAAGAAATAAAATAAAAATAAATAAATAAAAAACAAAACAAAATCAAATCAAATCAAATCAAATAAAATCAACAATTAATGTGTTAAAGGCCAGAGAAAATAGATGGATTTAAGGAGAGATTTTAAAACAGACAGAGGCCCGTTTAACATGCTGTCATAACTTGTTCTTTAGTTTTGAAGCCACAACAGCAAACACACAATATTCCCTCCTCTTTGACAGATTCCAATGTAACATGAAAAAGGTAGAATTAGTCCAAGAGGATTTTATTACCTGTTCAGCAGAGGCCATGCATGTTGGCAGTAAGGGGATGACGGGGAACATGTACTCCAGCGGGTAGATCATGGCCACGAAAGCCATGACACTCATGGACAGAGCGTTATAATCCCGAGACTGAAGGATGACCTGTGAAGAACGGAAGAGAAAAAGCTGAATCAGTTATTTGTTTTGTCATGTAAAGGTGTGAACGCCTCACTTTTGCCTCAGAGCGGCTCATTCATAATCAGTGATAAGCACAAAGTCCCTGAAAGGAAGTCCCTCAGAAAGCTTTCAGACAGTAATCAGTTCAGCCTGAAGTGATTAAATATCTTTTTGAACCTATTGTCAAACATGAATTGAAGGAATAAAAACGGGTCCGTGGAGTTTTTCAGCCCCACAGAGGAGTAAAGGAGGAGGGGCTCTGAACCTTGGGCACATTATTCAAAGTGTGCCGTCCTGATTTATCCTCCATTAATGCTGAGTCAGAGAAACCGTCCAGGATTTATCCGGCAGTGTGTCGTCTCAGCAGTGTGTCTGAAGCTCAGGTTCAGTCTGGGATAAATGCAAATGAGCCTGGATGTCAGAAAAATGAGGAGCAATTACAGAACACAGCATCAGCACCTGCCAAACAGGGCTTCCTGTGTTTAAGTGTTAGCCGAACATGAAGAGAGATGAAGCGTCTGCACGTTCGGTCGCTCAGATCAGCATGTTCACATCGAGGCGGCGCCAAAGAGAAAACGTCTGAGGAAACAAACAGCTGCACCCCAGAAAAAACACCAACCACAGCTAACACCCTGTGCGCTCCTCACCTTGTGCTCTAACAGGACACAGCTGAGGACCTGCAGACAGGCGTCCACTCCCAGCAGCTCTAGCGGCAGGTGCAGGGGGAAGTCGACCATGGCGAAGCGAGAGTTGTCAGGAAGGGCGAAGGTGAGCGATCGTTTCAGTTCTTGAGGCAAAACTTCCACGTCCACGCGTCTCTGACCCGCCACCGGTACCGGTGACCTCAACAACCTGTAGATCCAGGATTCAATCTCTCGCAGGTCGGCCAGCAGCTGGCTGCCCTTCTCTTCCACCGACAGCGCCCCGGTGAACACTCGCCACATGGTGTCCCTGGGAAGATAAACAGAGAGCACGGTCAGGATTCACAGAGAAATGAGGATTTCTTTTACAGATACGCTTAAAATGTGCAATCGATAATGAATCATTATGAAGTGATAATTGAAAAAGACCCTCAACTATAGATTTCCTCCTAGTTCACTTCCTATCTGAGCCATTCAGAGGTGTCTAATTCAACCAGTGCCTCTGAAAGCAGTGAAGTCTGACAGCTTTGTTCATTTTGAAGAAAGCTCTTTGGCTGTAATTTCAATTCTAGCTCATTTTTCCCAAATCACACATCTCTCTTCAGACCGGCTGGTCCTCATGCTCAGGGAAAATCAAAGGAGTAAATTGTTATTTGTTCTTCTAGAGTTTCTGTGCAAGTGGTACACCAGTTTACAGCTGAATTACTACCACCAAATACACCGTTTCAGAACAGAGGAGGGAGATTTAGAGTAAGTAAGCTATAAAGCTATCATAAATATATAAATTATAGTGTGTATTGACAATAAGCTTAAAGACTCGCTGTTGTGGGAGAATAAACATCATGATGACTGATTTGATTTGACTGATTTATGTGGTGTCCCCCAAGGATCAGTATTTGGTCCCCACCTGTTCATCCTCTAAATGCTACCGACTTCCCTTCCTAAGGCCAAAAACCAGTATCTTGATACTTGTAGTTTATATCACCATACATGATATTTGTCTCGATATTCTGATTTCTCCCCTAAATCACTAAAATGTCAAATCCAAACCCTTTGATGCATAAAATGACATCAGTGATTCATGCAGACATTTTAGTTGGATTTTTAAAATCTAAAATGCAAAAAGGGGAAAACCACAATAAGGCAAAGCTTAGCAAACCTTTTATTTCAACCCAAAATGTATGTAGTAATATATTTCAAGTTCCAGTAAAATAATTAGTTCAAAATTAATTCAACTGTCCGATTATTTTATTTTATTTTTTTATTTATTTTATTTTAATCTATATTGTTTTATATGTTTTTATTTTATTTTATTTCATTTTTATGTTATTTTACATTGTTTTAAATTATATTATATTTTATTACATTACATTATATTGTTTTATATTATGTTATATTATTTTATAATATAATATTATATTATATTATACTATATTTTATTATATAATAAAATATATTTAATTATATTATTCAACTGGCTGGTTATTTTATTTTATTTAATATTAAATTATTTTATATTGTATTTTTTTATTATTATATTATATTATATTTTATATTATATTATATTATATTAAATTATATTATATTATATTATATTATATTATATTATATTATATTATATTATATTATATTACATTATATTACATTATATCATATTATATTATATTATATTATATTATATTATATTATATTATATTATATTATATTATATTAAACTACACTTTGTTAATAACTTGAACTAAAGTTGGAGATGATCAAACCAAACCGTACTGATCTAAACCCGACTGCTTGATGGAAACGGGGCTGATGTTTTCAAACCTTTGGATAGATGATGATGAAGAAGCTAAATCCTCAGATGGGTCTCTTTCACCTAATAGGCGTGATTTTTATTTGGAAATATCTCCCTTTTTCTTGCTTTCAGAGTCCTAAACAATAAGTTTAGTGTGCTCCGTGTGTTTTTCCACATTTGTTGGTAGATAACACATCTCAAGTATTATTTTATGTCTATTCAGTGTTTACATTTGTGGCTCTACATCCAGGTAACTTCCCAAATGAAGACATCAGTGCAAACACTCCATAACATGTGACTTCTACTCCCTCATTTACCTGCCTTTCACCTAGAATAAGTAGGAATAGATAACAAATTAGGCGTTTTCACAGGTACCAACTGAATGCTGTCTGTGGTATCAAACACCGATTCACGTTTTCAACGTTGATACCGTTGAGCACTGATATCAATAGCCAGGTACCAGGCATCAGTACCACATCACACCACCACAAGTGTAAAAGTTTCCCGTCCCTAAATATAAGTTATATCAGTCAATTAATTAATTGGTATCACTATATTATAAATAAAAAATCATTTACCAACCCTGTGTTTCTCTTGACAGATAGGACGCTCTGATCTCAGTCAGTAAATTTCAGGCAGTTATTTTAGAGTTTAAACAAGTTTAAATTAAATCAGTTGCTCATTTCATTGCTGGAGACAGCTGCCATGAGGCCTCTGCGAACGCTCGGAGCAATCACTAACATGACGGGCAAATGAAATCAAAAACACAGGAGAGCCTCTCAAGCTACTGCTGTAATATTGATTTGAAAGGCCTCCACTCCTCACACACAGGGCGCCTCTAAACCACTTCTGGAGAGCAGACTCAGTGTGAATGTATCAGGGAGGGAGATAAATCATTAGTCCTTTGAAGCCCTCCCACCTACTGCAGCTGCTACCCCAAGGCAGCCACAGACCTCAATCTGTCAGAGCGCCACAGCACAAAGCGCTCGCAGCCATTATGCAACGGCTCCTTCTCTGTCACCGCCAAGACCACATTTCAACCAACCACGTCAGGGGAGAGCTGTCCGGTCAGAGCGGCCTTTGGCGTCGATGGCCATTTCAAGGTTGGGAGAGAAACTGGCGCTTAACTCTGATAGGACATGGAGGAAAGTGAATCAGAGGATTCTACAATCCCTGAAGTGATGAGGGGAAAAGCTCCACCGCTATTTATAGACGACTGTGGAGGAAACATGCACTTTGGGTGACTGGCAATCACACTGGAAACCAGCCAGAGTGAAGTGACAGGCTGATTAACACCCCACTCCAAAGTCCTCATCCAGTGTTTGTGGTGACAGGAGAGCAGCAAATACTCCTGCATCACAACATAATGAAGCAGGGAGATTTAGTGCTCAGCTCAGGCGCTCAAACTGACGGTTTGCAACTACACGTTCAACATGATTAATCCTTTAGAGGAGTAAAACACTTGGCTCAAAGCCCTTTCCTATAATGGATTTACATCAGCTGGTGATCAGGGGTACATTTCAAGTTCATGGGGTAAACATATCAATTTTTAGGGATACACCAATATGAAAATTTAGGCTGATTAATATATTAATATTGTTGTTATGGTCGATAACCAACATACAACAGCGTATTAGGGCCACTACATAATTAAAATAAATTTTCGAGAAAAAAACTCCAAATTGTCGAGTTTCTAAAGTCGCAAATTTACGATTTCAGAAACTCAAAAATTTGCAAGTTCATAAAGTGGGAAAATTACGACTTGATAAACTATTATTGCAAGTTAATAAATTCACAAATTTACAACCTTGTAAATTCATAAATTTACAGGTTTATTTATTTATTTATTATTATTATTATTATGATCATTTTTTAAAATGTAAATTAAAAAAATAAAATAAAATAAAACCAAAAATTTACTTGTTTATGAAGTCACAAGTCCCGGATGTTAGTTGATGCACGGGGGACGCCACACTTGACAGATGCAGATGTGATAAGCTGAACAAAGCTAAGCTGAAAAAAAAACAAACTAAAAAAAAAATAAACTTGTCCATTTTTAGGGATACACCAATATGAAAATTTAGGCTGATACTGATATCCAATATCAATATCGTTGTTATGGCCGATAACTGACATAGGACGCCGTATTGAGGCCACCACAGAAGTTAGATAAATAAATAAATTCATTTAATACACTGGGTTAACAGGTTCATCATTTATTTAGCAAAAAATGCAAATCATGTGTTTGTGCTGTCTGATTTCTCAAATGTCAAGTTTGTGCTTCAAAATTAACATCAGAATACATGTTTGTGTTTATTATTTTCAGCATTATTTGTTCAAATTTATCATAAAACTATTTAAATAATTAATTTAGATAAAATAATTCACTTTGTGTGTCTGAGAAACAAGGTTATAATAGTTAACTAAAACGAAACTAAAAACGAAAACAAAAATTAAAAATACATTACAGTTAACTCAAACTATTAAAAACTAGAAGAGAAAACAAAAACGATAAGTAAACTAAAACTGTGTCTTGTGTTCACAAAACTACCTGAAACTAACTAAAATGATAGAGAAAATTCCCTTTGTTATAGTATTAAACAAAATTAATAGCCTTTAGGATTTAAATCAATCCGACACATTTTCCCAACCAATTTTACGACAGTTTTCGGCAGTTGTCAGCGCCATACGGCACCGTCATAGCGACGTACTGGGACGTGCTTGTTTCCTGCACTGACTGGCTGTGCTCTGTGCTGCACCCAAACATAATGGAGCAATGAATCAGAGCATCTGTAATAGTTTCGTGTGAGTCTGACTTTATTGTTACAGAGTCCAAGTTTCTAATTATTTAAGCTCATATTATATTGTTTTATATTATTTATGTATATATAATTTTTAAATAAATTTATGTAAACATTACTTTTATATAAATTTATGTTTATATTTTTATATATAGTTTATATTATTTTTATTTAATTTAAGTAAAAAAATATATATAAATTTAAGTTTATTTTTTTAAATATAGTTTATATTATTTTTATTTAATTTATGTAAACATTATTTTTATAAAATTTATGTTTATATTTTTTATATATAGTTTATATTATTTTTATTTAATTTATGTAAACATTATTTGTATATAATTTATGTAAACATTATTTTTAAATAATTTATGTTTACATTTTTTATAAATAGTTAATATTATTTTCTTGTGTTTAAGGCAGCAGCCAACAGTTCAGTATCAGCATTGACTGAGCAGTGAGCACTATGTTGGACTGGAAAATAAACTGTATTACAAAATATTTATGCTGAACTTTTTGAATCCTGCACCTGGTTAATGAGGTATGAAAAACTAAAACTAAACTGAAACGAAACTAAAACTAAGCCTTGTTGCAAAATCAAAACGGAATAAAAACTAGAATGCCCGCTCTTAAACTAATTTAAACTAAACTGTGATGGGAAAAACAATGTCAAAACTAACTAAAACTAAACTACAATGATAAATTCAAGACTATTATAACCTTGCTGAGAAATCTGTGTCAACCCTATAAATCAGCAATGGTTTGCTCCAAAGTCACATGACCCAAATCAGCTGAGGTCCCATCCTTTTTGGTGTGAACCTTGAAGAAAGTGTGTCATGTTTCAGCTCCTCCTCATCAATATTTCATCAGAATGATTGTCTGTACATGGGGCGCATTAACTGTTCATCAACTGCTCATCTTCGAGCATCGTCAAGCTGTGTGTTTCATGTCTCCTCACATAAGCGGTATTAATCTCAGAAACTGCCTCCACTCTGATCCCTCAGAAATGAAACTGTGGATATATTCGTGTGGACGATATTTGCCATCAAGGCGGAGTGCGATGGCATAAAAACATACTGTGAAAACATGACATAAGCTGCAGATGGCCTGCAGCCTGCATGTAGCCACAGACAAAAGCTGGTATTGACTCCGCCACACAAACATACACAGAGCAGGTGGACAATGAGCAGAGCAGATGGAGGGATGAAGCTGAAACATGGACTGACAAACACACATTTATTCTCTTACTGTGAAACAATTCACATCTGAGCTTTGAATGCTTCAGGAAAAAATATTTAAACATATGAATATCCTGTTTGTGCAGTTACATTTATTAAAATCAACCTCGTTTTAAAGGATGAATTAGATGAAAGTTTCTGATTTATTACATTTTATGAGACTGAACACAATCAGATCCACCCCCGTCGGAGGAGGGGATGATTCATCCTCTTTGTTGACTGTACTGTGTGAAAATGCTTTGTTGTTGGATGAGCCGTTTAGCAAAGGACTTAAAATCATGGAGAGCAGCTAAAGGATGCAATGACAGGCCAAGACTTACGTTTAAGAGCAAACAAACACCTTCTTTTTTAATCTAGCTTTAACTGGACTACAGTACTACGACTAGTAATAACCAACTGATCTTATCTGATTATATTTTTTCATTAAGTATGTTATAAGACTCTTCTCACTAACAGCTCTTATCTATTGTCTCTGTTCTCCTGTGAAGCGCTTTGGGCTGCGTGTTTAACTGTATGAAAATCCCCGTTTCCACCAAGCTGTTCAGTCCGGTTCGTCTTGGCATGTTGTTGTTCTTTGTAACAAAGAGACACAATCACAAAGAGGACAAATTGCTGGATGTCTTCAGCCCTGCTCTTTGTTTAACGTGTCGTTTTTCTTGATTTTCTTTGCTGGTTGTGTTTTTCTTTTAAGTTGGGTAGAGGAGTACACTGTGTTGCATCGCTATGGCCTCACATTATTATGTAACTCAGTGGTCCCGTGGACCAGAACCGGTCCGTGGGTCAATTGGTACTGGGCCGCACATAAAAAATACTCAACTTGGATTATTTTGGTTTGATTCATTATCTAAGTATTCTCTCAGTGATACCCGTCTATGACTCATTCTTGATGCCAAACCCCCACAAAATGGACAAAAACAAACATCTTTGGAAAGTTTCTTTAGGCAGGGGATTAAAAAAAAAAGAAACAGTGAGGAGACAAAAGAAGAGCCAGTCTGTGAAAATATTGTCTGACATTAAACCGGCAAATAAGTTGGGGACCACTGATGTAACTGATGCAGCTATCAGCACGAGGCTGTGGAAATGCAAACAGGACCAGGCTTTACTGAGCCAAACCGAACTGATTCAAACTAGCGCTGCACGATTATCACAATCGCAATCACAATGTCAGCACATGCAATTACATAACCGCAAAAGAGTTGCGATTGTGCAATTATTTTTAAAAAGTGTAAAAAAATGAGCGTGTTTGTGTGAGTGATGTGTGTGTGTCTCTGTGTGTGTGTGTCACTGAGTAAGAGGGCGAGCATGAGATGACCAATCAGTCACTGGCTGTATTCAGAGCAGAAAAGTCCTTTGGTCCACTTGTTTGGTCCGGACCAAAAGCAGACTTTATTTTTTTCGTTTGGTGCGGTTCGTATTCAGATTGTACTTTTTGCAAGTGGACTATATTCTGTAAACACATCCAGGTGTGTGAGGATCAGTGCTCTCATTGGACACAGAGTACAGACCTGGAAATGGAGGTAAACATGTGTGTTTGTGCTCTTATTAGAGCTGCTAAATCATTTTCAGTTTCAAGAGCAGCTCCTTCAAAGCAGGCTTAACAACACCGTTTACAATTTAGGAACAGGAAGACCAATGATCGCAGCAAGGAGGCGCTATGCTCTGCGTGTCCTGACCCACAACATGCTAGCTACAGCGTGGCTAAACAGAAGACGGAGGATCAGGTATGAACCAAAGACGGTTAGGTTACGGTGGCTTTGAAGGCCCAAAAGGAGCATGTATCCTGTAGTTAGTTCAGATGGACCTTGGTTTGTATTCAGACCTGCACCGGAGAACCACGAACCGCACCAAAGTTCGTTTGGAAGCGGACCGAGACCACCTCAAAAAGTGGGTCTTGGTCCGGTTGTTTGGTCCACACCAGGGTTCGTTTGTGTCTATTCACACCTGCATGAAAAGTCTGCACCAGCGTGGGAAACGAACCCTGGTCCGTTTAAAGTGGACCAAACAGTCCAGGTCTGAATACACCCACTGTTTCAACTGGTCATGTGACTACCTGCCCCCCTGGTACGGCAGTTTGATCAGACAAGATGGAGCACAAAGAAGTAAGTGAGGCGCTCATGGCGAAAAGAAACTCTACCTCTGTTATTCGGTGTTATTTTGGTTACCAGTTGAATGACACTGAGCAAAAAGATGTAATTTTCAAAACATGCAAAGCAAAAGTGGCATAAATATGCTGTTTTGAATACAAACAAAACTGTACTGTTCTGCTGTACATTGCTGTTTGTATACAGTCAGTTTGGATACTTTGAGAATTATTACACAGTTAAAATCCTCAGTTATCCATCTCTGCTTTTTTCTGGATTTTTCTCCATGATAACCAAGCAAGTCTGTAGACTCATGACACAACTTCTTTTATTAAATCGCAAGCACAATCACAATCGCAATATTGTCCACCTAATCGCCAATTGCACCTTTTCCCCAAATCGTGCAGCACTAATTCAAACCGGACTGCTTGGTGGAAACACGACTAAAGGTGCTATTTTAATTTTATCTGAATCAAGACAAGGTGAGTTTGAGTACCAGACCAGTGACACGCTACTAGAGGTGGTAGAAAAATCATGTATTGAAGTAACAGGAGGTACACGACTTATGTCGTTTCCACTTTATAATGCTAATAAATATATGTACTAGAGAAAATGGAGAAGGTTTCAAAGTTACGCCGCTCTGTTTATAAGCTCCTACGACGTATACTAGTTTTAGACGCGGAGTTCATATGAATAAAAAAAAACAGCTACACAGGGCTACATTATGTATCTATTTTAATTGAAATGTCTATTTTAGTTGTCTCTACTGTTTTCCCATGAGTATGAAGTATAATACATGTATTTGGATAGTAATTTAGAGATTAAGGGGGTGTTAAGGGTAAAAATCTGACTAACAAAGGATTATGGGTAACAAACTTGTTTGTAACTCGAGGACCGTCCGTGCTGGGATTTTTTGGTAAATGCTTTTAATTCATGATTTTTTTGTTAAATATAGGGCTGTCATTTTAACGCGTTAATTAGATTAATTAATTACACCGCAAATTAATGTGTTATAAAAATTAACACAGATTAATCTGGATCCCAAACCCGCGGGGTGTTTAAAGACGCACTTATTTTTAAATGTCTAGCATTTACAAACCGTATGTCCTACATGGAAAAAGAGGTGTTCTCGTCAGATTTTCAAATTTCCGACGGTCCCTGAATGTATCACACGTGACGTCAGCAACATGCTGGAGGGAGGGAAGCAGAGTGATTTGTGACTGCCGTCCACATCTCATTTATTCACACGTCCTTTTTGAAAATCTGCAGAAAATCAACCGTTTGCTCAATTCTGTAAAAAACAGATAATTTTACACTCTTTACTGCATCAAACAAGCCCTGAATTATTGATATTCCTGTATTTAAATCTAAAGAATTCTTTGAAAATGTCCTTCCATCTTCCTGGTGTCATGTTTCAGCTTGGGGCTGCTCTGCACCAATCAGCAACAGTTTGTGTGTTCAGAGCATGTTAAACTGAGAATACTTCACTTTTCTTTGATCCAAGACTTGAATTAAGTGTTTTGTACATAGTTCCTCACAGTTTTTAGCCTTTAGCCCTGGTTCTCCTGACCTCATAGAAGTATAGAAGTTCATATTGCAGTGAAAATTGAGTCTACATCGAGGAAAAATGTGACAAAAGCAAAAACTGTCCTAAAAATCAAATCAGCTTATCTTAGGTGCAGGACTGTGTAGATTTTGTAAAGATAGAACCATAAAACTTTTTTCATTTGTTCCTTATGCCTCAGGGTACCTAAAAATGTGTTGTATATATTCCCACCTTATTTTTAAATGTTTTTTATGTCTTTTAATGTTATTTTAATGTCCTGGAGTTCAAATTCTTTACTTTGGGACCTTAAGCAGATATGAGATTAAAATGCGATTAATTAGATTAATTAATTACAAATCCTGTAATTAATTAGATTAATTTTTTTAATCGCCTGACAGCACTAGTTAAAAAAATTATTTTTTTCAGATTTATATCCTTAATTTTATTCTTTGTTCATAAGTTGGGTTGGAAAAAAGTTGTAATGTCAGATAGGGCTGGGTATTGCTAACAACCTCACGATTCAATTCGATTTCAATTCGATTCAATTTCAATTCGATTTGATTCAATTCGATATTGTTTTAAATGCCTCAATTGTCGATTTCCATGCCCTATATGAACACGTGGTATGTCACTCCACCTTTTGGAGCAATAAAACAACCCAAACGTCAGACTTTACAGCTGAAGGATCTGGCTTTATGCTTCTGCAGCTGCGTTGGCTGACATTTTTTTGTTGTTTGGTCTCTCATGGCCCTCGTCCATACAATGTAAATAACACGCACAGTCCCCCCATGTAACAGGAAGATGAATCGATTCAGGGGATTTGCTGAATTGATATTGAATTGGGCGAGGCAATATTTTGATGCATCGATTCATCGATATTTTTACCCACCCCTAATGCCAGTTCCCCCTGAATAAATCTTAAAAACTAACTCAAATGTGATGTTTGTTTTTTGTGATAATATGGCTCCTGATAAAGTCTAAAAATATCCTCATCATCATTCAACTTTTTCACATGGTATGTTAAAAAAGCTAACTTAGACTAAAACTAAGAAAAAAACAAAAAAAATAAATAAATAAAAAATGGAAAAATCTGAAATGACTAAGAATCACAATTTAAAGGAGGAGGAAATCATATCATCCCAGCCCTACACGTAACAGTTGCTAATTTGGTCAAAAAGTTTTAAGGTTTAAATCAATCTGCGTATGTAAGACCCCAGCTTCAGTCTTTGTTTATAAAACTGCCTACCTCACTTATTGCTCTCTAAAAATATCTTAAAATGCCAAACCTTTCCCCCTTTTAGCCTCTTGTTTTGGATCTTTTCTAGGAAAGGACACTGGGAAATGATGACTGATACTGACTCTGACATCAAACCTTTTCTCCTGCAGGACAAACAGGGACACACAGTAACCTCTGACATCATGTTTTAACTACAGGAGCCTGAGCGTTTCATTCTTTGGTTTCTATTTTGGGATGATTTCCACCTCAAGAGGAATTAAAAGTAAAAAAGGCTGAAACTGGTGGTGTGAGAGGAAATGTTTCATGCTCATTAAAATCAAAGCACCACTCCCTCAGTCACAGATATGTCATCATCACCTGGCCTCATTATCTGAGGATCATGAGTTTAACAGAAGCTAAGAGGAATCTCAGAGAGGCCTCACCTCTGGGTGGCCCTGGGGAGCCCTGCTCGCTGGGTGAGCCTCTGGCTGCAGCAGTCCACCAGTCTCTTGAGGATGTACAGGCATTCCCTGAAGGTGGAGAAGAAGGGGTAGTGGCTGAGGATGCACAGCGAGGTCAGCGTGCTGTTGCGGTTCCTGGCGGCCATCTTGGCAGCGTGTCTCCTGTGCTGTGGGGACTTCCCAGCGTTCAGTTCAGCACCTGGCTGTCCACTCTCCTCCCCCACAGCGTGCGGAGGTGCCGACTCAGCGGTTTTAGCCGGAGACTTCGAGGGGGTGGGGCCTCCGCCGCTGCTGCCGCCATCAGACCCTTCACTAGCTGCCCTTCCTGTGGTCTCTAAGTGTCCGCTCTTGTCCCCGCGAGCGCGGTGGTGTCCTCGCTGAAACGATCGGTAGAAGTTGACACAGATCCCGTAGCGGGTGATTCCCGAGTCTTTGTCGGTCAGCGTGAACACGAAGGAGGAGTCGTCGCGGAGGCTGACTCGGCGCTGGCGGATGCTCAGGCAGCCCTCTGGTTGGCAGAAAAACACCACGTCCGGGGGCAGGGGGAAGTCATGGTGGTCTTCCAGTGGGTAGCGGCGGAGGAGCTGGGGCGTCTGGGCCACACTGTCACTGCTTGGTTGCCTAGGAAACGACAGAAAAAGGAAATAGTTTAATAATTATAATTATGTTTCTCAAACTTCTCACACAGTGTGTAAACAGACTTGAAGAAACATCCAGAAGACTCTCTGAGGCCTGGGATCCCACATAAAACCAACCCACAGCCCTGCTCGTGGTCACTGCTTACAGAAACAAATTTGTTTGTTTGTTGAGCTGATCGTATCTGGTCGGACGACTTGAACAAACGGCGGCGACTCCAGCACAGCGCTGTGAAAAGGACCCTGAGGTGTTACAGTTTTATCCCTGAAAGCTGCAGGAGAAGTACACAGAAACTCTGAGGGCAGTGACGAAATGAAGAGTTGTCTTAATTTGTGTTCATGTGAGCCGACATTTCTGCCCAAGGCTGATGTTTCTGAGACAATGTGCTCCTATGCTTCATCATGCACGCTCCATCACGTGGCGGTGGGACTCTCAGCGCTTTAACTTACAGCTGGACTCTTTACCCTTTGGCTTCAGTGTCACTGAAATTAAAGAATTACTGAACATTATGGTCTTACCTAGCTCCAACCACTACCAAGTAGTCGAGCAGGCGAGGGCACATTTTCTTTTTCTCCATCTTGGATTTACGGCGTCCTGTGTGTCACGGCATCCAGGATTTATGTTCCCTGGAGTCAGTGGTGTCTTTCCATTACAACTGGAGGAAATCTGTGGTGAAGTTGAGAGGCAGCTCCTTGGTTTTCATCATGGTTCAGTGAAGCAGAGTCAAACCTGCAAGATGAGAAAAACATGGGGAAAGATCAGGGATGGGTACTGGATTAGGTACTCTAAAGTCTGTGTGTTAAGCCTCGTTTTTAACCTCTTATAACAAATAAAAACTAAACTTTTCAGAAAAAAGAGGACCTGAATACAAGACAGACAAATGATATCTTCAAATCACCCCAACAATTGAACATGGGAAACATTTCTACCAGGTGTATTAATTTTTTAAAGTTTGACCACAGCCCATCTGAAACGACTGGGGAGATGGATTTTTTGACCTACACTGCAGCCAGCCACCAGGGGGAGCAGTTTCTGTGGCGACATCACTTTGAGCCGAGATGACGTCTATTTTTTTTTACAGTCTATTGTAGTATCAAATAACGAAAATCAAACAGCGCCATGTTTAGGGATGGGTACCTTTCACATTGCCAGGTACCAATGCCCGGTACCTGGCAATCAGTACCGGTACCAATTTTCTGTACTTTTTTTGTGTTTATGTGGTAAAAAATATCAGTTTGTTCGATAATAAAATATAAATTTCTTTAATATATAACCTTGTAATGCTGTGTTCATGTCCAGCATGGAAAATCGCCTACTGTACCACTGCCTCACAGTCAAAAGGACGCGTTTAGGTACCGAAACATGGTACCTTTTGACTATACATGAATCGGTACCTGGTACTTTTGACATAATTTGGACGGTACGCAAAAAAGTACCTAATTCGGTACCCATCCCTAACCATGTTCAGGTACCTAAACCCATCGTTATGACTGTGAGGGAGTGGAAGAGTAGGGAATTTTCCATGCTGGACATGAACACAGTGTTGCAAATTCACCTACTGACCAATAAATATGTTAAATTAAAAACTTTGAGATTTTATCATTAAACAAATGAATATTTATTACCACATTAACACAAAAGTACAGAAAATTGGTATCGCTGAGTACCGATACTGATTGCCAAGTACAAGTATTGGTACTGTATCATTTCAAATGTGAAAGGCAGCCATCCCTAGGAAAGATTTTAAATACAAACTGAACAGAAACAAGATTAGTGAAGAAAATCTTCCACAGGAGGAACAATTCATCTTAGATACACATGGTGTCACAGTTTTAAAACTCAAGACCAACAAGGAAGTGTGCGCACAGAAAATCCACTGAAGAGACATTTACTTCCCCCTTCACCTTCCTCATCAACGCTTCAGTGACCAGCAAATACCTTTAACAAAAAAAACCCTCAACCAGAGCTGAGGAGTGAGTTCAGACAGGCATGAAACTGGTAAGACTTCTGAGTGAGATACTTCAGTAAGAATGCACCGGAGCTGATTGTGTCGTGTTGTGTTGTGCTGTGTGGCGTCTTGTCATGTGCAGTCCTAATAATCAGAAAACCCATCAAGGAAGTCACTTTATTTACTAATAACCACAGATGTATTATTCGATTGATGGATTTGGGCTAAACTGCTGATTTTTGTGGCATCTGAAACTTTTCCTGTGGGAGTTTATCACATGACAAGTTCAGTTCGGTGTTGTCAGGATTGGACAAGGAAGTGACGTCAGCCATTCTATGAAGAAGTATGAATGTGACTGACAGAGTAGTAAAGTTTGAGGTCATTTGTGCAGGAAGTGTTATGTCAGCTGGTTGTTGTTGTTGGAGGATTAAGTCTTTTCAGTAAAGGCTCATACAGTAAGCAGATTAAGGGTCTCTGAGGAATAGGCACCCTCCAGTGCTCGAGATATTCTCCTCAGCCCCGTGTGACTGACAGGTAACCTCAGGAAACTCAACCAACAGCTGGAGTTTCTCTGAATGAGGCACTTTGTCACAGACAAGATCAGGGGTTTACTTTTATAAGAGCCATTTTACCTCAGCTCAACTGGTTTGAAAACACTCTGGAGCCACAAAATCTAGTTTATCATCACAATAAAGGCTAAAACGTTTTTAAAATTCTACACAAAAACCTAGTGAATAATTATCAAAATAATAAGTTATTTTGGAATTTGAGAAACTGTACAAGTGAAGTCCATGAATTAAAAAAAAACGTTAATTTAAAAAAAATGGAAAAACTTTTTAAAAATTGCAAATATTTGTAACAAATTTTGAAGTTTCAAAAATGTGCTAAAATTTCCAAAAAGCAAACATTTTTGAAATGTAAAAACTACCAAAGTTGCACAAAATTTCAAAAATTTCAATTTTTTTTTATTCAAAACATTTGCAAAAAAAATATTTGCAAAACATTCAAAATTTTTGAAACAATACTGGAATTTGATTACTCATATTGATAGTATTGTCCAACACATAATTTTTTGTTGTTTGCTAATTTCGTGCTACATAACAATCATGTTTATTAAGTTGGCACATTGGCAGTTCAATTAAAATTAAATATTAATAACGAAAAATAAAAATCTGCAAAAATTCATTTAAAAAATCCTTATTTTTTGAAAGTTAAAAAAATTTAAAACTTAAAATAATCTTGTATTTAAAAAAGGCTTCTAAAAACTTTTAAAAAATTATAAATTTGTAAAATCTTTAAGAGTACTTGAATTTAATCACATATATTGATATGACTCAACCCAATAAATGAAATTTTACATGTGATGTCTTGCTTTTTATTGTACAAAATTGCAAAAAAAAAAAAAAAAAAATGAAGAAAAATAAAGAATAAATTCAAATTTAATTTGTTTGAAATTTTGAGAAATTGCAAAAATTCAACAAAAAATTGTTAACTTTTTGAAATTTTGAAATTTGCCTCATCTATTTTTAAATTTTACAAGTTTGGTAAACTGTCAACAAATTTAAGTATTAAAAATTAATAAATAAATACTTGCAATTAAAAAAATATGTTTGTTCCTGTTTTATAAAAAAATTACTGGAATTTGATAATATATACTGGTAATTAAGCGTAACTAATCATTTTTTGTTGTTTGCTAATGTCTTGTCACACATCAAGTATGTATAATAATCCGTCAAGTTGTCAGTTAAATGAATCCATCCGAACAGAATTAAAATCAGTATTTTCTTCCAGATTAGTCTTTTTGTAGATGTAGTTATCTTCCCAGGGCTGTAAAACTTGAGGTTAGCCACAGGTGCATGGAAAGTTGGTGGGCTGTTGATGTTGTAGGAGGTGAAGTAGAGCGGTGGCAGGCTTTATTGACAGATGGGATGAAGATTTAGTTCAACTAAATGTTAACACAGGATTTTATTTAGAGTCAGTGTCTTTAATCATCAGTACCCTCTGTAAGAAAAATAATAATCTTTATTTCAATACAATTTTTTAAAGCTATCGATCGTATCAAATTAAGTTGAGTGTGTTGTTAAATTCCTAATAGCAGGACAAATATTTTGTATTTGTAAGCAAACTCTGACAGCTTCTGATTAGTCAGGGTATCTAATGCAGGCAGGATGTGCCTCAGTCAGACAAACTTAAATGATCAAAACAAAACACGCTTACATGTATTTATGCTTTAGCTTTAATGTAACAGACTTTGGGTCTTCCTGTTTCCCGACAGAACATGATCAGAGGTCAGAGAAAACCTGACCTTCTGCTCCATAAACAGCCTCGTCTGTTAACACCTGTGTTTTTAATACATGACGATGTGAAACCTGTCCTCAGTGCATTGTGGGTATTTTAATTACGAGGAACAGCTTGCTGCTTGAGCACAGTCTGGTTTATTAAAACCTCAGTCAGAGGAGAATCGGTGACTCCTCTCTTCATCAACACATTTCTCCTGGCTTGTCTGTAAAACGTTTTAACAAAATGGCGTTTCTGCAAAGACACCTTCTCTGCTGTATTTTAAAGCACAAGCATCGAAACCTCACTGCTAAACCCTGATGCTTTGGTCTGCAGAAGCTTCGTATACGTTTTAATGTCATTATGCAACACGCTTCTGATGTTATATTTTAAGTAACAGAGAGGGAGGGGGAGCAAAAAGGAAATCTCAAGGTGTGGAAATCCATCTCACAGGGCTCGTCTGCAGAAGCAAAGCCTGAGAGGTGATAAAGACACAACATGCAGAGACTCCACCCAGAAACACAAACACTCTGCCCAGGGCAGCTTTCACTGGCTCTGAGAAGCTGCCGTCCATGCACCGACAAGCTGATGGAGATTTCACCCAAGATATATCTGAATTTGGATTATCATGGATGTAATCTAGGAGAAAAATCACTCCCTGAAACTTTAATTCTGACAGTTAAACCATCACCGTGTGGTTTAGAAGCTGCACTCGAGCAGAGCTTGGATCAACAGCGTGGCAGGCTATAAACTTTACAACCCACTCTCAAACTCTCTCTGTGGTGTTAATAGGTTTTTCTTGAGCGCTGAATGACAGACAGTGGTCTAATCCTCCACAGAACGGACAGGGATTAAAAGTAGAAATATACTGAAAAAGGATTTTTGAAGTTGAGTTTCTCAGGAAGTCTTCAAAGTTTAAATTCATTACTTTGAGCACGTTGATCAAACCGTCCTGTTTTCAGGCTGTAAGGGGATCTGAAAGTCTACCAGACCAGGTTGTGTCTGGTTCCAGCTGCAGCATCATGTTTCTGCTGTGGTGTCAGTGTCGGTGCCAAATTTCAGACGGACTCAGCGTCACCTCGCCGGTTTTCTGTGGTTCAAACGTCAGTTAGAATAAACCGTAGATCAGACCTGGAAACAAACAGAAACTACAGACTTCTCTAACCATCGATTGATCGACTGTTTCATTGACTACTTCAGATCAAAGACTGATCCTAGTCCATATTAAAGACCAGCCTAGACTAGATTAAAAACTAGTCTTAGGCCAAATAACAGACTGATCAATGACCAAATCAAAAACTGATCCTTGACAGGTTGGAATTTGATCCTGTCCAGATTACTGGTCCTAGTCAAGATCTAAGACTGATCTTATTTAGATAAAGGCTGATTCTAGTCTAGATTATAGACTGATCCTTGTCCAGGATGGTATGCGACCCTGTTATACACTGGTCCTTATTCAGATCTGAATACTGATCCAAGTCCATATTAAAGACCAGTCTAGTCCAGATTAAAAACAAGTCCTAGTCCAAATAAAAGACTGATCTTTGACCAAATCAAAAAACTGATCCTTGTCTAGATTGGAATCTGATTTTATTCCAGATTAAAAAAATAGTCCTTGTCTATATCAAAGACTGATCCTAGTCAAGATAAAGACTGATCCTAGTCTAGATTATAGATCGATTCTTGTCCAGGATGGTATCTGACTCTTTTATACACTGGACCTTATTCAGATCGAAGACTGATCCTAGTCCCTATTAAAGACCAGTCTAGTCTAGAGTAAAAACAAGTCCTAGTTCAAATAAAAGACTGATCTTTGACCAGATCAAAAACTGATCCTTGTCCAGATCAAGCACTGGTCCTGGTTCAAATCAAAGACTCAGGTCCAAGCTAAAGACTAGTCTACTCCATATTAAAGACCAGTCTAGTCCATAAAAAAGACTGATCATTGACCAAATCAAGAACTGATCCTTTACAGATTGGAATTTGATCCTAGTCCAGATTACTGGTCCTAGTCCAGATCAAAGACTGATCTTAGTCCAGATAAAGGCTGATTCTAGTCTAGATCATAGACTGATCCTTGTCCAGGATGGTATCTGACCCTTTTTTTACACTGGACTTTATTAAGATCTAGGACTGATCCTATGTCCATATTAAAGACCAGTCTAGTCCACATTAAAAACAAGTCCTGGTCCAAATACGAAACTTATCCTAGTCCATATCAAAGACTGAGCCTAGTCCAGATAAAGGCTGACCCCAGCCTAGATCAAAGACTGATCTTAGGTCCGATAAACACTGATTCCAGTCTAGAATATAGTCTGATCCTAGCCCAGATTACAAACTTTTCCTAGCGCTGATTTAAGACCTATCTTTGCCCAGATTATAAACTGGTCCCAGCCCAGATTAAAGACTGATCCTAATTCAGATCAAAGACTACATCTAGGCATTATAAAAGATGGATCCTAGTCCAGATAAAAAAAATGTTCCTATTCCAGGTGGAAGACTAATCCTAGTCCAGATTTAGGACTGATCCTGACACATCCAAGAATTCGACTGTCCATAATCAGAGAAGCAAACAGTCGTCACTTTGTCTCAGGGAGACGCTTGTTGGGACATTTTTGACTTGATAATTTTAATTTAGAAAACAAGAGTCAGCCTGAGTGCCAATTAAAATAATCATTACATGCAGCCGTGGAAAGGACACATTGACAGAAATAATGGAAACTGCATTTGAATCTACTCTGTCGACTGTGTCAATATCACAACCATCAGAGCCTCTACACATTTCATTTATTATTAAACATGAAGGTGATCTTTAAATGAATGCTGCCAAGTAGCTTTTATGCTCTGGAGATGTGAGCTTGGTAAACACGGAGCAGGCGGGCGGCGAGCTCACAAAGATAACACGGCGCTCTAACAAGCTGCAGGACGCCCGTGAGAGAGACCCTACAGTCTGACATCCTGACACAGGCTGTCATTAACCCTCAGCCATACAGCACAGAGTCGGGATGACGCAGCTGCGTCCAGCTGACATTAAGGCTGGCTTTCTCACAGAGCGCTGCTGCAGATGCATTATGGGTCTAATTAGCTCTAATAGCTCCAAATGTGAGCAGAGCAATGACAGAGGGACACAAGACAAACGTTATCTGACTAATCTTGACAAAGAAATGTGGTTATGTGGTTGATTTCTGCTTGATGAGCTGATAAATCAGAATCTTTCAAACTTTACTGTCAGGAAAAACACAATAAGTGCAGGTGAAAAAGCCAAAATGGAAACAATTTCCTGTGTTTGTTATAAATAAGCTGATCTATGACAAGGTTCGCTTGAGGAATGAGTAACCTGGCAACCACCGTCAAATATAACAGCGTTAATAAATGCATTTCAAAGAGCATATTACAGACGGCTGAGACATGTCTTGTTGAGTCAGTTGAACGTCAGCGCACATCACATTTGGCAGAAATGCTCTGACAGTCTGACAGTCCTTGGCTGGCATTTGAAAGCATATGAAGCAGAGGAACAAAATCAACTGTTTCTCATTTTATTCAGTATATTTTCTCGGAGAGGCAGTGGGAGGCTGAGGCACTTGATTTTAAATGTGTTTTTCTTTCCCAAGTCTTTCTACGTCGACAAGATGGCACAACTCTGGACACGTTCAAGAGGAGGAACTGTTTCCTCACAGCAATGAAGAGGAAATCCTGCCAAGGACATAACACATCCAAGCATCGAGGACCAGGTCTGTGCAGAGCAGAGCCAGCCCCTCTATCTCACAGAAAGCATCAGGAAGACAATGAATCAACATGCAGGTCTGGCACCATGAACGCTTCCTGGTGCAAAGCCAAAATGGCTTTTTTATGAAGCAGCACGGCTGGAGGCAGATTCATCAAGCACGCAGCCAGAGCAGGACTACTGGATTATTTTTAGACGGGATTGAATCTCACTGCACTGATTGTTTCTATGATGAGCTTGTCTCTTTAAAAGAATAAAAGAACAAACAAAAACTCTGTGTTGTGTCCAGGGAAGATGATGCTGAGGGTTAACACAGCAGATGAGTGTGGACAGAGTGGTCTGCAGGCAGCACTCTGTGGTTATATAAGCACGGAGAGGAGATGGATATGAATCACAGGCCTCCAACATGAGCGGCGCTCCGTGCCAGTCACAGGAAACAACGCTAACAAGGAGATTCTTGAATTTCACTTTCAGAGAGGTTGCACAGATCACTGAAGATATGAAGTGTGGATTGAGAAGATATTGATCTCAGTCTTTTTGTATTGAACCAGTGGTGTCATGTGCCACAGCTGAACAGATGGACGCTTGATATATCAAAAATGACAGCATCAGCTTTTCTGGAAATTAAAAAATATCAGAAACACAAAGCTGTTGTAAGAAAACAATAACATTCATTTTATCTATGAACTCAAGTTTTCTAGACCTTGTTGAGCCAATGAACTAGAGCCCGACCGATTAATTGGTCGGGCCTCGGACCGATTAATCGGTTGGGCCGATTAATCGGGTTATGCCTGTCACCGATTAATCGGGTAATGCCTGTCACCGATTAATCAACATCGGCCAAAGTGTAGCCGATTATAAAAAATTTTGCTCCGCGGAGATTCTGTCACTCCTGTTCCCGTGTGTCTGTGTGTTGTGCTGCACACTGCCCGAGTACCCGCCCCCTCCGTCCACCATGATGTAATATAAGACTATAGAACAGCGCTTTAACATCGTGTTAGTTGCTTTTTTGAGAGATAAACAGAGATAAATGGTGCTGTTATTTCACGTCCACCATTATCTAATGTAAGACTATAATACGGCGTTTTAATGTCGCATAAGTTGCTCATTGTGTGTTTACAGTTTGATGTTTTTTTCTACTTACTGTGTTTAAAGTTTGACTTCTTTATTTAAGGCGTTTACAGTTTAACTTCTTTATTTATTATTGTGTTTACAGCTTCTTCTTATTTATCATTGGTTAACACTACAGTTCTTATGTTGACAGATCTATAATCAAAGTTCCTTGTTTTAATTTAATAGTGTTCTGTCTCTGTCTTGAATCATATGGGTATTATAATAATTTGTGTTCATATACAGTATATATCCTGTGTATATCAATGAACTTATTATATATAGATATCAGACGATATATCGGCTATCGGTCGATATATCGGATATCGGCTTTTTTTTGCCCCCAGTATAGATATATAGGTATTGGTATCTGTTTTTACACCAGACCAGGTGAAAAAGTTGAATAATGATGTCTACAGACTATATCAGGAGCCATTTTTTCCCAAAAAGTGCTCAACATATGTGAGTCAGTTATCAAGATGTATTCAGGGGGTCTGACGTCTCAACTTTTTTTTTCAACCCAGCTTATAAACAAAGACTAAAATTGAGTACTTAAATTAAAAAAAAATTAGAACAAAAAATCACAACTTAAAATCAATTATAATAATAATAATACATTTTTTTTTCAAGGCACCTTTCAAGAAACCCAGGGACTCCGTACAAAGCATAGTTTGAAAGCATTTCAACAAAAGTTAAAAAGAAAAATGGAAGTTTGAAAGCAATGATGAATAAACAAAAAATCCTGATACTATGATACACTGATTTTTTTTTCTCACCCTTTGTAGCTTTGACATTAAATTGAGTGTGGCAAGCTTTGAAGAATCAGAACCCAGGAAAAAACAACGGCTGCATGCCACACACAAATTGTAAATAATGAGTACTGACATTGAATTATTGTTGATAAACTGTTGATGAATAGGTGTTAATTTCATGTAAGAAGTGAATCGTTTACATATGGATGCCTCTTTCAGACAACTTAGCAATGATCCCAAAACCTTGAGAGCTCCCCCTGGTGGCCTGTGGCAGTATAGGCCATAAAGCTCACTTCCTCTATTGCCATATGTTATAAAATGTAGCTCTTCTACTGCTGATCTGCTGCACAGCATATTTTATTTGAGAAAGGTGAAAGAAAAACATATTGAACGCAAGAGGTAACATCAATCCCAGGGGCACCAAACGCATCAGCAGCAATATCTCTGTGACCTCTGCTTCAGTATTCAGGGTTATTTTCCTTTGTTTTTGTTTATTTTACAGCAAAATGAGTTGGGACCCCATTCATGAACACACATCATGCCACACCTGCAGAAATCAGTCCCCCAGCTGGTCCACCCCAGTCCAGAACCGTATGGACACGCCCCTGTATATACATCAACGCTTTCGTCATTAAACAACTCACGACTCTATTATCTGCCCAACCTCATCAGCTGTGTCGTAGGCCGGTTTGACATTGTGTAACACAGCTGCACATTGATGCTTTCAACTGGCTTGGAAGTGAATTCACAATGACACCCGACTTCCACGGAGAGGATGTCAGTTACAGAGAACAAATCCCTTATGAGCTGAGGTTAATTATGAGGTGTAGTGGGGATTTTACTACCTAACGAGCTCACACTGGAGATTATGGCAACGGCATACGCAATAACAAACGTGATAAGGCAGTGCCAACATTTCTGAGCAGCTCACAGACAGCTGGTCGTGTAGTGTGCTGTAGCAGGGTTATCATTTATCCACCGTGAGATATCAGGCCTGGTTTGTCCTACATGTTCACCCCTACGAAGCATCCTCTCACCTCCACTCTGCTAGCTTCGTACGTCGCGGATGGATTAGCCAACTAGCCGGCTAGTTAGCTGCTAACGTTAGCTCTGTCATTTCGTCCTAAAAACAAGTTGTCTGTCAAGTGTAAAATAATTATTAGAGCATTTCAGGCTACAACAGGAATATGAAGCACTGTAAGGAAAAAAAATCAACTCGATTGAGGTTAAAGTGAGCATCATTACCTGGTTACATTAGCCAGTTAGCCGCTAATGTCCGCCGCGGAGCCAGCAGCTGCCAACGGCCTGGGTGGTGGGTGCCCTCCTCGGTTCGCAGAGCGGCAGGCGGCGGTGTTTGTTCGAATTCAGCCTTGTTTCTCTGAGAGGACGGTGTCCCACCGAGGACATCTGAATACGTCCAAATGTTGTTAATCCGTCCTCGCAGTTGAATAAACGATGCGGAAAGCGAGTCTGCCTCCCTGCTCGATGAACGGCTGGCTTGGTCACTTACAACCTGCCTTCACAACATCCTCCTCCTCATCATCATCACCAGCCTGCAGGGAGTTCCGCATTCTGAGAGCTCGACCTAACGGCAGCTCGATAAAACCCACCACAGCTCCCCAGGGCTACAACGTTAGTGCGTCTGCAAGCAGTGCGAGGTCGACCCTATAGTTATCATCAATACTATTTTTATTTTTGGCACTACTTTAATTAAATTAATTCAGTAAACTTAAAAAAAAAAAACATTTCTATTTAACGTTTGGCTTTTACTATTATTTCAGTAACTTTTACTGATATATCTGCTAAGTTAATTTCGCATTTTTTTATTGCTAGTTTTTATTTTATTATTTATAAATTTATTGTTTTTTTATTTATTCAATTTTTATTTCATTTATTTTTATTTTTAATTATTATTATTATTATTTTCATTTTTTATTTTTTATTTTTTTGATTTTATTCATTTTGTTCTAGGACTTCTGTTGTGAAAACTTTGTAAAATAATGCTTTCAGGTGCTATAAAAAATCAAGTTATTTATTTATTTATTCATTCAATTTTAATTTGATTTATTTTTTATTTTTTATCATGATGATTATGATGATGATGATGATGATGATGATGACGATGGTGATGACTTTTATTATTATTATTATTATTATTATTGTTATTATTATTATTATCATCATTATTATTATTATTATTATATAATATTCATTTTGTTCTAGGACTTTGTTTTAAAACTTCCTAAAATAATGCTTTCAAGTGCTATAAAAAATCAAGTTATTTATTTATTAATTTATTCAATTTTAATCAAATTTAATGTATTTTTTAATTTATTATTATTATTATTATTATTATTATCATTATTATTATTATTATTATTATTATTATTATTATTATTATTATTATTATTATTATTATCATTTGAATTTATTCATTTTAGTCAAGGACTTCTGTTATGAAAACTTAGTAAAATAATGCTTTCAGGTGCTATAAAAAATCAAGTTTTTTTTTATTTATTTATGTATTTATTTTTCCTTTTTTAATTTAATTTATTTTTTATTTTTATTCTTTATTATTATTGTTGTTCTTGTTGTTGTTGTTATCATTTGATTTTATTTATTTTGTTCTAGGACTTCTGATTTAAAAACTTTTTAAACTAATGCTTTCAGGTGCTATAAAAAATCAAGTTATTTTTTATGATTATTATCATAGTTATTATCATTGTTGTTAATGTTATGTTCTTCACCCAACATCAAGAGCTAACAGTAAACAGTGTTCCCAGTGAGCCGAGCCTTAAGTGGCCTTAAAGCCTTTACAACACACCAATAGCTGTATAAATAACCATACTTTAAACTAATGTTGCCGTTAAGAGATATTAAAGTTATTTAGTCATTAATCATCAAGTAATTAGTTGGAAAAAATAGATTTTTTAATAAATAAATAAATATATCTTTATTTGGGTGGATGTCGAAAGGATTTTTCTTTTGATATATTTTTTTTTTTTGAGCATTTTAAAGAAGTGTCCAGTAAAGTGGATCTTGTACAATATATATATTTTTTATAAATAATTGATTTTTATATTTATTTTATTTTATTTTATTATTATTTGGCATGGAGAAGAAATTTGAGTTGTTCTATTTCAGTTCTCAAGGATTTCTGTCTTTATTTTTTAATTTTTAAATAAAAATGCTCCATAATGGTTCATATTATTTAAACAGCAGACACACTGTTTAAAGCAAATTTTATGTAAGAGCTGAAACTCTGGTCATGCTAACTTGGACTACTACGTATGCAACAAATTTTGGGGGTTGTTTGCTTTTGCTTTAGCTTTTGCACACTGAGTAGTCCATGAAATATATTGGACAGATGATCGATTATAATTTTCTCCAAAGCTAAAATCCATACACTTCAACAGTTTGTATTGATCTTCTAAGAAGTAGGATTTGCATGATATTCCTGAGATGAGATTCAGGAAGCCATGCTGTTACAGAAATTTATGGTACAGTAGAAAATCTGGCAGTTTGCGGGAGTAAAATCATCGTGGCCATAAATCACATCCATCCATCTATTTACCTGACTATCTTGTTATATCGTATTTAAATTAATGCTCTATTGCAGCTCAAGCAGATGGATGATTTTTATTAACAGGCCTTTGCTTCTTCCTTTTCCTTTGGGCACAGAAAAAGGTCAATGTTTAAATTCACTCTCAGACTGTAGGCGTCCCAGCTTCTGCTTTCACTCTCTGGATAAAAAAACTAAACTGACCCAGAATTCACACAATCCACTGCATCTTTCCTCTCACTTTGTGGTTTGACCTTTCACACCCTGACACAGGAGACTGGAAATGGACAAAACGCAGTGAGCTCCACCTGTTGGTCGGTCGAGTTATTACAGGGACGTGGATGTTTTCCTCACATCGTTGACTGTGTCAAAGGTGGTACAGTGTGTTCCAGTGTCTGCAGGATCGTCACAGAAACAGGGTGTTAAGCTTCCTCTTCTGTTGAGGAGGGGTTAAACAAACACTCCAAACAATGTAAGAATGTCCCCAGTCTACCCTATTTGTACAGTTAGATGCAAAAGAGACCCCGTGCATGAGCTTTGAGGTTGTTGGTAGGAGACACAAGGTACTTTTATAGGTAACAACCGGTACCATGTTTAGGTACCTAAACACATCCCTGTGACTGTGAGGGAGTGGAAGAGTTGGCGATTTTCCATGCTGGACATGAACACAGCATTACAGTTACATGAACTGAGAAATAAATGTGTTTAATTGAAAAACTTTGAGTTTATATTATTTAACAAATTAATATTTATTACCACATAAACACACACAAAAGCACAGAAAATTAGGGATTGGTGCCTTTCACATTTGAAATGGTATGGTACAGATGCCCAGTACCTTGCAATAGGTATCAATACTCAACAGTACCAATTTTTGATTCTTTTGTGTGTTTATGTGGTAATAAATAATAATGTTTTTAGTAATAAAAGCTCAAAATTTTTCAATTTAAAGGTCCCATATTCTGCAAAAATCACTTTATAAAGTCTTTTAGTGAAATTTGTGGGTCTTTGTCTTTCCTCCCAGCCCACAAAATGTGATATTTAATGACCAAACCTGTTCTTAGTAGAGCTTGTGAATGTAAAATCCTGACCTAAAACGAGCTGTTTGAATTTTCGGGGTTTGCCGATGTCAGCGATTCCCTTTTTTGACCAATCAGGGGCAAGTCTGACCTGATTGGTCCACCGGAGCAGATACCCCAGAACCCCCTCCCCGCTGCTGTTCAGAATGCCAAAGTTGGAGAGACACCACTGCTCTGTTTTTGGCTGTAAACAGCCTCATAGTTCCATGCTAAAGCTTCCCATCTCAGAAGAAGACAGACTAAGTGTCTAGAGTTCGTTTATCAAGGAAATGTTCCAGCTACACTCAGTAAAACTGTGCATGTGTGTGCTAGTCACTTCACGGCCGACTGCTTTTCCAACTTTGGACAGTCCAACAGAGGGCTAGCCAATAGACTGGTCCTGAATCCAGGCGCATTACCAACCATCCTCCAACAAACCTGGGACCCTGGAAATGTGAGTATTTTAAATGCTGTGTGCTGTGGAGCAGATGGAAGAGCTTTTCCTCAGTGTCCCCCCTGTCTCTGTGTTAGCTTCAGGATGCTAACTTTAGCTGCAGTTAGCCTGTTGTTTTAGCCTGTAATGTTACGGTAAACGAGCTTCGCTGTTTTCTAAACATTGTGCACTCGGAGCTCGTGGCGCCGCTCTCAGTGACGTGGAAGAGCGGGGCGGTATCAGCGGTGGCTCATTTACATATGAAGGCCACGCCCACTAAATCAGAGCGTTCTGAACAGAGGGACTATAAGGTGAATAAATCTGAGGGTTTAAAAAACGACTCTGGAGCATTTTGTTAACATCCTGATTCTCAAACAGCTGATTCCAAACACAGCGGCACTACAGCACAGCTTTAATTTACACTGTTCATACAAAACAGACGGAGTAACAGGTATTAAAATAGGTTTGCATTTCTATACAACAATCATGATTACAGTGTCACCTTCCGCAGACAGGAGAGATCAGACGTCAGTTACAGTTTATACAGGACATTTAACCTCCATCACCACAGCATCAGCACAACACGTGTACAGCTGAGTGTGCTGTTTACAAAAGAGTTCATTATAAAATATATTTGATGTAAATCATGATGGAATTAAGAGCATGATGGGAAATATTCTTCGGAAACAGAGGCTACTTTTTACTGAACAGCTGCTGTTTGATTCATTGAGTGTGTAAACGCTGCACACTGCTGCATCAATCTGCTTCTTTTAAAATCGATCCGTCCGTCCGTCTGAGAGAAAAACTATCAGAAACAGAGGTTAGCAGGACGGAGGAGAATCGATGAGAAAAAGAACTCTCGTTTTAAGAGATTCAATAACAGCCACAGTAAATCAAATCTGAAGAGGGAAGGCAAACGGCTGCATAAAACAAGAGGACACCTCTGACTTCTGTCTGTGTGAGTTGCTGCTAAATAAACAACAGGGCCTCAGGAAGTTTGACGTTGACTTTGTTTTTGCAGTGCAGCACAAAACAGCTGAAGATGGGAAAGACACTTTGTGGATGTTTGAAATGCGCTTCCTCCTGCAGCGAAAAAACAAAAAGGCCTGAAAGAGGCCGATGTGTAAGGTGTGAGACCACGAAACTGCTGCAGGGAGAGGAAGATAAACACCACGGCTGTTTCTGTGACAATTCTGCAGACAGCAGAACACACTGTACCACCTTTAACACAGTCAACAAAGTGGGAGGAGGACATCCATTAGTCTGTAATGATTTGACCAGCCAGTAGGGGGAGCTCACTGCATTTTGTCCTTTTACAGTCTCTTATCTCATGGGGTGAAAGGTCGGACACTAAACTAAGAGGCAATGACAGTAAAATGTCTTTTATGGCGAAACTGACAAGACAATTTAACTATTACATCTGGCTCTTGGTCTGTTGGAAAAAAAAGAATAGAAAAGAATAGAATAAAATAAAATAGAATTTATGTATTCCAGAGAGGAAATTCCAAAAATATATAATAATAATAATAATAATAATAATAATAATAATAATAATAAAAGAAAATTAATTAATAATAATCTAAAATAATCAATATTTTTAAAATAATTAATCTTTTAAAATTCATTAAAAAATAGAATAAAATAGAACAGAAAAATAAAATAAAATAGAACACAAAAAATAAAATTAAAAAATAGAAAAGAATAGAATAGAATAAAATAGAATTTATTTCTTCCAGAGAGGAAATTTCCCCCGATAGAATAATAAATAAATAATAATAATAATAATAAAGATAGAAAATTAATTAATAATTGTTTAAAATAATTAATAATATTTTAAAATTAATCAAAATATTATAATCATTCAGTTACCTCATTATTTAACTCTTATAGGTTTTCTGAAAATCAAAAATACTGATTTCCATAAAACCAATATTAAGTAGCAGCAGAAGTCCTTAGTCCAGGCAAATCGAGATCATATTTCACATTTTGTTTGAACATTTTCCAGCTGACTGAGTGGTTATTAGGACTTGATTTAATGAAAAACTGTTGGTTAATTGTGTCATACTCATATAATGTAACCAGTCTGAGCAATATAATAAAAATTAGGGTGGAAATTGCAGAGGGGTTCGTAACAGGAAGCCTAATACACAGCCCACAATAAGCAATAAACTGTAAAATAATCCTGTAATAGGACGTTTCCATATCTAACTGACTGAGGGATGTAAACGCCTCCTAAGTGTTGGATTAATGTCTGTGGTACCAGTATGATGTCATCAGATTGGTGTGGCAGGCGCTGGTGTTGGAAGAGGAATCTGTTCTGAGACATAATTATTATTAACATTCAGTGGAACATATTTAAATAGATCAACCAAAACTTTACGACCACTTCAATACAACCAGTCCACTGACAGGTGGCAGTATAGAGAGATAATCCTGCTCCCGTACCTCTCAGGGGTTGGGATGTTTGGTGCTGATCAGTAGTTATAAGAACACTGTTTAACACTGAACTGACTTGCATGTTACTAACCAGCATGTTACTGAGTATTTGCTGCCATAAAGTGTAAATTTTAAAGAAATTTAGAAAGATTTCATCTGTGCCATGCATTTTACCTCCCTCTCATAGTAAAACAAAAAAGTGTAAATCATAAAGGCTACAATGTAATGCTTTGGTTTGACAGAAACAAATTATTGAATAGAGGTAATATAAATGTTTTTCAGTAACATCTGATTTTTTCTGCTGTAACAAACAAACAAAAAAAACAAAAAAAACAAAGACAAGAACTATTAATGAAGTCATGAATATGAGTTAAAAAGTTATAATTACAGGATAAAAAGTCATACTTAGGAGATAAAAAGTCATAATAATAAGGTAAAAAAAAGTCAAAATAATGAGGTAAAAAAAAAAAAGTCAAAATATTGACATAAAAAAGAAGTCCAAATAATGAGGCAAAAAAGTCTAAATAATGAGGGGAAAAAAAGAGTCAAAATAATAATGTTTTTTTTTTTAAGTCAAAATAATGAGGTAAAAAAAAAAAGGCAAAATGATGTTGTTGTTGTTTTAAAAAGTCAAATAAATGAGGTAAAAAAAAAGTCAAAAAAATAATGAGGTGAAAAAAAATCATAATTATGAGGGGGAAAAAAGTCATAATAATGAGGTAAAAAAAAAAAAGTCAAAATGAGGTAAAAAAAAATCATAAGGTAAAAAAAAAAAAAAAAAAAAATTAAGTCATAATAAATTGAATGATGAGATTAATGACGTCGTAATTATGAGATTACCAAGTCTTAATTATGAGATAAAAAGTTGAAATCATGATATTTAGTTTGAAATTATGACATAAAGTTCAAAATTATGAGATAAAAACTTGAAATTATGAGATAAAGTCAATTTTATGAAATCCTTTTAAGGGTGAGTTTGTTTAGTACTATCCTATATGAATCTGCTAGCAAAGTTAGCTTTTTGATACGAGGTATAACCATGTTTTAGTATGTCTGAATTTACCCACAACCCAATTCTCTATCATATTAAACAACAGCTTAAGCAAACACTTAGAGTAAAGCTATTGCTTTGTCTTTGGTAATATATCTTCCTGTCTACAATTGCATAAAAACAACTTTTTATCTCATAATTTCAACTTTTAATCTATATATTTATACAATTTTTATTTCAGAATTATGACTGTCTCCTATAAATATGACTTTTGTATCTCATAATTTTAACATGTTATCTAATATTTGCGTTTTTTTTCTTATTTACACAAATTTATTATCTTATAATTCCAATTTTATTATTTTTATTTTTTCTAAACAGGCCGAAATGGGCTTCTATAACTACATCCTTCACTCTGATAGATTAATCATTTAAGCAGACATATAGGTGGCTGACGACAGGTCTAACGTTGAATTTCAGCCCTTTGCACAGATAACTGATGCTTTTTGTTAATAAGTTGTAGCCATGTTTTACCTGGGTCTGCCTGACATTAAAGAACCAGTGTGCCTGTGTTTCTGTCTGTACACAAAGAACCAACATCCCATCTCAGCTGTGATGTTCCAGCTGTTAAATGCAACTTTATTAATTAGAAACAATAAAAAAAATATCTGAAAGTGGTGGAAAGCATTGGTATAATGCCTGATCTCAGTGGTGAAAAGCTGAAATGGTTGAAACCGTTTGTGTTAAGACAAAGCAGATATTTACCATCCACAGTGATGAAGAGCCATGATGATGATGATGATGATCTCTGGGGATAGTTAGAAACAGTCTGCACAGTTAGGAACACGCTTCGACATTCATAGAGCAAGGTGTGTTTTTCAAGTTTACACCGACAGGAGGAACAACGTCTCTGTGGGTCTCTCCTGTTTTGGAAGTTTTCTGCAAGGCTTTCCAAAACCCAACCGGTTAAAGCTGTACCTGTTCAAGGATGATACGCAAGACTCTAGTTTTCAGCTCCTGTCTGCAGCATCATTCACAAATGAAAGTTTTTTGCTTACATGTTTCTCTCGACTTTAAATGCTTTTGGAATCAAAAGAAAATCACCAAAACTGACGAAATAAACAGAATTAGATTTTACACAAACAAAGAAGTTAACTGAGGGAATTATTTCCAGAACCATCTCTGAATACAACACTGTCAGGATGTTTTTATTCACCGAAAAAAAAGGAAATTCAAATGAAGTTGAATCGTTACATGGAATATGAGGACACACTGGTGACACCTACTTCTCGGTACCAGTCCTCCACTTGGAAAATAAAAAAGTTGCATCACCGTTTCTCGTAAATGCGGGAAGAGTGGGTCCGTGTCCTGCTGGGGTTTGACTTTGTTGTGCGTTAGTACGTGATTGTACAATCTTGAGGATACTTCTCGTGTGTGCGCTCTACACATTCTGCTTGTGAAAATAAATATACAGTTTTACATGAAAGTTAATGGGCATCTACAAATGACCAAAAGGGTCCCTTATGCACTTGGAAGAAAACTAATCTAATAGAAATTAAAGAAGCCTCTAGATCCCAGAGGTCTACTTCACATTACTTTACCTGAGCGACTACACCAACCCATCAATTTCTGCAGTTACTCCAAAAGGAACACAAGCGTTTTGTTGCCGTATTACAATGCACAATACCAACCAGAGAGTCTACAGTTTTACCCAAACACCAAGAAGTCAACAGCAGACCTGGATCTGCTCATGCTTTGCTCTGCATCCATTTCCACCTATTGCACGACTGCAAAAACCACGCCTCCAACTGAATGTGCAGATGTAAAAGTGGCGCTGAGGAAGCCACGCCCCCTCACGAGTCTGATTCTAACTAAGAGAGGATGAGTTGAGAACTGCACTAGAGATTATACCTTTCAACAAATATGATATCAAAGATAACTGGCTAGAGAGCCTGACGCTGGTTTTTCATATTGCCAAATCATATCAGCATCTCCTCAAAGAACAACCAAAGGCTCAAAGAAAACTAGACGTCCATGTTTGTCCCCAAACTCAAACTGTTCAGTCTGTTTGAGAGCAAAGGGCATCGCTGCTCTCCTCCCACCAGAAAAAAAAAAGAAAACCTCAAACACTAGAACCAATCCCTGACCAGAGGGGCAGGAGTGAGTCTGTTTTTCCTCATGTGTCAGGTCTGTCTCTGCCCGTCTCTGAGGAGCGTCAGGTTTCAGTCACTCAGTGACGTCCCAGATTTCAGACAGCAGCGGAGGAAGCTTCTTGTCCTGGAGGCGAAGGGCGAAAACCTGCTCAGAGTGGACGCTACTTAGTGTACGGAGGCTCACCAGCTTCATCAGCATACGGGGGAACATCAAGTGATCCTGAGGAAACCAGTGAAACGACATTTTTATTTGGGTTCTCAGAGCAGAGTGTGTTTCAGTCACATCCGCAACATTTATTTAACATCGATGTTATCCTCTACATGCTAGCTCTGGACCAGGGGTCTGCATCCTTTACTTTACCAAGTCTACTTTATCTTCACAGTAGAAACTTTATCGTATATGAAGTTCTATACAAAGTTAAAATCTAGTAAACAAATATTGAAAGAAGAAGTTATTTGGAAATTCCTTAAATAGTACACGAAAAGTCTTTAATTTTTTCTCTGATAAATTTGCAAAAATTAAAAAAATTGCAAAATTTTCATAGAAATTGTAAAATCTAAAAAATTTTTTTACACACATAAAAAAATACATTTCAAATTTGCAATTTTTCTTTACATAAAAAAAAATGGTACTATTAAAAAAAAGTTTTGGAATTCCAAAGCTTTCACAAAAATTCAGAATTTTGCTAATTTTCATTTTTAAATTTCAAAAGTTTATTAGAATGTTAAATAATTCAAAAATCTATAAAACTCGCAAATGACCTAATTTAACTTAGATCTAAAAAAAAAAAGTTTTAAGACACAAAAAAAAATTGAATTTGCAAACTTTTTAAAATTTCAAAATTTTGGTAAAATTTTAAAAAATAAAGTTTTGAATGTCATTACGTCCACAAAATTTCAGAATGTCTCCAGTTTTATTTGAAATTTCAAAAGTTTATTAGAAGGTCAATTAATCTAGAAACTTTAAAAAATCCAAAAATGTCATAAAAATTATGAAATTTGAAAAAAAAAAACACAAATTAAAAAAGAAATTCATATTTTGAATTTTTTAAATTTTTTGAAATGTATAAAATTTTGGTTAAATAAGAAAAAACAAAAGTTTTGGAATGTCAAAACTTTATTCTTTATAAAATTTCAAAAGTTAATTAGAAAGTCAAACAAGTTACAAACTTCAAAAGTTTACCTTTTTTTCACAAATTTGAAAAAATGTCAACATTTTAGAAAGAATAGTAGAATGTGATAACATATGTTAACAATATTGCTTAACTTGTCTTTTTTTGTTTGCTTATTCCTTGTCACAAATCAATCCTGCATATTAAAGCCATAGGGAGCCACTGAAATGGAAACAAAGCGCTGCAGGTTGCAGACCCCTGGTCTAGACTAAAAGGCTAAGAGTTTATCATAATAAATATCTGCAGAATGTACCAATGAATCATTCTGGCCTCCTTTAGAAAACATATTACAGTATCTTCAAGTAGCCTCCTCCTCCTCTATCACACACCTGCTCCTGCAGCTCGTTCCCTGCACCTGTTTAACCTCACAGCCACCGTCAGTCTGACAAACAGGTCTGAACTCGGCCCTGACCTAATGTGCTTGTTGTGATGACGGCAGCCAGGTTGTGCTGACCTTCTGTTGGTCACAGGAAGACTTGTTATGAGAGCAGCTCTGAACTTACATTTGGTCTTTTTATCATGATGTAGGAGCGCAGAGCATCCACGTAGGGCTGCTGCAACCTCTCCACCAGGTCGTGATCCTGAACATTTGGACGATCTGAACAAAGACAAAACAAAAGATGCCTGTTAGCTCTCTGTATGTGCGACGTCGTCTGGTTTTATGGAGGTCATGCCTTTAGAAAACACAAATTAACTGAGCTCAAGAAGAGAAAATGAATGATTGGTGGATAATTTCTTTTTTTTAATCATACTTCTTGGTCATCTTACACTAGGGAACCTTCCAGATTTGAAATAATACAGTATCGATGCTCAACACCTGGCGATCGGTACTTAGCAATCCTGATACCTTATCTTTTCAAAGTGAATACTTTTGGTAATTAGGTGTGTGTTTGTGTGGTAATAAATATTAATTTGTTAAATCTTACGTTTTTTTAATGTCATGTGGCTCTTTGTTACAAAGATTTTTGGTAAAATAAAAAAAATAAAAGTTTTTGCTAATTTTCTTTTTTAAATTTCAAAAGTTTATTAGAATGTCAATTTAAAAATTAAAAAGAAAAATCAAAAAAATTCATAAATATTGTAAAATCTTATTTCTTTTGTTTTTACACAAATAAAAAAGGAAATTTAGAATTTGGATAATTTTTTTGAAATTTAAAAAATTTGTTAAAATCAAAAACAAAACAAACTGAAATGTGATAACTTCAACAAAATTTCAAAATGTCTCTAATTTTCTATTTAAAATTTTGAAAGTTTAATAGAATGTCAAACAATTTTAAAAATTTAAAAAATGCCAAAAATTTCTTAAAAAGATATTGTTTAATGTAAAAAAAAAAATTACACAAATAAAAAAGGAAATTTCAAATTTGCAATTTTTTTTAATTTAAATAATTTGGTAAAATGTATTATTATTATTTTTTAATGTGATAACTTCCACAAAATTTTGCTAATTTTCTATTTGAAAATTTTAAAGTTTATTAGAATGTCAAGAAATTTAAAAATGTAAAAAAAAAATCCCCCAAATTTCACAAAAATTGTCAAATCTAAAAAATATTTTTTTACACAAATAAAAAAGGAAATGTCAAATTTGCAATTTTGTTTTAATTTAAAATTTTGGTAATTTTTTTTTTATTTGAAATGTGATAACTTCCACAAAATTTCAAAATGTCTCTAATTTTCTATTTGAAATTTTAAAAGTTTATTAGAATGTCAAACATATTAGAAATGTAAAAAATTTGTAAAAAAAAAATCATAAAAATTGTGAAATTAAAAAAAAAAAAAACTTTTCAATGCTGTGTTCATGTCCTGGAAAATCACCTACTCTTCAACTCTCTCATAGTCACCAGGATGTGTTCAGGAACCAAAACATGGCACCGTTTGATTCTATAGGGACTGGTACTCAGTTGGTCAGTACCTATAAAGGTATCTACTTCAGTTCCCATCCCTATCTCAACCCTGTTTCCACCAAGCCATCCGGTTTGGATCAGTACAGATTGGTATGGGTTGGATTGGATCTACTGACCACACATGTTCTCACTCTTTGAGCTCAGTTTAAACGAGGAGTCACAGGCGGCTCTTTAGGAAATGACCTCTGACCTGCAGAAAAGATGTTGATGGCGATGAGCAGAGCGTATTCAGCCTCGTCCAGATGCAGGTCATTCATTCCTTTTGAGAACTCAAAAATGGGGTTAATGAACTCGATCTGAAGTCCTGAGGGGGTGAGAGTTCAGAGACAGACGGGGAACAAGACGTCACTTTAAAGAAGGAAACGTGGTGCAATAACACGGCATGCTTTAGGTTACTCAACTGAGGATACATCATTTTAGTCAGAGTGGAGGAAAAGGAAAGTCTTTATATAAAAGTTACACAACGTGTGTGACCTTTTGTTGTGGCTGTACGCAGAATTTGAAGAGTAATTTCGTAATTTATCCTCATGACAGTGGGAACAAAAACAGCATTTACAGCTTTAGGGAAACAAACTTGTCTCTGTTGTTTTTATACGAGACATGAACCTTGATTTCATGTTTCCACTCAGAAAGAGAAGAGTTTGTGCACCTGCTTTGGCGAAATCCTCCTTGTTGTAACTGAAATCCTTCAGAAAAGTGATGCTATCAATAGCAGGGTTGTACCGCCGAGATGTCTCCAGCAGCATAATCTGAGGAGGATAAGGAGGAACAAAAAGTTGAGACCAAACTAACACAGTGAAGTTTCCAGCTCACTTGAAACTCATTAAAAGTTGCTGTGAAACCAATCATGGACGGTAACAAAGCCGCTCTTTCAGAGTAAAACAAACTTTTCCAGCTGAAGCTACAAGAAACAGAGTCTCATGATGAACCGCGACAAACCTCAATGGTAGACGTCTTCAGCAGAGCGATCTGGTCCTCCCTTGTGAGCTCCAGGAAACCAGGAAGCTGTTTTGCAAAATCCACAATCTCCTGGACTGACATAATCGCCAGCTCTGTGAAGTGGGCGAAGCGCTGCTGACGCACTTCACGGTTCTGCAGGTCCTGGCTCTGGGGCCACGGCTGTTTCAGGGAAAATGAAGTAACTTATCAGTGAACGGTGGAGGAACAGAGAGAGCAGCTGAAATGTAACGTCCACTAACCGTGACTTTTGGTCGGTCAAGGAAAGACCTCTTGTTGCATTGCTTCTGCATGGCCACCAGCTTCTCGATCATCTCCTGCTGCTGGGGATCCAGCGCAGCCACTTCCTGCAGAGGGGTGGGGGTGACCACTGTGGACGTGCGGGCCGTTTCCTCCTCATGCTGCTTCTTCATCTTCTTCAGTCGGATCTGCTCCTCAGAGAGCACGCCTACAGGGTCAAAGAGGGACAACGAAAGTTCAACTCCTGACTTCAAACATGCTCCCACCCTCCCTGCAAACCCACACGCTGGAGAATCCAGCTGATCTGAAGTCTCTGTGTCTCACAGACACTCACACTGCTCCAGCATGCCTGCCTCCCGACATTTGCGCAGGCGGCACTGCTGGCACTTGCGGCGCATGTACATGTCCATTTCGCAGCGTCCGTTGTTCTTGCAGGAGTACTGGGCGCTTTTGATGACGCTGCGTCGAAAGAAGCCCTTACAGCCTTCACAGCTCAGCACGTTGTAGTGGAAACCAGAGGCCTTGTCGCCGCACACGCTGCACACCTCGTTACCCAGCATCTTTGGCGCAGGCCCCTTCTTCCTCTTCACCGGCTGACCATCTACACACATCAGAGGAAAGACAACAACACTCAACTCAAGGCAGGAAGTTATTTACAGAGAGTGTTTCACGTCTGCTGAAGGCGACTGAAGACTTCAAGGCCTCCTGTCCAAACAGAGCCGAGTTAGACACAGCATTGTATGCAAAACATGCAGGATCAACAATGCAAATTCATGGAGTCAACCACATCCTGTCTGACGTCTAGACGGTCTGCAAACTCAAGGAGAAACGTTTAAGCTTAAGTGTAAATGGCAGGAGGGATTATTTCTGCTTTTTTAAAAAGGTAACAGAGACACACGTCAGCTCCACAGGTCATGTTCAACAACTCTTCAAAAAAATACTGAAATGCTTTTATTTTGAAAGGCACGGTCAGCACAGTTTCTGTACCGTGACTTTGGAAGACCAGTAGAGCTGCTAGTGAATATTGTTTTCTACTTCAGCTGAAATATAAAAATAAAAAGAAGAAAAAAGAAAAAAAATTAAAAAGAAAGAAAAAAGGAAAAAAAGGAAAAAAGAAGGACAAATGGAGAAAAAGAAAGAAAAAAGGAAAAAAAAAAGAAAGAAAAAAGGAAAAGGGGAAAAAAAAGAAGAAGAAAAGAAAAAGAAATAGAAAAAAATGAAAAAAAAGAGAAAAAGAGAAAAAAAGGGAAAAAGGAAAAAAATGAAAAAGAAAAAAGGGAAAAAAAGGAAAAAAAAAGAAAAAAGAAAGAAAAAAGGGAAAAAGGAAAAGAGAAAAAAAGGAAAAAAGAAGGAATAATAGAAAAGAGAAAGAAAAAAAGGGAAAAAAAAGAAGAAAAGAAAAATAAAAAGAAAAAAAGAAAAAAGAAGAAGAAGAAAAGAAAAATAAAAAGAAAGAAAGAAAAAAAGGAAAAAAGAAAGAAAAAAAGAGAAAAGAGATAAAAAGGGGGGAAAAGGCAAAAAAGAAAGAAATAAGAGAAAAAAAAGAATAAAAAGAATAAATTCATCATTTACAATTAAGATTCAGGAAAAGTTGTTTGTGGTGTATGTTTACACCAACAGCTGTGACGTAGAAGGGTCCACACATGAGGAAACACGCCTGAGGTAGAAAAATGATGAGTGGATACTGGAGACGCTAGTTCCTGGAAGTTGTCAAACAAGCTGCATTAAGCACACACGGAGAGTTGCAGAGACATGTCAGGGACACACACACACTGCTGTGATGGACATTATTCAAGTCTCTTTGATTCTGAAACTTGTCTCTTTGTATCAAACATAGTTTCATTCTTTTCTGATTATTAAAAACATTTAGTTGTCTTTTCTTGACTGTTTAAACTTTGTATTTGTAGTGGGTAATTACTTTGTACGGCTCATTTTTTGGTCATGGACTCCAAACTTTTTGTGTCTTCAGTGATATTTTTACTACTTTTCTCCTGTGTTTGTCTTGAGGTCCTACATGTAACCATGGCTGCATTGTTTACATGTGAACTCAGCTGTTAGCAGCCTGGAGCATGTCAATGCTAACTGGTGCTAGGCCGGATGTTTCCCCACAAGGTAAGGAGAAGGAGGTGAGGACGACGTGCTGGTTCTCAGGTGTGAGCTAAGAAGTGACGACATGGACCTGTCCTTCCATCCATCGTTATTGGGAACATAAGATCTATCTCCAATAAGATGGACAAGCTAGCTGTGCTAACCCAGCAACAGAGGGAGTACCAGAGGGCAGAGTAGCATCATGCTATTCACAGACATGACTAACGCGGCTAACACCGGACTGAACAGACTGCTGAAGAAGCTCAGTCCTGGACCCTGTGGAGGTGGAGGCTGGCTGACTGGACAATGAAGGACAAGCTGTCAGCATCTATTTTCTTATGGAGCTTTTTACACTTTCTATACACTTTCTTACTTTGTTTTCTTGATTGCTGCTGTTACTCCTCCTGAATTCACCCTCTGGGATAAATACAGTATTTTCTTTTCTATTCACTTCTTTTCAATTTTTTTTTCTCTATTAGGGACTGAAGGTGGAAATATTTTTTGCCCTTTCTGTAACTTTGTCGTCTCATATTTGTCTCCTGTTTTAGGTTAAATTTGAGTTGCACTTCTCACATGTTCCCTGTGAACAGAGGTTATATTTACTTACTAAGTCAGTAGTGAAATTGGCTAAATTTGCTCTGGTTGTGGGTATTGTTAGGATTGTCTCAGGGAGAGCATCATCCAAGCTTTAAGTAGGATGTAAATTTGTTATTATTTTCTTTGTAAGTTATTGCAATAAACAATTACGCAGTTTGTTTTGCACAAGAAATGTGATAAGAGTATGCACCATAATACTGTAGGCTACATTCAATACAGGAGAAAGTTGACTATCTCTGCTATTAGGTGTAAATTCAATATCATGTATCCCTAGTTTATTTTCTCACCTATGCTGGCAGACGTGTCACCTGCAGCTGGATCCAACTTGATGTCGCCGGGTTCGACCAGCAGAGGGCTGCTCATCTCGCTCAGCGCAGGGCCGTTGTGAGGGGGGACAGGGAAGTCATCCGGCTGGGAGAGGTCAGCCAGCGACAGCAGGCCTTCGTGCTTCATTGTGCTGCTTCTATTGCTCTCCTCAACCATGCAGTCCAGCTGCAGCTCAGAGGCCCCATCAAACACCTTACTCTCATCTGACGGAGGAGACGCAAACATATTTTCACAGGTGTCCAAACAAACAGGGACATTTATCCAACAATGGATTCAACACTTCTACTCTGAAAGCATCAAACTGGATGGACACTGAAGCAGCTTCTCTTACCATGACCAACATCTGGGATATCAGTCACAGACAGCGTGGACATCTTCTGCACAGCAGCTTGTCATTACGAAATCAACGAGTACCTGCAAGGTGAAAAAAAATGAAAAACCAAAAATTACCCTCCAAGAGAAACGGAAAACTCTCTGAAAGAAAAACCAACGGTTGAACCCTCTTTCCAGGAAACTGTAGCTCTATGAGACCATCTTTGGATAAAAAAGGGTCAGACTGCAGTCAATCGATTTGAAACAAGAGTCAGAAAATAGAAGACTCATTAATGAGCGTAAAGTTTTCAGAGAAGAATCCTGGTCTACTCTTCAGATTGGGTAAGACACTTCAGAAGTTAAAACCTCCTTTCTTCTCCACATTTAACGCACAGTTTGCATGTATGCAATATTTGTATTCACTCCACAATGGTGCGACTGTTGCACGGTAAAGAGATACGTCTGTGACCTCGGGCGCGTCAGGAAAACACATTCACAGGCGTGGAGTGATTAAGTGTAATAAACAGGGCAGGCAGTCAAAGCAGCTACACTGCCTGGAGTAATCTTCTGAGGGCTGTACAGATACAAAAAGCAGGGTGTGCTTCAGCTACATACATGTGGAAATCAAACTGATGTCCTTCAGCAGCTCAGCGCAGTGTTGATATCAGCACAGATCCTGCCGCACAGGCGTGCACGGGGCCAGGCCAGCGGGCAGGAAAAGCAGAAGTGAAAGTTTGTCATGTGCCTCATATGGACGCGTTTCAGGAAACTGATTCAGCAGACGCACATGCATGATTTCTGGCTATTTTTAACTGGCAGGCACGAGGGAACACCCAGTTCGACAATATGGGATTCTGTCCACT
This sequence comes from Halichoeres trimaculatus, assembly GCF_033239565.1. Classification (NCBI taxonomy): domain Eukaryota; kingdom Metazoa; phylum Chordata; class Actinopteri; order Labriformes; family Labridae; genus Halichoeres; species Halichoeres trimaculatus. The sequence continues at coordinate 2,135,019 of NW_027437181.1, read as the reverse complement.
AAACAAAACTCAGATAGGTCATAAAAATAACTAAATTTATCCAGCACTGGCTACCCCAGCTAGCTGTCTAGCAGAAAAAGACTGATATGATTTTCAGAGCCGATATCAATATCGATAATTAGTAGTAAAGGAAGCCGATAACCCATATTTGGGAGTCGATTTTCATTTGCAGTAAAAGTGAAAATATTGGCATCAAAATTTAAGGTGTTTAAGCATATGTTTATTAAACAGCTCCCAGGCTCAGCAGCTGTCTTATTATGTTAAATAAAACACTCAAAAAATAAATAACTCCCTAAAGTTTTCTACAGTAAGTCAAGTTTTCCAAAAAATGCCTTTGTGTGTCACCAATCAGATGGTGCTGTGGGTGGGACGAAGCTAAGATGTTTTTTATTCATTTATTTTTTGCAAAAAAGGGGGGATTAAGTATCCATGACAGGTTCAGGTACTTTACTTTTTAACAAATTCTACTATTCTATAATTCTGTCCTGTATATTGGTTTTGGCATGAAGACAACCAAAGAGCTCTTCTTTCCAGAAATATTGTATTTAAAAAAAAATAAATAAATAAAAAATCTAAATGCATAAAAACTAAATACATTTGTTAATATTATTTCATTATATCATTATAAATAATAACAACAATGATAATAACAAAAATAATAGTAAAATAATAATAATAATAATATCAAAAAATAAAATAAAATAAAACACCTCGTCAGCTGGCGTATAAATAACATGTTAATGTCTTTGAAAACAAACTCAAAACCTACCTTTTTAGTCGAGCTTTTACCTGAATTACCTTTTAGTGTTTTATTCATTTTAAGTACAGACCACTTTTTATTATTTTATCTTGTCTTATTTTTTATCTTTTCTTTTTAAAATATTTTCTAATTTCCTTATTTTTTTCTCTTGTTTTCCTGTTTAATTCCTCATTTATTTATCATTATATATATATATATATATATATATATATATATATATATATATATATATATATATATATATATATATATATATATATATATATATTAACTTAATTTCAAGTATTTTTTATTCTTAATTTATATAAATAATTTTCTTATTTTATTTTATGATATATTTTATTTTATAATTTTTACCTAACCTCCAGTGTTTTCTCATTTTCAAACCTTTAAGACGGCGTTTACTCAGTACGTACTGGGTACAGCAGTGTGCTTTATTATTGTCTTTTATCTATGTTGCTTTTTATCAACACTGTGTATGGGTTGCTGTGTGGGTGGGTTTTGGTTATAATTCCTTTATTTACTTCATTTGTCTGTTTGTAAAGCACTTTGTGCTACATTTTATTTGTATGAAAAGTGCTATATAAATAAATTTTGACTGATTGATTGATTGAACTGGCTTAGTTTTTTTTCCCTCTTCCTTTGCTGAGTGAAGATCGGATATTTAGTAAACAATGTCTTTAACATGTTGACATTCACAGCTGGGAGTAGACTCAGTCAACAAGCACAGAGGTAAAAGGTAAATTTTCCAAGAATTAAGCTCATTTTTGGAATAAAAGACAAGGGAAATGCTTTCTTTAAGCAGTTTCCTGATTTTACCTCATGTTTTACATCTACAGGCAAAAAATGTATCATCAGTGTTTTACCCTCCTTGATTATCTGAATCAAATCTTTTAAAATAAATCAATATCTTAATGCTATCTTAATCTATTGAGTTGTATTGCTGCCCTTCATTTTTCTGGACCATGATTTAACATTTGTTGATGTCTTAGTGTTTATTACAGGTTCCAACCAGGAGCCTGAAACAGGTTTGAGATGACATTAAAGGACAATTACAACCAATCACATTTATATTGGCTCATATATCTGGACTGTGGCAAAATTAGTAAGCTAACACTGTGTAGACTTTCGTGTCCTGTTCAGCGTCCTTTCCTCTGCAAATAAAGGTAAAAAAAAAAACCCAGAATAAAAAAAAATACTTTCTTTTTTTTTTTTTTTTTTAAATAACATGCTTCTGTGTTTTAGCCACAGAAAGTTATCATGCAACCCTTGTGGTGTTCATTTTTTAACATAAAAACACCAGATTTGTCCCTCAAATGATTAACCACCCCTCTATATTCTGTCAACCTTTGGAAATGAGAAGTGAAGAGAGACTCAGATAAAAGTTCAGTACACATTAAAAACTCTGTTTGGTGTGAACAGAAGTCATTCTCCTCACTCCTCTGATAAGCTTTTTGAATAACAAGTGAAGAGGTTATTGCTGCAGCCGCTCTTGATAAAAGCTTTCACTCAGGAGGTAATAATGAAGTCGATATGCAGGCTTTCATTTAATAATGACTCATCAGACTCTAAAATTAGACAACTACAGCTGAGCCTTAAGGCAAATTTGCCAAAAAATACTAAAAATTTGATGTGCTTTTAGAGAAATACTTGATATTTTCTTATTCTAGCAGCTGAAGCGTTTCCACCTGTTATGGCTAAATCAAATTTCCAGGCACAACTTCCCAGCAGGAAGTCTTGTTTTGAGTCAGATTACCCAGCAGCAGTAGTTTTGTGACAGACGTGATGTTGGACTGACCTTACCTCTGGAGTTGATGTCTTATCTATCGCCTCCTCATCATGCTGGTGTGCGTCCACAGCCTCAGTCTGTCGATCGATGCCCCTGCGCTGATGGAGGACTTTCTCGCCTTGATGTTTCCTGAAGATGCTGGAACCCCCTGAGGCTAATTGGGCAGAAGTCTAATGACTTGATTTCTTGAAGAGAGTGGGTAGGAAAGAAGACGAGTCCCTTCCTACAAAGCCCGATGGGAGACAGGAGGGAAAACAGAAAGGGGAGGAGGGAGGGTGACAGAGAACACCAGAGGTTACTATTGGTCATGTGTGAGACTCTTGAAATCCACACAGACTTCCCCGGCCTTTCCTCTCCGACTGTCTGAGCTGACAATTTTTACCCAGAAAGCTGTTTCTCTCTGACACCTGATGACTGGCTCTGTCAAAATATAACCTGAATCACAGCTCACTGCTTGAAATCAGTCTGTAAGGTCTGAGTAAAGGAAAGAAAGACGACTAAAATATATTTGTCTAATAAATGAGTCAATAAACCGACCAAAACTAACTTAATGAGTGTAAAAGCTGCTCTTATATTCACATGTAGCAGTGTGAAGTGTTATGTCATCAGCACAGCCGTCTAGACTTCTCCAGTTTTTGATCTAACACGCTCTACAGTCCGTCCAACGGCTATCAAAGGTATCAAACTTTATTGGGTGAATCTTGATTCTGCGGTTGTAAAACTGGTTTACTCTGCCTGTGACCTCATGTCATCCCTGCTGCTATCTCCCTGTCCAAGTCCAATGTCCCCCCGGCGTCTTATCAGCCAGTCACCTTTGTCCACTCGATGTTTTCATAGACCGCTGGAAATTAAAAAGCTGCAACAGAGTCAACACATTTCTACAAATCCAAAGCTTTGATTACGTGTATCAGCGTGTATCAGCACAGCTCAACGTTGACACTGACATGATCTATACACAACAAACAGGAGCTCCAATAATCAAACACAATGAAAGTGGTCAGGAAACGATAACCCCGCACTCTGCTTACAAACTATTCAGACCATAGACTGTATATAGAGTGGACAGCGTGGCTCCGCCATTTATTATGCACAAAAACACTGCTGTAGGGGTAATTTCTGCCCTAAACCTGGTGATAGGACCCAACTTGTTCCATCCCAGAGTATCACTTTAAGGTATTTTTTTAAATAAACTGAAGGGTAAAATAAAACAGTTTAACTCTCAACTCTCTGGTTCATTCAAGTCATCTGAAAAGGACCTGACACATTTGCTGTGGTGTCAAACTGCAGTAATGTAGTGCAAACTACTGGAAAAGGAGGACCTACTCAATGCAAGATTATTTTGTCTTGAGTATCAGCTGCCTTGGTGAGTACCAATACCATGAAATAAGGCTGGTATTTGCTCGATACCGATACCAGTACTTGCCCATCCCTACTAATGATTGATATTTTTTTACATTGTAGGCCCAAATCCTAGAGGTGTCCCATATTGATATTGGATATCGGTCCGATATCAGCAAAAAAACAAGTATTGGTATCGTATCCGAATGCATCTGAAATCTCTAATATAAGCAGTTTCTGTTACCCATTAGTAAATAATAAATGGGTCAGTTTTTCCTCATACCTACTGTTGCTGACTACTGTTCTTTATTTGAATAATATCACTGAATCAAGCCTTTTCTAACATGACAAACATACTACAAAATAAGTAATCAAAGTATGCATGTTTAATGCTGATATCGTATTGGATCAATATCGGTATCAGCCAATACTCAATGCTGCAGTATCGGTGTCGGATCGGAAGTGAAAATGTAATGTCAGGACATCCCTACCAAATTCCCCTCATGTTTTGTCATGTGAGATGACAACTGAAGTATTCATAATCAGCACAAGCATTGGGATGCTGACCTGTAAAGATGACTGAATGTTGGTGGTCCTAGCTCTGCTATAGTTAGCCACACTGGCAAATCAATTTGACATTTTTAACAGGAGTGTGATCTCATGTTTTACATAGATCAGGGGTCTTCAACCTGCGGCTCTGGAGTCTCATGTGGCTCTTTGACTCCTTTGCAGTGGCTCCCCCTATAGCTTAAAAAAATACTACTGATAGAGATTTTTTTTAATTGTTTTTCTTACAGAGGGTATTAATGATAACGACACAGACACTAAACAAAATCACAGTTTAGCATTTTGTTGTACTAAATATGTATCACCTCCTTGCAATAAGGCCTTTACATTTTTTGTGATTAGTTTTTTTTTTAATTCTTGAATTTTTTTTTAATTTCAAATTTTTACATTTTTACAAATTCAGAAAAAGGGGGGAGATTTTGCAAATTTTTGAAGTTTATATTCAAACCCCAATTTTAACTTATTTTGCAATTTTTAGAATTTTTTGACAATCTTTTTGAAAATTTAGCAAAATTTTGAAAATTGCATAATTTAGGTTCAGCAAACATTTTGAAATTTCAAGTTTTTTGCATGTTTTTTGCACATTCTTTGATTTAATTTTTCAATTTTTTTTAAAATCTTGTTTCGATAATTATTCACTAGATTTTTTTCTTTGTTTTAAATTTTATCCACTTTTTTTGTCTTTATTGTGAACATGAAGTGGCAAAATGGCTGTTCTGAAAGTAAAGGTTGCAAATCCCTGACAAAGACAGTGCTCAGTTCAGACTTTATGCTTGACTTTACAGTCGGCTTCTTGGGGGTCAAAGTGTAAGAAAGTGGTCAAACAAATTCCCAAGTTGAAAAGACAAAACCAAAACAAAATTAGTCACTCTGAAATATTCCCTGAGCTGCCCGGGCTTGTAGCTGTTAGCCGTGCTGTCTCATAGTAAGAAAGTGCCTGGTTCAAATTACATGCCTATGGTATCACTTTTGCAAAGAATAAACCATATTTTGTCATTTATAGCATAAAAATAATAAAATGAAGTGTTACTCCTTTTTTTGGGTGGACAGGAAGTCCCCGAGGGCTTTGAGCTGAACTGAGGCTGATGTTGGCTGGGCTTGTCAATTTCTCTGCTTGTTTCTGATCAGGATTTCTTCTGGGTCACACTCTGAATGAGGATGTTTAAAATACACAACACCCCCCAGTCTTTGTCAGCAAAAATATCAACATGTTATAAAACAGTCATGAGACAGCTGTGCTAATGACAGTGACACCCAATGAAGCCAAGCTGCTGGGGTGGGAAACATCTTTTTTTAGAGTCTCAGAGTGCCAAAGGATGTAAGTCCCACCAATCGAGCAAAAATATCTTCCATTATCAGCAACAAATCAGTGAAAAAAGAAAAGAGTCAGTGTTTTCCAGAGTCACTGGGGCCACAATGAATGAAATTTCCCACCAACACCCTGATGGAAGAAGAAGAAGTAGCACCTCAAGGTCTCAGGGACCCACCCAAATGTTTTTCACTTCTGCTCAGGTTAAGATTGGGTGGGGCTGAATTGGGGATTAAGTCAGGTCACAAACAATAACAGAAATGTAGATGTTACTCATCCTGAACTGACAACAGGCGCAGCATGTGTCAGGCGTGCTCACAACCTGACAGAGGAACAATCAGGTTTATGTGTAGGGCTGGGTACAGAACTTTGGTTCTCTTATGGCACCGACCAAATGCTTCGGTAGTACTGAGTATCAAAACATGCCTCGTCTTTCGATGCTAAGTTTCAGTACCTGAGGGGTTAATCACATGATCAAGCTCTGATAATGCACCAGTGATTTGTTCTAACGTTACATTTTTTTGTGGAAAAAAGTGACCAACGACAAATCTAGTCACACTGGCCATCCGTACCGTGCCCTAACACTTTTCAACCCTAACGTCCAGTTTGTTAGGCCTGCGTGACTGCAAGCTCGCCGTGCTCAGTCTCAATTCACCCCTCTGCTTTAGCACACTCCAGAGAGGTGAGTTTTTTAGCGTGTTACACTTCATGGACGAGCACAAGCAGCACGTATGATCCATGACGTATGCTGCAGCCTCAAAGGAGGTCTGCAAGAAAACAAATCATGCAAACACTCGTCTCTTTGGGCCATTTCAGCCGGTCCCAACCCCGGATAAAGAAGGAGGATTATTTTGACATTAAAGGGGACATATCATGCTTGTTTCTCCTTTTCACTATGCCAGACTAGGATGCCTGTAAAGCATTTCTGCCCTCAGTACAAGTCATTTAGTTCCTTTATTGCCCCACAATAGCGTTCTCAATATCCTCATTTTAGGCCATTCTGAAGATCTCGTTGAAACGCTCCGTTTGGAGAATGACCTCCAGTAACCTCGCAACGTCACAGCCATTTGTACTCTGATTGGTCAGTTCTATCAGAGGGGCAGAGGGGGTAGAGCCAGGGGGCGGTTTTTGCAGCATGGCAGTATTTACAGAATCGCCACATTGGATGGGGCAGACCGAGCGAGTTTGCTGTTTGCCAAAACTTCACTGTAAGGCATTGATAGCACTAATAAAATGGCAGAGTGTAGGATACGTCCTTTTGTATTGGACCCCGAGTCAGACCCGGACGGTTCTGCAGCTCAGGAAGAAGAAAATCCACCTGGACACAGATCATCTCAGGACGCTTCAGTGTGGTGAGTCAAACCGGTACTGTAACATGTAGAGTTTATACGTGGAAATATAGTCAGACTTCACCAATAAACTATTTCTATAACAGGGCTCCATCCTGCTCCTTCACTTTTCTCTGTCTGTTTTATCCATCATGCTGAAAGTGTAGTCTAAAGATCCCCTCTACCGTCAGTTTCTCACTATGTTATTATCACGGCATTATTGTGGTCCAGGTTCACAGTGCATGTCAGAACAAGCATGCAAATATCACAGTCTCATAAGTATTACCACGTCTGCAAAAACTACAGTGTTTTAACTGCTAATTCACCATGTAAAGCCGAGCTGCTCAGCAGACCAGAGTCCCTGCATCCAGCACTCAGTCAGTCGGCTCTTGGTGGGTGTATCCCTCAGTGGCGGTTGTGTGACTAACTGACATCACAGAGGAGGAGCTGCTTTATCAGATTACTCCAATAAAAAGAAAGGATCCTCGTGTCGTCACGAAGGTCCAAATCTTGCGGCCAAATGTCAATGACCTATTTTCAGAGGCATCTAATCTCGTTCTAGGATATCAGAAAAAATACAATATCTCATTTTTTAAAATTCAGGGGGTGAAAGGTCTTGTTTTCAAATTTATTATATTATATGTAAGTATTAGATCAGGGATCAGCATGATATGTCCCCTTTAAAAAAAATAATCAGAAGACAGGTCATTTACTGTTATAAACACATTTAAGGTGCAGTCATTAAATTCTGACCTGTCACACTAGGTCACACTAGCCGAAACATTGCATAAATAAAATAAAATTGACGTTATACAATTTTTACCAAAAAAGTTCAGTTCAGGGACTGGTATCAAAGTGAAGGTATCAAACATGTCTGAATGATACCCAGCCCTATTTATGTGTGGAACCATCAGTGTGGGAAAACATAGGATGCTTGGGTTTTACTTATTATTTTTACTTATTTTAGTATCACATTTGCTCTGCAATGAAAAGGCTGCAACAACACAGCAACAGAACGGTAGAGAGAAGAACTGACTGTGTTGGACTGAAGATGATCAAATGCCTCAATGTGGCCCAACAAAGACACCCATATTGGGGACAAAGATATATTTACTGTAATCAGAAGCATACAAAAGGGATATCAAAGATATGTGACCTGTGCTTCGATGGAGGATCCAATGACAGACTACGAGAGAGTGCCTGAAGATTATATGGCAGGGAGATCTAGGGTGTGATGTTTGAATACCGTGGGGTCTATGACAGAGAGGAAAATTCACTCTGAACTCACACAAGTTTCATTTTTACTCCTGTGCTACACAATAGTGCTTCATATTGGAAATATAAAACAGAAACTGATGCAACATGGGAAAGTAATCTTGTTTGTAAAAAAGTGTTAGAATACATAGGGAAGTGCATAGGTCTAAACATGACTATATGACCAAGATGCCTGCTTGGAAACCTGCCAGAATTGCTCAATAGTTCAACACATGACTGCTGTACTATACATGAGAGATGTCTGATTAATCCACGGACTGTGGAAAGCACACAAACAGTAAGATAGATATAATTTCACATGAGAAAAATGTTAGATTAAATGATGCTGGGATCGAGATGAAGATGAAAACTTAGGGAGGTCTTGGGTCACTCACTTAAGCTCATAAAGTTGCAGGGACTCAATGAGGATTTGGTTGAATTGGTGATGTTAGACTGTTCAGAATGTGCAAATTTATTTAAAGCCATTGAATATTTTGTAGGTCAGTGAGTTTGAGGATGATAGTGCTTGAAAATAACTAAGAACTTAACAAGAAGGAAAAGGAACTTTTGTAGGCGTTTGAGAACCACAGCTCGCTCACAAATAGCTTCAGTGGTTAGTTAGCATGTTGTCAATGACACGGGTAGCAGTGTTTCGCAATAGTGTTATGTAAACATAGCAAGGAAAAACTTAAGTAGCCTTTGTTAGTTCAAATTTTGCTTCTTGTTTTTGACCAGATACCTACTACTGACATTAGCTAAGTAAGTAAGTTATTCAACCTGCCTTACGGCTATTGAAAACATGTAGCTAGCCACAACTTTGACGAGTTAACATCACTTTTGGCTGACATTATATGAATGTGGTGTTCCTTTATCCACCAGCACTTAAAACATTGTTCGTCAGAAAGCGTAAACAAAAGGATGTAGGTGCTTTGTCGTTGATCTAAACAAGGCCAATATCTTTCACGTTAGCTTAACACCCCCGCACTCGACAAAAACTCCTCTTCAACAACTTTAACTGAGCCTTATGAGGCAACGTCACACCACAAACATGACAAAAGACGAGGAAAAGAAGCTTCACTTGCCTTAATCTCCAAGACTGTGGGACAATTTGCGAGTTAGGAGAAGCTACTCCGTCTGTTTGTGGACGTTGACAGCGGCTTTGACATCCGAAGCTAGCATGTTAGCTCGCTGGTTAGCGGAGTTCTATCATGTGATCAGCGGCTCGCGCAGGCAGCAGGCGGCTCGCGCAGCAGGAGACAGATTTCATCAGGCAACAAGAGTCCGTTCGTGCCCTGAGTTCCGTCTGACAGGCACCTGGCGAGAAATACACAGGAAAATAGTTCCTCTGTATTTGATGTTCGTAATAATGTCATATTTTTACGGAAGCGTATTGCATTCACTTGAAGAAAAAAAAAAAACCTCAGGTTTTTCAGTGCAATTTATTCTTTGGTTTGTTTTTGTGGTAATAAATTTTGTTTTTCTGATTAATATTTTTTTATCGGTTTGTTTTTTGTTATAATTATTATATTGGTTTGTTTTTTGTTATAATTATTTTGAAGTAGCTCGATACTTCAGGAAAAAAAATTACTCTAAAAAACAGGAGGAAAAAATTACCACGAAAAACAGCAGGTTGAGGTTCTCTCGGTATTTCTAAGTATCTTGATACTTCAGGAAAAAATACTCCGAAAAACAAAAAGAAATTTAATTATTGTTCCCAAACTGTGCTTTCTTGTCCTCCACTAAACCAGTCAGTATGTTTTTGTATCAATCAATCAATCTTTATTTATATAGCGCCAAATCATAACAAATGTTATTTCAAGACACTTTACAAAAACATTTACAGGTCTAGACCCGTAAATGTTAATAAAATTTTATTAGCAGAAACCCAACATCAAGACAAGATAAGGAGTCTTATCTTATCTTAATCCACCATGAGTACAGGACTTTGCAGAATTTAGCAAGTTACAATGGCAAGGAAAAACTTCCCTTTAACAGGCAGAAACCTCAGACAGAACCAGACTCATGTTAGGCAGACATCTGTCTCGACTGTGTTGGGGTTAGAGAGAGACAGATAGAGGAGAGAGAGTGGTAGAGAGAATGGGGGGGATACACACACGCACACAGACACACACACATACACACACACACACACACACACACACACACTCACACACACACACTCACACACACACACACACACACACACACACACAGAAAGGGAGAGAGAGAGAGACAGACGCAGTCTGAAGTTTGGCGCTGTGGCGACAGTTAAGGAGGAGGTGTATGTTAATCTCCAAGTAACTGGATCATTGTAGTTTGTCCAATTTTGAAAAGAATCCCAAAAGGGCCTAACTAAGTCACATGAGAAAAAAAAGATGTTCTACCGTTTCAATATCTGTGTTACAAAAAGTGCAATCATTTAAATCTACATTAAACCTTTTATGTAAGAAGTCATTACACGGATAAATTTCATTCAACATTTTAAAATGAACTTCTTTAGCCTTGGGTGGGACTGCAAAGGCAAGGTAACCAGTTCTTGTCTTACTTGTAACATTTCTGGAGTATTCTTTGAACAAAGGGGCCCTCTTCAACGGTGAGGAGAAACAAATTGAAGTGAAATTAGAACTTAAGAATTCATTATTGCATTTTTTATCCAAAACACTACACCCATCTATTACTAAAGAAGGCATATGTGAAATAACCACAGAGTAGGTCAGCATCCCTTGGATTTGATTGATCATTGCTTGTGGAATTGCCTTGATTACTGCATTATATTGTCTATTAGTACAATCCAGATTGTATTTTGCTATGAAAGCATCATAAGTCAAAGGCTTACCGTGGCTATCTAATAAATGCATAATGGACCAGATACCTTTCCCCATCCAGTCATTGTAATAAAAGGATTTCCTCTTGATTAAAATACATCTATTTTTCCATAATGTCACTGTATGTGGGCTAAAGTTATGCTTATATATTAGTTTCCAATAATGAAGGACTTGTTGGTGGAAAGCAGATAGCTTAACAAGTAGTTTGGGAATATCATAGTAGTCTGACAGAAATACACAGGAAAGTAGTTCCTCTGTATTTGATGTTGGTAATGTCATATTTTTTGTCTTAATTTCTGAAATAAAAAAGAAACTTAGATTGCAGTTGCGAGGAAGGCTATATGAAAACAATCTGACACCTTGTTAACTTTGCTCTCTATCTACAAGCATTCAACGGTAAATATAAAAAGTACTACTCGCTTTGAAACAGACTCACCATCAATCAGTCAGACTTTATCTGAAAAGCTCTTTTTTTTTTTTTTTTTTTTAGAAAACATGGGGTTGCACCACAACAAAAGTTTAATTAGATTTTAGACTCCTGATTTGTGCATGCTGTGCTTTACTTGGTATAGAGCAGTTTAAAAACCCCATTACTGATACAAAGAAAATAATCAAAATAAAGAAAATGAACAATGTATACGACTGTATCCCCGCCCAACTCCACCAAAAATTCATTTACGGTCCAAGAAAACTTTCTACATAAAACAATAAAAAGGAAGTGCCTTTTTTTTCTTTTCTTTTTTTTTTTTTAACGGTAGTTTTTTTAATGTCAATGTTTATTTAACAGATAACAAATTACTGACTATCAGACTATTAAGGAAGACATAATGTGGCTATATAAAAAGAAAATAAATTAAGAAAGTATTAATATACATGTTGAAATAAAATAAATAAGTACATGTACTTTACATAATGAATGTGTTAAGGCACTTCTTGGTTTGGGGTAAGGGAAATGAATTGTTTAAGCAAAGCAGTGTGCGTTCACTTTTCTTGTTTGTCATTACTCTTACGGTGTCTATATCAACAAGGAAGTGCTGAGCTAAGGAAACAGTTATTAATGAGATAACACTGTAGGAAAATATAAAACACAAAAAAACCCACAGCTTTGAAGCTCAAAACGGGCTTTAAGTAACTAAATACAATAAAAAAAAAAAAAAAAACATCTGAAGCATGATTATTTAACGGGAATATTGAGTTTGAGATAAAAAAAAAATAGGAGAACCTTACGTCGTCTACCCATGTCAAATATCTTTGTAGTTTTATTAAACTTCAAATGCAGAATAAAAATAAAAAAAGATAACATTAACAAAGATAGATAACAACGCTACCGCCGGAGGGCAGACCTTCAATTGCCCGGAACCGGAAGTATCAACCTGCTCTTCAACCGACGAAGAAGAACGTAAAAACAAACGCTGTTATATTCATGCGAAGCTGCACTTTTCACCATATTTTCTTATATTTTAGCTTAGTTTAGACACAAATAACACCATGCCTGTTATTTGTGCGGTTTCTGGGTGCAGCAATAAGTTTGTGAAAGGCTCGGAAATCCGGTTTTACAGGTAAGTTAGCTCTGGTTTGAGTTTTTAGCCGGCTACTTTAGCTTGCACAGGCTAACTAGTAGGAGGGAGGTATACAAATCTGCCAAAATAAGCAAGATTCTTCTCTAAAAGCTAATTTAAAACCCTAATTTTGTGTCTTTTATTGTACTTTGGTTTAAGTAAGTCCTTATGTTGGTCCTATGTAAATATCTAACAGCATTTAATCAAACTACGGGACAATAACAAACCATAATCTCTGTTTCTCTGGTCTAATTTTGTTTCATCACCTTTAACACAGCACCGTTTCACAAGCATTGAAAATAGGCAACACTATTACTATACAATTTATATCTCTATTGATGTTTTTGGTTGATATGGTGGTGTATTATAAACTGTCACTCCTCCTTCCAGAAACACACCCTAAAGTAAATGAATGAAGTATTTTTGATCAAGTACTCTGAGGTAAAATTATCTGAAACCACATCCTGCAGTCTGGTTTGAAAATGTCTCCCTCCTCTTGTCTTTTCCAGATTTCCTCTCAGCAAACCTCAGCTAGCTGCCAAATGGGTGCACAGCCTCGGGATGAAGAGCTTCATCCCCACAGCCAACACTTGTCTCTGCTCTGAACACTTCAGGACCGACTGCTTCAGGGACTACAACGGCAAACAGTTCCTGAGGGAGGACGCCGTGCCCACGATATTCAACAACGGGAGGGATTCATCAAAGGTGGAGAGTTAAAGATATATTTTCATTTTAATGCTTTATTTCTAAGAGAAAAGTTAACTTTAAAAATGTTTGACTTTGATGTTAACTGGGGTTGTCTCGTAGATTGAGCTTCGTAAGAGGGGAGCGATACCGAAGGAGACCAATGTGGCGAGCCCGGCGACATCACAGTCTGACGGAGACCGAGCGAGAGAAGCTGCTGGTCTACGCAGGGACCAGAAAAGAGGAGGAATGAGGGTGAGTTTTCTATGACTGTTGGGTGACCTTCTATTTTTTAAGGTTTGCACTGAACTCTGAAGAATTGGCTGGTTTCAAGGAATTTAGGAGCACAGTCTTTAGTCCACTTTGTGGAGTTTATTCGCACCAAGTTTGATCTGTTTTTCTAACAAAAAATGACAAAGAATTAAAGTTTTAAACTAAAAAAATTGTGTCCCTGTTGCAGCTTGAATGTGTTTCAAAATAAGGCAGAATTTACCAAACAAATCACAATAAACACTGATAACTAAAATCTAAGGCTGTCACTTTAACACGTTAATTAGATTAACTAATTACACCACGTCATTAAAATTAACGCAAGACTAACGCATTGGCTGCTGGCATTTTCAGAGCATCTTGAACAATCTTTAATGACCCAAATAATGTTTTCTATGACTATGTAAACACCAGAACTACCTTAGAAGAGTGGACTCTTTTCTTTTAAGTATCTCTTCCTGTTTTTGATCCTTCGTCTTTCTCGCGATGACGCTGCTCTTTCTCTCTGAAATACCCCGACACATCCTCAGTTGGAGCGTGAGCTGCCTGAACTTTTCTGACTTGCAGCGTCTCTCTGTGTCTCCGTCATCTCACATCTTCTCCTCATATCCATGCTGAGCTCTCATCCAAAGAGCACACCGCTCTCACCCACAGTAGCTTACGAGTAGGATTTTGATTGACAAGCTCCACCAGACCCCACCTCCCTCTGCTGAAAACATAATTTACTTCTATAGACGCAGTAAACGGTTGTGGCAGCAAACAGGGACATTTTAATATTGGCCATTTGAAAAAAAAGTGGATTTACATATCTTTTCTTTGTGTATTCATTTGATTAGTCTTGCACTACAGTTTTGTAACGTCCTAGAATTCAGATTCTTTATTTGGGGACCTTAAAGTGATCCTCCTGGATGGAACAAGTTGGATCCTTTATCGCTTTATTTAGAGAATTTTAAGCACGTTACTGGCTCTCATAATCTCTCATCTTTACGTTGTTATTGCATAATTCGTCCTGGCAGACTACCTGTGTTTGTTTATATCTGGCACGCCGTGTGCGCGGACTGATACACAAAGCGGCGAGCGCCTCGTAGCCAGCTGTGGCTCTGCAGCGGAGGTAGCGCCGTTTTACGACACGATGACAACCAGAGCCTTATTTAGCGGTGTTTTTGTGTGAAAGTAACGCACTGAAAATTCTCTAAATAAAGCATGAATGCAGACCCATATCAGATTTTTTCGGTGGGAGTCTGTTTATTTGTTTTTTTGGTCAAGTAAAATATGGCCCCATCTGAGTGCAGAGGAAACCTGCAGAGGAGCAGGGAGGGGGTGTTTGGTGTGAGCGCTCTGGGCTTCTGCAGCACAAAATCACTGCTGTAGGGGTAATTTCTGCCCTAAACCTTGTGATAGGACTAGGGCTGCACGATTATTGCAATCACAATCGCAATCGCAATGTCAGCACATGCAATTCAGATTTTTCTCCATGATAACCAAGCAAGTCTGTAGACTCATCATGACACAACTTTTTTTATTAAATCGCAAGCACAAACGCAATCGCAATATTGTCCACCTAATCGCAAATCGCACCTTTTCCCCAAATCGTGCAGCTCTAGATAGGACCCAACTTGTTCCATCCCAGAGTATCACTTTAAGAAGATATGAGATTAAAATGCAATTAATTAGATTAATTGATTAAAAAGCCTGTAATTAATTAGATTAATTTTTCACCTGGCAGCATGACTAGAATCATAAGCTCGAGACATCAATACTAGAAACATGATTGAAGGTAATGTAAAAAGGAAACTCACTATTCATTTAACAAACTGATGAAGGAGAAGATTGATTAAACTCAGTGGATTGATGAAGAAGCTTGGTTTTAAATGTTAAATGAATTAGGCTGTTTGCTGTACGATGAGTACGATCAACGATTAGAAATGAGATAATTTAGCTGTTGTGTACTTTATTTTCCACAGGGTGGACGAGGGGGACGAGGAGGAAAACAGCTCTCTGACAGGTAAGAACACATGTTGACGTGTGTCATCGTCCTCACTTTGGTGATACAAGATACAAGAGCCACACTCACCTGACCACTCCAGAAAAACGTCTTATTTTAAGCTATTTAGAAAAGGTACCTCCACTAAGATATTACTCTAGTTTTAAGCAGATTTTTGAGCAAATTTCTCTTGTTCCATTGGCAAATTTTTTGTACTTGTTACAGCAATTCAGAGTTCATTTTGTCTTTAAATAACTTGAAATAAGATTTTTTTCTGGACTGGTCAGGTGAATGTGGCTCATATTAAGTCAAAAAAGACATTTTCTCCTGAAAATAAGACAAAACACTTGATAAGATCTCAGTTTTTTCCAGCGTAACAGCCTGAGTTAATAAAACTTTGATTTGTCGTGTGCAGACAGGCGTTAGGAGCGAAGAGCAGAGTGTTCGACAGCAAAGGCCGCCTGCTGTCCAACAGTAAGGACATGTGCGACTGTCTAGACGTGGACTGTATGGGCTGCTTCTACCCCTGTCCTGAGTGCGGCTCTCGGAAGTGTGGCGTTGAGTGTCGCTGTGACAGGAAGTGGCTGTATGAGCAGATGGAGGTGGAGGGTGGAGAGATCATCAGGAACAAGTTTGCTTTCTAGTCGGAGACTCGGAGAATCAAAGCGTCTTCTCTCCATCCTCTGCTCAGCTGGACGTCGGGCTGACGGACTTTTACTGTGACGGAAACTTCCAGATGGAAGATCTTTGACTGTGCTGCTTTAAAAAAGTGTCTCCCCATTTTTTTCCAGTTGTGTTCTCAATAAATATAGTTTGTTTTTTCATTCATTGTAAATAAAACAGTTTTTTAATATCAACTTTCATGACTGCACTGCTGCTGTTCTGCAACAACTTTAAATGAAATCCCAAGAAGATTCTAGCAAAAGTTTTTAATGAAAAAAATCGGTTTAAAATTATTCAAAGAAGAAATAAATTGTACAAGTTGGACTAAAAAATAAACAAAGAGTAAAAGAAGAGCACACTTTACTCCCCTGACCTCTGAAAGTCAAACTTCCTTCATGCATCTTATAGAAATTAGCATTCCGATGTTATGTTGGAGCCTTTTAACAAGTTCAGGCGTTAATTAAAATGTCACCGCAGTAATCCATCTTACAAATTAAAATGTCATTAATTCATATTTCCATGAGGTCATTTCAGCCTGATAATCTCAGACTGGACTCACCACAGGAGGTCTTTTTCCTCCCCATGCCGACCCAAAGCAGCGTGACGCAGCACTTCATCACGCTGAGTGAAGACGGAGACACAGGAAGGATCAGACGCTGACGTCTCTCTGAAACACTTCCTGCTGTCCTCAGGCCCAGCTGGAGGTCAGGGGTCAGCGAGTCCAGGGCTGCAGCCAAATATGAACTCACAAACTCGTATAAAACTCCCATAATATCACAAAACTTTCTTTTTTTAGGTGTTTTTCCGACGTTATTGCATTTCTGTTTGCATTGTAATGGATGTTATCGCTCATCCTAAAAGGCGGCTCATGAATGAAGCTGGTTAATATTCATGGAGCTCAGTCGATCAGAGCAGAGAGTCAGTCCACGCAAACAAACCGTTTATCAAAGCAGCAGAAGTTCAGCTCCAAACCAAAGTTTGAATTCAAGTCGAAATGTTTTCATGGAGGAGAAATGTTTGTTGTATCTGCTGGTGAGAATATTAAAGACATGAGTCAGTGGTTTGTTGAAGCTCGGAGCAGAATGAGAAACCAGGTACACCAAGTTGGACAAAGTCTTCAGGTGTCCAAAGAAGTTTTGGTCACTTGAATCCAGGATGCAGCGAAAAAAAATAGAGAGCATAATCTGCATACTCACAATAGCTACGTATCATTCAGTAGTTAGTTTTTTTCACAAACAAAGATTGTTAATTTTTGCCATGAGAAAGATCTACATTATTCTTTTGATTGTTCCTGCAGCACCACCTACTGACCAAAGATCTACTTGCAGGTCAAATATTCTTACAGGGTTGATTGCTTTGACCAACGGTCTTCAACCTGCAACTCCTTCACAGTGGCTCATTGTAGCTTTGAAAAATATGATTGAAATAAAGATTTTTTATTTTTCTTCCAGAGGGTATTGATGATTAAAGACACTGACACTAAATAAAATCATGATTTAACATTTAGTTGAACTAAATCTTCATCCCATCTGTCAATAAAGCCTGCCACCGCTCTACTTCACCTCCTACAACATCAACAGCCCACCAACTTTCCATGCACCTGTGGCTAACCTCAAGTTTTACAGCCCTGGGAAGATAACTACATCTACAAAAAGACTCATCTGGAAGAAAATACAGATTTTAATTCTGTGTGGATGGATTCATTTAACTGATAACGTGCTGGATTAATATACATGATTGATATGTGGCAAAACATAAGCAAACAACTAAAAATGATGAGTTGTGCAATATAATCAATAAGTGTAATCAACTTCAAGTGTCCTTTCAAACAAATTGAAAATTATGCAGATTTCTAAAAAAAAAATGGCAAATTTGAGTGTTTCAAAATTATTTGACATTTATACACTTATAAAATTGCGAATAAATGCAAATTGACAGTTCCGAATTTTGAACAAATTTTTGCAAAGTTATGATTCTTTGCAGTTTTGCAGTTTAAGCAAATTTTTGAATTAAAAAAAAATTGAAATTTTGCAAATTCTTTTTTTTTTGTATTTTGGCATTTATCTAAAATTTTCAATTTTTTTAATCAACTGCAATTTTTTTATTCCATGCTTTGTATTTTTGCAAGTATTTAATATCTCACAGATTATTTTAATTTAGAAAATTTTGGGAATTTAAAAACTTGAAAATTTTTGCAAATTTTTATTTTCTTGTACTTTTGCAAATATTTAAATTTCCAAATTTTTTGAATTAACTGCAATTTTTTAAAAATTCCATATTGTGTTTTTTTGAAATTATTTTACATCTCATCTTTTTTTTTAATTTTACCAAATTTTTGAAATTTCAGAAACTTGAAAATTTTACAATGTTTTTTGTATTTTTGCAATGATCTAAGTTTCCAAAAATTTTTGAAATTTTTGCAAATTTTCGAATTTCATATTTTGAATTTTTGCAATTATTTTACATCTCAGTTTTGTGTTTTGAAATTTTTGCACATTTTTGGAATTTTTTTGCAAATAGTCTTTAACAGAGACCTCACATGTACAACCTCATAAATTCAAAAATTAGACTTGTCTCTAAACACACAAATATTTGTCATTGTTCTGTTGAAACATTATTTTCGAAACTATCAATAATCTTTGCATACTCTTTGATAAATTAGCAAAAAGGCCACCTTCTTGAATAAAATATCACCAGCAGAACTCTCAGTGACATTAATAATACTGGTGATGCAGTTTCATAACTTTGTCCATCAAGCTTTGAACTTTCTGTTTAAGTTTTGACTTGTCTCTTATCCTGGACTGTTGGTGTCTCTGTGAACTTAAAGCAGCTGATGGTATAAACCTGCTCTTTGTGCAGGAGTTCAGTCTCACAGAGCTGCGTGTGGCTCCTCAGGCCGTTAATAGATGACATCATTTGATTTGCTAACACGGAGCAGCTCAGTGTCTGTGGGAAAGAATAAATTAGCCTGTTTTTTTTTTCAGAGCAGCGCTGCAGCTCAGGCTCTTCATCATCTCAGTGTGGACGGGCCCCTCACACCAGCTCTCTCTCTACAACTTAAATCACACATCGCTTGGATTCAGGCTGCGAAAGTAAGACACTTTAAATCAAGTGGAGACTGTTACCGCCTACTAACTCTGGGAAACTGCATATTCATGTCTCCATCCAAGGCCCAGCGTGCTCCTCAAGCTGTTCCCCCAAAGATAGAGAGCAGTGTGCTGTGGAAACCCTGAGATAAACCTGACCCCAGCTTCTTTAACATTCAACTCTATGAGGAATTCATCAGTTTGACACAGAGCCATCCTCTCCATGGCCGTGTCCCTCCGAGCAGAGACGCTTCATAAACACACTCGCCTATAAACTTGATAAAATGTCCATCTGAATATCTGCTGTGACAGTCATTAACGGGGTGAGATCTCAAACCTCAGGGAGCTCCTGAATAACAAGGAGCTGCTTTCAAAGGACAGCGATGACCTGAGAGGAGGGAAATCTGTCTGCAGAGATCGTCCAGCCTGAAGCGTTCACACCGGAGCAGAGACGTGACGAAAAGTCTGCGAGGAGCTGAGGCTACGACTAAATCTATGAGTGAGGCTGAGGGTTTATCTGAGGTGATTTAATGGAGCGTCTGTGCTTTGTTGTTCCTGTTTAAAGATGCTGTGAGGAGGATCTGTTTTAATTAAACTGCAGTGCCACCTTCTGGCCCAGAGTCTCACACACTGTCGTGAAGACATGACTTTTAACCAGACGTGTTTGTTTTGGAAATGAAAATTTATCTCTACTCACAGCCCGGTGCTCTGACGCGTCTGTAACATGTAACGTTAGTGAATCCTGGTTCTGTCCTACCAGAGCTCATCTACCAACTCCAACCTCACCAATCAGAGCTAACGTAACCTCACTCTTCATTTTATTGATAGACTCTCAAGTTTGAACAGACCACTGCAGAATAACTGCTGACTGTGGGTTGGAGGCAACATTAGCACAAACAGATTAACCTGGGTTTTAGCCTTTAGCTCGTGTTTTAGCCTTAAGCTCATGCTTTAGCTTTTAGCTCATGTTTCAGCCTGTAGCTCATTTTTTAGTTTTTAACCCTGTGCTTTAGCCTTTAGCTTGTGTTTTCGCTTTTAGACCTGTTTTCTAGCCTTTGGCTTGTGTTTTAGCCTGTCTTTTAGCCTTTAGCTCTTGTTTTAGCCTGTCCTAAACATTTTAGATTTTAGCTTGTGTTTTAGCTTTTAGCCTTGTCGTTTAGCTTTTAGCTTGTGTTTTAAACATACGTGTGTGTTTTGGCCTTTGGCTTGTCTTCAAGCCTATAGCTCTTGGTTTAGCTTTTAGCCTGTGTTTTAGTTTTTAGCATGTGTTAAGCCATAAGTTTGTGTTTTAGCCTTTACTACTTGTTTCAGCTTTAAGCTTTTGTTTTAGGTTTTAGCCCTGTGTTGAAGCCGTAAGTTCACATTTTAGCCTTAAGCCTGTGTTTTAGCCTTTAGCTTGTGTTTTCACTTTTAGCCCTGTGTTTTATTTTTTTTAGCTTCTGTTAGAGCTTTAAGCCCCGTGTTTTAGCTCTTAGCCTGTGTTTGTGTTTGAGCCTGTAGCTCCAGTTTTAGCTTTTAGTCCTGTGTTTTAGCCTTTAGCTCTTGTTTTAGCCTGTGTCTCACGTTTAAGCCTATAGTTTGTCTTTTAGCTTTTAGCTTATGTTTTAGGTTTGAGCTGTGTGTTTTACTTTTTAGCTTGTGTTTTGCCATAAGTTTGTGTTTTAGCCTTTATCACTTGTATTATTTTTTAGCTTTTTTTTAGGTTTTAGCCCTGTGTTTTAGCCTTTAGTTTTTGTCTTAGCCTGTAGCTCGTGCTCTATCTCTCTCTTGTTTCTCTTTCTTCTGCTCTTCTGTCCTTTTTCTGTCCGACAGTTAGGCTCCAGTGTCCACCATCACTACAAAATTAATCACAGAAATCATTTTCAGCAGAGAAAAACACAGATCTCTCTTCTCTCTACTAAACTTCATCAGCCGGCGTGGTGTCGTCATGGAGACCTAGACGTGCTGTAAATCAATCTGGTCCTGTCTGACCTGATCAGGAAGCTAAGACGTAGCATTCAGGAATAACATATTGGTGCTGATAATCTCATTTTAAAGTGTGGATTAGGATCAGTCATAACTCATCACTTCCTGTAAAATTTGTACAAAATAAACCTCTGGGTGATTTTGTATCATTTAATAATGTTGCAGAAAAGTGTCCTCTCTCTCTCTCTCACACACACACACACCACACACACACACACACACACACACACACACACACACACACAGAGGACTCAATCCATCACTTGAACAGCTCAGGTCAGCTCAGCCTCAGGGGTCGTCATCACTCCTTCCTGTCTCAGCTCCTTCCTCACCTGGCCTCCAAACCACAAACTGGAAACTGAACCCCCCTCTGTCATATTTCCTTCCTGATCTCTCCTCAGCTCTCTGCCGTCTCAAAGTACAAACTTACTCGCTGTAATCTCCCATCAACTCATTTATTTGCTCACTCTTATTCTCTTTTCAAGCCGTCTGCTCCATTAACCCAAATCAATTCTTTCACTGATGGTTTCACTTCTTTGGGCTCTGCAGCGTCGACCCGAGCATGGCCGGATGACTGAAGCATTGATGGGCTTTAAAAACAGGGAGGAGGAGTTTTCATACGGCCCCCAGCTTTCATTTTACAGTGAACTAATAAATCATGTGCTAAATAATGTGTTCATTTACATTTTCTGTCAAAAGTGCGAAAACAAAACCAAAGTCTTTCTGTAACATCTCACTAAACTACATCTAGATTGTGCAGAGGCTGCTTCGCTGAAGGTCTGAACATTCTGCAGAAACTCAACAAATCTTCAGCTGATGACTTTAAATGAACAGATTTATCAGGACGTCAAAATGTGAGAATACTAAAAACATATTACACTACAAAAACTGAATTCTTATCATATTTTCCTTATATCGCCCTCTAGTGGAGAACATGTTCCTTTGTTTGCTAAAGTTTACGCAGCAGGTAACACTGCAGAAAACTGACCACTGATCATCCGGGATCAGAGACACCTGTATCTTTGATAGAAATACAATAGAACTTTATTTGTCATTGCAACAAGTACAATGAGATAAGGAAATGAAAGTGAAACTTCATGACTGGATTTTTCAAGAAATCACTAAAAGAAACAGAAAATCGACATTTTTTTTCTTTCACAGTTAATAAACATGTCAGTAAGAGTAGCTGGGTGTTGAGCTAACAGTTAGCTAAGCGCTGAGCAAAGGGTCTTCAACCTGTGGCTCTGGAGCCTCATGTGGCTCTTTGTAACTTTAAAAAATATTTATTGAAATAATTTTTTAATTTTTTTTTACAGAGGGTATTGATGATTAAAGATACTGAGACTAAATAAGATCAAAGCTTTATACAGGTTTTAATTCTGTGTGCTGGCTTAATATACCTGCTTGATATGTGGGAATACATTAGCAAACAACAAAAAAACAAGTTGAGCAATACTATCAATTACGTAATCAAGTATTCTTTCAAAAATTCTGTAATTTTTGCAAATTAAAAAAAAATACGTTTTTTAAAAATAATTTTATATTTAATCTTCAGACTGCAACTTAAAAAAAAAATTCAGGAGTCTTTGCACTTTTGCATTTTTTTAAAAAAAAATTTCAAAAACGTCCAAAAGTTTTGTAAATTTTGAAATTTCAAGAATGTTTAAAACTTCTGTTTTATTTCGGTTTAAAAAATATCAACTTTTCGAAAAAACCTCTGAGATTTCAAGTATTTTATATTTTCACAATTTTTTTTAAAAAGAAATTCAAACTATTTGCAAGATTATTTAAAATTAAAGTTTTTATTGATATTTTTGTACGTTATTAAAATCTAAGTTTTTTTTTTAATTTTTGCAATTTTTTAAAATTTCAGTTTTTTATATTTTTGCAATTTTTTGAAATTTCTAATTATTTTATTAATTTTACATCCTTAATATCTTATAAAATTAATATTAATTTTATACTAATAATTTTCTTTAAAAAAATTCACCCTATTTTGGAATTTTTGCAGACTATTAAAATTTCTAATTTTTTGATAAATTTAATATCTTTTGCATTTTAAAATATTTTTGAATTTTTGCAAATTTAATTAGATAAAAACTACAAATATTACATTTTCTATTTCATTAATATTTAAAAAAATCTTGTTAGATAATTATTTTCTGGGTTTTTACTACGTATAGAATTTTATACTTTTTATAGTTTTTATTGTGGAGATAAAGTAGATTTTGTGGCTCCCGAAAGACTGTAATCCAGGTGAGCTGAGGAAAAATGGCTCCTGTTAAAGTCAAGGTTGCAGACCCCTGCGCTGAGCTTACCTCTGAGCTAAAAGTGTGTGATATTTGTCATTGATATAATTAACTTTATGAGCTTCTCTCTATCTCCAAACTTCCCTTAGAATCATGTGATCATATTTCTTCCTTTTTATTTTTTAGTTAGCAGTAATAAGGTAAAAGTCCTCCAAAGATTATCCAGTGAATAAACCACTTCCTGCTGTTTTTCTGTGACTTTCCTGTGCTAATTATGCTAACATGCTGTTAGCAGCGTGATTCTAATGAAAAGGTAAAACTTGTGTCACTGTAGGTAATAATTAGCAGGATGTCGTGTTAATGAGCGAGCTCAGCGTCATTAGCTGAGGCCTCAGGTTTCTTCACGTGTCTGTGTAATAAGATGTTTCTGTAACAGTCGGCTTCAGGCTCCGACGAGACTTTTCATTACTGTCGATCAGAGAGACGACAGACGGTTTCAGGGGACCAACAGATTTATATTCTGTTCACTCCTCTGCAGAGACTTTCATTAACGGGACTTAAACAAACCATCCTGTACTTCCTGTAACAGAGTTTATCCCTCATCTTGTCTCTGACTTTGTTTCTGTGGCGTCCAAACTCTGCACGCCGCTGTTCGACTTCCGATGAGAGGCAGGTTTTGCCGCTGAGCTCTTTCTAAATTTAGAGCCGCCCACTGACGGACGGCTGAGGGCCGCCATCAGCCGGCGTTTCAGAGGAGCTTTAGGAAACGCTGCAAACTCTATATTTTCATTTCCAGCTGTCAAGAAAGAGGTGAGGCCTGCTCCGTTTCAACTCGACCTTCAAATTACGAGCTGGGAAATTTGAAATCTGTGGATTGCTGGATTTTAGGGGTCACTCACTTTGGTCAGGACAAATAGGGGAAAGAGTTGGTGCGGCGTTTAATCGCTGTGAAACTTTAAAACTCTAGTTCTGCAGAAACTCATCTTACTAATTCTGCATAAAGAAACAGGAAATGAACATCTGCGGGTACATCCATCAGTTGCTTTCCTGCAAATCTCTGCTGTTTCATAACAACGTCATTTGTTGATGCCGTGTCAGTCAAAAATGAAGTGTACTACAGATCAGCTGATATGTTTTTTTAACCGCCGATACTGAGACCGATTATCAAAAACTCAAGGAGGCCAATAGCTGATATTTGGAGCTGATATTCATTTGCAGTAAACGTGAAAAAGTTGGCGTCAAATTCAATCCTAATCACGTTTTCGCAGATTTTTTTTAAACTTCTTACAGTATTTCAGACCACATTTTGTCTTTACATAACTTGAAATAAGAAATTTTTCTGGACTGGTCAGGAGAATGTGGCTCAGATTAAGTCTAAAAAGACATTTTCTACTGAAGTCAATACAAAAACACTAATTTTTACATCTCCTTTTCCGTCATCTTTGTATTTGGAGTGGATCATCACTTTGTGTGGCTCATTTGTTGGTCATGGACAACAAACTTTTTGTGTCTTCAGTGATATTTTTACTACTTTTTTCTCCTGTGTTTGTCTGGAGATCCTACATGTAACCATGGCTGCATTGTTTACATGTAAAATCAGCTGTTAGCAGCCTGTAGCATGTCAATGCTAACTGGTGCTAGGCCGGATGTTTCCCCACAAGGTGAGGAGAAGGAGGTGAGGACGACATGCTGGTTCTCAGGTGTGAGCTAAGAAGTGAGGACATGGACCTGTCCTTCCATCCATCGTTATTGGGAACGTAAGATCTATCTCCAATAAGATGGACGAGCTAGCTGTGCAAACCCAGCAACAGAGGGAATACCAGAGGGCAGAGTAGCATCATGCTATTCACAGACATGGCTAACAGAGCTAACAGCAGACACCAACACCACATGTGAAGAGCTTCACCTGCTGTGAGCAGACAGGATCCAGGAGACAGAGACTGAACAGACTGCTGAAGAAGCTCAGTCCTGGACCCTGTGGAGGTGGAGGCTGGCTGACTGGACAATGATGGACAAGCTGTCACCATCTATTTTCTTATGGAGCTTTTTACACTTTCTATACACTTTCTTACTTTGGTTTTCTTGATTGCTGCTGTGACTTCAATTTTGCTGTACTTGTTACAATGACAATAAAGTTCTATTCTATTCTATTCTATTCTATTCTATTCTATTCTATTCTATTCTATTCTATGAAAGCTATTTTTATCATAGCCGAAGATTAAAAAGAAAAGAAAACAATCATTAACTTACTTTCAAATCTTTTCTGTGTCTGATAGGATAACTTTCCTCTTGACTTCTGTGTGTTGTGGCTTTTGCAAATCAGCTGACACCTACAGGCCACCGTAGAATGGTCCATTTTTAGCAGGTTATCAACTAGTTTTTGCAGTTTGCACAAGTTATTTTGAGAAATGCACAAACTGTTGTGCAAATGTTAAGTGTTGATGTCAGAGATCCACCACAGTGACCGAGAAACACGTTAAAACAAAGATGCTGCAGCTGTTAAAGTTTCCTGTCTGGATCCTGAACGCATCAGACGCTGACGTCAGACAAACTCTGAACTCACAGTGCAAAAAACTCAAATCTTATCAAGTGTTTTTCTCTTATTTTTAGTAGAAAATGTCTTTTTAGACTTAATATGAGCCACATTCACATGACCAGTCAAAAAAAAGTCTTGTTTCAAGTTATTTAAAGACAAAAGGTCTAAATTGCTGTAACAAGAGAAAAATGTCTTAAATTAAGACATTATTCTTGTTTCAAGCTAATTGCTGTGGTGGCTGGCAATCATGATGTCAAAGGCAATTTTCCAGTGTGTTTTACACCAATGGACAATAAAGTCTTCTATTCTATTCTATTTTTTTTATTTTATTTTTTTTTTAGCAAATTTCTCTTTGACCAAGGTACGTTTTATAAGTCTGTTTCCTGGGTATAAAAGACACAAGCAGAAACAAGAAATCGAGCCGTTTTTTCCATTTTGTGTGAAAAAAAAAAGAAAAAAAAGAAACGGCCCGTCTTTTTTGTGTGTGTTTTGCGCAAAAAAAAAAAACTAAAAACACACACACAAAAAAAGAAAATTCCAGTGCGCCAGATACTCCCATCACCGTAGTGACATCAATTTAGCAAAATCTCTAGCCCAGTCAGAGCAGTCCAGTATTTATAGTTTATTTTTATTTATATTTTTTATATGTATTTTTGACAAGATGTGCCTATTTATTTGGTAATATCTCATTTTTTTGTATGAAAACGAAAAAAAAGGAAAAATGGGCCATTTTTAGTTTTTTTCTGCACAAAACACAATTAATTTCCTGTTGCAAAAAAAAAGGAAAAACAGCTTGATTTCTTGTTTCTGCTAAAATAAGACAAAAACATTTGATAAGATTTCAGGTCTCCTGGATTGATAGCATAAAATAATTTTTCTTGTTTGTAACTGACTTCTCGTTTTAACACCTACACATCTAAAACTGGCTTTATTGAGGAACTTTATTCATAAAGACTGATCTTATAATTTTACATTTACAATCCAAGCCTTATATGGAGCTATCTTTACATTCTGGGAGAGAAAAAGTGAGAAAAACTACAGAAATGTTGGTGATGCATGTTTATTTCAGTCTACAGGTGAGACCCCCAAACAAAGGTACAGGTGAGACAGAGGCTGGTTTCTCTAGAAGGGCAGGCAGCTGGGCGAGTCTCCGATGTAGCGCCCGCAGTGCGTGTCTCCTGAGTTGCATGCCGTGCACCTGCAGTTTGTGGCCACGGGGTAAGTTATGCTCACTGGACATCCTGGGATCTCCTTCACCTCGTAGGTCCAGTTCCCGTTACACACCACCTGCGCAGTCATGTCGTCGTGGCCGATGTAGTTCTGGTCCTGTCAACAAGAGGAGTCTGAATAAAGTGTGTGTGCAGGTGGAGGAGATCACAGGGGAGGAGTTTCCACAGAGACCTTACCGTGGTGAAGCACTGCCCCGCACACACCGTGGTGATGATCGACTCCATGCGTCCGCAGCTCTCCACCTGGATGGCGATCTTGGTCAGGTGACAGCTGGAGTTGCAGCGCTGCCTCGCCCCACCCACGGCCAGCACTGCTGCCATGACAACCAGCAGCAGCATCCTCTGTTGGGTGCAGCTCAGACGCTCGCCACAAGAGGGGACCAGGGTTCAACTTGAGACGCTTCAGAGACGGCACAAGATCAGAGAAGCTACTTTGATTACTCTCTTTTCTTTTTCCTTTTTTTATTTTCATCTCTGTGAAAAACAG
This sequence comes from Halichoeres trimaculatus, assembly GCF_033239565.1. Lineage (NCBI taxonomy): Eukaryota > Metazoa > Chordata > Actinopteri > Labriformes > Labridae > Halichoeres > Halichoeres trimaculatus. The sequence continues at coordinate 2,107,137 of NW_027437181.1, read as the reverse complement.
AGCTGGTGGATTCTGGGAAATCTAGAAAGTTCTTCCTTAAAGCTCAACAGTAGCAGCCGTGCTCAGTACCGCGGAGGTTTTTTGTGACCAAACAAAAACAGATGTTTCCTATCAATGATTAAAAAATAATCCAGTTACTTAAGAACAGTTTTTACGTCTGTGTTCCTTAATTTTCAAGCTTTTGACCCCCAGACTAGTAACGCTGAAGACCAGTGACCCCCTGCCATCGTAATGCACACTAATAACCTGATCCACAGACACAAAATGAAGCTGATAAGTAGAAAACCCCTCCTCAGGAGTCTTCAACAGACACATTTTCTGTTTGCAGTGTTTTATATCAAATTAACCCCAGATTTTGTTTATGATTTTACATGAATGGATGAAATATACAAGTTTTTAGATGTGAAACGCATTAAAATTTATCCTTTAAGTGCTGGAGAAAGTTGATCCAGACCAGTTTGCAACTTTTACTTTCATAGGAGCCATTTTTCTTCAGCTCACCTGGATTAAAGTCAATCAGGAGCCACAAAACCTGCTTTATCTTCACAATTAAGACAAAAAATGTGTTTAAAATTCAAAATATAGAAAAAAAATTGTGAAAAATTATCTGAACAGGAGGTTTATTATGTTCAAAAAATTGTACATGTGATGTCTTAGTTTTTTGTTTCTAATAAATTTGCAAAAAAAAAAAAAAACTTAGAAAATAAAATAAAATAAAAATAAACAATTGTAATATCATTCATATTAATGAATTTGCAAAATTAATGAAATATCAGTAAGTTGGATTTTTTTTCAAAAATTTAAAAAACATTAAATATGCAATTTTCAAAACGAAATAACATGAAAAAAAGGGCAAAAATAAAAAAAAATGCACATTTTTTTTCCCCAAAAAGCAGGAATTTAAATGTTTCCAAAAATGTCAAAAATTGTTGAAATTTACTGGAATTTATTTCTTAACTACAGAAAAATGTGGAAAATAAATTAAATAAAAAATGTGCAAAAATTTCAATACAAAAAAAAACTCAAAAAAATCTGAAACCATTATTACAAGATGTGTTGCATGCTTAATTAAAATAAATATTAACGTGTATTTTTTTAAAGCTACAAGGAGCCACTGCGTAGTAGTCAAAGGGCTAAGCTTTTATATTTTTGTTTTCTTTGTTCTGATTTGCTTAAAGCTCCTGTCAGATTTTTTTTTGTAGTGGTTATGAAACTGAAAATTACTCTCATCTCTTTTTTTTTTTAACCTAAAAAAAAAACATTCTCCAAAACACTTAACATTTCTAAACTTTGTTTTTTCGTACTGGAAAAACTGTGAGGGGGTCGGTGTCCAATGAGGTGATCTGTACAAACCTCCTTTTTCTTTCTCTTTACAAACTAATACTAATGTTGTATGACACAATCGAGTGTTGAAAGAGAGTAAGATACAATTTTATTTTATTTTTTGAGAGGAAAAAAATATTTACACATTTCCAGAACAGGATCAAGAAGATGTGAAAAATCTGACTTTCGTTGACGTAAGCAGAAGTTTCCCTGCAGCAGCTTAAAATGGGAAAAAAGAAGAAGTTTTAGATCTGAGTTTATTCAGTTAAAAAAATGACCTTTGACCCCCACAGCAGAGTGTTATCCAGCAGGGAAAAGCTACAGTTAATGAAAGTTTGAGTTTTTGGATCAACAGTCTCACAGAGTTAAGAATTATCTGCTCATTTTCTGCAGTTTTCATGTCGTCGTACCTGTGCAGCTCTGTCGTCTCTTCACTCTCAGTCGTAGATCTTCTTTCCTCCTTTGCTCTCTTGCATCTGGACCAGCTTCAGACCTGAGACCTTCCTCCTCTCCTCCTTAAATACTGAAGCTCTTAAAGCCTTTAATCTGCTCAGCCTTGAGCTGGGTGATGTTTTCCTCCACCTGTTTGGACTTTTGATCAAACCCTCGACTCTTTCCTTCAACAGTCTGAGGGGTGGGGGGACGACCTGTTGGCTCAAGGCCTTTCTGTTTCCAGAGGAAGAGGAGGAGGAAGAGAAGGAGGAGGAGCAGGTGGACTATCAGGAGAAATCTAGACGAGAAAACACGAGAGAAAGGTCAGAAATACAGAAAATATCTGCCCACAGACGGAAAACACTGGTTCATCTGAAATGATCCACCTGCGCTGTTTCAGTCATTAAAGACAAATTTATCAACGCAGTGAACACGTTTTAAAGTGGCAGGTTGGAAAATGTTGGAAATGCACAACAAATGCAAAGAATCTCAGGTAGAAAGAGTTTTTAAAACTTTCATTTGTTTTCTGTTTCCATCAAATCTCTGACGTGTTTTCTGCTCTTTAAAAAACGACACGATCCAGGAAACATCAGTTCATCCTCTCAGCTCATTGATCTCAGCGACATGAAGGCGCCGAGATATCAAAAACAAACACAACCAAACTGAGATTCAGATCCAAGTAATACAGTTTGTTAAAGCCAAAAAAGTTAAAGGAAAACTTCACTGAGCAGGATCTAAAAATATGATCTTAAGCTGCAGGGAGCTGGAAACATTCATGAACAATCTGAAGAAATCTGAAACAGAAACTACAAAAAGAAATTCACTAAAGCTCAAAGAAAATCCTAAAATCAGAACACTGAAGAAATAAATAAGGTTTAAAGATCAGAAGTTTATATCAAGTCTTTATGCAGAACAGCTTTACTCTTTACATTATGATCTTTATATGAATAGGGGAGAGCGGGGACAAATGTAATATTTTGACATTTCTGTCTCTAACTATAATGATAACAATAATAATATGAATAAACTTGATTTATATTCACTCTTAAAAAACAAATAGTTTAAAGAGTAGCAGAAAAAAACAAGAATAGGATTTCAGGTTAAGGAGGGTTAGAGGTGGGTGAGATGTTAAACAGACAACAAAATAAAAGATTTAAATAAAATAAATTAAACAAAAATAAAAAGGAAAAAATTACAGCATTATATCAGGTGGAAAAGGAAAATGTTTCTGAGTGTAATAAAAGATCCACATGTGTTTTGTGGACTTGGAGAAGGCATTCGACCGTGTCCCTCGGGGAGTCCTGTGGGGGGTTCTCCGGGAGTATGGGGTGTCGGGCTGCTTGTTACGAGCCGTCCGTTCCCTGTACGACCGGTGCCAGAGCTTGGTCCGCATCGCTGGCAGTAAGTCGGACTCGTTTCCAGTGAGGGTTGGACTCCGCCAGGGCTGCCCTTTGTCACCGATTCTGTTCATAACTTTTATGGACAGAATTTCTAGGCGCAGCCAGGGTGTCGAGGGGGTCCGGTTTGGTGACCTCAGGATTGGATCACTGCTTTTTGCAGATGATGTGGTCCTGTTGGCTTCATCAAGCCGTGACCTCCAACTCTCTCTGGAGCGGTTCGCAGCCCAGTGTGAAGCGGCTGGGATGAGAATCAGCACCTCCAAATCCGAGTCCATGGTCCTCAGCCGGAAAAGGGTGGACTGCCCTCCCCAGGTCGAGGAGGAGATCCTGCCCCAAGTGGAGGAGTTTAAGTATCTCGGGGTCTTGTTCACGAGTGAGGGAAGGATGGAGTGAGAGATCGGCAGGGGGATCGGTGCGGCGTCCGCAGTAATGCGGACTCTGCACAGGTCTGTCGTGGTGAAGAGGGAGCTGAGCCGGAAGGCAAAGCTCTCTGTTTACTGGTCGATCTTCATTCCCACCCTCACCGATGGTCATGAGCTTTGGGTAGTGACCGAAAGAACAAGATCGCGGGTACAAGCTTCTCCGTAGGGTGGCCGGGCTCTCCCTTAGAGATAGGGTGAGAAGCTCGGCTATTCGGGAGGAGCTCGGAGTAGAGCCGCTGCTCCTCCGCGTTGAGAGGAGCCAGATGAGGTGGCTCGGGCATCTGATGAGGATGCCTCCTGGACGCCTCCCTGGTGAGGTGTTCAGGGCACGTCCCACCGGGAGGAGACCCCGGGGCAGACCCAGGACACGCTGGGGAGACTACATCTCTCGGCTGGCCTGGGAACGTCTCGGGATCCCCCCGGAAGAACTGGACGAAGTGGCTAGGGAGAGGGAAGTCTGGCTTCCCTGCTTAGGCTGCTGCCCCCGCGACCCGACCCCAGATAAGCGGAAGAAGATGGATGGATGGATAATAAAAGAATAAAAACATTAAACAACCAAGAAAATGATTAAAAAAATAAGAATAAAAATACTATGTGTACACATAAATACCCACATATATACAGTAACACTAAAGCCAACCAGTGCAACATATATATATATATATATATATATATAAAGAAAAGAAGAAAAAGGGAAAAAAGAAAAGAAAAAAGAAAAAAAGAAAAAAGAGAAAAAAGAGAAAAGAGAAAAAAAAGGGAAAAAGGAAGAAAAAAGAAAAAAAGAGAAAAAAGAGAAAAAAAAGAAAAAAGAAAAAAAGGAAAAAAGGAAAAAAAAGAAAGAAAAAGCAAAAAAGAAGAAAAAAGAAAGAAAAAGTCCACAGCCTTCCTGAGTATTGTTGCTGACCATGTCCATCCCTTTATGAGCACAGTGTACCCATCTTCTGATGGCTACTTCCAGCAGGATAACGCTCCATGTCATAAAGCTGGAATCATCTCAGACTGCTTTCTTCAACATGACAATGAGTTCCCTGTACTCAAATGTCCTCCACAGTCCCCAGATCTCAATCCAATAGAGCACCTTTGGGATGTGGTGGAACGGGAGATTCTCATCATGGATGTTCAGAAGACAAATCTGCAACAACTGTGTGATGCTATCATGTCAATATGGACCAAACTCTCTGAGGAATGTTTCCAGGACCTTGTTGAATCTATGCCACCAAGGATTAAGACACTTCTGGAGGTGAAAGATGGGCCAATCCATTTCTGGATTTTCACCGCTTGTAGCTTTAATTCTGGTTAAAATTTGTCTTAACATCAGCTCAGTGAAACCAAAACACGGTGGCGTCCATAGATGCAGTTAAACTGGTCACAAATATTAAATCTGAGCTGAATCAAAGCTTGTGTGATGCTCTGAACTTTATCTTTGTTTCGCCTCGAGGCCTCGAGGCCTGCGACTGTCAGTTTCTGATGAATTGGACGGACTGCAGCATTCAGTGAACGTTAGCTCTGCAGCAGCTCAGGACAATATAAGATCCTGGACAGCAGCCACGGTTCATTCAGCTGCTGCTCCGTCTGCCCTTGTAGCCTCCAGGGACCTCAGGCTGCTCCGCATCCTGCCGGACCGCCTCATCCACCTCACCTGCCTCACCTTCCTGACAACTGCAGCCACTTTTATAGAGTCACTCGTCCTCTAAGGCGCCGCTTCCTGCAGCAGAAATACATCACGGTGAGACTTTGTCCTTAATTAACAGCAGCGTATTCAGAGTAAAACACATCATCAGTCATTTTCTGAGGAGAACAGCTGGTTTTATTTTCTGGATATCAGCACATCTGCGCTGAAAGTCGATTTATTAACGAAGAGGATGAGACCATGACAGGCCTGCAGGAGCAAACACAACCCAGTCAGTCTGGATCTGCAAAGGACAGGAGAGACCCTGAGTCCTGAGTCTATGTGAGCATCCTGCGTCTCCTGAAGCCAGGAGGAGAAAACGCCTCAGGGATCAGTTTGGAGATGATGGACGAGCTGACGGTTTCACTGCTCGGGATGATTTTCTGCTTCATAACTCTAAACTCCAGCGTAAAATAAGCTCGTTTAGGTGTAACAGCTCAAACAAGCTTTAAATGAAGCCGGCTCCCGGCCGTTCATCTTGCTGACGTCTCAGTTTGGAGCCACGGGTCGTTGGTTTGGAGCTCTGAAGCGCCGTGCCTCCAGTTTTCATAAACACGCCATAAAGAGCAGCAAACCACAAACCTGCTCAGTCACATCGTGTTCCCTCGTCTCTGCAGAGCTGCGTCTGTGATGGCGTCAGAAATAGAAACAGGAACAAAAGTCATCGTGTGGCTCCAGATGAAATCAAAGCTTCAGACTCTATTTGAGTTGAACAGGAAGTAGACGTTTCTCCAAGCTCGTTTTCTGCTCATTGTTTTGTAAAGTTTGAGTTAAAGCATCTTTAGCTTCCAGCTCTTCATCCTCTTCGTCTTCCTCTCCTCAGAGCCACACCTGTCTGCAGAGACAGACCAACGCCTCCTCAGCGCTGCCAAGGACGGAGCTTTTGTTTGAGGCTGAGGCTGAGAGGACGGAGGTGGTTCAGTGTGTTTATGTCTGCATCAAAAATCTCTTTTTAAAAAACATTTTTGTTAATGCACTGGAAAAAAAACTAATCTTATTATTTTATCAATAAACTTAAACATTGAAAATGTGCAATTTTTGAAACAAAATAAGATTTTTAAAAATGTGCAAAAATATGTAAGAATTAAAAAAAAAATTGCACAATATATATATATATATATATATATATATAAATAATTTTTTTTAAAGAAAGAGGAATTTAAATATTTCCAAAAATGTCAAAAATCATTGAAATTTACTGGAATTTATTTTTAAATTATAAAAAAATTATAAAAAAATATATAAAAATTTCATTATTAAAAAAAAATCTCAAAAATTAATCATATATATATATATATATATATATATATATATATATATATATATATATATATATATATATATATATATATATATATATATATATATATATATATATATATATATATATATATATGTATATTAAAGCTACAAGGAGCCACTACCCAGGAGTCAAAAAGCCACAGGTTGAAGACCCTTGATCTAGACCCTGCAAAAAACTGAAATCTTATCAAGTGTTTTTGTCTAATTATCAGTAGAAAATGTCTTTTTAGACTAAATCTGGGCCACTTTCACCTGAGCAGTCCAGAAAAATGTCTGATTTCAAGTAATTTAAAGATAAAATGAAATAAGTAAATAAATAAATAAATAAGAATCTGGATGGATTAAGAGGAAAGTTTCATCTATTAAGACATTGATATAGTTTAAAGCAGATTTTTGAGAAACTTCTTGATCCACTTATAGTTGTTACAACAATTCAGACCTCATTTTTATCTTTAAAGACAAAAACCACTTAAGAGTTCTTTTTTTTTTTTTGCAGTGTATGCTTTTATTGGAGATATTAGCTGAGTGTTTTAATCGTCAAAATGCTGCTTTTATTTTCATTTTGAACTTTTGTTGTTTTAATTGCTTTAATCTTGTAATTTTATTGTATTTTATTTTATAGATGTTTCCTTTTCTTTATCTGATGTTGGTTCTTAGCCTTTTAAATATTTCTATATTTTTCCTCACATTTCTCTTTTACCTCTCTTATTTCTTTAAACAGTTTGCTATATCATATAAAGCATTTTGTAACATTGTTTTTGAAAAGTGCTGTATAAATAAAGTTTATTAAAGCTGCTGTAGGGAGGATCTGTTTTATTACACTCCCTCGCCACCTTGTGGCCCAGAGTCTTTGCACACTGTCATAAATCACTTATAGTAAGGCGTGTGTTTGTTTCTGAAAAGTCCCATATCCTGCTCCTTTCCTGCAGTTTAATCTGGATCATTGATGTCTTCATGAAATGGTAGTAACATGTTTTGGTCCAAAAAGCCAATAAATCAAGCACAGCAGCATTGTTTCCAGGCTCTCATAGCCCCTCTGTTCAGAACGCTCTGATTTAGTGGGCGTGGCCTTCATATGTAAATGAGCCACCGCTGATACCGCCCCGCTCTTCAGCGTCACTGAGAGCGGCGCCACGAGCTCCGAGTGCACAATGTTTAGAAAACAGCGAAGCTTGTTTACCGTAACATTACAGGCTAAAACAACAGGCTAACTGCAGCTAAAGTTAGCATCCTGAAGCTAACACAGAGACAGGGGGGGACACTGAGGACAAGCTCTTCCATCTGCTCCACAGCACACAGCATTTAAAATACTCACATTTCCAGGGTCCCAGGTTTGTTGGAGGATGGTTGGTAATGCGCCTGGATTCAGGACCAGTCTATTGGCTAGCCCTCTGTTGGACTGTCCAAAGCTGGAAAAGCAGTCGGCCGTGAAGTGACTAGCACACACATGCACAGTTTTACTGAGTGTAGCTGGAACATTTCCTGATAAATGAACTCTAGACATTTAGTCTGTCTTCTTCTGAGATGGGAAGCTTGAGCATGGAGCTATGTGGCTGTTTACAGCCAAAAACAGAGCAGTGATGGCAGCAGGGAGGGGGTTCAGGGGTATCAGCTCTGGTGGACCAATTAGGTCAGACTTGCTCCTGATTGGTCTAAAAAGGGACTCGCTGACGTCAGCAAATCCTCCAAACAGCTGGTTTTAGGTCAGGATTTTTCATTCACAAGCTCTACTAAGAACAGGTTTGTCATTAATTATCACATTTTGTGGGCTGGGAGGAAAGACAAAGACCCACACATTTCACTAAAAGACTTAATAAAGGGATTTTTGCAGAATATGGGACCTTTAAAAGTTAGACGTATAAAATGAAATAAAAAGAAAGACTTAAAACTTCACGCTGTGATTTACAGGATCAGACTCTGAGTAACACACTGCTTTGACTTTCACATGAAAATGTTTGTTTTTCCCAGAATGCACTGGGAGGATATAACATTCAGAGCTCGTTCACTGTGTAAATGTTTAAATATTAAAAAAAAAAAATCTATGTGGATGTTGTGAGGTGGTTGAGCTCTGCAGCTGTGTGTAATCAGCTCCTTCAACCCTCACTCCATCACCTCCTCTTATTACTGACCTCACTACTCCCCCTGGTGCTGACTGAGGTGGATGCTCAATGGAGTGCAAGAAGCTGTGTGTGTGTGTGTGTGTGTGTGTGTGTGTGTGTGTGTGTGTGTGTGGTGGGTGGAAGGTTGCCTACATGTTGTGCAGAGAGTATAAAAGAGCTGCTCTAATGTCTGAGGGGAGAATCAGCATCACAGAGAGAGAAATGTGTGTGTGAAGACGAGCTCTTCAAAGAAATGTGTGTGTGTGTGTGTGTGTGTGTGTGTGTGTGTGAGTGTGTGTGTGATATCTGCTCTGTCAGCAGGACGGATCATTTCATAAGCCTCTGCATCGGGTTTTACATTTTGTTTCACGTCGGCTCTTATGAAAACACTGATTGTGTAACGTGTGTGAGGAGGAGACGCAGAGCGACCAGAGGTTTTAAAGAGGACCACAGGGACCACCAGGATCCCTCAGAGGAGTGTTGCATCAGGGTCCTGGTCTAGAATAACAGCTGCTCTTTGCCTAGTTAGAGTTTTGGAGCCGGTTTGGATTAAACGGTCTGGTCCAAGCTCCAGGCCTGAGGACCAACCTGCAGAAAAACCAATTATCAGCCCAATCACTTTAAATCCAGGAGGTTTCAGAGGAGCAGTGAATAAGACTTTCACCGTCCTGCAGCCAAAATGATCCAGATAAATCTGAGGGAATCGGCTGGTTGATCAATATCCGTGACTCAACAGTTACCTCGCCAGGTGCTGGAACGCCAGCAGGTCGTTAACGACTTAAAGCACCTTTGATTTCTCAGGGAGCGACTAAATGAGAAAACAGCTTCCTGAACACTTCATCCTGAAGCTTCTGCAGCAAAAGAAGTGATAATGCACCAACTGGAGGTTGCTGGTTTGACTCCCAGTCATCACCCTGAGCTGTATCCCTCTCCACTCTCTGTGAACCTCATTTCCTGTCTCTGTTCAGCCGTCGTCCCATCCGTACAGGAGGGAAAAGCTCAGAAAGGTAACTTATGGTAAAACTCGTACAGGGACAGTCATGCACATCTTCTGGGATACAGAAAGATCAAACTCTTCTGGAGCTGCAATTCAAACAAAATTTCTCCCAGACATTGGTATTACCTCAAATAATCCACACATGAAAAGAAATCACAACGTTCAGGTCCATAAATAATGATTATGGTGAATTAAGTACGATAACACAGGAAAAAAGTATTGAACACACCATGGAAAGGCTGTATACTTTGGACAGGAAATGCACCATACCACCTGAATTCTGTCAGTAATTATTACTTGAACGTCCAATTAGTGCAAACCAACATCAGCTGGGCTAGAGCAAATTGATGGTCCTATAAAAAAGGTGTTTTTTTCACCAAGCAGTTAAATACCACACACCTCATGATGGGTAAAGGCAAAGAGCTCTCTGAAGACATTCACAACCTGATTGTTGCTCAGCATCAGAATGGAACTGGTTACAAACTTATATCAAAGCACCTGAATATTCCAGTCAGCACCGTTGGGGCCATTATTCACAAGTGGAAGAAGCACCACCTTACCATCAACAGGCCACGCACAGGAGCTCCTTGAAGATTTCTGACCAGGGAGTCAGAGAGATAGTCAGAAGAGTACTCAACAAGCCAAGGACCACCCTGAAAGTGTTCCAGAAAGACTTGGAGGCAGCAGGTACACTTGTTACAGAGAAAACAACAGGCAATGCACTCCACCGCCATGGCCTCTATGGACACTCAGCCCACAAGACTCCATTCCTCAAGAAAAGGCATGTTGAAGCTGGTTTAAAGTTTGCTAAACAGCATCAAGACAAGCCTGTAGAATACTGGGAGAATGTTGTCTGGTCAGATGAGACCAAAACTGAACTTTTGGGCTGTCATACTACAGACCATGTTTGGAGGAGAAATGGCTCTGCACATCAGCCAAAAAACACTACACCAACAGTGAAGTTTGGAGGTGAAGCATCATGGCATGGGGTTGTTTTTCATCTCATGGTGTTGGTAAACTTCATATAACTGACGGAGCAATGAATGGAGCCATGTATGGGGAAATTCTTGATCTGAATCTGCTGCCATCCACCAGGATGATGAAGATGAGACGTGGCTGGACAATCAATCTTTATTTGTATAGCACCAAATCATAACAAATGTTATCTCAAGACACTTTACAAAAACATTTACAGGTCTAGACCTGTAAATGTTAATAAAATTTTATTAGCAGAAACCCAACATCAAGACAAGATAAGGAGTCTTATCTTATCTTAATCCACCAGCAATTAACAAGTTACAATGGAGAGGAACAACTTCCCTTTAACAGGCAGAAACCTCGGACAGAACCAGACTCATGTTAGACAGACATCTGAGGAGACTGTGGGTTTCCACTTTTTTCCTTCACCACAACAAACAGATATGTGACTAAAGACAGTGTGGTGGTTTAGTTTCCATCCTTCATGATACAAATGAGGTTGGGTGAGATTTTTTTTGATGCTTTGTAAGTTGGCAAATCTTTGAAACTTGGAGATAAAAGACAAACCAGAAAAAAGGGTTGATACGAGTCAAACTGTCTGCCTTTTTCACACACCAATGCACATTTTTTAAATTATTCTGACATCTAACAGTTTAGTTATTTGTTGTCACGTTGAGGAGTAAAGACGGGAGGACCATGGACTCCACCCTGCTGCTGCACGGACAACCACTTTAACAAACGTCAGTAAGAAAACACAGGTTGGAGTATCTGTTCGTGCATCTGTCTGAATCTGTAAATTCAGGTGTTTCCAGTTCCTTTAAACTTCAGTTGGAGCAAACTCTTCATTTCTAGGATCAGAGGTTGGGTCTTCAGCAAAGAAACTGGTTTTCTTTTGGTTTTCTGCACTAACAGAGGAGCACGTCTTTGCTTTGGAAACTTTAAATCAGTTTTTCTGTAGTCTGAATCTCTAAACTCTTTGTGCTGATTTGCTTTCATCCATGTCTCTGGTGATGTCTGAGATGAATTGTTCGGATGGTTTTATATAAAAGCAGACTCCCCTCTGATGATTGTAGCTTATTACCTGAGCAAACAGCTGCTGACTGAATCTGCTGAGTCATCAGATTCTCTGGTTTCTGTCGAGTGAACAAATAAATGTTTTCTTTCTTTAAACTGAAGATTTCCACCACATCAACTCTTTCAGTGTGTGCTCATGAGGCAGTTTGTGGTGGTTTATGACACATTTCAAAGATGCTGTGAGGAGGATCTGTTTTAGTTGGACTGCAGCGCCACCTTCTGGCCTGGAGTCTCACTCACACTGTCGTAACTTACTGTTAGTGAGGCGTGCTTTTTATTTAGAATTAAATGGAGATTGGATCGAAACAAATTTTCTTTGTTCAAGTCAACTTTTTACTAGATACAACGAGCGGAGGTAAGGTATTTATCATTACAGTTTTGTAGCGCTACTGTTTAAAACGTGACATTAAGCAAACGTTGTATCAGCCGGCTACATGTAGCGCTATCGGCAGCCCGATGCTCTGACATATCCGAAGGCTAACGGGACAACAAGTAAACACTGTCAGTTTGTACCGTAGTTTAGGAGCCGAAATATGGGATGGGATTAATAAAGTATTCCTGATTCCTGATCTGGAAGGGAGACTTTTTCAAGATCACTTAGAAACTCCTCACAGGGACTTTAACATCAGTTTGAGCTCATATCTTAAAAATATTAACTATGTTAAAAAAGCCCCCACTAAATATTCAAAACAAAGACAGTTTTGCAGTGTTTCTTTATTATTTGCAGGTACTTTTGTTTGCATTGGCGGCGGGTCTCGGCCACCGTAAATACCTGGTTGGAATATTACTTGTGGCATCTAAGAAAGCCATAACATGAAAGTGTTAAAAGAGGGACCCTCCCTCTCTGAAAAACGGTTTGGACATGGTGGAAAAACACGACATGGAGATCTTAACACACAATTTGAGACTTCAGCAATCTATCGGTCAAAAAAAATGGAAAAAGTGGATGGACTTTAAAACCCACCTGAAAGACTAGGGAGAATGGACCATTTACATGGAGGCTTTATGAACTTTGTTTACTGACACCAAGTTTTATATAACATGTTCTTTCGTTGTAACCTCATGAAACAAAGCAAATAAAATATAAGTATAAAAAAGCCCCCACTGCAAAAAAACTGAAACCTTATCAAGTGTTTTTGTCTTGTTTTAAGAAAAAAATTGTCTGATTATACTCAATATGAGCCACATTCACCTAATCAGTCCTGAAAAATGTCTTGATTTAAATTATTTAAAGAGGAAAATGAGGTCTGAACTGTTCATAGCAAGTAAAAAAATCTGCCAATGGACCGAGAAAAATTTTCTCAAAAATTTGCTTAAATTAGAAATATGTCTTGATACAAGAAATGTCTCTCTTGTCCATTAGCAGATTTCTTCTTCTCTTTTTTTTTTTATAAACTTGTTACAGCAATTCAGACCTCATTTAAGTTTAAAATGACATTTTCTACAGTAAATAAGTAAAAAAAAAAACTTGATAAGATTTCAGTTTTTTGCAGAGTTCAGAGTATGTGTCTAACTTCAGCATCTGATGCGTTCAGGAAACTTTAACAGCTGCAGCATCTTTATTTTAACGTGTTTCTCAGTCACTTTGGCAGAACTCTTACATCAATACTTAACATTTACACAACAGTTCAAACACAACATTTTTCAAAATAACTTGTGCAAACTGCAAAAACTAGTTGATAACCTGCTAAAAATGGATCATTCTACGGTGGCCTGTAAGTGTCAGCTGATTTGCGAAAGCAAAAAGACAACAGAGGTTAAGAGGAAAGACTTCCTAACAACAACAGAAAAGTTTTAAAGGTGAGTAAATGATTGTTTTCTTCTTTACCTTCAGCTGTGATAAATATAGCTTTAACGCTAACGCTACTGATTCATAAAGCTAAATATAGGATGACGTGTTTTTCCGGTACATTAAAAAATATTGGTATAAAGGACATTTTATTTATCACAGATGGAGTTAAAGAAAATCATAAACTTTCTGTCACAACTTTTCTGTGTCTGTTAGGAAAACAAACCTCTATTAACTTATGCTGTGTTGAAGCTTTTGCATTTGTGTTCACAGCAAAACAAAAAAACAAAAAACAAAAACCCCTGAAATCTTTGAGTGTTTTTGTCTTATGTTTAAAACTCAATTTGAGCCACATTCACCTTATTTCAAGTTATTTAAAGTTAAAAAAAAATCTGACAATAAAGAAGAGAAAGGTTTTTGTATTCAGATATTTTTCAGGTATCAAGGAATTCTTTTTGAGCACATATATATATATATATATATATATATATATATTATATATATATATATATATATATATATATATATATATGTTTATATATATATATATATATATGTTTATATATATAATATATATATAGCATATATATATATATATATATATATGTTTATATATATATATATATATATATATATATATATATATATATATATAATATATATATATATATATATATATATATATATATACATAAATATATAAACATATATATATATATATATATATATATATATATATATATATATATATATATATATATATATATATATATATAAACATATATATATATATATATACACACATATATTTTTTTTTTTTAAGTCAAACCTGTTCCAAAAAAAAAAATGACGGACCAAAATTTCAGCGTGAGTTTGCATGATCGAACGTGATTGGGATTGAATTTTGACACCAATATTTTCACTTTTGCTGTAAATGAATATCAGCTCCAAATATCAGTTATCGGCTTCCTTGAGTTTTGTATTATCGGTAGCAGTATCGGCCCTGAAAAAACAAAACATATGAGCTGATCTGTAGTACACAGTCTGTTCCTTTAAATCTGATGTGACTATGACCTAAATAACAAACCTGCAGACGCACTTCAAACTAGAAAAATGTCTTAATACAAGAAACTTTTCTATTGTTCCATTGGAAGATTTATTTCTTTATTTTTTTTTTTAAGTGTTACAGCAATTCAGACCTCATTTTGTCTTTAAATAACTTGAAATAAGGTGAATGTGGCTCAGATTGAGTCTAAAAAACATTTTTTTTTAATGAAATTAAGACAAAAACACTTGATAGGATTTCAGTTTTTGCAGTCAGCTTCAGTTTTTTTTTTTTTTTTGTGAGGACACCGGTTGCCACCCTGCGCCTGTGCTGAAGGGCAGAGGAGGTTCGGGTGTGAGACTGCAGCACGGTGCGCAGTGACCGGCTGCGTCCACTGGGGGAGGACCGAGCACCGCCTGCACGCGCTGCGGTACAGGAACAGCTCCCTCACCGAGCCTCTCCATCGTCACACACACTCACACATGCACACACTCACACACACATACACACGCACACGCGCGCACACACAATAGGAAGGGTACCGGAGTATAGGTAGGGCTACGGAGACACAGACAGATGTGTGATGCTCCAACTCCACCAGGGAGCCTCTCCTCTCGACTGCGTGACGGGAAACTTTTACACACCCTCACATCTCGTCCTCAGCATCGCGCGGAGCTGCCATTGATGCCAACTCCTCACCTGCTCCTTTTTTCCCTCCTCCTCCTCCTCCTCTAACGATTATTGCTGCCAGGGCACCGGGAGCGATGCAGCAGAGACGGAGGCTCCTGTTGAATTGAGACACAAGGCGTCGAGACGCAGCCAGGAAAGTGTGCTCTTCGTTGTGCGTCAGAGCACGGATGTGTGCTGTGGATGATATGCTCGCTGCTTGGATACCACAGAGGGGGTCTGTGATACTACCCTCCAAAATCAAGACGGGGTTTTGGGCAACAGCGAAGAGCTGCATCCTCACCTAGCCTACCTCCTCCTCCTCCTCCTCCTCCTCCAGCAGCAGCAGATTTATCTGAAGAGGGGCAGAGGCGATGCTGTTTGGCCCCTTTGGACGTGTAAGTACATGCTCATATAACAAGAGGCAGCTCTATTGTGCAGAAATTCGTGCGTAACAGCTTTTTTTCTAAACAGAAATGTCTCCCATGCATTCGCTTCCTGCACTCTCTTAGCAACAACAACGCTACAGATGATGGAGATGTAGTGCAGGGGGAAGTTTTTGCCCTTTTTTGCAGGAAAATGCGTAAAATCCTGCACAGTGCACACGCTAAAACACTGAACATCGATCTGAATCCATCATTCTGTTGATCTGCTTTCTCCTTCTTTCCCTCCTCACAGCTCCACAGCGGATTTGATGAAGTGCTTCACATTCACCGGAGCCCTCTAACATAACAGGAGGAAGAATATCTGCTTCTTCTTTTTTTGTTTTTGTGCTTTTTTTTCTTCATCTCATCGCATAAAATGGCAACCAGGAGTGACCACGGAGGATCACAAAACGCACCCGGGCGCAAGCCGCACTCGTGGAGGGTTTAACCACCTGATGGGCACCGGAGGAAGCGAGGAGGAGAGACTGTTTTGGTGCCGCTTGTTGACTCGGTGATTTATGATGCTGAGCGGATAAAAGAGACGCTGCAAGTTTTGCCACACAGCGTCTGCGTAACAGGCTATGCCGCCGGGCCTCGCGGGTTTTGGTGGTGGTAATGATGTCATGAAATATCTCAGGCCTGTGCCTCAACCACAACACGTCTCCTGCCATGTAAGAGTCCACATGGAGCGCGCTCATGGCCCTGAGTGAGGTGTGTTTGTTGTTGTGACATCCTCAGATTAACCCTGATTGGTGGAGGCGGTTGATGCCTCATTTTCTCGCCTCTCTCGCGCTTTCACCAGCTGCAACTTTCCCTCTCTGGCCTGCGTCCACGTCGCCCTGAGGCGGGCTCTGTAGCTCTCACGGATCGAATTGAGCGAATTGACTCAGAAATGGAGTTTGCCATGGTGGGCGCGGACGGCGGCAGCCACATGCCTTACGGGTATGCCCAGGCCCGCGCGCGGGAGAGGGAGCGCGAAAGAGAGCGTCAGGTAGCGCAGACGCGAGCGGCGGCTGCGGCGGCTGCTGCGGAAGGAGGCTCCGCGGAGGGAGGAGGAGGAGGAGGTGGTGGAAGTAGTGGTGGTGGCTGCACCGGGGGGTCCACCTCCTCCTCCTCCTCCTCCTCCTCCTCCTCCTCGAGCGCTCATCTCCTTAACAACCGCCAGCATCAGTCTCGCGCCGCCTCCTCCTCCTCCACCAACATCAGCAGCAGCGGTACCGCCTCGCGCCCCTCCTCCTCCTCCACCACCACCTCCTCCTCCTCCTCGGAGCCTGAGCAGCAACAGAGAGTTCTCAGAGAGCGGAAAAAGCAGCGCGGCGTCGGACGCTGGAGACGCAGCCGGACGCAGACTCTCGGCGGGGACCTGCGCCAGTCGGAGCTGGCGCTGCTCGGATCAGAGGAGGACATGATGATCGAGGAGGAAGAGGCTGAAGGAGCTGAGGAAGAGGAGGACGAGGAGGAGGAGGAGGAGGAGGAGGAGGGGGGCCGGGGAAGCAAGAGGTCGAGTTTTCTGTGTAACATGGATGATGAGGAGGAGACGGTGTCGCTGACGGACCGGCGTCCTCAGTCCGGGTACGAGAACATCTACAGCGAGTGCGGCTGCTGCGAGCGCGTCGTCATCAACGTGTCCGGGCTCAAGTTTGAAACTCAGCTCAAGACTCTCACTCAGTTCCCGGACACGCTCCTGGGAGACCCCGACAAGAGGATCAGGTACTTCGACCCGCTGCGGAACGAATACTTCTTCGACCGGAACAGACCGAGTTTCGACGCCATCCTGTACTACTACCAGTCCGGGGGCCGGTTGAAAAGACCCGTCAACGTCCCCTTTGACATCTTCTCCGAGGAGGTGAAGTTTTATGAACTCGGGGAGGAGGCGATCCTCAAGTTCCGTGAGGATGAAGGCTTCGTGAAGGAGGAGGAGAAGCCGCTGCCGGAGGACGAGTTCAAGCGTCAGATCTGGCTCCTCTTCGAGTACCCGGAGAGCTCGAGTCCGGCCCGGGGGATCGCGGTGGTGTCTGTGCTGGTTATAGTCATCTCCATTGTGATCTTCTGCCTGGAGACGCTGCCGGAGTTCAGGGATGAGAAAGAGTATCTACAGCCACGAGTCAACTCCACGGAGCCCGACCACGGATTCACTCCCTTCAACGACCCGTTCTTCATCGTGGAGACGGTCTGCATCATCTGGTTCTCCTTTGAGATCATAGTCCGCTTCTTTGCCAGCCCGAGCAAACCCGCGTTCTTCAAAAACATCATGAACTCTATAGACATTGTTTCCATTTTGCCTTACTTCATCACGCTCGGCACGGACCTGGCGCAGCACCAGGGCAACGGGCAGCAGGCCATGAGCTTCGCCATCCTGAGAATAATCCGCCTGGTCAGAGTGTTCCGCATCTTCAAGCTCTCCAGGCACTCCAAGGGGCTGCAGATCCTGGGTCACACCCTGCGCGCCAGCATGAGGGAGCTGGCCCTCCTCATCTTCTTCCTCGTCATCGGAGTCATCCTCTTCTCCAGCGCGGTCTACTTCGCCGAGGCGGACGAGCCCACGTCGCAGTTCACGAGCATCCCGGACGCGTTCTGGTGGGCCGTGGTGACCATGACGACGGTGGGCTACGGGGACATGAAGCCCATCACGGTCGGGGGGAAGATCGTGGGCTCCCTGTGCGCGATAGCAGGTGTGCTAACCATCGCGCTCCCGGTGCCGGTCATTGTGTCCAACTTTAACTACTTTTACCACAGGGAGACGGACAACGAGGACCAGACGCCGGTGGTGGAGAGCATGCCTCCTGGCTGCCCCTACTTCCCGGACTTTTTGAGGAAATTCAAAGGCTCGCCCTCGGGCTCCTCGCTGGGTGACAAAGCGGAGTATATGGAGATGGAGGAGGGGGTGACGGAGTCGCTGTGCGGGCTGGACAAGAGCCCGAGTAAAGGGAACGGGACGGACATAGGGAGGAGAAACAGTACTAACTCAAAATCCATTCAGACTGACGTGTGATCAAAGTAGAACTTCGTTTTCTTTTTCTTTTTAAAGTGAAACACGCCCAACAAAGACACTGTACGAGCAGGTGGTCCCCAAACACACCTTTACGCACACACACATTTTACGCACACACTCATCGGTCACTAATCGGCGCGTTAGGATATTTATTTCTCCTCATATCTGAACAAAAGTTTCTCCCAAATCCTAATTGAGGCCAAAACTCGCCTAATGAGTTTATTAATGAAGTCGTTGAACCTTTCCGGGCTTCCAAATCTGACGAAAAATCGAAATTCAAGACAGGACAGGCTATGCATCCGCACTTTAAGGGTTTCATCTGTCAGTAACAGAAAGGGTAGAGCTGATCGTTTTGCTGATATGCAATAAAGAAACATTTTGTTTGCACTAATGTAGAATCCGCTTACAGAGACAGAAACTGTAGGCCATGCAAATGGCACCGATTTAGTCCTCCTGACCACTTAGCTGAAGAATGTTTGACTAACCTCCTCACAGAGAGCAAACCTCCTTCATATGTTGCCAGAAAAATTTGGACCCAAGTCAAGAAAAAGTGGAAGAAAGATAAAGAAAACTTTTGTTTATGCTCCAACATTTAATGTAAACAAAACGCTCATTCATGTTAGGACGCAGCATTTAGGAGTCATCAACTACAGCAGGGCTAGAGTTCTTTCTCTGACATCCACACACACACACACACACACACGCACACACGCTTTCCCACAACAGGCCAAGAAAAGCCTTGTGTTGTCGAGCCACCCTGAGAGCTAAGCACAGGAATCCTTCAGAGGAAGTGACTCGCCTCGCCAGGTTTTGTACGGACAGGCTCGGGGCCTTGGCGACACCAGTTTCCCCAGCTTCATAGAAACAACCTCAAACAGACAGTATCCCTTTATCTACCAGGACGCAGACGGAAAGCTATAGCAAAAATGACTCTGCTGTGGAGACTCCTCTGGAGGGGAGTCAACGAGCAACTTCCTCTCCTGTCCGCTGGACTTCGTGCACAAAATACAACTTTTTTTTTTTCCTCAAGAGGACTATGATTAACTCCGAGCTCAGAGGATGGTCGGGATGTGGATGTCTTCCAAGGTATGTACCCTGCAGTGTGTGTGTGTGACAGTGATGAAAACAACTCGCAGTGTCAGTGTGTGGGCCTGTGATGCTGCTGAAAATATGAGAGATGATAAACAACAAATAAAACACTCACTACTAGCTCTGCTTAAAGAGAAAACAGCTGTAGTCTCATCTCTGGCTCTGTTTGCCTCCTCTGAGGGGCGGTTTTACGCGTGCGTAATCGTGCGTAAAATGCTTTGGATGGAAATGGCGCACGTTCCAGGCGTCACGTGATCAGTTAACGCTCGTCAGAAGCAGCCTGAGGTGTAACAGACACAGAGTTCATCCTATCTGTGATGATCTGATCAATGTGAGTCCAAGGTTTTGTGAGATTTGTCGAATTTTGACGGTGAAATGTTTCAAATGCAAAAAGACCTTTGGATAGCTTTAAATTTGATTTTTTTTTTTTTTTTCAGAGTTTGCACCCTGATGTTTTAGGAAGTGTTGGCTTCATCACTTTAAAGGAAAAGCAGCTTGTTTATTTGTTTGTTTGTTTCTGGTGATATCTATTTATACGGCAGAACAACTCCACACACACTCAGTCAAACACATCCATTCATGACGTTGTTTCCTTGTGTTTCAGTTTGGAGAATGATGATGGTGTGTTTATGTGTACATGTGAAAAAAAGAGTTTGATACGAGAGCGCACGTGTGTAGAAATGTGCAGCCTTCAGAGCACAAACAGAGGACAGCAAATCAGCAAACTGATAAAAAACAGCACATTTCGTCCTTAACAAAACAAAGAAATGAAATAATTCCTGCGCTCATGAACTGGATTCTGAAATCCAAAAAGGAAAGCATCCCAAACATCAGAAAGGCCACAGAGTGTTTTCTCAGAGCAGGAGACAGAAAGTGAAGCAGCTAAAGCTTTGAAATGTAAAACATTTGCATCATCACAGCTTCTGGGTTCAGCGGTGAAGATGGAGAAGATGAAATTTAAAGAAAAGTGTTGAAATGTCTGATAGAAAACAGGTTGTCTCATCTGTTAGTTTGATTCATAGTGAAGTTAACGAGGGTTTCTCGACGGTGGTTGTTTTTAGAGACTAAACAGGAATTAGTGAATTATGTGACGGATAGTGAAGGAGGAAGTCTGCCAGAGATTAACATCAGCTAATGCAATCACCAGACTTTAAGTCTCATAACTTCTAAAAAACATGAGAAAAAAATCTGCTTGGAAAGATTTTCATTGATAACTGTTAATGTTTATTCAAAATCTGGAGTGGTGGAAAATGTCTTTTATACTCAATCTGAGCCACATTCACCTGACCAGTCCAGAAAAATGTTTGATTTCAAGTTATTTAAAGACTAATTAAGGTCTGAATTGCTGCAAATGGGAACAAGAGATGCACAATATATCAGTATCAATATCGATATCGGCCGATATTTACTCATTAGCTGCCGGCGTTTTCAGAGCATCTTGAACGATCTTTAAAGACCCCAAATAATCTTGTTTTCTCTGACTGTGTAAACACCAAAACTACCTGAGAAGAGTGGACTCTCTTCTTTTGTGTCTCTCTTCCTGTTTTTGATCCAAAAACAGACAAAACAAACTTTTTTTTGATCGCGTTCATCTCAGACGCTCCATCCTCTGATCCTCTCCATGGTCGTCTTTTCTCTTTTTATTATTATTAATTATTATTATTTATTACAAATATCGATATTGGTAAATATATCGGTTATCCGCCATAACAGCAACATCAATATCGGATATCAGTATCAGCCAAAATTTTCATATTGGTGCATCCCTAACTGGAACAAGAGAAAAGTTACTTATTCTTAAGTTACTTATTTGAAGCATATCAGAATCAGAATCAGAATGGCCTTTATTGTCATTTTACATAATGCACAACGAGATTGGAGAGCCTCTCCTTCACTGCTATAAATAGTTAGTTAGAAAAAAATAATATATACAAAAAAATAGTATAACTAAAAAAAGATAAAGAGAAAAGGAAAAAAACTTGAAGTTGCAGAAGGCTTTGAATGTACAAGATATACACACACAGTGGGGAAAATAAGTAATGAACGCATCAACTTTTCTCTCATCACATTTATTTCCAAAGCTGCAATTCAAAGAAAATTTCTCCCAGACATTGGTATTAACTCAAATGATCCACACATGAAAAGAAATCACAACGTTCAGGTCCATAAATAATGATGATGGTGAATTAAGTACGATTACACAGGAAAAAAGTATTGAAGACGCTAACTGAGACTCATCTAATACTTAGTGGAGAAGCCTTTGTTTGCAGTGACAGCTTCCAGAAGCTTCTTGTATGTTTGAACTAATGGCCCACACTGCTCAGGTGTGATTTTGGCCCATTCCTCTGCACAGATTGTCTTTAAATCTGGAATATTCTTTGGTGCCCTCTGGTGAACCCTTTTCTTTACTTCTTTCCACAAGTGTTCAGTTGGATTGAAGTCAGGTGATTGACTAGGCCATTCTAACAGATTGATTTTCTTTTTTTGAAACCATCTGAGAGTCAACTTTGCCGTGTGCTTTGGATGGTTGTCCTGCTGGAAGGTCCAGCCACGTCTCATCTTCATCATCCTGGTGGATGGCAGCAGATTCAGATCAAGAATTTCCCCATACATGGCTCCATTCATTGCTCCGTCAGTTATATGAAGTTTGCCAACACCATGAGATGAGAAACAACCCCATGCCATGATGCTTCACCTCCAAACTTCACTGTTGGTGTAGTGTTTTTTGGCTGATGTGCAGAGCCATTTCTCCTCCAAACATGGTCTGTAGTATGACAGCCCAAAAGTTCAGTTTTGGTCTCATCTGACCAGACAACATTCTCCCAGTATTCTACAGGCTTGTCAAGATGCTGTTTAGCAAACTTTAAACCAGCTTCAACATGTCTTTTCTTGAGGAATGGAGTCGTGTGGGCTGAGCGTCCATAGAGGCCATGGTGGTGGAGTGCATTGCCTATTGTTTTCTCTGTAACAATTGTACCTGCTGCCTCCAAGTCTTTCTGGAGCACTTTCAGGGTGGTCCTTGGCTGGTTGAGTCCTCTTCTGACTATCTTTCTGACTCCCTGGTCAGAAATCTTCAAGGAGCTCCTGTGCGTGGCCTGTTGATGGTAAGGTGGTGCTTCTTCCACTTGTGAATAATGGCCCCAACGGTGCTGACTGGAATATTCAGGTGCTTTGATATGAGTCTGTAACCAGTTCCATTCTGATGCTGAGCAACAATCAGGTTGTGAATGTCTTCAGAGAGCTCTTTGCCTTTACCCATCATAGCTAAATCATTGTTTTTGTTTTGGGGTTGTTTTGAACTCTTGGTTTCTAAACTCAGCACATGTTGGAGAAAAGTGGTGAAAACATGATATCCACTCTCTGCTGAAGAGTAAAATGCTAAATGTGACCTTGCAGGGCTCTGCAGAGTTTTAAACTCTGAGGACGGATCCTTCAGAAACCCCAGCGTGTGTCTGGGTCAGTGATGATCTGCATTCACACAGAGGATCCGCTGCCACTCGCTGCATCGGAGCGTAATCATGTCTTTCTGTGTCGGTCTCCTCAGAGGAACTATTCATGAAGATATTTTCAACACCTGCACCCACCAGCAAACACACACAGCAGCAGCAGCAGCCTGTGGCCCCGAGCCAGCTCCTCTTGATACCTCACACTTAGCACTTACATAATGTGGCTTATTGCAAGAGGCGCAATCCAAAGCGTTTTCTAAGCAAAGTGTGTGGGTCAGGCGTATTCTTAGGCCTGAAGCTGCTGAAGCTGCTGAGCTGCGGTGAACACGGTCCGTATCATCCTGAGCCACAGGAGCCGCTGAATGGTCCGGACTGTTCAGGGCGTCCTGTCGTCACGTGTCCTGGCGTGCGTGGCGTGCGCAGCGTGTCTTTGTAGTGCAGATTTAGACCATATGGCCGGGCCATGTGATGTGACAAATGGAAGGTTATTTATGGTTATTCTTCTTTCTAAAAGTATTCCCTGCTTGTCAAAGGACAGAGGAGAGGTGGGAAGAAAGTGAGCGTGGTGAATGTAACGTTAGAGCGGGTTATGTAATAACAGAGAACAGAGAGCGGAGAGCCGCGCTGATCAACAGAAAGTTAATCCACTGTTTGCTCCACGAATCCAGACGCTGATCTGTTCAGGAGAGTTTGTGTTCACAGGTTGGAGCTTCACTGCAAAAACTGAATCTTATCAAGTGTTTTTGTTTCTCTTCAGGAGAAAATGTCTTTTTAGATTTGATGAGACACATCCATCTGACCAGTCCAGAAAACATCTCATTTCAAGTTATTTGGCAATGTTTATGTTTATACTTTTATTCTGGTGTTTTTATATTTATATAGTATCTTATTCAGGTTATGTGGGCTCATACCAGGACCAGGGAAACTAGTTTCATTCCACCTCATGTTTTACATGCCTGTAATGACAATAAAGCTCCCTGAATCCTTGAATTTAAAGACAAAAATGAGGTCTAATTTTTTTGGAATAAGTTAAAAAAAATCTGCCAATGCAACAAGAGAAAAGTTATTTTTTTAAGTCATTTTTCTAGTTTCAAACAAATTTCCTGGCAATATTTTTCCATTGGCATTTTTTTTTACTAGTTACAAGCAATTTGGACCTCATCGTTTTCTTTGTGACTCATATTGAGTGTAGGAGCTATTTAGTGTTTTTCTTTGTTTTGTTTAGAACTTAGTTTGGTGTTTAGATTTTCACTATTTTTAAATCAATTAATTTTGATTTAATTGTGATAACGTTTTTGTTAGTATTTCAGTAGTTTATCATTCCTTTAGTTTGGGTGTTTTGTTAATTATTTGTTTAAATTGGGCACGGTGCCACTTTAGGTTATATAGGTAAGCTTACGGTAGGGACCAGCATGCACCTGGGTGGGCAGATGGTTTTTTACCGGAGTGGGAGCCACATGGGGAGTTTTCCTTTGTTCTTCATTTGCTTGATTTTTGGATTAATAAACCACATTTTTGTGAAAGTTTGACATCGGTTTGGACCTTACGTTTATTTTCCCATCCGCGTAAACCATAACCCACGGTGCAAGAGTGGCCTTTTGAGTCTTTTTTGAAAGTTTGTTTGAAACCTTTTGTTGTCTTTTTTCAAACGGCCACTACATTGAGTATAACTAGACAATTTTCCTTAAAATACGACAAAAACACTCAATAATATTTCTTAGCAACATTTCTTATCTTATCAAGTGTTTTTGTCTTACTTTATTAAAACTGTCTTACAAAACTTAATGTGAGCCACATTCACCTGTCCAGTCCAGAAAAGTTGCTTGGTTTTTAGGTTATTAAAAGCTGTAACAAGTAAAAAAAAATCTACCAATGGGGTGAAAAAAATTTGCCCATGAGGTTTCTTTAGGTGAGTATAATGTCTCAATACAAGTAACTTTTCTCTAACCCCATTGGCAGATTTTATTTTTTACTTGTTACAGCAATTCAGACCTTGTTTTTGTCCTTAAATAGCTTGAAACAAGACATTTTCTGGACTAATCAGGTGAATGTGGCTCATATTAAGTATAACAAAACAATTAACACTCAAAATAAGACAAAAACACTTTGATTTCAGTTTTTGCAGCGTGTGATTCATTTTTTACAGCCCCCTAATGATTGAGCATCACATTACCTTTTTACTTACTTTACACAAGATAAACTACAACAGATCTATCCAGACAATTTCTAACAACTTAAAAGTTTTACACTGCCAAAATCTGATATCTTATCAAGTGTTTTTGTCTCAACTTTAGTAAAAAAAAAACTTTTTATTCTTAATATGAGCCACATTCACCTGACCAGTCCAGGGAAATCGCTCATTTAAGGTGTTTCAAAGACAAAAATGAGGTCTGAAATGCTGTACCAAGTAAAAAAAATAAAAATAAAATAATAATAATAATCTGCAAATAGGGTTAAAAACTTTGCAGGTTAAGTTTCTTAAGGTTAGAATAATGTTGTAAAACAAGGAGCTTCTCTCTAACCCAGTGATTTAGACCTCGTTTTGTCTTTAAATAAACTAAAATATGAAATGTGTCTGCACTGACCAGGTGAACGTGGCTCATATTCGATCTAAAAATACTTTTTTACTTAAAATAAGACAAAAACACTTGATAAGATTTCAGACTTTTGCAGTGTTCACTTAAGTGTCAGTTTCCTGCCTGCGCTACATCACATTGAAATCATTAGTGACTTTTTAGGCCAGTAGAAAATGCCCTTTAGACTTAATGAGCCACAGTCACCTGAGCAGTCCAGGAAAATTGCTTGTTTTAGGTCATTCAAAGACAAAATGAGGTCTGAATTGCTGTAACAATTTAAAAAATCTGCCAGTGGGTTTAAAAAAAAAAAATGTTATAAAACAAGAAGCTTTTCATTTAACCCCAATAGCAGATTTTTTTTACTTGTTTCAGGCAATTCAGACCTTATCTTGTCTTGACGCCTATATTGTCACTTTTACCACAAATTAATATCTGCACTAAATAGCAGTTATCAGTATCCTTGATCACTGATTATCAGTACTGGTATTGGCCTTGCAAAAACCATATCGGTCTATCTGTAGTAAAATTTTCTAGCTAATTTCTCTTGTATCATTGGCAGTGTTTTTTTTTTTGGTTTTGCTTGTTACACTTATTCTTTGAATAACTTGGAATCAGACATTTTTCTTGACTGGTCAGGTGAATGTGGCTCATATTAAGTATAACAAGACAATTAATACTTAAAATAAGACAAAAACACTTGATAAGATTTAAGATTTTTGCTGTGTTTGCTTAAGTGTCAGTTTCCTACCCACACTGCAAAAACTGAAATCTTATCAAGTGTTTTGCTTTTATTTTTAGTAAAAATTGTCTCATTATACTTAATTTGAGCCACATTTTCACAGGTCAGCCCAAAAAAAGTCTTGTTTTAAGTTATTTAAAGGTGAATGTGGACTCTCAGCACACCTGAAGGCACAGGTGTGTAGGAAGAGGACGTTATGTGTTTTTAAATAACTTGAAATCACATTTTTCCAGACTGGTCAGGTAAATGTGACATTTTTTTTCTAAAAATAAGACAAAAACACTTGATAAGATTTCATTTTTTTGCAGTTTAAACTATTTTCCCATGAGGCGTTGTGATGTTTGAGGCGTTGGTCACACAGAGAGCAAGGTGTTATGGGACAGAGTGGTTGTGTCTGTTTCCTTTATGAATTGAATGATTTTCTCCATCATAACATGATCAGACTCACTGGCTGTGATGGTTTAAATCTGAGGCAGCTGAGAGAGGTATTGAACACGACGCAGCTTTAAACCAGACAGAAGGAGCTCATTGACAAACTCTGTGTACACAGCTCCACACAGCTACATGCTGCAGACAGAACGATGGAGTGAGTCAGTTTCCTTACACGTGAAGAACAGCACAGCCTCCAAGCTGAAAGAGGAAAACTCTCAGAGTGTTTTCAACATTTATCCCAAAGTTTGACGCCTCCTCTGTCCCAGAGTAGACTCTAATCTGATTTCCTGCCTGGTTAAAACAGCAGCTTTGAGAAGTCAACACTTCAGCACGTGGAAATAAAATGGTGCAAATCCACGTGTTTCGATTTCATCATTTCATGCCTGTATACAATGACGTTCTTGCTGTATGGCCTAACCTACCGCCCTCTACTGGTGTGGCAGTGTAGTGTTTAACCTTTGTTTTTTTTCTCCATATGTCTCTGTGAAAACAAGCTAACTTAAGTTTAGCAGCCGGCTATATTTCTCTCTCCTCACAGCCCGGTGCTCTGAGACGTGTCTGTAACATGTAACGTTAGTGAATCCTGGTTCTGTCCTACCAGAGCTCATCTACCAACTCCAACCTCACCAAGCAGAGCTAACGTAACCTGGCTCTTCATTTTATTGATAGACTCTCAAGTTTGAACAGACCACTGCAGAATAACTGCTGACTGTGGGTTGGAGGCAACATTAGCTCAAACAGGTTAACCTGGGTTTTAGCCTTTAGCTCATATTTTTGCCTTTAACTCATATTTTAGGCATTGGCCAATGTTTTAGCCTGTAGCTTGTGCTTTAGCCTTTAACATTTGTTTTAACTTTAAGCTCTTGTTAGAGCCTTTGGCTTTTGTTTGGATTTTAGCTCTTGTGTTAGCCTTTAGCTCTTGGTGCAGCCTGTAGCTCATGTTTAACATTTAGCTCATATTTTAGTTGTTGGCCCATGTTTCAGCCTGTAAGTCGTATTTAAGCCTTTAGCTCTTGTTTTAGCTTTTGGCTCGTATTTTAGCCATTAGCCCATGTTTTAGCCTGTAGCTTGTGCTTTAGCGTTTAGCACTTGTTTTAACCCTCAGCTCTTGTTAAAGCCTTTAGCTATTGTTTTAGATTTTAGCTCTTGTATTAGCCTTCAGCTCTTGGCGTAGCCTGTAGCTCATGCTTAACATTTAGGTGTTGGCCCGTGTTTCAGCCAGTAGCTTGTGTTTTGGTCTTTAGCTCATGGTGTAGCTTATAGCTCTTGTTTTAGACTTAAACCTGTGTATGAGCTTGTAGCAAGGTTTTTAGCCTTTAGATTGTTTTAAAGCCTTTAGCTCTTGTTTTAGCCTTAAACTTGTGTGTTAACCTGTAGCTTGTATTTAAGCCTATAGCTTTTGTTTTAGCCCTAAACTTGTGTATGAGCCTGTAGCTTGTGCTTTAGCCTGTAGCATGTGTTTTAACCCTTAGCTTTAGCCTTTAACTTGTGTATGAGCCTGTATCTATTTTTTTGCCTTTAGCTTGTATTTAAGCCTTTAGCTCTTGTTTTAGCCTTTAGCTCTTGTTTTAGTCTTAAACTTGTGTAAGAGCCTGTGGCGTATGCTTTAGCCTGTAGCTTGTGTTTTAGCATTTACCACATGCTTTATCCTTTTAACCGTATTTTGGCCATTGGTATGTGTTTCAGACTGTAGCTCGTGTTTCAGCCTTTAGCTCCTTTTTAGCGAGAAAAGCACAGATCCTTCTCTTCTCTACTAAACCTCATCAGCTGGTGTGGTGTTTTCAGAGACTTAGACGTGCTGTAAATCAATCCAGTCAATTCAATGATCTGAACTACAGAGATAAAGTCTGAAGGAAGCTCATGATGATATTTATAAATGAAATGCTAAACCATCCCTGAAAACACTAAAATATCTAAACATGGACTGATTGTGCAGCGTTCTTCATGGTCTTCATGTTCCTGTTTGGGAGCTGAACACACTCTCTGCTCTGATGGCTAAAAGCTGACGAAAGGATCAGCTCCTAAAAGACAGAAAAGCTCCTGAGCTGAAACGTCTCCGAGTTAATCAGCTCTCCTCAAACTGTGCAGATTAAAAGCAACAGGCCTGCGTTTGGCTTTTCCATTGTGGTTATCAGGCCGGCATCTACATTTACAGACGTCTGATTGAATTACGCTCCTCTCGGCCCACATTTTATGTGACAGCCGACACTTCCAGATTGAAACAACCTGCTCTGCATAACACAGGCCCGATTGTGCTGACAACCACAGGTCAAAGTCGCTCCTGACCCTGTTGACAAATGGCTCATTTCCTTCCTCAAAAAATGACTCCGACCTGCAGCCAAGACGTCCATCCATCTTCTGGATCGGCTGAAACCTGCTCAGGGTCACAGGGGGCTGGAGCACGTCCCAGGATTCACTGGGGAAGAGGCAGGGGACACTTCTGACAGGATGCTGGTGATTCACAGAGATGCATTAATGTTTTCAGTTTACCAGCGCTGCATGACTTTGTCTGAAGCACACAAAGTTAACAGTCTGTGACTTTTCATCAAGCCCAACACATTCAGAGAGAGCCAGAGCAGACCGATGTCAGAGCCCTTAATTTAATCCGGTAAGAAGGTCCTAATGAGCTCTGTACAGTCCAGCAGAAACAGTGAAAGTCTCAAAATTTACATGTTCAAGGTGAATCAGAGCCTCTTTAAATTAACTTTAACAAAAAACAGCTTAACCTGTAGGTGTCCCTGCCTCTGGGCTGAACTAATGGCTGCCAAAATCTGAATAGGCATTCCCAAATCTTTAACTGAAGTTGGTAATTTGCATTTTCACAGGTTTATGGAAGATAATTAGGGCCCCTAATAAAAAATAAATAAATAAATAAAAAAAAGGTCAATATTTTTTATTTATTTATTTATTTTTAATTTCAGAATTCTGAGATTAAAGTCTCAGATTAAAGTCTGATTTTTTTTTTTTACTCAGAATATTAAGAAAAAAGTCAGAATTCTGAATTTAAAAGAAAGAAAAAAGAGAAAAATGTCAGAATTCTGAGATTAAATTCTCAGGATAAAGTTTAATCTTTTACAGAATTCTGTGGAAAAAACTCTGGGATTAAATTCTGGGATTTAAGTCAGAATTCTGATTTTTTTTTTGTCACAGAAAAAAAAAATTGAAAAAGGAATTTTTAATTTTTTAATTAAAAAAGAAAAAAAATCAGCGGGCCTTATCCTTGTCTGTAAATGTTGGACTTATTTTTTTTATTAGTCTTTTGGGTTGTGATAAACTGGCAACCTCTTGTCTTAAAATATAAGGCCTATGTGGAAGTGTTAAACTGCAGTTCATCAAGTGTCCACTAGAGGCTTGCTGCAGAAACACTCGAAACCACATACACACCCATTCAAAGAGGCCAAACTTTACAAGTTAAAAGACTGGTCAAAAAAAATAAAATAAATAAAAAGATTTTGTCTGAATGTATTTTTCTTCATCAGCACACTCTAAAGGAGTGATTTGTTTTATGACGTGATACTTATGTTGAAGTTATTAAACGTACAAGTTTTGCCCATATAAGGGCGCTGACAGGCTGAGAGGTGGGAATATGTTGTGGAGGAATTTTTGTATTCAAGAATCAATGAGGTATCATGAATCAAGTTAGTCTTTGAGGGGGGACGACGACACATCAGACACATTTCATGATTGGCACCAACGTCTGATGACAACCACAGCACACAGTTCCTGTTTCCATCGTGTGCCAGATGCTCAGGAGTCAAACTTATTTATTTACTTAAATTTATTTATTTTATTAAACAAATTGATATTCATTACCATATAAACACAAAAAAGTATAGAAAATTGGTAGCGTTGAGTACTGGTACCGATTGCCAGATACCAGGCATTGGTATGGTATGGTTTCAAATGTGAAAGGTACCCACCTCTTCCTGGTAACATGACACACAAACCTTCAGTTAGCATAGAGAGTAATAAAGTGATGAAAATGTTTCTGGAGATTATGAAGTCAGATTGCATGTTTTTTTAAAGAGAATCAAAAACTGTGTCACGACTGAGATGTTTTGACCTCTTAATGTCAGCAGTGAATTTTTAAAGGCCCCGTACAGAGACACAAGTCCCCATATACAAATGTGCTGAGTGCCCTCCCCTCCTCATCACATTTTCAAAGCTGCATTGTTAAAATCTTTGCTTCATATCTGCCTTTGCTGGTGCATTCATTGATGCTTTAATTTCACATCCTCTCTGAAAACACTGGCAGGAATGGATTTTCTGCATTGTACTTCCATGCATTTGCACATCCTCTAGCTTTGGCAGAAAAAGCAGAACAGCATCCAAAATAGAAATGAAAATATCCCTCCGTAGTGGTCGACATCTCTGCAGGGAACCCTCAGTGTGAGACCGCCAATCTGACCACTACTAAGAGGCCTTTTTTCAGACAACTGAGCGTTTTTGTAGCTTTGTTTTTTAAGGCAAGTGCATTCACAACAGGCCCCTCCAACAGGAGACAGAGAGTGAGAGGAAAAGTGGAGCTAACAATGTGTACGTACACACAAACAGCCCCGAGCACAGATCCCATATGGTGAAATAATAGACGTCGACATTTTATCAGCGCGTTGTGCCCCGCAGACATAAAGGGTTATATGTGAGGAAGGAGGCGAGAAGTTCATCCTGCTTTAACATTTCCCCCTCGGATCCCGTCGGCGTGTTTTCATAACAATAATGAATATGTGGAAAAATCATTAATCAGG
The DNA here is from genome assembly GCF_033239565.1 of Halichoeres trimaculatus. Lineage (NCBI taxonomy): Eukaryota > Metazoa > Chordata > Actinopteri > Labriformes > Labridae > Halichoeres > Halichoeres trimaculatus. The sequence continues at coordinate 2,075,497 of NW_027437181.1, read as the reverse complement.
CAGAATTACAGAGACGGGAACAACATAATCATGCCTCTGGTTGTTCCAGAAAAGAATCTTACACGCAATTTTTTTTTTAGTAATTACAGTAAATTATCAATGTTTTATATTGGCCATCAGGCCTCTGATAAAATATTTCTTCTAGGAAGTAATCAAAGTCAGCTGGAAAGAAAATAAGAGGAGAAACAGGGAGGAAGTTCATGAGGCTGGAATGTCTTTGTCTGTGCTGCCAATACATTAATCAGGCCTGATAAAGAGCTGTCAGCGCGCTCTGCAGCCAACACACACACACACACACACACACACACACACAATGGACGATCCCAGCCCGTGTCATCGTGCGGGTCTCAAGATAAATTGTTGTGTCTTTAAAAAGACAAAGCATTAAAAAATGATGAAGAGGGACATGATGTGGTCATTTTTAACCTCTGGAGTTAATGTTGACGCTGATTATTAACGACTTATTGTCAAAACTATTAGTCAGAGAAAGCTGGGAGAAAGAGCCAATGAGAGGTGAGGTTTAACAGGTTAAAGACCACGACCTTGGCTTTTTAGAGGCTTTCCCCAGTGGAAGTCTGGGTAATGTATGCTATCGACTTTATGGCTAAGCCACGCCCCTTCCACTCACTCAGACAAACAGTGACAAAAATATATCTTCCTTTTTACCATCTTTACCAAGAGTGTGTCTCTGTTAGTTTGGAGCTACAGAATTTGCACTGAATCATTTAGCTCAACGTTTGACAACCTTTGTTAGCTCAGCTAAATCAGATAAGCTAATGAAGCTAAGCCCTGGAAGCTAATGTTAGCATAACAAGAGCCCTTTGGACAACAGCTTATAATGATGTATGATCACCAAAGAACAAAACAGGCCAATGAACTCCCTAAAAACAAAGAGACATGATGAACAACGCAGCCAGGAGCTAATGCAAGGCTAACTTTAGCTAACATAAAAGAAAATCCCAAAGCATCTGTCAGACTGCAGATAACTTTATATTTCTTTACAGAAAAGTCACTGAATCATTCAACACAACGTTTGACAACCTTTGTTAGCTCAACTATTACAGATAAGCTAATGAAGCTAAGCCCTAGAAGCTAACGTTAGCTTAACTAGAGCCCTTTGGACAACAGCTAACAGTAATGTACAATCACCAAAGAACAAAAACTACAACAAAACAGGCAAATAAACTCCCAACAAACAAAGGAGCTAGGCGCTAATGCTAGGCTAACTTTAGTTAATGTCAGAGAAAATCCCAAAGTGTCCGTCATGGTCTTTAACCTAACAGGTTAAAGACTATGACCGCTGCTTTTTACTGGTTGTTCTGTCTCCAGTCCCTTTCCCCAGAGGAAGTCTGGGTAATGTATGCAATCGACTTTATGGCTAAGCCACGCCCCTATCAGTCACTCAGACAAACAGTGAACATTCAGTGACAAAAATATAACCTCCTTTTTACCATCTTTACCAAGAGTGTGTCTCTGTTAGTTTGGAGCTACAGAATTTACACTGAATCATTCAGCACAACATTTGACAACCTTTGTAAGCTTAGCTATTACAGATAAGATAATAAAGCTAAGCTCTAGAAGCTAACATTAGCTTCACTAGAGCCCTTTAGACAACAGCTAACAATGCTGTATGATCACCAAAGAACAAAACAGGCCAGTGAACACCCCCCAAAAAAAGAAAGACATGATGAACAACGCAGCCAGGAGCTAACACTAGGCTAACTTTAGCTAACATAAAAGAAAATCCCAAAGCATCTGTCAGACTGCAGATAACTTTATATTTCTTTACAGAAAAGTCACTGAATCATTTAGCAAAACGTTTGACAACATTTGTTAGCTCAGCTATCATAGATAAGCTAATGAAGCTAAGCTCCAGAAGCTAATGTTAGCTTAGCTAGAGCCCTTTGGACACGACTAACAATGCTGTATGATCACTAAAGAACAAAAACTACAACAAAACAGGCAAATGAACTCCCAACAAACAAAGGAGCTAGGAGCTAATGCTAGGCTAACTTTAGCTAACGTTACAGAAAATCCCAAAACGTCTGTCAGACTGCAGTGGTAGTTCTAGTGTTAAAGATAACTTTATATTTCTTTACAGCAAAGTCACAATCTGCTGCCTCAGAGATGACGTTAGCTTACCTTATGTTGCAAAACAGGTCCACAGAAAAACAACATGACGATGGCTGGAGTTGCAAAAATCAAGGAGGCAAAAGAACTAAGAAAAAGGAACAACCTCAGACTCATCTACACTCCTCGAGAGCCATGTTGGCCTGAAGCTTTTAAATGCTAAGCCCCTCCCTCTGGACCAACCACCTGCTAGCTTAACATAAGCTATACTAATTAACCACCATAGATCAAATTAACATGAGAACTTAAACAGATGAATTTATATTGCACCATGTATTTAAATAATCTTTAACCAAACTACACCTATATTCAGACTATGCATATACACACAAAGAAACAAACCCTGTTTAAGTGTGAAATGGTTTCATCCCCAATCAACACACCTGAGCAGCTCTCCCCTCCCCCTTTTTTAAAAGCACACTTCACCCACAGCTCTGGTTGCACCAAAGGAGCCTGTGGAGGAGCAGAGAAGCAGGTGAATTCAAACTACAACCACTGAGGAAACATACCTGTGTGTGAGTGTCAACTTCACGTCTTTCTATCTTTGTTTTCGTTTTATTCACATTGAGCTGATGTTGTCTTCTGCACAACTTTATCCAAAGAAGAAACTTTTCTCTGTCCAGGTGTATCTTATAAAAGGGTTAAAAATACACCCTGTCACCCAGCCTCTCAGGATACTTTGTGTCAGAGTTACATGTACCCTATGAACACTGTTTGACCATTTTTATACTCAAAATCTCAGAAAAATCTCATAAAACTGAACAAAAACTGACTTTCTGCATTGCATTTTAATGACACTGTGATTGGCTATTTGTGTTCAAGGACGGGACTTAGTAATAGGTTAATACTCTGTCAAAAAAAAACAACTTTCAGACGACCTAGCAAAAGGAAAAAGGTGGTAGAGGTCGGCCTTAGCCCTCCTGGCTACAACCATTGACTGTATGATGTAAAGACATAGGCCCTGTGACATCACCCATGTGTTTCTGATGTAGAGTTTTGAAGCCAGTCGTTGGCAGTGGCCATTTTAGCAATGCTAAACTCAACCTCTGATTCTGTCATTCTCTTTCACATTCTCAGGTTAGGATGAGGTAAACAGGTTTCTTTTGGCTTGGTGTCAATGTAGTTTCTAGCAATCCTGCAGCTAGCTTAAATCTGAATCTCGAAGAACCACCGTTTTCTTCAGCATGGGCTACATTTCTAACAGCTGCCGGTTGCTGCTTTGCTACAACCTGCCCAACTGTCAGTCAAATTAGCCATGATGCTAAAATATGCAAAAGGTGTAGCCTCAAATCTTCACATCTTGTAGTAGCTACATCTGTTAGCATTTATTGTAACTAGCTAAAGTAAATGGCCTATGTTTGAATAAAGCAGGAAAATTTCTGTTTCCACTGTGTGATGATATTTCCTGGATGCTATCAGAGTTTACGCTGATTTAAAAAAGAGGGTCACTCTGCTCTTGCTACTCATATTGTACCCTTAAATTGTAAGCTGTTGGTTTGACAACAGAAGAAAACAAGATTAACGTTTAATCTGGTTTGAATGACAAAAGTCTATTCAGTCACTATCAGCACTATAACTGAAAAACTGTCTTCACTGAATCCACAGCGTTCAGGTGGTTTCAAAGTGGGAAACGGAGGATATAAAGAACATAGAGAGAGATTCAGGACCCCAGGGAACCTAGATACACTTCCAGTTATTGACTGCTTTGCTCTCTATTTCTGGATTGAGGGAAGCCTACACTGCAGCAACATCAACCAGTGGAAGTGTTTTTCTAAAACAGGAGTCCTTCTTGTATTTACACCTATCGTCTTTAATATGAACGCTACAGTGGCTTATATTGGGACTCCCCACATCAGAGGGAGCGTGGTGGAACAGTGCTGTGTGTCGTATATTTGGTTGTATGTGTTTGAGAGCTTGGCTGCTTGCTTCATGATAACAGTACAAAAGAGTGATGATAACAGAGCTTTGTTACAATATTGTGTTGTTTTCTCTCCAACTTTTGTCAACAGAGCTGTAGGTCAATTTTTAACATGGAAAAACTAACTAGAAGTAGGGTCCTTGCACTGTCTTCCACTGCCTGTTTTACTTCCACTGTCAAGGTTTCATCCCTTTATAATGTGTGTGAAAAAAAACATTCCATTTTCCCGCCTTCAGTGATTCACACGACCAGCTGTATGGAACTCTCAATGATTGTGACATCATCACCAACTGCTGCCCTCTCAGGAGTGAAACTGACTTAAGTTCTAGAAACATCTCCTCATGGATGCCACAATTTTGACCATATCTCTCTAAAAATATGTTATTTTTGTGAAAATAATTTGTAATTTGGAATCCATCCATGTCATTGTTAAAGCTGTATTATTTTTACTTAAGTGTGTAGAGGCCTAACTGCCGCAGCTTGTCTGGAGCTGGATCCTCCACTCCCATTGTTTCTAATAGGCTGACCTGAGAGGGCTTCTTTGCGGTTCACCGACTTTGAGGGCTCGCCATTCAAAAACGATTTGAGAAAGAACAAATTCCCTCACAAATGATGTAAAGCAGGGTCCGCTCTGTCATTGTAGCGAATTTTAAGCTGATACCATTTATGGTGTGGGAGTAGGTATTATTGAAAAAGGGCCAAAAAGCAGCCAGATTTTACTTTGAAAAGTAAATAGCTGACTTCATGTTTGAGATAGGTCAGGGGTGTCAGCATAAAATTTGTGCGTCTCAATGAGACAAAAATTTTAATGATGGTTTGGTTTCTCTATGACATTCCTACTACCATTGACAGCTGTTTTAGTGTGCCTTGGTGGCGTTAAAGAGCACATTTTGGTAGTTTGGGGTTCAGTTTTTGTATACGCTTACTAGGACAGGGGTGGCCAACCTGTGACTCTTTGCCTTTTGGTATGAGGCTCTTCGATCCATTCATTAATAATATAATATAATATAATATATATATATATACATATATATATATATATATATATATATATATATATATATATATATATATATAGATCCCAGTCTCTGTCTGTCTGTCTGTCTGTCTGTCTGTCTGTCTGTCTGTCTCTCTCTCTCTCTCTCTCTCTATATATATATATATATATATATATATATATATATATATATATATAGAGAGAGAGAGAGAGAGAGAGAGAGAGAGACAGAGAGACAGAGAGACAGACAGACAGAGAGACAGAGAGAGACTGGGATCGATATTAACCAGTACTTGGGTGATGAGAAGATTGATACTTAAGTTTCAGTTTCTCTTCTCTACATGTGCTCGTTCATATGCTCATAGCTATTAAGCTATTAAGCTAGATAGATAGATAGATAGATAGATAGATAGATAGATAGATAGATAGATAGATAGATAGATAGATGGAACTTAGTCTCTTCTGCAGTAAAAACAGAAATTTGTCTTTGAAATGGCTCAGAGTTAAAATTCAAATACACTTACAAACACATTAAAACTGGCTTTGAAAATTGGAAATGTATTGATTTTCATTTTATGTCATTTCATTCATGTGTGAGAGGAAGTGTGTTTGTAAGACCACGTGTGATGTAGCTCTTTTTAGTACTACGGTAATTTTGTTGGCTCCTGGTCTCTGACTGGTTGGCCACCCCTGTACTAGGAGGTGTCCTCTCCCTTTGTGCGAGGACCCTCATCACGTTTTGGCTTCACTTGGGGGTAGCTGTCGTCCTGTCCGTGGTTTTATACCGTCTTTGCTTGGTGTCAAAGGCCACTTTGTACTGCAGCGTCTGCTCTGTGTGTGTGTGGTTGGATAACTGATGCATGAAGGGAAAAGTACTTTGAATGATCTCAGTACTGTAATTTCCTCAAGGCCTTATATTTTTTTTAAGCTCTCAGTAGTAGTTTCTAAATCCAAAGAATTCAGACTCTGCATCTTTTTCCATAACAACTGCAAACTGCAAATGTGTGTCTGACAAACAGCGAGCAGGACAACTTGCCCTTTCTTTGACCAATTACCTGCTCCAGGCCAGTGTCTTACTCACTCCAGGCCACGGTGTAATTGACAAAGACTGTTTGTCGCCTCCCATTTTCCACGTAAACAAAATGTTCGCAGCTCGGCCTGACGAGGGCGGTTAACAAAGCCCTCTTGGGATTACGGCTCTGGTGTAAGTTTAAACCAGCTTGTGGTTTCCATGAAGCAGTTACATAATGTCTCTCTATTGATGGATAGCAACCTGAGTCTCTGCAGCCTCCGCCGTATCCCTGCGTTCTAATTGGCTGCATTAATCCAACAGTATCTGAGGCTTTATTGTGTTACTCTGCTCTGGACGTGAGGATTGTGTTGCTAATTACACATCGGCCTGCGTGTTGGGTTTCTGCACCTTCAGAATGCTTTTGTCTTGGAGCTATCTCAGAAAACAGACGTCATCAATATTTACATTATGAAGAGCTTTGCTGCTCTGTGAGTCCTCCTGCAGTGCACACACAGGTATGTTTGGCCAAAATGTTGATTAGGTTTGCTGTCACACAAGCAGACAATCTGGGGCAGCGGAGGATTACAGATTTGTCATGGCTTTGGGGAAAGGTAAGCATTTCAAGGATTTGTCATATCAAGTTTTGGGCTTTTTTTTGTAACCTTCATTCTCCAGAGTGCTACCTTAAACCCCAACAGTGCTGCAGCTTTTTTTTTTTTTTTTTATGAACAAGCAGGAGATTTGATTAAATGCAGCAGCTGCTCAACCATAAAAAAGTTTTCTCTCTGGCGCTCCCTGTGAAGATGAGCTGGTGAGCAGAGGACGGCCCCCCTGCTGGGTTCTGTAAACTTTTGCGAGGCCGCAGATGCTTATCCTGCTGCGAGACTACGGTAACACACACGTTCACATGCATCAGTGTGTGTCGACAAGATCAGTAGAGAGTGAGCTCCATAACCAGGCGCCGCAGGAGTCATCAGCTGCGAAACATCACAGGGAAACGTCTCTGTTTTCCAACTACTGGTGATGAAAGAGTGAAATTCAGAAGCGTATTGCATTCACTTGAAGCAAAAAAAAAAAAACAACTCAGGTTTTTCAGAGTAATTTATTCTTCTGTTTGTTTTTTTGTGGTGATTATTTTGTTTTTCTGATTAATATTTTGGAATTGGTTTGCTTTTTGTTATGATAATTTCTGTTTTTATGAGTAATTTTTTTGTGGTAATTAATTTTTTTTTCTGATTAATATTTTTTTATTGGTTTGTATTTTGTTATAACTATTTCTGTTTTTCGTAGTAATTTTTTGTGGTAATTAATTTTGTTTTTCTGATCAATATTTTTTATTGGTTTGTTATTTTGTTATAATTATTTCTGTTTTTATGAGTAATTTATTTTGTTGTAATTAATTTTGTTTTTCTGATTAATATTTTTTTAATTGTTTTGTTTTTTGTTATAATTATTTCTGTTTTTAGGAGTAATTTATTTGTGGTAATTTGATGAATATTTTTTTATTGGTTTGTTTTTTGTTCTAATTATTTCTGTTTATATGAGTAATTTTTGTGGTAATAAATTTTGATTTTCTGATTAATATTTTTTTATTGGTTTGTTTTTTGTTCTAATTATTTCTGTTTTTATGAGTAATTTTTTGTGGTAATAAATTCTGTTTTTCTGATAAATATTTTTTTTAATTGGTTTGTTTTTTGTTTTTATTATTTCTGTTTTTATGAGTAATTTATTTGTGGTAATTTGATGAATATTTTTTTATTGGTTTGTTTTTTGTTCTAATTATTTCTGTTTTTATGAGTAATTTTTTGTGCTCATAAATTTTGTTTTTCTGATTAATATTTTTTTATTGGTTTGTTTTTTGTTTTAATTAATTCCGTTTTTATGAGTAATTTTTTCCTCCTGTTTTTGGGAGTAGTTTTTTCCCTGAAGTATCGAGCTACTTCGAAATCTCGTGAGAACCTCCAACCTGCAGACGACTCCTGGGATGTGTGGTGGCTCCTGTGTCCTGCACGGATCAGAGATCCTGTTCGGCACATAAATGCCTTATCCTTAACTTTCTACCTTTTAATGCCACATCTTCGTCTATTCCTTAAGGATTACTTTGAACAATAGGCTTATATAAAATATAAGGATAAAGTCGAAAACATAACGAGGGTATCATACCCTGTGTGTGGCTAATACCTTACCTTTATTGACCCGGTACAGACCGGTAGAAAGTTAAGGATAAGGCATTTATGTGCCGAACAGGATCTCTGATCCGTGCAGGACACAGGAGCCACCACACATCCACGGTCGTCTGCAGGTTGGAGGTTCTCACGGGATTTTGAAGTAGCTCGATACTTCAGGAAAAAAAAATTCTCCTAAAAACAGGAGGAAAAAATTACCACGAAAACAAAAAAAATTTATAACAAAAAACAAACCAATAAAAAAACATTAATAAAAAAAAAAACAAAATTAATTACCACAAAAAAATTACTCATAAAACCAGAAATAAATATAACAAAAAACAAACGTATATAATTATAATAACAAAAAACAAACCAACAAAAAAATATTAACCAGAAAAACAGAAAAAATTATAAAAACAAAACGAAGAATAAATGACTCTGAGTTGTTTTTTTTTTCTTCAAGTGAATGCAGTACACTTCCGTAATAAAAAGCCTGTTTGTTGTAGCGGTTTCTTATCTCAGCTGGGATCACTCCGTGTTGAACGTACACGGCTCTTTGTCTTCTAACTTCTTAATCTCTCCTTTTTTTGGCGGCCGTGTCAATTTGAAAAATGTTAACAGTCAGCACTTTGTCTCGCTTTGTTTCCATAATCTCTGCTTGGATCAGGGGCGGTCAGAACTTCAATTAAATCTTGTTTGTCTAAAAATACCTCGGGCTACTCATGATTAGATTAGACAGACAAATTCTCCTTTTCCTGTGTGACAAGGACTCGTGGAGGACAGCGGGGTCAGACAGCGCCTCACGTTAATGTGCCGTCATCGTCTACATTATGATACATCAGTCTGCACTCTCATTTTTTCTGTAAAGCAAAGCAGATTTAAATTTCTGTCCGTCTTGTTGTAAAAGCGCAGAGTCACAGTTTTCCTGCACAAACAAAACCTGTAGGTTTAGAGCAGCTGTGGAGCTTTTTTTCAGTCAAAACATCTGCTCTTTATGCACACATTGATGAATAATGTAACCCAAATAACAGGCGTACGAGAGGCTCTGACTAATGATGAGTCAAATTTCATTAATAATGTAAGCCTGCTATATCAGGCTGCAGCATACATCTCCTGCAGCCGTAACTTAACAACATAACATTCGACAATTTATCACCTCCTGTATTTTATTTTCCTTAAAACACCAGACCGCAGCGTGTTTAAGCATCAGGATGTTTGTTTACTGATCCGGAGAACAAGTGTCGTTGGCGATGTTTGTGTGTTTAAAGAAATAATCAAGAATATTTCTTGTGAAATGTGTTTTTACAGAGTCTCTGCTCCACCGTGCTGCATCTGAGCCTGTTTACGACCGTTGTTCTGGATGGTCAGGGGGCACATATTGATCTTTTAGTTGTTCCTAACGATGTACAATTAACAGCAAACAGGTTCTGATAAACCCACATGTCCTTAAAGGAGCTGTGAGGAGTTTCTAAGTGATCCTGAAAAAGTCTCCCTTCAAGATTTCTGCCTGATCCTAATCCACACTTTAAAGTGAGATTATCAGCAGCAGTGTCAGTCATTTTGAAATGCAACTTCTGGGCAACTTTTATTTACAGTACGTCTCTATGACAACACCACGCCGGCTGATGAAGTTTAGTAGAGAGAAGAGAGATCTGTGTTTTTCTCTGCTGAAAATGATTTCTGTGATTAATTTTGTAGTGATGGTGGACACTGGAGCCTAACTGTCAGACAGAAAAAGGACAGAAGAGCAGAAGAAAGAGAAACAGGAGAGAGATAGAGCACGAGCTAAAGGCTGAAACATGAGTTAAAGGCTAAAACTAGAGCCAAGGGCTAAAACACAAGCTAAAGGCTAAAACTAGAGCTAAGAGCTAAAACACAAGCTAAAGGACGAGACAAAAGCTACAGGCTAAAAGCTAAGCTAAAGGCTAAAATGCGAACTAACGGCTAAATCATGAGCAAAAGACTTAAACATAGGCCTAAGGCTAAAACCTGAGCTAAAGGCTGACACATTAGCTAAAGAGTAAAACCTGAGCTTAAGCATAAAACATGAGCTAAAGGACAAGACATAAGCTAAAGGCTAAAACCTAAGCTACAGGCTAAAACAGAAGCTGAAGGCTAAAACATGTACTTAAGGCTGAAACATGAGTTAAAGGCTGAAACTAGAGCCAAGGGCTAAAACACAAGCTAAAGAGTGAAACATCAGCTACAGGCTAAAACACAAGCCAAAAGCTAAAACATGAGCTAAAGGACAAGACATAAGCTACAGGCTTAAACCTAAGCTACAGGCTAAAACACAAGCTAAAGGCTAAAACATGAGCTAAAGGCTAAACATGGCTAAAGGCTTAAACAAAGACTAAGGGCTAACACATGGCTAAAGGCTAAAACACAAGCTAAAGGCTAAAACTTGAGCTTAAGGATGAGACAAATGCTACAGGCTAAAACCTAAGCTACAGGCTAAAATACGAACTAATGGCTAATACATGCTAAAGGCTAAAACACAAGCTAAAGGCTAAAACCTGAGCTTAAGGCTAACCATGAGCTAAAGGCTAAAACCTGAGCTTAAGCATAAAACATGAGCTAAAAGCTTAAACCTGAGCTAAAGGACAAGACCTAAGCTACAGGCTAAAACACAAGCTAAAGGCTAAAACATGAGCTAAAGGCTAAAACACAAGCTAAAGGCTAAAACATGAGCTAAAGGCTGGAACACAAGCATCAGGCTTAAACACAAACCAAAGGATAAAACACAAGCTAAAGGCTAAAACCTAAGCCAAATGTTTTAACACAAGCTAAGGGCTTAAGCATAAATTCAATGCTTAAACACAAACCAAAGGCTAAAACACGAGCTAAAGGCTAAACCCCAGGTTAATGTGTTTGTGCTAATGTAGCCTCCAACCCACAGTCAGCAGTTATTCTGCAGTGGTCTGTTCAAACTTGAGAGTCTATCAGTAAAATGAAGAGTGAGGTTACGTTAGCTCTGCTTGGTGAGGTTGGAGTTGGTAGATGAGCTCTGGTAGGACAGAACCAGGATTCACTAACGTTACACGTTACAGACACGTCTCTACCTAACTGTTGATAAATAATAATAAATTGACACATGGGAGGAGACAAGAGCTCGTGGTAAAGAAGTCGCTGGTCAGAGTGGGTTCAAAAAGCCTGAAACAGCTTTGACCTGACGTCTACAGCATGAACAGAAGACAGTTTCACATTTACACCAGTCAGATATCAGTTTTCAGAAACACTGTTCAGTTACAGCATCAGAAAGCCGGCTGGGTAACACTGATGCTCTTTGTGGAGCTTTCACTGAGCAGATTGCTTTGAGTCAGTCTCACTTTGTTCCTGTTTGATGAAAACACGCGTTTGTTTTAGGAATCTGCTAATGAAGCGTCAGGTACATGTTGGTACTGAGTGGAAACCACTGAAGGGAAGATGAAGAAGTCAAAGTGTTTGATGTTTTGGCGCCCTGATGGAGATGTAAGCGCTCCTGGAAACATCAGTGTGAGTCTGCAGAGCGATGCTACACACAGCTAGCAAAGCGCTGTCTTACCTTTGAGCTAAGCTAATGTTTGACTGAATCTCCGTTCATCAGTCTGACTCCTCAGAGCGACCCCCTCAGAAAAAGTTTGGGGGTGAAATGATGTTTCCCTTAAAGTGTGATGAACCTGCTTGCCTTCAAACCTGGATGTTTGATTTGTGGTGGATGGTAAACACAGGACCGCAGAGACGTGCAGATGATTCCCAGCGTTGTCTCAGTCTATCTGAGCCAGGTTTATCCTATTAAAACCCTCCTGCAGTTGTTGCAGATGTTCCCCTGTCTCTGGGGTGCAGCTGCAAAATCTGTCGTCCTTCTGGCAGCAGCGCTGTCAATTGATGCACTAAATGGACCAGAAGAACAACAGCCTATCTCCTCGCCTGTGTTTTCAAACAAGCAGCGAAAACGTTTTGACTGACTGGATATTCAGCCGTGTTTATTTGCTGCGAGTATACAGCAGAGGAGAATCAGAGGAGCAGAGCCGAGGCTGCGGCTGCTCCCTGAACGCTTTCACATCCACGCAGGCAGCGCTGGCACCGCTCCACCAGCTGGACTCCTCGGTCTGCAGAGCGTGCACTTCAAAATACTTCCTACACTGACTTTATTTACCATCCACACTGCAAGGACACTCAGCCAAAGAAGTGTCCTTAAACCCCTCAGGTGGACGGGAACCAGGGGTGCAGGTGTTGATTTATGTGTTAAAAAAACACACAGCTTGTTTAAACATTAGTCTGACGGTGTCATGAAGCTGACATGCAGCTTGTTTTGGAGTTTTTCAGACGTGAATAGTTCAAGAAAAATCCAATAATGAAGCCTGAAGCTGGTTCCCTGAACACCATGTAACGCCAACTGCTCACATCATTAATTTTAGCCAGAGTGATTCGTCCAAGGTGGGGAAACACACTTTCAGTAGGGAATACAGCTTCTTTAAAAGCTTCAGTCATATTCACAAAAATATATTTAACTAAAAGTGAAAATGTGAGTAAAGACAGGATCCGAGCTCTCCGAGTTTAAAAAAAAAAAAAAACTAAAAAAAAAAAAATAGTGCAATAACAGAGTTGAAAATAATGGCTTAAAAAAATCATAATCATGGGAAAAAAAATGTTAAAGTTATAAACAGTCATAGTTATAAGATAAAAAGTCAAGATAATGAGATAAAATATAATTTTCTGCTACAAAAGTCATAATTATGAGATTAAAAAAATCACAATGTAACTTTGTATCTCATAATTTTGACATTTTAATCCCTTAATTATTATCTTAATATCTCTAAATCATCTCTTAATTTTGATTTTTTTAAACGATAGCTATTTATGTCATAATTTTCACATTTTAATCCTATAATAAAACATTTTATCTCATTATTATGACTATAACGTTTTTAACTTATTATTTTAAAACAATGATATTTTAATCAAATTACTATTAAAATGTCATAATTATGTCTTTATAACCTCATAGTTAAAACATTTGTACCTTATTATTTAGACTTTTTATTTCATAATATATTTTTTTTATTTAATAACTTTAAGATTTTATGTCATTATTTCTCATTTTTATTTATTTTATTGTATTGTTTTTTATATTTTCAGATTATTTTAGTTTTAATTTTGACTTTTTATCCCATAATTTTCACTTAATAATCTAATAGTTTTGACTTTTTATCTCATCATGACTTTTTATTCCCATAATTCTGACAGTTTCATCTCGTAATTTTGATTTTTTATCTCATAATAATAAATTTTTACCCCATGATATTGTCTTTTTCATTATTTCAACTTATTATTTTTAACATTATGACTTGTTATCAAATTACTATTAAAATGTCATATTTATGACTTATTGAACTTACAATTAAATTTTTGGAATCTCATAATTGTTAATAAATTATCTCATGACTTTTTCGTCTTATTATTACAACTTTTTATGTCACAACAATAAATTTGTCCTAACTATGACTTTATATCATAATTTTGACTTTTATACCTCATAATTATGACTTATTAATCCCATAATTCTGACTTTATTATCTCGTAATTTTTGACTTTTTATCTCATAATTTTTGAATTTTATTTATGTATTTATTTTTAACTAATTGGCAGGAATGGGCTTCTATAGCTTTGGGAATCCTGACGCTCTTTCCCTTTTTTTTCTCACTCTGTCAGATATCAGCTTTACAAACTGCAACAGCTTGATGAAATGTTTTCCTGATCACATCCTCCACGGCTGACGGCTCTGTCAGAGAGCAGTTTATCACCGTTATCTAACAGCCGTTACAGATGTGTCGTACATTACTCACTGCTGCTCGTGTTCACAGAGACGACTCCAGGCTTGGATCAGGTGTTATCAGCACGTTATTCACTGAGGTGACGACTCTTATCTTCAACTTTATGGACACTGTGACAAACGTCCGTTTATGTTAGGGCATGTCCCATCAACATCAGTCTCAGTCAGACCAGCTTGAGTTTCACGCTGTGGTCAGTCTGGGCCACGTGGACTGGATCAGGGGGCGTCTCCTCTGGTATGGATCACCGTTATGTAAACTTAAAGCGCCCTTCTCGGCTTTGGTCCTGCCCCGGCAGCGATTGTACGAGCAGCAAAATGGCTGCCATGACCAGACCTCCACAGACCTGGTCTCCCACTCCTTCTCTCTGCTCTCCTGCTTTGGAGTGACTCGGTGCTTTTATGTGGAGTGACTAATGCTCGCTCTTCAGGGCCCCGGGTGTATCTGGCTCTGTGTGTACGTGGAGCGCTGTACGCGGCCTATAAGCACGGAGGGGCTTGACTCGCTTACATGAGGATGAGTCAGTATCAGGGTCTGTAACGACCCAGATCCCCCACACGCTCCGTCCTGATCCATGCAAAGGGTTTGATCTGCAGCCGTGCAGAAGAGCGCTGCTACGTCTTCATGCACGGACGCTCTGATGAGACAGTTACAGTGAGCGGGAGGTCAAAGGTCAGACTGTGGAGCGCCATAATGAGGAGATCCACTGAGTGCCTGTTTCTCAGAGGGAGAGCGGAGACATGAGGCTGTTTGTGTGACAGGAAACCGTCAGGGAGATGACAGCGTGTGTCCACCGCTCATTCATCAACGTTAAACATCCAAAATTAATCTTTATCTCCTCAATAAAACTTCCATACTGGGCATAAATCCTGTAAACACTGGAGCAGAAAAGTTACTTTAATAAATCAAAACACGCCTCACTGTCAGAGACTGGACGTCGTGTTCGTTTGGCGGATTTGACTGATCAGAGTCGTCTCAGGAGAAAAGTAAAAGCATCTTTCTCTTTGAGTCTTTCTTCACAAAACTGTCTGAGGTTTTCTTACCCAAAAGTTTGCCCTCAATTGGTATAGCTGCTGTTTCCAGATATTGACTTTTTCAGCCAATAACAATTAGAGGCGATAATGTTTGTCCGTCAATGCTGTTTTGTTGTAGAGATTTGTTTGAAATGTAAAAAGCATTATAAAAAAAAGTTTTTTAAAGCTCCTTTCAGCCTTCTCTCAACGTCCCTGTGAGGAGTTTGAAAGTGATCTTGAAAAAGTCTCTCTTCAAGATATCTGCCTGATCCTAATCCACACTTTAAAATGAGATGATCAGCACAAATATCACTGGTTACAGGTTATTTTAAATTGCTACTTCTTAGCTTCCAGTTCAGGTCGTCAAGGAGCAGATTGATTTACAGCACGTCTAAGTCTCCATGACAACACCACGCCGGCTGATGAAGTTCAGAGAGAAGAGAGATCTGTGTTTTTCTCTGCTGAAAACGATTTCTGTGATTAATTTTGTAGTGATGGTGGACACTGGAGCCTAACTGTCAGACAGAAAAAGGACAGAAGAGCAGAAGAAAGAGAAACAGGAGAGAGATAGAGCACAAGCTAAAGGCTAACGCACAGGCTAAAAGCTAAAACAGGAAGAAAAAGAATGATAGAAAAAAAACGCCAAAAGACAAAAAATGAGCTTGAGGTTAAAACATTAGCTAAAGGCTTAAACTTAGGCAAAAGGCTACAAAATGGGCCAAAGGCTGAAACATGAGGTAAAGGCTAAAGTATAGGCTAAAACACGCTAAAACATGTACCAAAGGCTAAATCATAGGCTAAAACACGAGCTAAAGGCTTAATTAAAGGCTAAAATCTTAAAACATATAGCAAAGGCTTAAACATAGGCAAAACGCTACAACACAAGCTAAAGGCTAAAAACTGGGCCAAAAGCTGAAACATAAGGTAAAGGCTAAACTATAGGCTAAAGCCTAAAACATATACTAAAGGCTAAAACATAGGCTAAAACATGAGCTAAAGGCTAAAACACAAGCTTAAGGCTAAAACATGAGCTAAAGGCTTAAACACAAGCTAAAGACTTTTACATGAGGTAAAGGCTTTAATATAGGCTAATGGCTAAAACATAAGCGAAAGGCTAAAATGTAGGTTAAAGGCTCAAACATGGGCTAAAGGATAAAATTGAAGCTAAAGGCTAAAACCCAGGTTAATGTGTTAGTGCTAATGTTGTCTCCAACCCACAGTCAGCAGTTATTCTGCAGTGGTCTGTTCAAACTTGAGAGTCTATCAATAAAACGAAGAGCCAGGTTACGTTAGCTCTGCTTGGTGAGGTTGGAGTTGGTAGATGAGCTCTGGTAGGACAGAACCAGGATTCACTAACGTTACAGACACGTCTCAGAGCACCGGGCTGTGAGGAGAGAGAAATATAGCAGCTGCTAAACTACGCTACAAACTGACAAAGTTAGCTTGTTGTCATGTTAGCCTGCAGATACGTCGGAGCACCGGGCTGCCGATGGCACTACATATAGCCTGTCATGTTTTAAACCATAGTGCTACGTAACTGTACTGATAAATACCTTACCTCAGTAAAAAGTTAACTCGAACAAAAGAAATTGTTTCGATCTGATCTCCATTTAATTCCAAAACAAACACACGTCTTACTTAACATGATTTACGACAGTGTGCAGAGACTCCGGGCCACAAGGTGGCGAGGGAGTGCAGTTCAAACAGATAATCCTCACAGCAGCTTGATGGATGAGTGAGATGTAGTTTCTGCTTCATCATATCTGCCAAATTAATCACACCCTCTTTGGATGAGGATTAGGTCCACTGAAAACAAATAAAGAAAAAAATATTTATAAAATTTATTTTTTATCACTATTTTTTTCTGAAAAAAAAGCCAGAATTCTGACTTCCATCTCAGATTTAATTACAGAATTTTTTTTCTCCTCAGAGAAAATAGTAAAAAAAAAACAAGAAAAAAAAAACACTTTTTTGTTTTCTTTCATACCAGCATACGCTGCAAGCATAATGATAGTAAAACATTGGCTCCAATTTTTTGACTCCTTCCCTGCAAAAGCTGGATTACTGCTGTCAAAAAGTGAAACACAAAAACAGACAATCCCCACCTCACTATGAACTTTAATCAGTTTTTCGAACCAGTTAAAAACCCTCTCACATGAGCTTTAATGGGAGCTTTCTGACATTTAGTTTCTGCAGATCTTATGGTAAGAAAATCTGTGACGTAACGAGCATCAGTCAGTGATTTAAAACTTCTTTCCTCTTAAAGCAGCGCAAAACAAAACAGGAAGATTGTCTTTCTCTCTCTGAACTTCGGAGTGCATTGCGTATTGTTTTCTCTGTAACAATTGTACCTGCTGCCTCCAAGTGATTATGGAGCACTTTCAGGGGGGTCTTTGGCTCGTTATTTTCCCCACTGTATGGTCGATGCAGATCAGACAACATGTCAGAGGATGAGTGCCCAATTTTTATGTATATTAAAGAAGAAATTAACAATATTACAACTCATCCATTAATATTCTCACATCTGAATCAAAATGATCTCCCAGCATGAGGCGTCACCTGGCGTGTAGACAATGATTACAGCGATGGCGTATGGATATAACATCCTCGGCGGTTACTCGTCTGAAACGTGTATTTTTCAGCACAGCATGGCGGCGGCGGCGGTGGCAGCGTTCCTGTTGGTTTTTGGGCCGTGTGTTTCATCTCTGAGCCTTGAATAGCGTCTGTGTGCAGAAATCTGAAGAGCCTGTGATATTTCTCACTGATTACATCATGTTGCTGAAGCTATCTTGGACCTGGTGTTTGGTGTAATAAAGCACTCCTAATGTTTTCCTTTGCTTTGATGGAGAAGGTTAAAGTAGGCTTATAAATGCGAGATGGTGGTGGGTGTCGTATATTGTCTTTATAGCTTCTCCCCGCGGAGCGTTGTCACTGTAAACAGAAACAGAGAGCTGAAGGGGAGGAATAACATTTTATGAAAATAAATTCAAAGCAGCAGCTGGCCGACGGGTGAATCATTGCACTGAAATATAAACCAGCCATTTCTCACACACTTTATCTTCTGCTTAATGTGTTTTCTTCATATCTGTTTTCAAACCTGTCTCTGGGAGTCATTTGTTTTCAACACAGCCTGATGTGAAACTGACGCGCTGGTTCAGAGATGGTGGAGAGGATGCTGAGGGCGGTTTGGGAGTTAAAAGTCCTGGACTTCAGAGGACGGCTCTTAAGGTCTGAGCCCTGAATCCTGCGTGTTGGTGGATTTAAAAGCACAGAGGCTGGTCATTGTTTACACTCTTAATATAAAGGTAAACACTTTTTGTCTCATGCTTCAGGAAAACCAAGTCCAAAGTCTGTCTTTAAAATCAACCAAGTGTTAGGAGAAACTTTTCCTTTTCGGAGGAAATTTTTGCTTTAACAAGTCTGGACTTGAAAAAAGTGTCAGTGTCTCTTTATTTTTGTCTCATCTCTCAAGTATTTTCCTAAAAAAAAGCTCTTTGGAACCTCAGTGACCTTTGACCTTTCATGTTGGAGGAGTATGACTCAATACAAACCGTTTTTGAACGTCAAAACTCAAACTTCCTTGACGGAAGTGGTCCGCAAAGATCGTGAGGAAATTGTGTTTTTTTAATGGAACTTTCACGAAAAAAGAGGGGGTGGGGGTGCGAGTTGTTCGGCTACTACGCAAATTGATAAAAATCTACAAAAATTGGTTCATAAAAGCGTTAAGTGATTTAATTTAATTTAATTACTTAAGTATTTAAATACTTGAAATTTTAAGTATTTTGGAATAATATACCAGTAATGTAGTTATACTCAGATTTTGAGGTCCATTTTCTCCCTCATTCTAAAAGAAAACAACAAACAAAACACCAAACTATGAGGAAATTAGTGCACTTTTTTACTTTTCTCTCTGTCATTTTGAAAAAAAAATACTTGTTCTAAATGAAGGGAATTAAAGAAAAAAAAAAGAGTAAAATCATAAAAATAATTGGCGTTTAATCCATTTTCAAAATATTCGTTAGTTGCAGCCCTAGCAAGTTGTAACATGTATGATTTGAGTTTGTTCTCTGGGGTGTTGTTCTGGGACTATTTAGCTCGTGGTGGTCCACAAGAGTTTTCCGGGGGAATAAGTGGTCCTTGGTCTGAAAAAAATGGATAAACACTGGTTTAATCCATGCAGAGCTGCAGACAAATCCGATGGGATTCTTTTACATTTGCTTTAGGAAGATAAAATTTCTCTCTTCAAGATATAAACCTGAGATTTCACCTGTGACTCAACTCCACTTGACTTGCCCACAACAGAAAAACTTGAGACTTGGACCAAATGTCTTGCTACTCACGTGACACTCAGATTGGAGGGACTCATACAATTGTCTGAAAGTAACTATAACTATAACTGATTACTTTTTTCAAGTAATTTGCCCAACACTACTGGATGGGATTCATGTTTTTTGGCCAGGGTCTGCCTCTTGGTGAAGAATTCAAGGATTCAAGGAGCTTTATTTTCATTTCACACATGTAAAACATGATATGGAACGAAATCACTTTTCCTGGCCCCAGGATAAGCCCACATAACCTAAATAACATACTATATAAATAAAGAAACACACTGTATAAATATAAAAGCACCAGAATAAAAAGTATAAACATAAACATTGTTGATAAAAAGGTGTCATCACTGTCAGGTGGCAGCAGTAATATTTACAGCAGTTTGTGCAAATCTGACTAATTACTATTTCAAATATTATAACATCGTTAAAATGTGGGGAAAAGCGTCAGACACACAAGTAATGATGAGAACAATCATGTTGACACGTCTTTAGCAAAGAGATGATGCTAAAGTCAACTTTTCAGCAACAAATATCACAAAGCTACCTGTGTGTCTGTGTAACCTCAGTCAGAGAGGATCTCATGCTTTTATTGTTACAGCAATAAACAACATTTAAACAGCCAGGTGGGGATGATTTTATAAAAACACTGATTAAAATAGGCCCAACCAATCAACCATCAAACTTATTTGACAAACCTCAGAAAAAGACACGCTTTTTGTCTTCTCTAACTTAACAGCGACACACAGAGGAAATCAGGCTGTTCCTCTGTAGTCAGAGCAGACTGAAATCATCGTCTGTGGCTGTTTTCAGATCAGCGTTTTGCGATCAGATCATCTCCTTCTGTTCCCCTCAGTTTGATCCTGCTGTCTCTCCTTCACAGTGTTAGCCGCTGTTAGCGATAGCCTCAGCCGTACAGGGATCTACCATTAAAGAGAGCGTGTTTGATATGAACCTCTTTACAAATCTCAGGTTGGAGCATCTGGATCAGACTGAGTCAGCGGTCTCTGTTCAGCTGCTGTTTGCTCAGATATCTCCTCCGTCTGTCCTCTGTAAATATCTGCTCAACGTTAGCTGGAGACCTGTGAGATTAACCAAACGACTGTTTCCCTCTGTGGCTCCTCGCAGCCTCCGCCCCCCTCTTTGATCACACACACACTCACTCACACACACACACACACACCCTCCTTTTGATTTGGTTTACAGCAGCGGGTCGTTTTTAATTTATTTATGCTGCTTTACGTCTCATTCAGATAAAGTGTTATCACCGCTCTCTGCTCCCGTCTCTCTCTGCTGATCTTTTTCCAATTTAGCTCCAATTAACGCGTTCCTGATGACTTCTTTGGAGGTGAGCCGGCGTTGTTTTATTATTTTCTGCTCTGAAAAATGTAAATGAGTTACCTCTGAATGACTTTCTGTGGGAAACTCAGCGGACTGTCACTCAGTCTTATCTTATTAGAGATGTTTGTTATTTATACACATTCTGACCAATTATTCATGATGGGTTAGTTTATTGAGAAAGGAAGGGGGAATAAAAACACTGTGGGTAATCCACCAATCAGAAACATTCAGCTCGCAGGCCCCGCCCCTCAAAGTACCTGGACTTCTGAAAAGTCCCACCCCTTGGTACGGCCTTTTTCAGGGGTGAAATCATTTCTTCAGACCTAGATTTAGACCCTGTTTATGAGGGTTGAGAAGTGCATAGTTCAAAGATCTGCAACCTTCACTTTCATAAGAGCCGTTTTTCCTCAGCTCACCTGGATTAAAGTCAATCAGGAGCCACAAAATCTACTTTATCTAAAAACTATGAAGTGTTTAAAATTCCATACACTGTTAAAATCTAAGAAATATCCAAGCCAGATTTTTTTTAATTTATGAAATTGTATGGGTAATGTCCTGGTTTTTTATTTTCAATAAATTTGCAAAGATTTCCAAAAATATTTAAATTTTTAAAAATTGGAAAAATTAAAAAAGAAAGAAATTAAAAAATATATTGCAAATATTTTAAAAAAAGAAATAAAAAAGCAAAAATAAAAAAATGAAATGTAAAAGAATTGCAAGGTTTGCAAAGCTTTTTGAAATTTCAAAAATTTGTTCACATTTTCAAAAATGTCTTTCAAAATCTACTTTATCTTCACAACAAAGACAATTTAGTGTTTAAAATTCAATCTATAGTTGAAATGTAGTTTATGATTATGTAAACTAAAAGTTTATTGGAAATAATGTAATTGCACATGTTATGTCCTGGTTTTTGATTTTAAATAAACTTGCAAAAATTTCAAAATAATAATAATAAAAATAATAATAATAATAATAATTTAGATAATATCAAAAAATGTTGAAATTTCAAAATTTGCCAAAAATTTAAAAATAAAACAACAAAATTTTTGAAATTACAAAAATTTTCAAGAATAAAAAGAAAATTATGAAGTCTTCTATATTTTTTTTTTTAATTTTAATAAAATTTGCAAAGAAAGAGATAGATATTTTAAAAAATATTTTGAAAGTTTTTGGAATTACAAAGATTTCAAAAAAGTTTAAAGATTCAAAATCTAAACTTTAAAAATTAAAATAATAATATTAATTCAAAAAAATCTGAACGTGTAAAAATTAAAAGATTTGTCCATTTTTTTTTAAATTTCACAAAATTTTTGAAATTCCAAAAAGTTTCAAGAATTTTTTTAAAAAATGTGAATTTTTCTAATTTTTTTTATTGTAATATAAAAAAATTGTAAAAAATAGAAAAAAAAATTCACAAAATTTTTGACAGTAGAAGAACAATTCCAAAATTTATAAAAAAAATTAAACTTTTAAACTTCAATGTGCAAAAATGCAAAAAATAAAAAAAATAAAAATTGAAAGTTGTTTAATTTGCAAATATTTCAAGTTAGTGGGCTATTGGTGTCGTAGGGGGTTGCAGATCCTTGACATAGTTCCTGGGGAAAGTTCCTGTGGTTGAAAAGCTCCTTTTAGTTAACCCTGTCAATAGCGATAACTGTCATGTATACGGAAGCCCTTTTGTAAAATTTGTGGAGGCAGAGCTGCAAAAAGTTATCTAGAAAATTTTATCTACACATAAATGGAAGGGGCTCGGGACACTAAGCCCCGTTTATGCAGCATTTTGCCCCAAAACACAAAAAAGCAGAGAAAAAAAAATCTGTGTTTAGACGGAAACACTGGGGACTGAAGACACTGTAGTGAGCACGCCAGGCCTGTAGTTGGCGCTGTAACTGTTAAGCATTTCAGGAGAATTCCACTCTTGGGGACATTATCAGTAGTTTGCGTTTAAGGTCGGCTAAAACACCTTTTCTGTGTAAATGAGAGGCGGAAACGCAACAATACTTTGGTGCTTCACCCTAAAAACGTTGAATACAAACATCCTGACACTCCTCTGGCATCTCCTCCAGATGATCAGCTTCTCCTGAGGGTCTGTTTTCTGGTTAAATCAGCTTTTTGAAAGTTTCCAGCTGGACTTTATAAGTTTTAGGAAAACACGAGTTAAATCCTAACATTGTTGACTTTCAGTTTCACATTCATCCCTGAGTGAAGGCTCAGAGTTGTTGACCCATGAATCGCCCCTAAAACCAGCACCCACCCCGGGCAGACCTGTGGCTGTTGGTCCAGAGTCACCCTGACGAGAGGACAGGACGATCAGTCGTAGCTCGGAGCGTCAGACCGCTGAGCGGGCGGGTTCATGTTCCTGTTACGATGAGTTGGTGAGAGCAGTGAGAGTACAGTAAATCTAAAGTTACTCAGGAATGTTGTGTTTTTTCGTGGCTTCACTCTGAGCTTATTAAACGTCCCAGCGTTTGTTTGTTTGTGTCGTCTTGTGTCTGACATCATCAGGAAACCAGCACAGAGCTGCTTTTCAGCAGAGATATTTTGGTATTTGCTCCTTGATTGTATAAAAGCCATGACTTTGTCTTAAAAAACAGGATGTGAAATTAATTCTCCCACCGGACGACTGTGTCCAGCTCGGCCGGCTCATGCCTACCAGGGTGAAAAACATCTTTATGTTCGGGGGACTGTGCCGTTTCATTTTCCTTGGGCCGCGTCCACGCAGCTATTTTGGAGCGCTTTCACTGACGTCTGTTGGATTATGCAGAAAAACCACAACGTGCTCTTTTAGGATTTTTGTTTTACTTCTCAGGCCACCAACAGTAAATCCTTTCTGCCTGCAGCCAACTCCCTGGTTTCATGCAGTCATGCTTTTCTGCCTCTTCATTAGATGTTCGACTGTGCAGTTGGCAGATTAAGATTGCTGCCGCAGCACTGATGGAAAATTCCAGTTAATATTTTACTCTTAGAAAACGGTTGATTTAATGATTTTTTTCCAGCAGCCTCAGTATCTGCTCTGTGTGGGTTAAAGATCCTCTGCAAACTCTCTGATGTGCAGAAAAACAGAAATCAGGCTCCAGGCGAGGAGTGATTAAAACAGACGGTTGATCATCGGGAACAGATAATTACATAAAAACACTTTAAATGATCAAATTTGATACAGTTTCATCTCCCAGATGCTTCATGTTTCTTATTTATCCAAACACTGAGGGGGGAAGAAATGTGCTTCATCCAATTACCTGTCTGGTTTTCTGACCAATCAGAGCTTGACTCTTGTTTCTGGGTAACTTACGGATCGGGGCTGACACTGATGCTGAATGATAAACAGGCTTTTTGGAGCAACATTTTTTTTTTTTTTTTTTTTTTTTTTAAGGAAAGACTAGGGCTGGGATTAAATTGAGATATTTCCACTTTTTTTTTTTTTTTTTTTTTACTTTAATTTTTTTATTCACATCAGACCATGTGAAAATGTTAAATAATGATGATGTCTACAGATTTTATCAGGAGCCAAATTTTCTCATAAAATACAAATCACATGTGAGTCAGTTTTTATGATTTATTCAGGGGATCTGACATCCCAACTTTTTACCAACCAAAGCAATCAATAAAGTTTGAAATGGAGGAGTTGAAAAAAAATAAAACAAAAAAAAAAACGATTTGAATTTATTAAACAAAAAATCCAGATACTAAGATACATTTCGTAGTTCAAGGAGACAAATGCAACAGCATGGCTCTGTAGTGGATGGGACCACGTGCTAAAACAGCCTGCCTGTCACTCTGACTCATCACCTATTGAAAAACAATTGCAAATCTTGACACATGAAGTATGAAAAGGCAGACCCCAGTCTGTTGAACAGATGAGCTCATTTAACATAAAAAAAAAGCTTTCAAACTTGGACAGCCTGGTTCCACTGGTTACCGTTGTACAGTTTGACATAGACCATAAAAAAAAATGGACGTCCGCTTACTCGAAGTGAGGTCTCCACAAAAACTGCTCCCCCTGGTGGCTGGCTGCAGTATGGGTTTAAAAATCCATCTCCCCAGTCATTCCAGATGGGCTGTGGTCAAACTTTAAAAAATTAATACACCTGCTAGAAATGTTTCTCACGTCTGGTTGTTGTGGTGATTTGAAGATATCATTTGGCTGCCTTGTATTCAAGTCCTCTTTTTTCTGAAAAGTTTGTTTTCATTAGTTATACAAGGTTAAAAACAAGGCTTTATGTAACGTTTAATGATGATTGACAGGACGGGGATTGTAAAATATGTTGGGAGGTAGAGTCAGGAAGTGATTAGACTCTCTAAAGAAAAAATTATTATTATTTTTGTCACTCGGCTCCTCTTAGATTCTCCCAGAATCCCTCACAGTCTCTACTGTACAGACTCTGGCTGCATCTGTGACCGGGGAATTTTGGCTTCAAAACTTTATATGGGTAAATGACGGCGCCACGCTGTCCACTCTATATACAGTCAGTAGGTTTTGAAGCCAAAATATCCCCGTCACAGGTGCAGCCAGAAATTATCAGAGAGAATCTGATTTGAGACAGGTTACAAAAATAAAGATGTATTATTTTACTCCGAGAATCTAATCTCTTCCTGGCTCTCCCTCGTGACATATTGTACTATTACCAAAAATAATAAATCTATCATTGTTTAATGTGAGATCAAACCTTATTATTAACCTCTAATAACTAATTAAAAAGAAACTTTTCAGAAAAAAGAGGACTTGTATACAACACAGCCCAATACTATCTTCATATCATCCCAGCAAACGGACGTGAGAAACATTTCTACCAGGTGTATTAATTTTTTAAAGTTTGACCACAGCCCATCTGGAATGACTGGGGAGATGGAGTTTTTGACCTATACTACAGCCAGCCACCAGGGGGAGCAGTTTTTGTGGAGACCTCACTTCGAGCCAAGTGAGGTGCATTTTTTTTATTAAGGTCTACAGTTGAAACCCTCTTGTCACCTTTTCTGAAAATCATTGTTGGCAACAAATATTTGTTTTAGTTTCAACATTTAATACATTGTCACTTTATTGTGAAAAATTACACAACTAATGCTAATGACTAATTTTATTATTATTATTATTATTTATTTATTATTTTTATTTCTATTTATTTTTATTCATTTATTTATTATTTATATTATTATTATTTTTTATTATTTATTATTATTTATTTTTATTTTTTATTTTTTATATTATTATTATTATCATTACTACTAATGCAATTTTGCATTAGTCCTTCTTAGCTGTTCATCAGTTGTTTTCAGAAAAGAAAAAAACACTTTATTATGATTTATATGACTTTATTTGTATAATATTTATACGTACATCATCATCATTGTTATTTATTCATTCATTTTATTTATATTTCACTAACTTAGGCAATTACATAATGATGTTCTTCCAGTATTTTCAGTCAAACAGGGTTTGGATTTTTCCAAAGCATCAAATTCACTGTTCAGAATTTGGACAGTCCATAAATAACTAAACTCTGATTTATCATGAATCAAATAACTAGTTCTGGTTTGGCTTGGAAAGCTAGAACTGTGAAACTTCAGGATGTGACTGAAAATCTTGATGCATATGAGAGAAAACCACTGCACGAAGCTTTGTTGATTTATTGAGACAGGAAATATTATTTATTCTGACAAACTGATAATCTGAGCTGTCGAAAATAAACTTAACAGAATCTGTTTTTAAAGCAGAGGCTCTAACGAAAGAATGAATGGAGTAACGGTTAATTAATCCATCAATGTGTAAAATTAATCACTGCGAACATAGGTTGGGAATGACTAATGTGTGAATGCAAAAATAAGATGAATTAAATGATGGATGGTGAGTCAGTTAAAGGAAGAGGCTGAAAACACATCAGGAGATGAATAAATGAAGAGTTTAACAGTGAAAAGAGATTTCACAAAAGGAAATGTGGCACAGATTTCTGTTATTTATTCATAAAATCAGATTATTCCAAATTATGTGTTGTGAATAAATTCAGCTGAGGCTCAGAAACGTGTGAATGGAAACAGAAGTTTTCCTTTTCCTGCTGGACCGGCTCATTTAAATCACCGTCTTTTAAATTCCAGCACATAAACTCGTATTTTATTTTTTTATATAACTGCACACACTTCCTATAATGAGCAGCCCTTTCTGGACATGTTGAGTTTCCTTGTGGAGCAGTGTGTCAGAGAAAGACATTATTAGTTATCTCAGGGTTTGCCTCTGTGTGTTTCCTGTGAGTTAATTGGAGCCTCCCATGTGTCCCGGCTGAAAAACTGCATGTTTGTGGTTAAAAATAGGTTAGCATTTCCTGCTGTGCCAGGGACGGGGTTTGTTTCAGAAAGACCCCGCCTCGACTCTGCTCGTTAGGTCCAACTTCAGCCGGTTCATCCAGGAAAACACACGCTATGTGAGTGATGACACGAGGGACTGTTTTAAATATTTAGCCGTAACATCAGACAATGAGAAGACTTTGTAAACTCTGATTTATTCTGTCTGTCCACTGAAGGTGAGCAGACACAGGTTCATTGTTTCTGTCAGAGCCACAGGGTCATGATGTTTGCTCCAGTGTCCCAGAAAATGTCTGCACGACTTAAATATGCACATAGTTTGACTCCTCTGTCCTTTAAAAGAGCAGCGAAGCATTCACACACAAACATGGACATTAGATCCTCCAACTCAGGTTGTTGAATTTTGTCCCCTGAAGCGATACTTTGACCGACTGGGTGAAATCCTGCTCCAGGATCAGCTGTGAGCACAAAAAGTATCAGTAGAAAATTAAATTAAGGTTCAAAGAAGCTCCACCTGAGAATAGTTATCAAAGAGAGAAATTATTTTGGAATTAATGAAATTTTTCATGTTAAGTCCTGTTTGTTTGGTTTTTTTTGATAAATTTGCAAAAAAGAGAAAATATAAAAAATTGCAAATATATATATTTTTTATTTTTTTTATATTTCAAAAAATTTGCTAAATCTTCAAAAATGCTTTTTTTTAAATGTCCAAACTTTTTAAATTTCCAAAGTTTGTGAAATTGTCAAACAATTTTGAAAAAAAAAACAAAAAAAAAAACGACTTTATCTTCCCAATAAAGGCTTACAAATGCTTAAAATTCTAGATACAGTACAGTCTAGTGAAAAATTATCTAAAGGACTAGTTTTTCAGATTTATATATTTGTGTATGTAAAGTGTTAGTTTTTAATTTTAAATAAATAAACAAAAACATAAATAATTAACATAAAAAAAACCCCAGAAATTTTAAAACTTAGGAAAAAAGTTGCCATATTTTACAAAAATTGCAAATAAATTGAAGTTTTAAAAATGTGCAAAAATTAGATTGAGTTAATTTGAAAAAAAAAATGAAATTTCAAAAATTTGCAAAAAATATAAAAAAAATAGTCAAATTCAAAACAAAATTGAAATGTCAAAAAAATAAAAAAAAAATAAAAAATAAAATAAAATAAAAATAAAAAATGAAAATTGCAAAAATTTCAAATAGTTTTGAAATTTTAAAATAAATTAAGACATTTACTGTATTTGCCAAATATTCAAACATCTTATAAAGAATCCTTAAATTTGATAACATATATTGATTATTTCAGTAAACTGCTTCTTTTGTTGTTTGCTAATGTCTCGCCACATATCAATCATGTATATTAATCCAGCACATTGTCAGTTAAATGAATCCATCCTCACAGAATTAAATCAGTATTTTCTTCCAGATGAGTCTTTTTGTAGATGTAGTTATCTTCCCAGGGCTGTAAAACTTGAGGTTAGCCACAGGTGCATGGAAAGTTGGTGGGCTGTTGATGTTGTAGGAGGTGAAGTAGAGCGGTGGCAGGCTTTATTGACAGATGGAAAAAAAAAAAAAAAAAAAAAAACTCTTTATTTCAATAATATTCTTTAAAGTTACAAGGAGCCACAGCAAAGGAGTCAAAGTGCAGCAGGTTGAAGACCCTTGGTCATGCAGGTCATAAAGTGGCATCAATGTAAAAGCGTGCACTGTCTCCTTATGGTGATTATTCTCTAACACTTCTCATCATCCTGGCTGTATGACTCCAGTCTTCACTGATTGCTTTTAATAATATCATATCTTATTATCCCTGTAGTGTTCCTTTAACTGTCAGATCTGTTTCCTGCTCTGATACAGATAGCACGGGTCTTTCAGTCAGAGTCTGACAGCCTGGATTGATTCATGAAGACATCAAACTTAAAAGAAAACCCAGCGTACTTTTGGAAAAGCATATTTTTTTTAGGATTGTTCAACGTCAGATTCGATCAGACTCTTTCTGATGTCTGACATGAACAGATGCTGCTGTAGATGTTTGCTGCAGAATGTAACAACTGTAAAGATTTTAAACCATCAGAAAATGTTTTTAAATCTCTGCTGGCTCTAAATACCTTCATGAAACTTCTTGATATCACCACTGGTTATTTTAACTTCACTTTGCCAACATTTCATCTGCTGAAGAGGCATCCAGAGGGCTCTTTACCCATACCCTATACGTTGAAGGCCCTGGGTTCATGTTTTAACTGATGGAAGGGCATCCAGAGGGCAAGTTACTTATGTTTTGTTTCTATTGGGAGGGCATCCATTTTATCCACTGAAAGGGCATTCAGAAGCTAATTTGTTTACATTTTAACCACTAGTAGAGCATCCAGAGGAGCACATTGTCACATTTATCTCCTGGAAGGGCACCCAGGAGGCACTTGCTAATACTTAGAGGGGACTATGTTTACATTTTGTCAACAAAAAGATGATCCAGAGGGCACTTTGCCTACACTTTATCCTTTGGAAGGGCATGCAGAGGGCACTTTGTTCACATTTTATCCACTGAAGAGGCATCCAGAGGGTACTTTGCCTGTACCGTATACTTTGGAAGGCCTATAGAGGGCCCTGAGTTCACATTTAAACTGCTGAAAGGGCATCCAGAGGGCACTTTACCTGTATAAGCTCTATTGCAAGGGCATCCTAAGAGTACTTTTATGCATTTATACAGAAAAAGAGAATCCAAACAGCAATTTGTTTACATTCCGTCCACTAAAGGGCATCCAGAGGGCACTTTATTTATTTTCTTTTTCCATTGGGAGGGCATCCAGAAAGCATTTTCTTTACATTTTTTTCTACTGTAAGGGCATTCAGAAGCTACTTTGTTTACATTTTAACCACTAGTAGAGCATCCAAAGGGTAAATTGTGTCATGCATCTGCTGGAAGGGCAACCAGGGGGCACTTGCTTATACTCTGTCCATAGAGCCTTTTAGAGGGGACTGTGTCTACATTTTGTCAACAGAAAGATGATCCAGAGGGCACATCGCCTACACTTTATCCTTTGGAAGGGGACGCAGAAGGCACTATTTTCACATTTTATCAGCTACCTTGGGGGCTCTTTATTTACATTTAGTCTATTTGGAGGGGATCCAGAGGGAACACTGCTTCATCTCATAAACTTGAAGGCATTTTAGAGCGCTCGATAGTTACATTTCATTCAAAAGGCGTCCAGAGCCATATTATTCCCTGGAAGGGTAAAGAAGGGGCATGTTTAATACATCATGTCCACTGGGGGGTATCCAGAGGGTAACTACCTTGTTTTTTTTTTTTGTTTTGTTTTTTATCCACTTGAAGGCCTTTCAGAGTGCATTTTCATTATATTTTGTCCACTGGAAGGACATCCAGAGGGCTTTTTCATTTGATCTGCTTATAGAGTATCCAGAGGGAATTTGCTAATACTTTATGCCCTTGAATGCCTTTTAAAGGGCACTGTGTTTACATTTTTCCATTGGAAGGGCATCCAGAGGGTACTTTGCTCCATCCCATTAACTTGAATGCATTTTAGAGGGTTCTATATTCAATATTTCATCCACTCAAAGGGCATCCAGAGCGCACTTTGTCCATATTAGTCACCAGCAGGGTAAAGACAGGGCATGTGTAATACATTATATCCACTGGAGGTCATCCAGAGGGTACCTAGCTTGTTTTTTTTTCCCACTTGAAGGCCTTTCAGAGTACATGATCATAATTTGTCCACGGGGCGGGCATCCAGTGGTACTTTGTTTACTTTTGATCTGCTGATAGAGCATCCAGAGGGAGGTTTGCTAATACTTTAGGCCCTTATAGGCCTTTTAAAGGGCACTGTGTTTACATTTTTTCATTGGAAGGGCATCCAGAGGGTATTCTTTGCTTCACCTCATTAACTTGAAGGCATTTCAGAGGGCTCTGTATTTGCATTTCATCCACTCAAAGGGCATCCAGAGCTCACTTTGCCTATATTATTCACTGGAAGGGTGAAGACAGGGCATGTTTAATACATCATATTCACTGCAGGGCATCCAGAGGGTACCTAGCTTGTTTTTTTATCCACTTGAAGGCCTTTCAGAGTGCATGATCATAATTTGTCCACAGGAAGGGCATCCAGTGGTACTTTGTTTAGATCTGTACCACCAGTAGAGCATCCAGAGGGAACTTTGCTAATACTTAATGCACTTGAAGGCCTTTTAGAGGGCACTGTGTTTACATTTCCTTCCACTGGAAGGGCATTCAGAGGGTATTCTTTGCATTTATGGCACTTTCCTGTCACTTTTTTCCCACATTTCCTGCTGTGGGGCACGAGAGGAAAGTCTCTAATGTTCCCTTTCCTACAGAGACATTCATGAGGGCACTTTTTCAGACATGAGTAGATTGATTGATATCCTTAAATTGTTTTCTGCAAGCTTCGTTTTTTTTATGTTGCTTAAAGACATTAATTTAAGATCACTGAAGCTTCCATTGAACAGACTCAAAGCCTTTGGCTAACTATAAAAGTCCTCACACGGTGCAGCTAGCTTAAGACGGAGTGTACTTTTTATTTATCTGTCCATAGCTGTCAGAGCTTTGTGCACACAGGCGCTCCTCTCCGTGTCAGACGCGATCAGCTGGCTCGTAGCGATGCTGTTCCTGAGCAGCGTTCTCATGCATCGTGTTGAAGACACTCTCCCAAAGGACGGGGCGGAGGGCACCCTGAGCCATAAAAAAGAAACCCCTGTTTGGGAAAATGTAATTATTGTCATGGCAACAAGGGGTGGACTCTCTGATAGGGGCTGTTTGTCTTTGGAAAACTCTCCTCAGTGTGTTGGAGTTTGGTTTGTGTAAGTCTTATGAAAAAAAGCATCTGTGTGTGTGTGTGGACGTTTGTGCTTTCTGTACTTTTTTCCGTGTCTCACCCTCCGCTCGGAAAATGTGTGTTTCTGAGGGTTTTTCCAAACACAGCGCTGGCAAACAGGAGGGCTTCAAAAGAAAAAAGAAAAAGCTATGAATAACTTTTTTATGTGCTTCAATCTGCTGCACATTCTGGAGAGAAATCCACCAGCTAAACGGGCTGAGAGGAGCCTCATGATATCAGTAACAGTTCGGGGTCTGGGCTGTCGTGCTACACGCTGTGTTTAAGTGGCTGTCTGTAACAGCTGGGGAGCAGGGTTTAATCCACAGCACGGCGAGGCTGAATTATGCATTATACTGTGAATATTACACCGTGTCTGTTTGAATGCACCGCTTGTCCTGTCTTCTCTGCGTCGGCTGTTTCTGCAGCCGCTCAGCTGGAGACGCCACACACAGAGGGGAGAGCTGCTCCTGCTTTTTATGCAGCGAGGTGGTGTTTTATCATGTGTTTTCATAACATGCAGCCATCTTTAACCCTCTCACTTTCTCAGACGTCTTTTCCTCCTGATGCTGCTGCTCCAGCTCGCCGTGCTCGCCGTGCTCGCTGCAGTCATTTAATCTTATGACAGATGACTTCCAGCGCCGTGAACGTCAGAAAATAGGCCTGTCTTTTTCCAGCCATCTCAACCTCCGCCATTTTTACACTGCAGCCTATATATGAATCTCAAAATATACCGATGGCCTCCCCTAAATAGAAAGAGCGCAGCGTGTTTTTAATCCCATTGTAATGGAGACGGTTTATTCTTAGACTCCTGTAGCAGCACATGCTTCCTGTACAGCACTTTGAAGCTTATAATAAACCTCATGTGTTGTTCCTGAGATCAATGAAGCTGCCACCTTAACACGCTCTAACCCAGGGGTGTTCAACCAACATCAACAGCCCACCAACTTTCCATGCACCTGTGGCTAACCTCAAGTTTTACAGCCCTGGGAAGATAACTACATCTACAAAAAGACTAATCTGGAAGAAAATACAGATTTTAATTCTGTGTGGGTGAAATCATTTAACTGACAACATGCTGGATTATTATACATCACTGATATGTGGCAAGAGATCAGCAAAAAAAATCAAAAAAATGATGGGTTAAGCGATATTATCATATATGTGACAAATTTTAAGTATTCTTTAAAAAAAACTGAAATATTCACAAATTTTGGAAAATTCATGATTATTTTATTTTAATTTTTTTTCTTAAATTTTGGCCAATTTCTTATCATTTTTCTTCCGAATTTTTTGGCAACTTTTTTTAAATGTCAAAAGTTTTTGCACTTTTGCACATTTATTTTACATTCCAAAAATGCCAAACTTTTTGCAAATTTTGTAATTTCAAGAATGTCATATTTCAGTTTACATAAAAAAAAATGAAAATATTTAAAAAGCAATAATATAAATTATAAAAAAAATTCTGCAAATCTTTGACATTTCAAATATTTTGTATGTTCACGAGAGATTGACTTTCAAAAATGTTCAAACTATTTGCAAGATTATTTAAAATCCAATTTTTTTTATATTTTTGTGCATTCTTAAGATTCAATGTTTTTTATAAAAGTTTTGCAAACTTTTGAAATTTCTTATTATTATGATTTAAACCTTTTTTTGGAAATTTTGCCAACTTTCGTTTTCTTTTTTTTTTTTCTTTTTTCTTTTTTTGAGTTTAGTGAAAATGTCATACATCTTATTAAATTCACAGATTTTTCATTTTTTTTAAAAGGTTGGGAAATAAGATTTCTCTTCTTATTTTTTAAATTTCAAAATTGTTTAACATTTTTGCAAATTTTTGAAATAAAAAATAAAGTTTTTTTAGATTTCAATTCCATTTTTTTTAAATACAACAATTTTTTTATTTTGATATATTTTTTACAATTTTTTTTGCAATTTTTTATTTTTTATTAATTTTTTTTGCAAATTTACTTAGTTTATTTTTTTTTGATTTCTGCACATTTTTAAGATTTCAATTTATTTGCAATTTTGTAAAATCTTTTAATTTTTTTCTAATTTTTTTCTTTTTTTTTTTCTTTTGAAAATTAATTAAAAACAAAAAATCTAACACATCACATGTACAATTTTATAAATTCAAACAACTTGTCATTTAGACAATTTTTCACTAGATTTTACTTTGCATAGGAGTTTTTACACTTTCTTGTCTTTATTGTGAAATTACAGTAGATTCTGTGGCTCCTGAATGACTTCAGTCCAGGTGAGCTGAGGCAGCTCTAGCTGGGATTCATTCCTACGTAAAGCTGATGCAAACATGTCGTGTGTTCAGTTTGGTTTCGATGTCCTGAGTTTAAGATAGTTTACGCTTATTTGTAACACTTGACGGCTGACGGCTGACGCTGGCCTCCTTCGGTTGCACACGGTGAGGTTTGATTACATGAACAGAGAAAGCAGATAACAAGAGACGGATCCCAGCGTGTGTGTGTGAGTGTGTGTGTGTGTGTGTGTGTGTGTGTGTGTGTGTGTGTGTGTGTGTGTGTGTGTGTGTGTGTGTGTGTGAGTGTGTGAGTGTGTGTTACCCAAAAGTCATCAAGTTACTGATCACGTTTATGGAGTGAGGCAGAAACTAACCAGCTCAGTCCCAGAGACATGGTTATGAAAATAAAAGTGCATAATTATTTCAGAGCCTGAGCTGTGGGTGAAAAATAAAAACTGCTCGTTGGATGTTTCCTTCAGGGACTTCTGCTGCTGCAGCCGCGGGACTGGAGTGGTTATGAATTCCTGCTCAAACTATAATTTTCACACTCAGCTTCGAGAGCCTCTCTCTTAGGTCCCCAGACCCCATTAAATGCAAAACACACACACAAACACACACACACACACTGGCACAGAGACGGGAACAATATACAACAAATGAGGCCCACAGCACACAGGAAGTGCTCCGAGCCTCTTAAAGAGCAAATGTGCAGGAGGAGAGATGTATACCACGCTACAGAAAAAAAGAGTGTGTAGATTTCTGTAATGTAAACATCTCAAACTGAATAATGATGAGACCAAGGTCCTACTCCTCAGTCAGATACAGCAGCCTGCCTCAGCTTCTTTCACTGAACTGCAGAGCTGCAGGAGACCCGGGCCCAATTTTTTCATCTCTTTTTTTTCATCATTGTATTTGGAGTGGATCATTACTCTGTATGGCTCATTTTTTGGTTGTGGACACCAAACTTTTTGTGGCTTCAGTGATATTTTTACTACTTTTCTCCTGTGTTTGTCTGGAGATCCTACATGTAACCATGGATGCCTTGTTTACATGTGAAATCAGCTGTAAGCAGCCTGTAGCATGTCAATGCTAGCTGGTGCTAGGCCAGATGTTTCCCCACAAGGTGAGGAGAAGGAGGTGAGGAAGACGTGCTGGTTCTCAGGTGTGCTTAAGATCTATCTCCAATAAGATGGACAAGCTAGCTGTGCTAGCCCAGCAACAGAGGGAATATCAGAGGGCAGAGTAGCACCATGCTATTCACAGACATGGCTAACAGAGCTAACACCAAAGTTATGATTTGATGCACTTTATAAACTGCACTGCATTGACTTACTGTTATAAAATAAGTAATCACAGCTGAACAGATTGAAGGGAAGCCCATGTATGCCTATTACAAGAAAAAAAAAGCCAAAAGAATGAGCGGTAAATAAGGTTTTTTCCTGTCTAAAATCTCATAATTATAATGACTTCTGTATTTGATCATTTTAGCTTTATTCCCTTACAATTATGAATCTTTTTCTCATAATTTTGACTTTTAATTATTATTATTATTATTATTATTATTATTATTATTATCATTATTATCATTATTATTATTGTCATTATTTCATTTTATTTATTCATTCATTCATTTTTACAGGTTTCTCCCTGTCTAACTCATAATTATTATGAATATTTTCTCGTAATTTTGACTTTTATAATAATAATAATAATAATAATAATGATAATAATAGTAATAATAATGACTATTATTATTATTATTGTTATTATTATTATTATTATTATTATTATTATTATTATTATTATTATTATTATTTAATATATTTTTTTAATTTTATTTATTTATTTATTCATTCATTTTTATAGATTTCTTCCTGTCTAACTCATAATTATTATGAATCTTTTTCTCTTAAATATGAGTTTATCTCAGAATTTCTGAGTTTTTATAATAATAATTATTATATTATTATTAATCATAATTTAATAATTTAACTATTATTTATTTATTTATTTTTACTGGCGTTAATGGGCACCTATTGAACAGGCAACAGTCTGCAATTTTTGACTGAAGGAAAATTATTTCTTTCATTTTTTTTTTAAGTCTAGACTAAAGACAATGGGACACATTTTAATGTTGGCTCCGATGCAAAACAGACAAAATAGTTCAAACTTAATCGTTTCCTCCAATGAGGCAACCAGCCAGTCATGTGACAAACTGCTCTAAGCTTAAAGATAATTAGCAGTGATTAAGAGGCTGATGTCAAACTTTTTAAAACATTACTTGATCGGTAGTAAAGTAATAAATTGATCAGCTGATATTAAGAGATCAATAAAACTATTTAAGTTTTTTGTTTCACAAAGATTCTGTCTGTTTCCAGTCTCTAAAAAGATATTTCCTGGTTTCCTCTCTCTGCTATGACTGAGTGTCTCTGGGTTGTAGATTAAGAAACACATGCAGATTTCATTCTGGCTTTTATTGAACTCTGATCCACATTTTTC
The DNA here is from genome assembly GCF_033239565.1 of Halichoeres trimaculatus. Lineage (NCBI taxonomy): Eukaryota > Metazoa > Chordata > Actinopteri > Labriformes > Labridae > Halichoeres > Halichoeres trimaculatus. The sequence continues at coordinate 2,038,893 of NW_027437181.1, read as the reverse complement.
ACCACGTAATGACATTTTAGAGACCGTATTCATAAATCTGAGAGCTGGTTAATAGATGATCCTCAGTGAAAATAAGGGTTGGTTATAACCCAGTTCCCTCCGTAATGATCCCACAGACAGGACCAGAGCCACAGAGGTATAAAGCATGTCAGTCAGTATTGACCCACAGCGCTCCAGCCCGGTCCCTAAAGGTCCTCTTTTCATTTAAACTCTGGAAACCCTGAGCTGTGGAGATGAGTTTTTAAGAGAAATCCTCCACGGAAAGATCCAGGTTTGAGTCCAGAAGCAGACTTAATGACAGTCCGGGAAGCTGGCCCATAATCAATCCACTAATCACGCTTACCTTTATACTAAAGCAATTAACCTCCAGTATCTAATCAGGCAACAGTGGAGCACAAAGGGAAAGACCTTTTTCAGCCGTCGTCACAGCTCAGCTTTTCCTCCAACCTCTTTCACCTTTTCTCTTTTCTTAATTAAGTCCAAATGTTTGACCGGACGCCAGCGATTCTTCCCGTTCTGCCTCCAAAAGAAAATGACTGGGTTCATTTTTTTCCTGCTGTTCAGAGTATGAAAGCAGAGAGTGGTTCATTATGTATTTAAATCACAAAAGTCTGAAGAGAGGACGGAGCTGCTGTCAAACAAAGGAAATGATGACACTGATTTCTGACAGAGGGAGAAACTGAGCGTGTTACGTTCTGATGGAGGAGGCAAACATTTCACTTTCATGTGTGGCGTCGCTAATTTAAATCAGACATTAAGCTTTGAAAAGTTAAGCTCTGAAACTTTTGTCCTTTTGCTGTCGTTTGTCGAGGACGGTTATTTAGAAAAAAAACTAACAACAGGTTGAAATGTTTTAAGGGCTTCATGCAAAGTTTGTTAAAGTAAATCAGAGGAGCAGCTGAAGTATCGTCTATCCCAAGGGTCTTCAACCTGCGGCTCTGGAGCCTCTTGTGGCTCTTTGACTCCTTTGCAGTGGCTCCTATTGTTATTTTTCTTACAGAGGGTATTGATGATTAAAAAACTTCATACAAAAAAAAAAAAATCAGGTGTTATAAAGATTTTAATTCTGTGTGCTGGCTTAATATACCTGCTTGATATGTGGCAACACATTACAGACAACCCCCCAAAAAAATGTTGTTTTTTTTACAATTTTTAATTAAATTTTCAGATTTTTTCCCTCCTTTTTTATTTTTATTTTTTCCGGAGTCTTTGCAATTTTGCATTTTTTTTTTCAAAAATGTCAAAAAGTTTTGCAAATTTTGAAATTTCAAAAATGTTTAAAACTTTTGTTTTATTTCAGTTAAAAAAATCTACTTTTTTTTTTTAAAAAAAAACTGACATTTCAAATATTCTATATTTAGACAAAAAAATGAAATAAAATAAATTTCAAACTATTTGCAAGATTATTTCAAATTTAAGTTTTCATTGATATTTTTGTTTTATTTCAAAAAAAAGTTTTGCTTTTTTTTTTCCAAATTTCAGTTTTTGATTTTTTTTTTGCAAAATTTTGACATTTCTAATGATTCTGTTAATATTGTATTATTAATATTTTATACATTTAATATTAATGTTATATTAATTTTTTTTTTTAAATGCCCCATTTTGGAATTTTTACAAACTTTTAAAAGTTCTAATTTTTAATAAAATTTCATTTTTTTTACATTATAAAATATTTTTGAATTTTTGCAAATTTAATTAGATAAAAACTTAGATATAACATGTTCTATTTTATTAATTTAAAAAAACCTTGCCAGATAATTATTCCCTGGGTTTTTACTATGTATAGAATTTTATACTCTTTTTAGATTTTATTGTGAAGGTAAAGTAGATTTTGTGGCTCCTGAATGACTTTAATCCAGGTGAGCTGAGGTAAAAAGGTTGCAGACCTTTGGTTTATCCAATAAAGACGGGTTGAAAAGCAAAAGATGAGAAACAAATCTGTTTTTCTCCCTGACATGAAGACAGCTAATTTAATCTTGTCAGTCTGAACTGAAGATTTAAACTTGAGCTTCACTCACAAAAGCTCGAATAGAGAAGCTGCTTGTTGTTCATTATGTCCAAACTGATTGGATCCATACTCTACATTACTGTAGTCTGGATTAACGCAGGTCTTCATTCAGACGGTTTCTCTGAGGAGTGGAAGCAATTACTGGGAAGTGTAGGAGGAAGGCGGGGCTGAGAGAAACGAAAAAGGCTTTTTGAAGGAGATCCACGACGAGATCAAAGAGTCGGAGACGTTTGTGAAGTGCCGTATCTCCTCCGATATATAAAGGATGCTCAATGATTTAAGTGCAAATACAGTGTGTGCTCTGCACAGAAAGGAACTTTTCTCAGGCATAAAAGGATTATGGGAGAAGGTGTGACAGAAACAGACGGCGGTTTGACATTGAGAGCGCGTAACAGAGATCCTGCAGGATAATGGACTCTCCTTTACTCACACAGAGAGCACAAAGACCTGGACTACCCTCACCTCAGCTGTTGTCATGTGATCATGGAAGTCTCATGAAGCTGGATCTGGTTTTGGCCCCGGGGAGCCTGAGAATTACTTGTCTTTGAAAAGCTTCATGGTTTATTTCCCGGCGTTGTATGAGTTAGTTATGGAGAGGAGAGCGTCCCCTCCTCTGAGCGTGAGCTGAATACCAACGCTAAGTAAATGTGTGAAAATATGCACGGTGCAGTAAACAGCTTAATTATACAGACATCATCGTTATTACTATAATGAGAGCTTAATTATCAACAGGAAGTGATTAGATCTTTGTGGGAGGAACTGATCCAGGGGCTGCGACCACACAGGTCACGGGTTCAGGGATGATAAAACATTTTTCTCTAAGTCTCAGATTTCTAATATCAAACCTTAAACTCATGTTTTGATGACAGGTAAATAAACATTGACTGATGAAACTGAAACGTCAACATTTCTAAAGCTCATGCATATTTGAATTCCCTGTTTTCAGGTCTGTTAACTTTGCCTGAGAAAAAGATGAATTCATGAATCTTCTCTCAGTCTGTCAGACGCTTTCAGCCTCAGGCTCATTTCCTGTTTGATTGATTGACTTGTCAGCCTGGGTGGGTTTGAATCTTTTTACAAACCAAGAAGAATCCAACATCCAGTCAGTGATTTACTAAGTGGACTGTGAGACATTTTAAAATGTGTATTACCCTGGAGTAGCTCGTCCATCTTTATTGGAGATAGATCTTACGTTCCCAATAACGATGGATGGAAGGACAGGTCCATGTCGTCACTTCTTAGCTCACACCTGAGAACCAGCACGTCGTCCTCACCTCCTTCTCCTCACCTTGTGGGGAAACATCTGGCCTAGCACCAGTTAGCATTGACATGCTACAGGCTGCTAACAGCTGATTTCACATGTAAACAATGCAGCCATGGTTACATGTAGGATCTCCAGACAAACACAGGAGAAAAAGTAGTAAAAATATCACTGAAGACACAAAAAGTTTGGAGTTCATGACCAACAAATGAGCCAGGTGTATCCATTTTTTTCAAAGTTTGACCACAGCCTATCTGGAATGACTGGGAGATGGATTTTTTTTACCTATACTGCAGCCAGCCACCAGGGGGAGTGAATTTTGTGGCAACTTTACTTCGAGCCGAGCAAAAATATGTCAATTTTTTTACAGTCTATGAAGCAGACTAGCATAGCTCAGGAGAGGAACACAGCAGCTTCACTTAGCTGCTATAAATGTGCGGCCTAGCCTGTTTCCTTTGTCTAAAAATCCAGCACCACTAAGTTTTTCATCAAATAGCTCTAATGTAAGGTAAAAAATACCAAAGGGGTAAAACTTTGTCCTTAATTCAAAAAACTTGACCTAAATTTTTCATACCCCAAAGGTAGATGTTTTAAGGCAGGGGTGGCCAACCAGTCAGAGACCAAGAGCCACAAAAATGGCCGTGGTCTTTCAAACACACTTCCTCTCACACATTACCAAAATGAGATGAAATGAAAATCAAAACATTTCCAGTTTTCAAAGCGAGACTATTTTGTGTTTCTGTGTTGAAATTCGTACTAGAGAAAAGAAACTGAAACTTAAGTATCAATGTGTGTACAACGTTGGCATCAGCATATCAACATTTTTGAGTGATTGGCACACCACTACTCATAACTTTGAATATATTTTTATGAATGGATCAAGGGCCGCAGCCCTAAAGGCAAGGAGCCACATGTGGCTTGCGAGCCGCAGGTTGGCCACCCGTGTTTTGAGGTATCTCTTTTTCCTTCATTTTCTGGCATTTTTGCTAAAATACGACACAAACATAAGCTTAGATTTCTGTTTTTGTCAGCACCAGAATTAATTACTGACAGTAAAATGTTGAGTCCAAGCAGTTATCAACTGCCACAGCCATAACGCTTTAATGCTCTACTACCTGGATCCAAACAAGCACAGATCATAGAGTAGTTTGTCAGTATTTTAAGGAAAATCAGTTAAACTGGGATATAACTACACGTTGACCTCCGAGGAGAACTGGAGGCTCAGGATGCTAACATTAGCCACACTGGATCCTGTTTTTAGCCTGGATGCTAACTTCTTTATTATCAGTTTTTGACTGTTTGGAGTAAACCTGATGTTACTTTAGATCTGATCTCTTCCAAAACTTAAAGTGTCGCAGCTTTCGCTCATAAACAGGCTGCGTTTTCACAGAGAGGTCAAAAGTTGGCCTTATTAAACGGTTCACTGGGCAATGAAGTTAAAAATCCACACCAGTAATCAATTACAAACGAATAAAGTCCTCCTCCAGCAGGTTACACAAGCTGCTCTGACCTCCACTATGCAGAAAATAAACACTTCACTGAGCGCGTTTCACACCAGCACAGCCTTAATATCGCTGCTCTGTGGCCGGCTGCGGATTATTGCTTCATTATTCATCTTTGCAAATTGCCAAGTGCTGTCGAGGTGAGCTGAGTCAACCCAAACAGGTGAACAGGGCCAACGTGTGAGTCACCGCTCTCATGTTCACGCCGGGCACTTTTACAGATTTTTATGACTAAGATACGTCAAGGTGCAGCTCTGCTAACACGGCCGAACACGAGACTTTTCACTCCGTGTGTTTTCAGACGAGGGGAGCTGGAGGAGAGGGTTGTTTTTCCTGCGCTGACCCAGTGGCAGGACTGGACGGATCCGTCTGATGCAGGATCAGAGTTTCCAGCTGGAGGGGAGAAACCCAGAGGTTTGCCATCTGGGACGGAGCCAGCAGTTGTGGGAAAGACTTGTGCATGAGACAGGCTGCCATGTTTCCCCTCCAGACGTTTCTATCTCAGGGTTTTTATAAAAACGGGGAAGGGAGAAACATTTCTTTCAAATTAAGTCTTCAGATGTGACATTTGCTGAGACGGTGTCGTAAAAAGGAGAAAATGAAGATTTGCTGGGAAGGCGTGACGTAGGGCAGACAGGAGACGCTGTGGGAGACGTGATGGACAAATTAATTCAGCAATTTGACAAGTCGCTGTGTTGTGGTTTCAAAGACAGAGCGCTCTGACAGAGAGTCGAAACGTGGCTACAATGCCAAAGTAACCATGGGAACAGTGGTTGTCATCAATTTCCAACGTGTGCTGCAGAGGCTGAGTTTACTCTGGATCATACAGTTTGATGCTCTGACTCACACCGGTCATTTCAGCACAATCATCTCTCCCTTCCCAGCGTTCTTTAAACAACTGTAATTGTGGAAAACATGCCGTTCCTCAACCACTGAGTGGACAATTACTGCAGTTTATTCCTGCAAAAGCAGATCTGTTGTATCAACAGTTGTTCTTGCTAATAGCTGGTAATTATGTGGAAGTCAGTCAGACGTGCCGTGTCGTAAAACGCTCGGAGAAAAGTGTTTATGGACGCTCGGGCGGCTGCACTCTTGCCCTCGTTGTCTCAAGTGTTCTTCCTCAACGTTTTTTTTTTTAAGCTGAGCAGCAGCTCCTCTCTAAATATGTCTGTGCGTGACTCTGACAGCAGATGTTGAGTGGGCAGTAATGTGATGTCTGGTTTCATGAAGCTCTCCTCAGGCCTGCGAGACCCAGACATCGGTTACAAAGGGGCAAAAGGGCAAAACCATCAAATTATGTTTAGGCAGCGCTCTGCAATAGAGCTCATTTAATTACAAGGTGAGCAATAAATCAAAGTCGCTCTGTGGCCCTCAGGTGATATATTGGTTAGAAAGTGGTCTGCTAATTCACAGGTAAAACCACGAGAAAGGGTCTGCAGCTCTGTGACTCCTCTGCAGAGGCTCCTTTTAGCTTTAAAACAGTTGTAATGAAATAAAGAATTTTTATTTTGATTAACATCTGTCAATAAAGCCTGCCACCGCTCTACTTCACCTCCTACAACATCAACAGCCCACCAACTTTCCATGCACCTGTGGCTAACCTCAAGTTTTACAGCCCTGGGAAGATAACTACATCTACAAAAAGACTAATCTGGAAGAAAATACTGATTTTAATTCTGTGTGGATGGATTCATTTAACTGACAACGTGCTGGATTAATACACATGATTGATGTGGAGAGACATTAGCATACAACAAAAATTATCAACAATGTTTTTAATATTTGAGTATGTTTTCAAAATTCTGAAATTTTTAAAGATTTTTGATTTTTTTTTTCAATTACACAAACTCTATTTTTTACATTGCTGCAAATTGCAGATTTTTGGGAATTTTGCAAATTTAGTTAAATATCAATAATTTTTTACAATTTTTGCAGGTTTCACAATAAAAAAAAATGCAAAAGTTTAGAAAAATTTCAAAAAATTTAATTTCAACAAAATTTTGAAATTTCTATAATTTTCAATTTTGCATTTTTTTAACTTTAAAGTATTTATTTGTATTTTTATGTTTTTAGATTTTAGCGTACTCTATTTTTTAGCATTGGTGCAAATTTTTAATTTCAAATGATTTTGGAATTTTGCAAATTTGGTTAAAAATCAATATTTTTTCGTAAAAAATTCTGCAGGTTCTACAAATTTAGAAAATTGCAAAAGTTTAAAAAAATATATTTTTTAATTTCTACAAAATTTTGAAATTTTTTCCTTTTTTTCTTACTTTTTTTTTACTCCAAAGTATTATTTTTTTCCTTTTTTTTTAAATTAAATGTTTTTTTTTTTTTTTTAGATTTTTATTAATTTTCTAGGTTTAATGAATTTTTTTTGAATTTTTTAAACTTCAGCTTTTTTTTACAAATTAAGATCAATTTCAAAATTTAAAATTTTCATGAAACTTTTGCAATTATTTAAAAATTTCTCAATATTTTAGAATTTTTGCAAATTAAAAAAAAAACATTTCATGTACAATTTATCTACTTAAAAAACTTAATGAGATAATTTTTTTCATATTTTTACTTTGCATTGAATTTTATTTACTTAATAGTCAATAGTTCATTGTGAGGATAAAGTAGATTTTGTGGCTCCTGAATGACTTTAATCCAGGTGAGCTGAGGTAAAACAGCTCCTGTGAAGGTAAAGGTTGCAGATATGACCGTGGATCATGGAGGATGTATTAACATGCACAGCGTGCAGCATAAGATGCATAAAAAGCTCCTGCAGAGCCACACATTTGTCACAGTTTACCGGCTGGACGAGGGTTACGGATTGAGCCTTTTTGGCGGCTCGTCAGGCCCATGAGTACAGAGGAGACACATGGTCGTCCGTCCTCCCTGGGACAACAGATGGGTGGGCAGAGACGGAGAGGACATAAATATAAGTCCAATTCTTATCCCCAGACCCAGAGTAAACCGCTGAAAATAGAGAGGAAATGTTATCTCGTCTGAATCAGATAATTAACGTGTTAACATGATCAGACAGAGTGATCTGTCATTACTCATGTTTATCACATGTTTATCACATGTTGTCTCAGCCTCCTCAGTGAACTGATAATGTCCGCTCAGCTTAACGCTGCTGCCTTAGTTTGGGCAACTATCCAGGTTTGGCGACTCAAACAGGAGTGTGTAAGTGTGTGTTGCCTTGACGTAGTGTTTGGTTGTGAAGCTGTTGATAATTATCTCATTAACTTGAGATGTCTCTCTTTTGATTGTTAGAGATAAGGAGATAATTTACCCTGTAATCACAGGAGAATCAGCCTAATTATCTCAAGAAAGATGGTGAAAGTGATCCACAGAAACAAGCTTTTCTCTTTTCATCACATTTTACAATAACCACCTTCAAACTGTACCGTTTAATGTTTTTGTTTATTAGTAGCGACCACAGAGTTTAAAGAAAAAGCTGCTTTCTAAAGTGAAGCCAGAACTTTTAGAGCTCCCCCTGGTGCCTGGCTGCCAACATTCGTATGTTGGTTTTTACAGTTCTACAGTTTCATTTTGCAGACACTTTTGTCCATAGAGACTTAAATCACATGCAAGAATTTAGACAGAAAATAAAACCTAGTTAGTGCGACAAAGTGCCACAAGTTATTTGGCTGCAGGTGCTGCCATTAAAGGCAAGAAGATTTTTTTCTCCCCCTGAGGACAAAGAGGAGAAGGCTCAGATTAAGGCCTAAGTGTTTCCTGAACAGATGAGTCTTCAGACATCTCTTAAAGTAGAAAGGGACTCTGTGGATCGTATAGAGTTAGGTAATTCATTCACCATTTGGGAACAACAGAGGAGACGAGTCTGGCTAGAGATTTGGAGCCGCGCTGGGCGTAATGGGCCAGAAGGAGTGTAGACCTGGGAGAGGGATCCCAGGAAGACAGAAGCCGCTTTTGTCCAGGCTTGTCTTCTTTGTCAGCACATTGACTAAATCACTTGCATATCGTGTTCATATTTCTGTCTCAAGTGTGTTTTGGTCATACCTTCTCACTGCCCTCAAGCAGAGGAGTACGAAAAGTTACACTGTTCATCCCCAGAACCTTGTCTTACCGTCTGTCTTAAGGGTCAGAAAATAGATTGGTGAAAATGTGCCTGAACTGGTCTTGATGGGTAACTTAAGGTTCACGCTGCTCTGCCCGGCGGTCATAATTTGGTTGATTTAGGGCAGGGGTGGCCAACCTGTGGCTCGCGAGCCGCATGTGGCTCTTAGTCTTTTGGTGTACGGCTCCTTGATCCATTCTTAAATTAAACAAATCAAATATTATTATGTAGAGTGGTGTGCTGATTAATCTCAAATACTAATGTATTGATGCAACATTGAGATCAGTATTGATCAAAACTTGGGTGATGAGATTGATACTTAAGTTTCAGTTTCTCTTCTCTATATGTGCTCCTCTCAATTGCTCATGCAATCATAGATAGATAGATAGATGCAACTTTGTCTCTTCTGCAGTAAAACCATAAATTTGTCTTTGACATGGCTCCAAGTACCAAATTAAACACAATAATTCTCGCTTTCAGAATTGGACTTGAATTAAATTTTAATTTTATGAAATTTTGTTTATGTGTGAGAGGAAGTGTGTCTGGGTCACCACGTGTGTGATGTGGCTCTGTGTAGTACCACAGTAGTTTCTGTGGCTCTTGGTCTCTGACTGGTTGGCCATCCCTGATTCAGGGTGTATTCACACCTGTGGCTCGTTTGCTTTGTTCCGATTCAGGGGCGAAAATGATAAAATTATAGTGGTCGCCACTTGGTTCGTTTGTGTTAACAAGAAGGTCCAAAGTTGTAAACAAACGTGCGATCATTTTTTTCTCTATTTGGTCAGAAACAGAAGAAGCACAGCATCAATATTTCTTTACTTCACAAAGAGTTTTCTTCATCACCTGCAAATTTGCGACAGCTCTAATTCTCTCAATATGAATTTCCGTCCAAGTGTTCATTTTTCAGACGTGGCCGTTACTGTTTTCTAACAGCTGATCAAACCAAACCACACACTTGGAAACAGAAATATGTCTCTGTGATAGATTCTGTTTTTAAGATGTTTGTCATCATTAAAGTGTTTTAATGTGAAATAAATATTACAAACCAATTACAGCTGATGTCTCAGTCACACCTCAAGCAGATTAGTCTCTGCCCGGCAGGTTTCAGGCTGTCGCCACGTTGAGAAATCACAGATCACACACTCTGCTGATAAACACGCTGTTCAGCAGCAGTTTTTAATCTAATTACTCGTTAGTGCCGCGTCGTCCACACCTCTGAGAAAATACGATAAAGACTTGGTTCACAGTAGCAGGGTCTGATTTAGTGAGATGGGCAGCAGATGTTGCTGCGTTCAGACGGATCGAAGTCTAAACGGGAATTAGGATTGAAGAATTAACTATTGAACAGGGATGAAGTCCAATATCTAATTAATTCAACAAATCATCTGAAGAAGAGACACAGAAACCATTACAGGCTTTATGACCTGGTTCCTGAGAGGAGAATATTCATACAACAGACTAACACCATCCCATGGTCCAGATTTTTAAGTCCTGATAATAACACGAGACCCTTTACACCAGGGGTCTGCTACCTTTACTTTCATAGGAGCCATTTTTCCTCAGCTCACCTGGATTAAAGTCATCCAGGAGCCACAAAATATAAATTTTCTTTACAAAAATGAAAACAAATTGTATAAAATTCTATACATAGTCAAAATCAAAGGAAAACTAACCTTGATGAGAAGTTCTTTGAATTTTATGAAATTGTACATGTAATGTCTACTTTTGTTTTATTTTATTTAATTTGCAAAAAATTTGAAAAATTATTCAATTTTCTAACAATTTTTAAAAATTCAATTAGTTTTGGATTTTCAAAACAATATATTAATTTTTTTTTTAAAGTAAAATTTAAAAATTTGCAAAAAATTTCAAACAATATTTGAAATTTCAATATACAAAAATTCAAAATCTGACAATTAAAAAAAACCTTAAAATTTGGAATTTTTGAAAATTGCTCAAATTGAACTGTATGTAATTTTAAAAAATTGCAAAAAAAAACAAAAAATTTTGACATTAAAAACTAGCAAAAATGAAAAAAAAATTTTTTATAAAATTTGCAAAATAAAAATCAAACAATTGTGACATTTTAAAAATTGCTACAATAAAATAATGAAATTTCATAGATTTGCAAAAATTGCAATTGTTTTAAAAGTAAAAAAAAAGTTGCAGATGTTTTTAAAAATGTCATACAGTTTTTACATCCCAAAATTAAAAAGATATTTGTAAATTAGCAAAAAATAAATAAAAAATTTAATAATACTTAAATTTGATAACATATATTGACAATATCACTCCACTCATCATTTTTCGTTGTTTGCTCATGTCTTGCCACATTTCATGTGAATTAATCTGACACGTTGTCAGGTAAATGAATCCATCCTCACTGAATTAAAATCTGTATTTTCTTCCAGATTAGCCTTTTTCTAGATGTAGTTATCTTCCCAGGGCTGTAAAACTTGAGGTTAGCCACAGGTGCATGGAAAGTTGGTGGGCTGTTGATGTTGTAGGAGGTGAAGTGGAGCGGTGGCAGGCTTTATTGACAGATGTAAATACATATAAAAATTCTGAATTTCATAAAAATTGTTTTAAAGCTACAAGGAGCCACTGTTAAGGAGTCAAAGAGCCACAGGTTGAAGTGTTATAAACCTTTCTCCACCTCACACATTAAACTGAGCGTTGACTTAATTTCAACACACACATTTCGATCTAAAGGAGATAAAAGTTTAACACCCACACACCCTCTTTACTGTTTTTTACATTAAGTTGTTTTTAATCTGTTGGTTGTTGTTGCAGGATATTACCGTCCGTGTAATGCTACACTGTTTTTAAGACTTATAATCTCATTACCTAACCACATTTCCTTTGGGTCAGTTGAGCAAAACGAGCTCTAGTTTGTAATTTAGATTGTAAATTGGGGGAAAGATTGCCAGCAGCTACTATTATCAAGGGAAACAACGTGGTAATTTTCAGGCTCCACTGCACAACTGGCAGGCATCTGCATCTGCATCTGCTGTTGGTAAGTGATTGTAGGCGTTTCATTAAGTCACTGTTGAGGAGCACATGTGAGAAAAGCCTGCGGGGGCACGAGATGGAGGAGGCTGGTCTGGAGGTGGTGCGATGTGACTGACAGCGATGAGCAAAGATAACAACGCTCCTCGTTTGGAGGAAACAGCTCGGAGCTTTTGTTTACATGAGTTATAAAACTGTGCTTAATGTAGCAGGAGCACAGTTAGAAATCTATATGTGGATTTAATATCAGAGGCAGAGAGGGCTTGGAGTGAACAGCGGGGCTTGTCATTCAGTTGTCTGTAGATATTTGGAAATATTGACGATTGTCTGAGTTAGTAGAAATCAATATCTTGGTGTGCCACTGGGTCATAACAGACGCAGTGAAAGATTGAGTCTAACGTGGCCAAGTGGAAACCCCAGATGCTGGAAGTGGAGTCACTGCACGACTCAAGGAGATGCCGTTCTGTCGTCTCCTTTAAGATATCGTAAAGGCTAGACTTCAGGTCCCAGCTGATTGGACAGACTGGTGGGCGGAGTCTAACAACCCGGTGGTGGCTGTTTCTAGTTCAACCATAAGTTAGAGTTAGCCAGCATTTTTAATATAGTAGCAGTAACAGCGGTGGATGTTGCTCAGTGGAAAAGTCGTCCTGTCCCAATCAGAGATCAGGGTTTGATCCCAGTCGTGGCCAAAAGTTTTGAAAATGTCACAAATTTAGATTTTCATAAAGGTCATTTCTCATGGCAGGTAATGGCTTTACATCATCTGATCACTCCTCACAACCAGAGTTAAAAGCAATTACCATCATAAGAACTGAGGCCACAAACTATGTGAAAAACAAAACTGTTGGCTATTACTGTTGTTCAGAGGTTTTCCTACCCAGGCACTAAAGGGGTCACAAGTCAGTGTCCTCATCAGGGATGCACGATACTGGATTTTTTTTGCTGATATCTAATATACTGATCATAGACTGTAAATGGCTCTAAGTGAGGTCACCACAAAAACTGCTCCCCCTGGTGGCTGGCTGCCGTATAGGTCAAAAAATCCATCTCCCCAGTCATTCCCGATGGGCTGTGGTCAAACTTTAAAAATTAATCCACCTGGTAGAAATGTTTCTCACGTCTGATTGTTGTGGTGATTTGAAGATATCATTTGGCTGTCTTGTATTCAAGTCCTCTTTTTTCTGAAAAGTTTGTTTTCATTAGTAATAAGAGGTTAAAAACAAGGCTTTACGTAACGTTTAACGATGATTGACAGCTGACGTTCTTGTGTATTTTTTCAGGGATTGTAAAATATGTCTGGAGGTAGAGTCAAGAAGAGATTAGACTCTCCACTCAGATTCTCCCAGAATCCCCCACAGTCTCTACTGCCAATGTCTGCGCCTGTGATGGAGCAATTTTGGCTTTAAAACTGTACAATGATAAATGGCTGAGCCACGCTGTCCACTCTATATACAGATTATGATACTGATACTTTGCTGCTCATTTTGCAGATTATCAATACTGATCCCAATATTTTTTTCCGCACACACACCCTTATCATGTTATGTAACATTCATCTAATCATTTATATACCTCATGTACACCCACGGCCTGTCTGTTTCTGTTTACACATTCATTTTCCAATCCCAAACTGCACATTTCTTTGACGTTTTAGTCAGTGCACGATTTTAACTTAGTGTATGTGTGTATATATTTTTATTTTCCCTTGAACAAAGTTTTTGTTATTATTAAAATCATTATTTTTTTCTTATTACTTAAAGATGCTATGAGGGAGATCTGTTTTAATTGGACTGCCTCGCCACCTCCTGGCCCTGAGTCTCACACACACTGCCATAAATGCAGGTGCAAAGTGTGTGTTCGTTTGAGAATCAAGTGGAGATCAGATCAAAACAAATTTTCTTTGTTCAGGTCACTTTTTACAGTAAACAATGCGCCAAAGTACAGTATTTATCCGTTACAGTTACGTGACACTACAGTTTGAAACAATATGCAAACATTGTAGTAGTCAGCTATATGTAGTGCTATCGGCAGCACGCATCTGTAGGCTAACATGACAACAAGCTAACTCTGTCAGTTTGTAGCGTAGTTTAGCAGCTGCTATATTTCTCTCTCCTCACAGCCCGGTGCTCTGAGACGTGTCTGTAACGTGTAACGTTAGTGAATCCTGGTTCTGTCCTACCAGAGCTCATCTACCAACTACAACCTCACCAAGCAGAGCTAACGTAACCTGGCTCTTCATTTTATTGATAGACCTGTCTGCAGTGAAAACATCTGAACCTCTGAGTGCTTGATGTTGAATTGTTGACGCACAGAGCAGCTTCTGGTATTACAGCGTCTGTTGTTGGTTGTTTCCTGTCTTTCTTCAGCTGTCCTGTTTAAAAAAAAGCATAAAAATGGGTTTAAACCTGCTCAAATCGTCAGATTGTTGAATTGTCTTTAATTTCCTGCTCTGAACAGTTTGTGAACGCGCTCGTACTGTCGTAAGAGTCTGGCTCCCCTGAAACATAAACAAACATGAAACAGTTAAGGAGAGTTCATCCACTGTGTGCAGCTCGCAGCTTTCTGAGGATTCTCCTAATGAGGCAGAGCCGCTTTAAGCTCAGAGATTAAATCAGCTGTTTACACATGATTTTTTATTTATAAGTTGGTGAATTAGCTGTTTGTGTTGGAGTTTAGCGTGTTAGCATTTCACTTAGGTAATAAAACATCTGCAGGTATTTCAGTCTAAATCCTGTTGATGGAGCTGTGAGATGTTTATGGATTATGACAGAAATCACAATTCCTCTTCAGATCAGTAAGATTAACGTTAGATAACGGCATGTTCTCTGCACTGAAGTTGAGACATTTTAAGATTAATTTCTCCTCTTTTTAAGTATGAAAATGTCTCTGTCCTTTTCAGACGATGTTACCGTTACTGCTTCACCAGGGGGCAGCCCAAAGTCAAAAGTTTATGACAACAACAAACTCAAAAACAAACATGGTGGCTGTGGAGGAGGTGTTGCTCACGTAGCTCTGCCTTAAAAGGCAAAAACAGAGGCAGCGTTGTAGGAGGCGGTGGTTGGTCAGGCTGTTAAATACGTCGCAAAAGATCCGCCATTATAATTTCCTCTTCGTGTCTCACTAAAGCTACCAATCGGGCTGGGATGGAGCCAGAATTCCAGTTTTGTCTGGGCTTCAAGTGGCAAAAGTTTGAAGATCATTAATTTGATTTATAAAAAATGACTAACAATATACTAATGTTACTGTGTGTGGTTTTAAAGCGGATTTGGCTGCTGTTTTCACCTTTAATTTGCATTTTTGCGTTACAAGCTGTAAGAAAAAGGACATTAACCATGGTTAAATAAAATACATAAAAAACTACGGCCTTCCCAAATCAACGTTCTGATCCTGCCCACATTAAGCTTTTGTATCCGGCCACAGATTAAAAATCGTGGCTCATTTCACAAAAACAGAGCATTTAACCCTAACCTTTACAAAACAAACATGCTGTGAAAAAATTTTACTATGCTCTTTTACATAGTGGTGTATTGCATTCACTGAAAAAAAAAAAAAAAAAAAAAAAAATTCTCCTGTTTTACAACATAACTATCTCAAAAAACAAATAAAATCAGTTTAGATTAGATTAGATTAGATAGGAACTTTATTAATCCTTTGGGAGTGTTCCCTCAGGAAATTCAGATTCCAGCAGCAAGTAACACCATAGTACAAAAAAGATGTGCAGAATAGATAAGAGTAGAAAGAAGATAAATAAAACACAGGTTCTATACAGCAAAATACAAAATAAATACAAACAATAGCAATAATAGTTATAATAATAATAATAATAATAATAATAATAATAATAATAATAATAATTATTATTATTATTATTATTATAGTTGTAATAATAGCTATAGCAGCAGCAATGGGGGATTTCCAGTGTAAACCACAAGTAGAAGTTAAAATGTTTGTAAAAATATAAAAATGAGATCATTAACATAAGCACTAACCAGGAGGAATAATTGCTATAAATTAACTACTAAACACTCAACACTGAAGCAGCAGTTAAAGTGACAACAGCTGATAAAGTGACAATCAGAAAAAAAAAAAACAAAACAGGAATTTATTTATTTTAGAATTTCCTGTCTTTTGCGACATACCATCTCATAAAAACAGTATTTAGTAGAGATAGTATCTCATAAAAACAGGAAAATTGAAAATAAATATTTTCTGCGTTTTTAAAGCTAGTATCCTGTAAAAACAGGAAATTCAAAAATAAATAAAATCCTGTTTTTATGAGATAGTAATCTGGTAAAAACAGGAGGATTTATTTTAAAAAATATTTTCAGGTGACAGCAATACGCCACCGTACTTTTCTAACTTATTTAAAAATATATACATACTACAAGAAACGTTATGGGTGGGCCTGGGACACTTTGGGCCCACCCATAGTGCTGCCCCTGGTTTCAGAATCAGAATCAAGTTTTGTTGCTATTTGTACATACAATGAATTTTACTTGGTGTATTGGTGCAACAATTAACAAGAAAATAATACAGATTTACTTGCTGTACATTCTGTAAAATAGAACAGAATATATAGAAAGATAAGATATAGAATATACAAATATACAAAAAGTATTGAAAAAAATAAAATAAAAATAAAGAATACTTATGTATAATACTTATAAGAATAATAATGAGAAAACAGAGGATACATAAGGTAGTAACAGTAACACTGCCCCCCTAGTTTCTGGTGGTACTGCTCCGTTTCACCCGTAAGCTTAATGGAGAAATACGTATGAAATGAACGCAGAGCATGGACAGAAGGCTCCGTCTGGATACGGATCCGTATGTAACGTTAAGGATGACTGACCAACACTGAAAACCCCTGAGACATGCTGCATGGCTCAGACAAGCAGATGTATTCAATACTAAATAAGATCAAATGTATGAACAAATGTTTTTTTTTGACTGACTGATGCAGAGAAATTCATATTCGCATCAAACCGTAAAGAAAAACCAACATATTTCAGATGCTTTTATATTTCCTTCATCCTGTATTTGCAGCCTATTAAAGTCAGCAGTCAAGATGTGTTTCCAGACTGCAAACAGCCCTAACTTTGACATTTTGGACTCCAAACCATTGGTCCTGTCAGTGAGTCGTGGGGCTAAGAGATTAGATAAGAGCTGCTGTCTGTTTGTATCAGTGTCAGGGACGAGGAAAACATCTAAACTTATAGATTACTTGGCTGCTGGCATGGAAGTAATTGGTCCTAACCCAGTTTTTCAGTGGCTCTCTCCTCCTCCTATCATGCTATATGTATACTGTGCGCTCTGGTTATGTAACTCTATAGATGAAGAGTATATTTAGACTGCAGGCGGTGATTGAGAAGAGTAAACGGAGGAGCATTCTGCTCTTTCATTGAGTAAACATGACGTTAATGATGTCTGCGTTCATGTCCTGCCGTT
Organism: Halichoeres trimaculatus; assembly: GCF_033239565.1. NCBI lineage: Eukaryota > Metazoa > Chordata > Actinopteri > Labriformes > Labridae > Halichoeres > Halichoeres trimaculatus. Next base: position 2,021,593 of record NW_027437181.1, on the reverse strand, counting down.
AACTCGCTGTGACAGCCCGACGTGCTTCAACCTGAGAGGCTGAGCTGCACGTGTGCTTCCTCAACACCTGAAGCTCGGCTGTAACTCCACTCCGCCTGATGAGTTGTGTTCAAGACGACATACAAACAGCGAGTCGATTTCATAGCTTTGTCGAACACATTCTGCTTAAATGAGCAGCAGCGGACGAGCAGATGTGCGAGTTTCCCTCCCACAGAAAGTGCTGACAGGGGGCTCGGTGGCAGGCCCGAAATAAGCACAGCGAGTGTGTCGTCCCCGGCGTACGCTGCGCTGCACATACCACCGTTCCTGGCCTGAATATTTATAGTCCATCCTGTGTTCATCTGTGTATGTTTGCACACGTGTGTGTGTGTGTGTGTGTGTGGCTGGGAAAGCCAGTGTGGATCTGTGAGCCCTGCAGGGGTGTGAGGCAAGAAGCAGCAAGAGGCAGAAAATCCCTGCTGCCTTTGGATTAGTGTCAGCGAGCAGGAAGGCAGGCAGCGTGCTACATGTGCATGTGCATCCCTCTAAAGTCAGTCTCTGAAGGATTATTTCATTTATTTCATTATTCTGTCGAGGTATGAAGCAAAGTCTCTCCTGGTCTAGAAGCTTCCTGATACAGTGGGGAAAATAAGTATTGAACACGTCAACTTTTTCCTCATCACATTTATTTCCAAACAAGATTCCTCCCAGACATTGGTATTAACTCAAATAATCCACACATGAAAAGAAATCACAACGTTCAGGTCCATAAATAATGATTATGGTGAATTAAGTACGATAACACAGGAAAAAAATAGGATTGAAGTCAGGTGATTGACTAGGCCGTTCTAACAGATTGATTTTCTTTTTCTGAAACCATTTGAGAGTCAACTTTGCCGTGTGCTTTGGATGGTTGTCCTGCTGGAAGGTCCAGCCACGTCTCATCTTCATCATCCTGGTGGATGGCAGCAGATTCAGATCAAGAATTTCCCCATACATGGCTCCATTCATTGCTCCGTCAGTTATATGAAGTTTGCCAACACCATGAGATGAGAAACAACCCCATGCCATGATGCTTCACCTCCAAACTTCACTGTTGGTGTAGTGTTTTTTGGCTGATGTGCAGAGCCATTTCTCCTCCAAACATGGTCTGTAGTATGACAGCCCAAAAGTTCAGTTTTGGTCTCATCTGACCAGACAACATTCTCCCAGTATTCTACAGGCTTGTCAAGATGCTGTTTAGCAAACTTTAAACCAGCTTCAACATGCCTTTTCTTGAGGAATGGAGTCTTGTGGGCTGAGCGTCCATAGAGGCCATGGCGGTGGAGTGCATTGCCTATTGTTTTCTCTGTAACAATTATACCTGCTGCCTCCAAGTCTTTCTGGAGCACTTTCAGGGTGGTCCTTGGCTGGTTGAGTCCTCTTCTGACTATCTTTCTGACTCCCTGGTCAGAAATCTTCAAGGAGCTCCTGTGCGTGGCCTGTTGATGGTAAGGTGGGGCTTCTTCCACTTGTGAATAATGGCCCCAACGGTGCTGACTGGAATATTCAGGTGCTTTGATATAAGTCTGTAACCAGTTCCATTCTGATGCTGAGCAACAATCAGGTTGTGAATGTCTTCAGAGAGCTCTTTGCCTTTACCCATCATGAGGTGTGTGCTATTTAACTGCTTGGTGAAAAAAACACCTTTTTTATAGGACCATCAATTTGCTCTAGCCCAGCTGATGTTGGTTTGCACTAATTGGAAGTTCAAGTAATAATTACTGACAGATTTCAGGTGGTATGGTGCATTTCCTGTCCAAAGTATTCAGCCTTTCCATGGTGTGTTCAATACTTTTTTCCTGAGTTATCGTACTTAATTCACCATAATCATTATTTATGGACCTGAACGTTGTGATTTCTTTTCATGTTTCTTTTAATCACTTTAATCATCAACACTGAAATGAAAACCAACCAGGACGTGCAGCTCACCTCGTTGCTGATGCATCAATCTGATTATTTGCATAAATTGACGGAAGTTTGCAGAACAATACGACTTCTTTAAGCTTCGTTCATCCTGCAGAAAACAGCCCCTTTGATTTTAAACCTCTATGAAAGGTCGGTGAACATTTTTGTCTCTCCAAAGAGCAGCACACGCACAGATTTGTGGGTCATAATCGTTCATCATGTGACCTCTCAAAGACGAGCCTCTGCCGAAGGAGGGTCAAAGTCACGTCGTCTGAAAAGGAATCTGTTTCACGGAGCATCCTTTGTAAAAGTGAAGCAGGTAAAGCGTCGGTGAAGCGTCGGAGAAGCTCCCGCTCTGCTTTGATGTTGATGGTTTGGAGCGCTGCGACACACAGATCAGAGGAAGATTTAGCAGAGTATTAACAAACACTTTGGTGTCAGAGAGGATATTCTCCAGGGAGGGAGCTTAAGAGCAAACTGTCATAATCTCACAGCTTTAGTTAAAACAAAATTAGAGGCTGAAGGGTGAGCTGGCACTTTCTACCTGTAGCAGACTCAGAGGCTTTGTGGAGCAGTTTGTGCCAAGACAAATATCAAGGTGGATGTGAAATTAAAGCTGAGGAATGGGAAGTTTACAGCCAGAGGCCATTGACAAAAACTGTCCCTGGCTGCAGAATAACATCAGAAATAAAATGTTGTGACCGTGGATCTCTCAGAAACTCCAACTCAGACCAGGTCCCTGAATGCAACACTCACTTTTCAGGTGGGACCTTAAAATCAGGAAACAACGAAGCTAAAGTGAGAAAAGCACATTTCTGGATACTGAAATGCTGAGCCCTTACTCCTCTGACTCTAAGGGCACCAATCCTATTTATAACCTCTCTATTTGTTGAGTTTAAATGTAAACAATCAGGACAAACATGAAGAGACTGTCTTGTTTCCATGGTGACCGATCATTTCCCATTCATTTCCATGGGCTAAATTTTGTTTTTTAATGTTGAATATTTTGAAAAGTAAGAGAGTTAGAAATTTGAGTGAAACAAGCAAAATTCTCCTGAACAGTCTAAACATTTTGCAGTTTGATTGGTGAAAATCGGTGAGTACTTGCTAAAGGAGTAGCTAGCCAAAAAATGGTGGGTTAAGATGAGATAAGACTCCTGATCTTGTCTTGATGTTGGGTTTCTGCTAATAAAATTTTATTAGCATTAACGGGTCTGGACCTGTAAGTGTCTTGAGATAACGTTTGTTATGATTTGGCTCTATAGAGGGATTATTTGTTTATCAACAGCGGCTTTTGGGCTGTTTGTGCTTTTATTACGGTGGCCAGTGGGTGTCGGACAATTTGCAAAAGCTACAACACAAAGGAAGTGAAGAAAACGCAAATGCAAATGCAACAACATACAGTGCAGCCACAAGGGAAGTTAAAAAAGATCACTTAGCCCAACGGACACAGAAAGTTCTAAAACTTAGAAAATGATTATCTGATTGATTGTAGCTGAAGTTATATAAGAAAACAACCATTTATTTACTTTCACAACTTTTCTCACACACTTTTCTGTGTCAGTTGGGATAACTGTCCTCATAACTTCCATCGTGACTTTACTTCTGTCGTGTTGTGGCTTTTGAAAATCGTCTGATACTCACCGGCCACCATACTTTATTTTGAGAGGACAGGATATCAGATGGAGTAGGAAACATGGTGAGATGACATGTGGAGAAGAGGCCAGAGGTTGGATTTTAATCTAGGAACTATGGGGTACACAACCCAACCCGGTTAATGGCAACTTAAAGCTCCAATCTCCTGCTCCTTTTCTTCAGTTTAATCTGGATCATTGATGTCTTCATGAAATGGTAGTAACATGTTTTGGTCCAAAAAGCCAATAAATCAAGCACAGCAGCATTGTTTCCAGGCTCTCATAGCCCCTCTGTTCAGAACGCTCTGATTTAGTGGGCGTGGCCTTCATATGTAAATGAGCCACCGCTGATACCGCCCCGCTCTTCCACGTCACTGAGAGCGGCGCCACGAGCTCTGAGTGCACAATGTTTAGAAAACAGAGAAGCTGGTTTACCGTAACATTACAGGCTAAAACAACAGGCTAACCGCAGCTAAAGTTAGCATCCTGAAGCTAACACAGAGACAGGGGGGACACTGAGGAAAAGCTCTTCCATCTGCTCCACAGCACACAGCATTTAAAATACTCACATTTCCAGGGTCCCAGGTTTGTTGGAGGATGGTTGGTAATGCGCCTGGATTCAGGACCAGTCTATTGGCTAGCCCTCTGTTGGACTGTCCAAAGTTGGAAAAGCAGTCGGCCGTGAAGTGACAAGCACACACATGCTCAGTTTTACTGAGTGTAGCTGGAACATTTCCTGATAAATGAACTCTAGAAACTTAGTCTGTCTTCTTCTGAGATGGGAAGCTTGAGCATGGAATTATGTGGCTGATTACAGCCAAAAACAGAGCAGTGATGGCTCTTCAACTTTGGGCGGGGAGGGGGGTATCTGCTCTGGTGGACCAATCAGGTCAGACTTGCTCCTGATTGGTCAGAAAAGGGAATCACTGACGCCGGCAAATCCTGGAAATTCCAAACAGCTCGTTTTAGGTCAGAATTTTACATTCACAAGCTCTACTAAGAACAGGTTTGGTCATTAAATATCACATTTTGTGGGCTGGGAGGAAAGACAAAGACTCACTAAAAAACTTAATAAAGTGATTTTTGCATAATATGGGACCTTCTACTCCATCTTTAACGTGTTGCTGATCAAGTACATGTATTGATTTGTTATTTTCTCATTGATTTCTAGTATTTTATCAAGTGCAAAAAAGAACAACAATGTGGTTTGAGCATTAGAGAGCTTATAAAGAGTATGAACAGATCTCAGCATGGAAATAGCTGATTAAAAATGAGTTTGGCTGAGAACATTATAAACTAATAACCGTACTGCCAAAGCAAGCAGATGTCAAACTGTTGAAAATATATCCCTAAAAATAAGTCCTCTGTGGAGAAAGTCTCTGTAAGAGAAATTTGTTCCCCGCAGTAAATAAAACCAAACAGCACACACACTCCTTGGACATTATGTTAGATTAACGTGGCCATAACCCAAGATGTGAAAAGGGAGATTTGCCTGCCATTTAGAAAAGATTTACAGCCTCAGAGGTTGCAGGAGGCTGCAGGGTTGACGCTCGGGCAATGCTAACAAGTAATGAGGAGCTGTTATGTCTCATTTCCTCAGCTCCATTCAGCGGTGAAAGCATTTACAGCCAATGTCCTCACCTGCACGCCCTCTCGAGGCGTTCGTTCCAGACGGAGGCGCAAACATTTCCAGCTCTGACCATGTGGAAACGTGTTTTTTATTTTTATTTTGAGCTGCTCAGGTCTCTGAAGGGGTGAGGTGGAGTAAGGCTGAAGTGAAAGCTGTGGATATACCTCAGTCATCGTGACACGTGAATTATTTTAACTCACATCTCACTGTAAATACTTCACTGTAAACATGACGCAGGGCTCAGTCAGCTGCTCGCTCATCAGCAGCCTTCTGTGTTGCATCACCGAGGTCACGTTACGCACAGCTGTGGCTATTAATACAAACTATACTGCCGTTAATTAATCACACATTGTAAGCAGTGATTTCTTAATCAGCCCTCTCATAAATCCCTCTAAGCCTGGTGGATCTCTGCAGTACGCTCCAGCTCCTTCCTCATTCCCAACCATCAGATGCTCACTAGAAAGGAGCATGAGTAATCTGCTAATCTCCAATTGATCACTGCTGGCACCAAGCAAACGTGCAACAGCCGTTCGAGACAACAGCACAGTTTGTACGCCTGGAAACAGCCAATAACAGCACAGGATGAAGCATCTGAACGGAGACATGGAGAAATATTTACCTTCAGACTCAGATGTCGTTTTGTTTTACTTCACTCTTTCAGTCTGACGCTGATGGTGAATTGAAAATCTTTGGTTTTGACGTGGATCTTTCAAACATTTAGCTCAAATACAGAGTTAAAAAGAGACATAACTAAAAGCTGAAGTAGACTGTAAAACACAACATTGACCTCAATGAAAAACATTTTCATTAAAATGTTATGAGCACTCATTTTAGACAAGTAATGGTAACAAGAAGTCAAAAAAGTTGACAAACTTTGAAAAAGTTGACAAACTTTGAAAAAGTTGGTTCTACATAAAAAAAAGTTATCAGCAAGATTTGTTTTTTATTTTAACAGTCCTAACATGTGAAAATAAGCCCTGATCTACTTGGTACTTAATTAATTTCCAGACATTTTTGAGCATGTCCACATACACTAAAATAAACAAACTATTGGTCCAACTAACACGAAAGACAGTTCAATTTTTTTCAAACAACTGTTTTACGTTGAAGTAACAAAAACAAATGGATAAAAGTCTCATGTGCTTAGTCATTAGATTAATTTCAAATCTTCACCTTGTATTAATCTAACTCAGAATAGTCAAACTAACCTAAAGTTTCCACATTTTTCAATGAAATATTCTCTGTAACCAAACTTAAAAAAACTGCTCCTTTATACTTAAAAAAAGGTTTTATTTGGTTTCAGCAAAGCATTTTTCTCTGTTTTTTTTTTCTCTGACGCAGTGGATATGAGGCTCTGCTGTACTTCAAGATGTGCAGCAGTGGTACAGGCAGTTTGTGCCTCACAACACAAACCGTTTGTCTGTGCCTCACAACACAGACCGTTTGTCTGTGCCTCACAACACAGACCGTTTGTCTGTGCCTCACAACACAGACCGTTTGTCTGTGCCTCACAACACAAACCGTTTGTCTGTGCCTTACGACACAGACGGTTTGTCTGTGCCTCACAACACAGACCGTTTGTCTGTGCCTCACAACACAGACCGTTTGTCTGTGCCTCACAACACAAACCGTTTGTCTGTGCCTCACAACACAAACCGTTTGTCTGTGCCTCACAACACAGACCGTTTGTCTGTGCCTCGCAACACAGACCTTTAGTCTATACTTCACAACACGGATCGTTTGTCTGTGCTTTACAACATGGGCCAGCAATCTGTGCTTAAAACATTATCCCAGTAGTGATAATTTCAAGTTAACTGCAAAAAACCTCCTCCTACACTACATTTCAAAATTGCCAAAATAGCGTGATAGTCCAGTCAAACATTTCATTTATTAAAAGTTAATTGATAGAAGACCCTGTGTCATGGAGCACAGACCATCAGTCAGTGCCGTGGTGCACAGACAAGCTGTGCCCTCTGAGGAACAATATTTCAATGTACAGCCAGGTCTCATATTTGCTGCCTTCCCTCCTTACTCATGGTTGCTTAAGTTATGAAATTAGAGCTGATTTTTGTTATGACGGCGTTTTGTAACCATGAGTGAGGAGGAAACACTGTGGATATTAGATCCAGCTGTACTTCAAAATGTTATTTAAGTTGGTTCAGATCTGCTTCAATTTTTTTTCATAACATTTACTTTATTCAAAAGGCAAATTTATTGATTTACACAGAATTATTAAGTGTAAAATGTTACACAGATTTAAGTGAGTAGAGCTTTTTTTTTTAAGGAGTGCAAAACAAGAAAAATGAGTCATCATGAATCATGACCTAAATTGCATTAACTTAAAAACATATGTGAGAAAGGTTTTGTGTAATCAAACTAATCCAGTTGTATATACTTTTCATATTTAAGTCAGCATAACTTAAATTAACTTTTATGAGGCTACAAGTTTCCGTTATTTTTTTGAGTAAAGCCAACTCATGATGTTTTTCAGTGCAGCTGACTGTAAAACAGTTTGGAGAGTTTGGAAAATCAGGTGAAATAACTGTTGGCTCATTTGGATTTATGAACTCCATCAGCCTCCTGCAGCTGTTTTAATCATATTTTTCACTCTGGGGCTGTAAAACTCCTCTCCATAATATCATACCTGCAGATTCTGTCTCATCTGGTTGCTTTCTGCAAACATAAAATGGTTTAAATGTGGAGAAAAAGAAAGGAAACAGCTCCCAGGCTTTTTAACGTGTGAACGGTGAGGGCTCTGGGCTGCAGGTGGTTTTGTGGATCTGAACAGGTTTCATCTGTTGCTGCTGAGGAGGCAGGCCCTGAAGAGATGGATGGGGTCTGAATGAGGGGCTGTTTTTTCTTTGATAGGTGTTTGTAATGTTTGGCTGTAAGACTGAAGTTAGCAAACAGGAGGACTCGTGCTTCTCTGTCAGTCGGTGTGTGAAAGCTTCATCACTCTGTGAGTAAACACTGAGAAACACTGACAGGTTGGTATTAAAGAGCACTCAGTGATCTGCTTTAGTAACAGGTAAGATAAAAACAAACACAGATCTGTGATTTCTAAGTATAGCAGGACGGTTATATCAATGCTCATCCGCTGTTAAATCCACTCTGTCCACCCTGGCAACCAAAAATACGATTCTGGCAACTCTTTCCCAAATCCCCAGAGGCTGTCAGGCCCGGCTTGGTTTGCATTAATCATCATCAGGAAACTCATCGCAGCAAAGCTCCTCACACAGCAAATGACTCACTCTCATATTGCAGCCTCCCATTAAAAAGGAATTTAGCTTAATTTGTTGTCATGATATCTGCTCGCAGTATCACACAGAGGTGCCTTTACACAGCTCGCAGCACAGCAGAGGTTTCTGAGGCTCCAACTGAGTTACACATGGCCTGAAGCTGGAGTTGTTTTTATCAGGCCTGAACGCTAAGGTCACTTTTTCTGCACACCTCACCTGTTCATGGTCTCCCAGTGAAATCAGCTCCAGGGCACGACTCTTATTCTTCTGTAGCTGTATCTCTGTGTCAGTAATATTTCATTATGCACGTTTACAGAAACACTAACGAAATGAAGAGCTGTGGTTTTATCTAAACTCACAGGAAATCAGTTTGTCTTTAGTTTGTCTTTAGTTTTTATCACAACTGTTGATAATTATTAACACAAACTGAGCCTTTAAGAAGTTATCAAGCTCTGATCTCAGCACCAAAATACAGGACATTTCTAGATTGGGGTAATTTTTTGGGCTTAAGTCTTGGTTGTCAAATTGATTGCTGTCCTACGTTGGTTTGTGTTCAGTAACTATTTCTCTAGCAGCACACTTTGCAGGTTAATAAAGATAAAATATTAATAAATTTGCATGTTTATGAGTTTTTGATGCTGTAAAATTAAAAACACGTCAATGTTTTTACTAATTTCATAACAAAGATCCTGCTACGTCATCACCCTGAGACGCTCGCTAGCTGTCGTAGGCAGAAAGACTGATCATTCAACTCCAAACAAAACACTGTGATGACAAAGTGATGCTAAAAACAGATGATAACACCAGTTACATGGGTAATGATACAGCTAAGCTACAAAAAGCTAACATTAAGCTAATGTTACAGTATTCAGAAACTATATTATGTAGCTTCTGAATGCTGTAACCTTAGCTTGTCATAGCTTATTTAGCTAACCTAGCTCCTGAATGCGGCTTAGCTTTGTTCATTGTAGTGAAGTCTGTTTGCTGTGAATCTGTCGCCCTGCTCTGACATCACTGTAGCCACTATTAGCTGTTGCTATAGCAGCGTTAGCTAGATCATCCTAATGAGCAATTTCAAAATACAACCAACAGTTGAAAACGTGGCTAATATTTACGTGGAGTAGCAAAAAATTGGGTGTCTGATAAAAAAATCAGTATCATGGGACATTGTCAAACTCTTTGGTTTCAAGTGAAGTCGTGGTTTGTCTTTGTTTTGAGGGCTGTGTAGCTCTTCACCTTCACCGAATTGGGACACTACTTCACCAGACGTGCACATGAAAAAAACCAATGGCAAAGGAGTAAAAGAGACTTAGCATTGGGGAGTGTGGTAGTAAATACAGTGAGACCGGTAAAAATGTGGAATATGACATGAAATTAAGGAAAGTTGGAATTGACATTGATTTGTAAAAGCTACCAAAAAACCAGGGGTCCATGAACAACGACATGTGGACAGAAATCATCTCCTTACATTTATTTGTTCCTGATTTAAACACCAGGAAAACACACAATGCAAAGTTTGAAAGCTACGAAAGCCTCTATATGATTCAATCATCACGCGCATTCCATTTGTTGTGATATCACTTGTTTTCCACTTGTTGTGACGTCACGTGCATTCCATTTGTTGTGACGTCACCTGCATTCCATTTGTTGTGACGTCACCTGCATTCCATTTGTTGTGACGTCACCTGCATTCCATTTGTTGTGATATCACTTGTTTTCCACTTGTTGTGACGTCACGTGCATTCCATTTGTTGTGACATGACTTGCGCTCCGAGCGTCACATGGTTTTCCGTTGCTATTTAACTGTCTTCCTTGTTGCTTTTGTCCTGTTGGCGTTTTCATAATCTTATTTATCATGGGTCATGGGTGGTCATCGCTGATTGGCGGCCGCGGCAAGCCCTCACGCAAATTCGCGTCAAAAGTTCAATTTTTTCAACTCGAGCTAATTCGCGTCTCCCGCCCAAACGCGTGAACGCTCCAAGGCGAATCGGCGTCTAAAACGCATCTTTGCATTGACTTTGTATGTAATCGCGCAGCAAATTCGCGTTTGGTGTGCCCGTACCATTACAGTGCCACTTAAAACTGAAATTTGTGATTTCTCATGTTCTTAAGATTGTTTGAAGTTGGAAGATTTTTGTAATTTTATAACAAAAAGAAATTAGCTTATAATTCCCCCACAAACACCGTCTGACAGTTATATCACATTACAACCAGAGCCTGGTGAAACTAGTTTAAAAATACATTTTTAAGATGGGACAAAAGTTAGATGAAAGATTATTAGAATATTTAAAAATAACAGCTCATCTCCACTTTTTTATTGGAGTTAGTTTCATCACTTGGCCAAAGTAGACGACTAATGTTATGCTGGGAGAACAGTAAAAGATGCTCCCTGTTGTTTCAGCCTGAAAGAGCCTGGCTCATCAGAGGAAGTCTGTAACCAGCTCAGAGCAGCCGTCTCAGAACGGGGGTTTAGTTTTGTCCAGAAATCCTCAGTTCCTCCAGCTTCCTGTGCAGACCAGCTCTCTGTCCTCCTGTGGCTGCTGCACAAACATCAACACCTCCACCGGAGTCTGTGTGCACTCAGGTGCTGTAGTCGACCTGGTAAAGCCCTGTTTCCCTGCAGCTATAGGTTGCCTACTTCACACTGTACACACACACACACTCACACACTTAGAGGAGCTGCTTTCACGTCAGCTCCTGAGGAAAGGAACTGAGTTCATAAAACACCTTTCACTGTTTTCCTTTGACATTTTGGACTGAGTGTTAAATAACTGGAAGGTCACAGATGCTGAATTATTAAGAGGAGCGTCTCTGAGCGCGGCGTCACCTTATCGCTGTGATTCAGTCACTCTGAGGTCTCTAACACGCCGTACTCCATGTTAATCCAACACTTCACTTTGGATCCGTCAGTGTGTTTGTCCTCTTATCAATACAGGTACAGGGCAGACTGAGGTAAACACACACCAACACACACCGACACACTACCTGTGAGTGTACCGTGGTCGCTCTCCTCTCAAACAGAAATATAAACCAGTCCAGCTCCAAAGTCTTAATAAGGGAGTGAGATAAAAACACGGGCTGTGTAGGTTGTAATTGCCTCGCGCCGGCTGCAGCTCTGATTGCTGCAAAATGCCTCAACTCCAGGGAGACTGTGTGGAAACTCTCCGATTATTGAGGTGGAGAATTATACAACAGCTGCTCAGTTAAAAGAGGACGCTTGTCTCTAATAGTCTGCATCTTAATAAGCACAAACAGCTATGACACAGAACAGTTATTCTGTGAAACGCTCTGCCCTGCAGGGGGGAGCCGGAGAAACAGAGAGGCTTCATGAAGGGAGGAGGGATTTCAGCTAAATCAGCTGAAGACTGAGCTGCAGGAGGCTGCGGGAGGCTGCAGGAGGCTGCAGGAGGCTGCAGGAGGCTGCAGGAGGCTGCAGGAGGCTGCAGGAGGCCCAACGCCACCGAGCTGCATCCGTCAACAGTTTTTACACCGTCTGCGTTTGTCACGTTTGTTGGTGAACGTCGTTGTGATGTTTTTTATATTTGATTCTTTTGGAGCTGTCACACCTGCAGCTCAGAGGATACGTCCGCTTGGCGCTTTTCTTTCATTTCTAATTTTCTGACTCCTGGATTTTAACATTTTTTAAAAACATTTTTTAAAGTTACTCCAATTTTCTCATCTTCTGCTCGTGTATCTTTTCCTCTGGAGACATTTTGCTCTGTATAGAAAATGATTTTAGCTGATACATAAAGCTCATGAGAGCTGAAACAAGAGAAAAAAGAGATTCAGAAACACCTGTTGTTTTTCTCCTCTATACTTTCTTTTCTTTCTTTGTTTTTTTTTAAGTTCTTCAAACACCGACTTACTTGAAAAACCATCTTAAGTAATTAAACAGTCTGTGTTATTTCTCAGTTTTTCTCTCTGCTTATTAGTTTTTGTATCATAAACAGTGTTTTTGTGTCTGAGTTGGGTTGTTTACATGAGTTTTAGGTTCACTAAGTTAGTCGCTGCTCTGAGTCTTGGCTATTTGGTTGAATTAATCGGTTTTTTTTAGGTTGTTGGAGTCACAGTCATACATCCTGTCAAACAGCCGTGTAGGTCTTAGTAAAACTGGAGCTTCAGGGACAAGCAGCAGTTTCACAGGTTAAAAGTTTCTCATTAAATTACTTAGTCCTGCTTTATGCAGTTTTCCCTCTCTGCCATTTTCACTTCCTAACAAACTTGATGAGATTTCAGAGAAAAATTACAGAAGCAAATTCCTCTTGTTCCATTAGCAGTTTTTTTTTTTACTTGTTGCAGCAGTTCAGACCTCATTTTTGTCTTGAAATAACTTAAAACAAGACATTTTTATGGACTGACCAGGTGAAGGTGGCTCATATTTAGCATAATAAAACAATTTTTACTGAAAACAAGACAAAAACACTTGATAAGATTTCAGTTTTTTCAGTAGGAGAAGTTTTCATGCTGTGGCCTTGTAACGCCACATTATGTAATAAAACCCCAACTTGTAATAATATAGTAAATTTTCACTTCATTATGTAATAACGTTGCATTTTGTAATAATCTGTCACATTTTGTAATAAAATTCTTGAACGCAAAATGTAATAAACTCTGCTGCATTACATAAGTTTTTACATATTACATCACTTATTACAAACTGCAGGTTTCCACAGGTAATAACTAGGAACTTATTACATAATGCGGCAAAGTTTATTACATATTACATTCTAGAATTTTATTACAAATTCCGGAGCTATTACATAATGACGTGAAAATGTAATACATTATTACATATTGAGGAGTTATTACCTCTTTGGAAGACACTAGAAACGCCATAACATTCATTTTGCCCATCATGTTATTTATCTATTTAGATTTTTGTCAAAACTTTTCAAACTAAAAAAAAAAAAGACTACTTGTCTTTAAAGTGTCTCTTTTAGTGTGCAATTGTTTTTATGGAGTTTACACTAAAGGAGCATAATCTCTCAGTCTACCTTTTCTGGCCACAAATGTCTACAGTGACTATGTGACAGGGTCACCGTGCTGAAAAAAAATGAGTGGAAATGATAGAAAAATAAATGAACTGAGTAAAGAAAAAAAGTAGGCTTAGTTCATTTTGGGTGCTGATGTAAGTCCCTGTACTGATAGTAGGTGAGGAGTGCAATAAAAATAATGTTAGAAACCAAGGTGATAAAAGGGAGGATGTGGCGTGGGGGAAGAGGTGTGTGTGGAGGACCGGGGAGGTGCCGAGGGAAACAGGGCCGAAGGAACGCGCAGAGAACTGTGGACTAACGGGGGTTAAAGCCAAAAAAAGGAAAAAAAAAACAGTAAATGATCAGTACCGGAAAACTGTTGATTTCATGCGAAAGACGTTAAGCTGTGGTGCCGACTGTGGAGGCTGTTTCCTCTAGTTGTGGACGTCCCCCGCGCGGAAAGGACAAAGGAGCGCGTGGCCGTGGATATTCCTCCCGGACCTGGGTGAGGTCGTTGCTGTTGTTTCTTTTTCAAAGTTTTTTCCTGGTATACCAGAGTTTTAATTTTGATCGATCCTTTTTTTTTTTTGGCTGGACTATTTTTCCTTTATTTTGTGACTTTGTTTTCAAGAGCCCAAACCTTCGGGGCAGGAGGCGAAGGAGGACTTTTTTTTGGGTTAAGAATAAGGGAAAAAAAAAACTCTTGTACATTGGACATTTTTAGGTGAAAGTTTGTTTTTCGTTGGAGGGTTCTTTGGGGATATTTTCTGTTTCTTGAAGTCTAGGTTTTGAGGGTTATTTTGTGTTTCTTTTTAATTTTTTTTATGACGGAGACGCCCGCTGTCGTGTGTGCTGTCGCGGGCGGTAAAGAAGCGTCCTGGAGTGAAGGGTTTTTGTATTTTTTGGTTTATAATGATTTGGGGTCGTGCTATTTAGTTGCTTAAAAAAACGGGAGGGGTTATAGGATTATTTTCAGAGTTTGTGTAAATAAAAAAGAGAGTTATCTTACACTATTATCGCCCAACGAGTCCCCCTTTTTTTCCGATGTAATGCGAGGTTATGGACTGAGCGTTACAACTATACGGTTATTACAGGGTCAGAGTTTTAGAAACTGAATCTTTTGATTGTCTTGTAATTAACCGCTGGAACTGTCAGAGATGGCAGCATTTTATTGGAGCCTGTTTTGCACAACAGAAAAAGTATAAACAGAAAAATAAAATGTGGAGAGAGTTTAAAGGAACTGTTTGAAATGTTGAGGATGATGATGGTTGATCGGAGCTTGGGGATCCTGCGAACTATAGATGGAGTGAGTCAGATGCTGATGCTATGTCAGAGATAAATGTGTAATCAAACATGTTCCAACATAATGTGGGTATTATTTCATTTTTATAGAGATATTATTAAACAGAAGATGACAGATCGTAATGTTTCTACGCTGGTGGTCAGAATGACTGCTCATGGCGGTTCTAGTAGGAAAACAACGACAACCTTTTGCAGAAAGCAGGGAGGTGAGGATATGATTTATTTTAGCTGAATTAAAAGAAATAAAACAGTAATAAAAACTTTCTTAACTCTGAATTTACACCATTAAGCTCCAAAAAGGTGAAACTTGGTGCTGTATCTGATCCTGCCCAGGCAGCATCTGCATTTGTTTAAACTGTTTGTGTTGAGCATCAGAAATTAAATCCTGTTTATCTCTGAGGTTTTTCACCAAGCGAAGCCCTGGTTGTAGCTTCTTCGTCTGAAACAAGTACTGCACCAAAAAATGTCCGTCTGTCAGCGAATCCTGCTTCAGAATCAGCCACGAGGAACAAACAAGATGTAAAAGAAAATGACCTTAAAACTCCTCCTGTTTGCTGACGACGACGCTCTGCTAAACTCTACATACAGAGCTTTAAACAGAAACACAGACTCAGCTTTTTTCTATTAAAATCAACCTGAACAGCCTCAAAAATTCAGTCTAAAGAAACAAAGATCGTTTTGATAAATTCAATTTACTGTTGGCCGTAAAGAGGAATCAGAGCGACTTGGTTGTGGTGTCTTTCCTGGGATATGTTTCAGATATTTGTTTGTTTTCAGACTCAGAATGAATAACTTCTGCAGATTTAAAGAGTGAAGGCTTTGTTATGAACAGAGGCTGCTCTCCTCTTGTTTTTATTATGAGTGTTTTTTGACCTTGGTGCTGAACTGATGCACACGACTGCACTTACAGGGATTAATGAAGCTGTGTTAAAGTGAATTGTATTTTGTGTGTGTGTGTGTGTGTTCTTCCTTTTCATCTATAATCATATCATCCTATAGCCTCACACACAGAAACCTTACTCAGCAGAGCGTCAGACGTCCAGCTCCCTGAGTCTGTGTGTGTGTGAGGAGCAGAAATGTTTGAGGACAGATGCTGCTTCTTACACATTAAATGAACATTTTGAGGGAGAAGAAAAGGAGGAGAAGTACGCTGAGGAGTGAATCTTACATTATTTATTTTAACCAAGCTTGCATGTAATGACTTTTCTAATGTGAGTGTGATTAAAGTACCTCAGACCGTCTCAGACCGTCTCCTCCTTCAGAGCTTCAGAGGCCTCCTGCGTAATGACCCTGATCATTACATCAGTCAGATGCTTCGCCCTCAAACCTCTGGGTGGAATAAAAATATATGAATGTGTAGTTGAAAAATATATGAATGTGTAGTTGGTAGCATTTTCTGCACATATAACTTCCACTATCATTGCTATGCTGATGACACACAGCTTTACGTCCCAGTTAAACCTGAAGATCATCCCAGCATGAAGTGTCTCGCTAACTGTCCAGCCGAGATAAAACCACAGATGTCAGTCAACTTTATAAAACTTAATGAAACTAAAACTCAAATACTTGTTGAAACCTCAGGTCCTGAGCTTTGAGCCTCTGGCTGCCTGTTGCTTTCAGGACTGATTTTAAGATTCGTCTAATCTCATTTAAGGCCCAGCACCTCACTTTATTTCTGAGCTTTTAACCCCATATGTACCTTAACG
Source organism: Halichoeres trimaculatus (assembly GCF_033239565.1). Classification (NCBI taxonomy): domain Eukaryota; kingdom Metazoa; phylum Chordata; class Actinopteri; order Labriformes; family Labridae; genus Halichoeres; species Halichoeres trimaculatus. The sequence goes on along the minus strand of NW_027437181.1, from coordinate 2,005,183 downwards.
CAGTCTGAGATCCTCTGGCAGGGCTCTACTCGCTGCTTCAAGGTCTAAACCAGGGGTCTGCAACCTTCACTTTCATAATAGCCATTTTTCCTCAGCTCACCTGGATTAAAGTCATTCAGGAGCCACAAAATTTACTTTATCTTCAAAAGAAAGAGACTTTAAAGTGCATAAATTCTAAACATGTTAAAATCTAGTGATAAATTATCTAAAAAAAAAAAGTTCTTCAAATAAATAAAATTGGACATGTGATGTCTCAGTTTTTGTTTTTTTTTTCAAGAAATTGCACAAAGTTGCACAATTTTACAAAAAAAAAAATACAAATACACTGAATTTTTAAAATTTGCAAAAAAAATTTGCAAAAATTAAAAAATATGAAATTTCAAAAAAATGCAAGAATGTGAAAAAATGAATCAAATTAAAAAAAATAGCCAAATTTCATTTCTTTAATTTAGAAATTTGCAAGAATTAAAAAAAAAAATGCAAAAATGTCAATTTTGAATTTCAAAAAAAAAAGAAAAAATTAAAAACAAATTAAAACAAATAATAATCAAATTAAAGGAATTGGCAAGTTTTATTTTTTATTTCAAAAAATTGCAAGAATTAAAAAAATGGAAAAATTGCTGAAATGTCAATTTTTTGAATTTTAAAAAAAAGGAAAAAAATAAAAAAGGAATCAAATTTGAAAAAATGATGATTTTTTTTTTAATTTTTAAAAAATTTCAAGAAATCAAAATAGTAGAAAATTTTCAAAACTGTCAATTTTGAATTTTGAAAAATTAAAAAAAAAAAGTTTCGAAAATTCTTGAATCTGATAACATAATTCCATTCATTCACTCAACCAATCATTTCTTATCTATGCTAATGTTTTGCCAGATATTAAGCATTTATATAAAGTTTTCAGTTAAATAATCCATCCACACAGAATTAAAATCTCTATTTTCTTCCAGATCTTCCAGTCTTTTTGAGGTGAAGTAGAGCGGTGGCAGGCTTTATTGGCAGATGGGATGAAGATTTAGTTCAACTAAATGTTAACGCAGGATTTTATTTAGTGTCAGTGTCTTTAATCATCAATACCCTCTTTAAGAAAAATTAAATAAAATTATTTCAATATTTTTTTAAGCAACCAGGAGCCACTGCAAAAGAGTCAGAGCTGCATGAGGCTCTAGAGCCGCAGAGCTCAGACTTTTACAGAAGACCTATTTTTACAGAAAAGCTTTTATTTTGTGTTTTTTTCTTATTTAAATCTTGTTTTTATTGTTTTTGTTTCTATTGATTTCATTAATTGCTTGCCTGCTTGTCTTATTTGTTTTTATGTTATGTGAACACTAAGTCTTTCCTGTTTCCTGTCTGCTCTGCAGTGCTGCCAGTTAAAGGAGAGGGAGCCCCCCCCACCCCAAACCACCCCCCCACATATCTGGAAACTGCAGACAACAAGCAAAACAAAGGGACTGGACGTCTTGAGCACAAGAGGAGACGATAAAAGCAACAACAGAACAGGACTCGGCTTTAGGACGAGCAGGGACGCCAGCGGTAAACAGACCCACCCTGGACGGGTTCACTGAGACCGGGACCGGGTAGAAGACCCAGTAGGTGGTGGCCCAAAGTGATTGCCTTAATAACTACACATTAACAGATGTATGAAGCGCCGAAACTAAGAGACTTATAAGTACAAAGATGTTTTATTTACATGTGAAAAAAGTGTCTTGTAAGGAACAGATGTGAATATTTTACTATGATAGAGATCCTGTTTGGTTGTAACGTCGACATAATGTTTTAGTTGGGTCGGCTTTGTAGGTGTCATTGGTTCCTAAACGGTGAGTTTGCTCTCTGCTCGTGTGCAGGCAGCAGTGCCACTTAATCTATTTTTATCTTGTTTCATATTGTCAACCAAACAAGGCTGGCCCGAGTCGCTCACTCAGACGCTGGCAACAAACTCTCAAATTCATATCGTGTCATAACACATGAAAATCCTCATTCAGGAAGTGAGTGGAGAGGAGAGGGGGGGAGATATACGAGACCGACGTGGACTGGCTCAACGCTACACACTGAGATACATCAGACGAATATCCTCTTACATTAAGATCCACGCACACTTAAGCAAAGATGTCAGGCACATAAACACCGTCATAAATATCTGCCACACTCACTTTCTATCACAGAGACAGCAGATGAAGCTCGCCAGGCGCTCGCCGCGCTCTCAGCGGGCTCCCGCCAGGCGCTCGCCGCCCCCGAGGATCATCTGCGTAGGGACAAAATACCTTCGGTTTTTTTCTCAGATGCAAATTTAGAGCTGACCAGCTGCTTTGTTGATCTGTTTTCACTTTGAATTAACTGTATGCAAAAGTAACATGGACGTGTGTTCTCTATTTTTTTAAACCTAGCCTTGATAATTACATAACCAAAGGTGAAACCCTGAATCTATTGTATGTCGTGGACTTCTGGAACATGTTGTGAAATAGATGCACACTGAATAGGAAAAAAATGTACATAGCAGACATTTATACTTGTGTGTCCTAAGACGTGTTGCAGGTAGAGTAATCTGAGACTTTTTACTTTCTTTGACTGTTACGACCATCATCATCATCATCATCATCATCTGTGTTTGCTTTGTCCTCACTCAAACGATCATGTTGATCTTCATCGTCGGGTATTTGGCAGTATTTTTCTTCCTGTCTTTTGTTGGTTTTACTTGTTTAATTTATTTTTCTTTGACAAACTGGCCATTAAAAACCCACTGAGTCATTTATTTCCAAACACGCTGATGTCGCTTGTGCAGCTTTGTCCGTCACATTCTGTTTCCTCTCTCCTCACAGACGTAAAGTGAAACGTCCTCTGACACGCCAGGCTTGGTTTTTTATATTTCAGCCGTTTTAACTACATTTAGATGAACAAGCATCCCTTACAGGCACTTAAAGCATCAACTTTGAGCTCTGGGCGTTTTTTTTTTCTGTCTCTATTACGGAAAATCCAAAGTTCACATTCTTCCTCTTTTTTCCCAAAAATCATATCTGTAATTACCTCAATAATAGAATCCCTCAGACGAGCTGTTTACTGAATTTTACTGATATTTCTTTGTTTCGGGAAAACTTGTAAACACAACCCAGCCACAATATTTTAAAAAAAGATGTCAAAAGTTGACTTTGGAAATCTTTACGGAGAGTCTGCTTTCACTGGCAGGGAGTGGATACTAATTACGTTCTTCTTTTCTGAGGTTCAAAAGTCTGACCAGAAATACAGCCAAGTTTGGGGGTTGTCAATCAGCAGTGTGGTTTCTCTTAAGAGGACTTTCATATCAGGAGGACGGGAGGTAAAGACGGATTAGGCCAAAGGAAACAGAGCGCTGAGGAGCTGAAGGAAAGTGGATTAAATGTCAGGTTGTAGCGTTTACTTTTGTGTTTGAGGTAAAGACAAGAAAAGAAAAGTGAAAATTAAATCCCTTTCTTTATTTTAAAGTTCAGAAATCCACCCCTGGATGGAAAAATAAAAGTTAAATATAAAACACAGGACAACAGAGAAAGTCTTTAAAGGCGCCAGTGTGTTTCTGGAATTAAGACTCTGTTTCCCATGAGCACTAGCACCCACGGAATCTTGAGTTGTCAGTTGTCAGTTTGTACCGTAGTTTAGTAACCGGCTATATTTAGCTCTACTCACAGCCTGGTGCTCTGAAACGTGTCCATAGACTGTAAAAAAATGGACTTCCAAAGTGAGGTCTCCACAGACACTGCTCCCCCTGGTGGCTGGCTGCAGTATAGGTCAAAAAATCCATCTCCCCAGTCATTCCAGATGGGCTGTGGTCAAACTTTAAAAAATTAATCCACCTGGTAGAAACGTTTCTCACATCTGATTGTTGTGGTGATTTGAAGATATCATTTGGCTGCCTTGTATTCAAGTCCTCTTTTTTCTGAAAAGTTTCGTTTTCATTAGTTATAAGAGGTTAAAAACGAGGCTATACGTCGCGTTTAACGATGATTGACAGCTGACGTTCTCGTGTATTTTTTTCGGGGATTGCAAAATATGTCTGGAGTTAGAGTCAAGAAGTGATTAGACTCTCAAAAGAAAAAAATGATAATTATTTTAGTGAATCCTGGTTCTGTCCTACCAGAACTCATCTACCAACTCCAACCTCACCAAGCAGAGCTAACGTAACCTGGCTCTTCATTTTATTGATAGACTCTCAAGTTTGAACAGACCACTGCAGAATAACTGCTGACTGTGGGTTGGAGACAACATTAGCACAAACACATTAACCTGGGTTTTAGCCTTTAGCTCGTGCTCTATCTCTCTCCTGTTCATCTTTCTTCTGCTCTGACCTCCTTTTACTTTTAGCTTTACTTTTAGTGAGAAAAAGAATTCAGAAATAAACTTTTTTGACGCTGAAATCCCATTTCAAATCATGGATTATGATCATGTGTATTTATAAAAGTGAAACTTTTTCAAGATCATTTAGAACATGTGTCAATCTCCCAAATTTGGCCCAGCACCAAAGTGTTTGAATAGAGTGGAGCGCCAAATTTTCAAAACAGCACAAAGCTGTTTTTTTTATTTATTTATTTTTTATTTTAATAAATGGGGAAGTCTACAATTTCATTTAGCAGACGCTTTTAGACAAAAGGGAAACCTAGTTAGTGCAACAAAGCGCTACAAGTTATTCGGCTGCAGGAGCTGCCATTAAGGCCAGGATTTCTTTTTTCTTTTGTTTTTTAAATAATATAGAAAAATCTAGTTAACAAACCACATTTAATTGCATCAACAATATACTTTGGGTTGGAGTGGGGCACCTTCCCGCTCAATTTCTACTCATTTCTGTTCACGACAAGAGTCCGTTGCATTCCCAAACCCGGGCCAAATTCAACTCTCAACTCAACTCAACTTTATTTATAAAACACTTTAAAACAACCTCAGTTGAAACAGAGAGCTGTACATAAAAGTAGTGCAGGAATAAATAAGTAAATAAAACAAAAAATCATTGAAACAAAGGTGCACATAGTAAAATAAATTGTGACATTGATCTAGAAATAATTCAAAACAATTAATAAAAACTAAAACAACCATAAAAAACATGAGCAGAGTCTCAAGCTGGGTTAAAAATCAGTATCCGAGTACAAATATTTCATGACTTCCCACCTATTTGTGGTCTAAGGCTTCAATTAAAGAGAAGTTAAACATGCAGGCACATATTTTTGGTGTGGGTAGCCTGTGAGACCTTAAAGAATCTGATCCTCTAATTATAGATAAATAAAAAGGGTAAATTGCGTTTCCCGCAATATCTTGGAATTGAGAAATAAAACAATGATCCTGAAATGTCCAGGAAGAGAAAAGTTAATGAGGTTGAAGCTGTTTCAGGAAACATAATCTACGTCGGCATTTTGACGCCAAACACGGAGCCAAGTACACCAAAGTGAGCCTTCAAGAAAGGATATGTTCAAGAAAGCCACGACCAAAAACAACACGGCAGAGAAAGCTGTAGTTGAAGCAGTAGTTGCATTTATTTCACATCACATTTAGCGACATTTAGCTAGATTTTATACTGTCTTACTGTTACATCTGGGCCTTTGAGGGAAGCCACGATGCTGATGTGGCCCTCGGTGAAAATGAATTTGACGCCCCTGACTTAGAAAATCCTCACAGAGCCTTTAAACTAATGATCACTTTCTTTCTGCACAGATAAGGATGAAAGATGATAGCGCTTAAAAACAGGGCAACAGCAAAGCATGAAGACACTCGTTGGCTAACGCTCATCATCTCAATATTTGACGTTTCTTGTGGTGAAAATTTCAGTCAGTAGAAAAAAAAATCTCATAAATGAAGATAAAACATGTTATTTTGAGAGTTTCAAAGGTGCAAAGAGGCAGATTGTGTCACGTGAACAGCTGTTCCTGTTTCCCGGTCTGAAATCGAAGCAGATCAGAAGCCGACTGTCGCAGCTCACTTCATTTCCTGACACATGACGGAGATGGATGGTCTTAACTGACTCTCTCAGGCTGACTGTTTATTCCTCCAACATGTTGACTCATTGTTTCAGAGCTGGATTAATAATAAATATAACCCGTCAGTGAAGATCTATTTTCAGAGGTGATTTTTATCGCTCTAATCTCGTCAGATTATCGGCCCAAAGCGTGAGCCGCTCCTAATCTGACTGAGCGCGGCGGCAGAGGCCTGAGGTGGGAACCTGCGACGGGTCAGGTGGACTCTGCCTTCAGCTGTCAGACTCAAAGAGCCCAGACGTTTCTCGCCCAGACGCTGAATCCTCAAACAGCCAGGAGCTGCAGCTGCAACAATAGTGATAAATTTACCGGAGACAAATTAATCACGGCGGTGATATGTGAGCTACAGCGGGGTATTATCGCAGAGCCGTACAAAAGAGGCTAAGCCAAAGACTAATACGCCTACAGGTTAATGGAGACAACAAGAAGCGGATCAGCATGAGAAGTGAGCCTCCGGGGCCACCGTATCCAATCAAGCAGAGCAAACAGGCACCAGAGGACGCTGCAGAAAATAGTCTCTAACCCATTTCCTCAATCTATGAATTCAAACTCTTCATTTGGTCTCAGGCTGCAATTATGTCAAGCTGCACTGATAGGGTGTCCTCGCTTAAATACGCTGTCATCAGGAGATCAGCCGAGGCCCAGAGGAGGGAGGAGGTGCACTGTCGGATCTCAAGCAACAAGATAATAAAGGCCCATGGGCAGGTTTGATGGAGATTAGATTTTACAGGGAAAAATAATTCATCCACATGATCAGAGGTCTGCAACCTTTACTGTCACAGGGGCCGCTTTCAGCTCGCTTGGATCAAAGTCATTCAGGAGCCACAAAATCTTCTTATTCAAGATTATTAAGTGTCAAAAGTTCAATACATAGTTAAGATTCAGTGAATAAAAATCCAAACCAATAGTTTTTTTTTGGAATTAATTAAATTGTCATTGTGATGTCTTAGTTTTTGATTTTGACTCGATTTGGAATATGTAAAAAAATAAAAAGAAACAAAGAAAGAAAGAAGGAAAAAAAATTCTGGTAAAAATAAATTTAAAAATAAGCCAAAATTTTCAAAAATTTCACAGAATTTCTGAAATTCCCACAAATATTGAAAAAAATTGCAGCTTCAAAAATTTTCCAAAAAATGTGGAAATTTCCAAAAATTTGCAAAAAAAAAAAAAAAAAGAAAGAAAGAAACAAAGACAGAAAGAAAGAAACTTAAAATAAATAAATAAATAAATAAAATAAGCCAAAAGTTTAAAAAAAATCACAGAATTTCTGAAATTCTAAATATTTACAAATCTTAAAAAAAAATTGCGGCTTCAAAAATTTTCAAAAAATTTGGAAACTTCCAAAAATTTGCAAAAAAAAGAAAGAAATTAAAAAAAACAAAAAAAATATTTTTAAATAAGCCAAAAGTTTAAAAGATTTCACAAAATTTTTGAAATTCCAAGCATTTCCAAATATTAAAAAAATCATTGCGACTTTAAAAATTTAAAACAATTTGGAACCTTCGAAAATTTGCAGAAATTATTTTTCAAAAAAATCTAAAAATTTTGAATTTAAAAATGAGGCAGTATTTCCTCAAATTGGCTCAAAAAAATGTTTGATTTCCAAGAATTTTTAAATATTAAAAAAATAAATGAAAATTCAAAATGTTCAAAAAGTTTGGAAACTCCAAAAATTGAATTAAAAAAAAAAATCTTGAATTTGATTTCCAAAATTTATTTTTTTTCTCAGAAATTTAAAAAGTTGAAAAGATTTCAAATTTTTGCATTTATAAAACTTGCACAAATTTGAAAAATCACAAGAATTTAAAAACTGAATTTTTCAAAAAATTGCACAAAACCTTTATAGAGTTTGAAATCTTTAAAAAAAAAATTGAAAATTCCTTATAAATTTCCAAAAAAAACACTTGAATTTCATAACATATGCTTGTAATTTTGCCCAACTTATTGCTCTTTGAGGTTTGCTAATTTCTTGCCACATATTAATCCTGTTTATTAAGCCGGCACACAGTTTGCAGACCCTACACATTTGGGAGCTGAACAATCAGGGCCATAATCCACAGATATCCACACAGATATTCATCCAGAGGTCGTCCAGGACCGAACCAGGAGTCATCCTCAGCGGTGGTACATGCTGCTGCTGTGGATGCTGGGTTTACCTGCAGGAATAACTTTGTTTAAAAAGCTTTTAGAGGTGTTAGCAGTTTGTTTGTTGAGATTAGATAACACACGGAACAAGAGGAAAGAGAAAACTTTAATCCCAATCTCCTCCACAGAGAAAAGCTCAGCACATGATGCATTTACCAACCAGAGGAGGAAGGAGATTCACCTGGCACGGGCTGAGCATTTTCTGTGAAACAACTCAAATTCATTAAGCAATCTGAAAGAAAACTCTTGTTGGGGATTGATTTCACATTAAGAAGTGTGAGAAACAGCTTTTTTGTTCAGGTTCACATATTTCTGAGGTCTTAAGAGATCCGTAACGATGCAGCCAAGATTAACTCTAAAGATGGATGCGTCTCCTGATCAATGACGTAAGGATTTTTACAAGAAAAAAACAAAGCAAAATGTCCTCGAAACTAAAGCCAAGCAAAACAACAGCCTGGTGTTTACCAGACTTACTGATGCGTGCAGTAAATCTGGTCTCAGCGTTGCCAGATTTGGCTGAAGTGAATCCACGCTTTCAGATCCTGGAGCCTGCCTCGTGTTTACCAGCCGAACCAGAAGCTTCTGCTTTTTCTGCTCCTCAGGTTTATTTTAATTTTGCCTCATCCTGTCAGAGCCCAAACCTAACATAATAAAAAAAAAGAGTGTGTGTGAGGCCGTCTGCGATAGAATGAGATATCATTTGTTTTTACTGATAATCTGCGCTCAGTCGTTCAGTCTCAGAAGAGAAGAGGAGCTGTTTCATTTCTATAAAATCTCCCTGTTCCCGTCGACATGGCCTCCAGTCAGACTGATTTCAGAGACTGAGGAGGGTTGAATATTCCCAAACCAATCACCACAAACCAACCTGCTTTCTCTATCTACACTGAGTCATAGACATGTCACACAGGGACTCTGCAAATTGGTGCAGTTTAAAGGACGAGATCACGATTTTTAGTCTCTAAGCTGCAAAATTTCCCTTTTCTTTAATTTTTAAGAAATCATGTTTTTGTGAATGACTGGCTGGTTATTACTTTGGATATTAGATGAAAAGAAGAAGAGTCTGCAGCTCCTATTTCTCCTTCGTATCTTAATTAACAGCTATGGAAGAGGATTGGGGCCATTTTTGATTGAGAAAATAATTTTTGGCAGGTCAATATTAAAGTCCAAATGATAGAAATAAAATCTAAATGACGAGAAATAAAGTCAGAATTATGAAAATAGAGTCAAAATTATAAATAAAGTTGAAAAAAAATTCAAGATTAAAGTCAAAATTTTAAGATTGAAGTCGAAATTATGAAATTTAAGTCAAAATGACAAGAAGAAAGATGAAATGACGGGGGTAAAGTCAAAATGTTTAGATTAAAATGTCGAGATTACAGTGGAAATGTTGAGATAAAAGTCCAAATAATGTTAAAAAAAATCTATTTCAAAATTATTTTTTTAGGTTATTTTTTCCCTTGTTTTTATGACTTTAATCTTAAAATTTCAACTTTAATTTTAAATTATTTTTTGACTCTATTCTCATTATTTCTACTTTTAACCTCGACCTGCCCTAAATTGTTCTCTCTATTAAAATTGGCCCTAATCCTCTTCCGTAGATCTGCTCTGTCTATTAATGGCACGTGGCAGTTTGTGCTTGCTTAATGCTAATGTTTATGGGAAATTGCATTGATATGCTATCAGTTAGCATACATTGGTATAACTTTGGCTTCAGAATTTCCAATTTTCATCATGGAAACATCTCAGTTCGTCAGTATTCAAAAATACTGAAACCCCAAAATGTGAAATACTCACAGGTAAATGAAAGAAAATTCATAACTACGTCAAGGTTCCAAACAACTTAAACTATTGTTGAGGCACTAGATGTCCTACTTCAGACGATAACATGACAGAACATTATTCTCTCTATTAAAATTGGCCCTAATCCTCTTCTGTAGTTTGGAGTTTTAATGCAGTTTCACTACCTAACTTCCTGTCACGCTAGATCTGGTCTGTCCAAACTGACGCGCGGCTGCTCCAGCTTCTGTTCCCAGCAGAGCAGCGTGAGTGTAGGTTTACTCTCTGACTCAAACAGAAATCCATAAGATCTATCTATTAATCTATCTAGCTGGGACTGAGCAGAGACAGATTGGAGATGCTGGGGTATTTAGCCGTGACCTCTAGTCTGAAAGTCTGAAGCCTGTGTGGAAGTGCTGAAAACTGCAGTTCTTCAAGTGTCCACTTGGGGCTGGCTGGAGAATCGCTGACAACCACACACACACTGATACAAAAAGTGTTTTGTTTTCCAGCAAAAAGTAACATATTTACAGCTTGATACAAAACAAATTAATCTGAATTAGCCCATTCTCTGTCGACTCTCTTTATAAGGGTGAATTTTTTATAACTTGTTATTAAAACTACGAGTTTTACTCATGTAAGGCCACGGCTGACTTGACAAAGAGGTGGGCATCCTGTAGCTAGCTTCTTCTACAGCAAAGGAAATACAACTAAGCTAGTCTGAGTTCAACATTACCAACATGACTCCAACGATGACAGGCTTCAAAACTCTCCATTAGAAGTGAATGGGTGACATCACAAACACTGTACACCTGTATCACAGCAAGTTAACTGGCTCACCAGAAATTTCTCCTCTGAACAAACCGAAGCGTTAGCAAGAGATGCCCCTCTCCGTTCAATCTGCCCAGTCACATGATTCAGAGCTAAACTGCGTGTGAAGCTGCCTTTATCTGGAAACACTGACGTGTGTGATGACATTTTTTTCATGTGTACGATTTGTTTGAACTAATCTAAATTTTAAATGTTGTGATCCTCAAGAACCAAGTGTCAGCTTTAAAAACCAACAACCAGACTAAGCTCTGTATCTTAACCTTACAACCCCGCAGCACTGCAGACACATCCCGTCCTCATGGCTCAGTTTGATCCAACACACACACACACACACACACATTCACACACACAGAAAATAATAGAAAGGCAGAGTCAGAGGCTGAAGCTCGCGGTGTTTACTGTAACACCCTGACGCCGTGTCAGATAACAGGAGGACCGTTCAGTGTCTTAATCTCCTTATGAACAAGGTGGCTCATGAAAGGCTCTGCAGAACGCTTGAACTGTGACGCACTTTGTGTTTGTTTACGGTTCATTCTGGATATTCTGTGACGGACTGGATTTGCTGCTGCTGCATCGTCTGTCTGCTGCAGAACAGTATTAGAGCTCTTTCCTCAACACACAGTACGGCGTTTGCTTAGTCATATCTGCATTAAGGAAACTGTGTCTCACACACCTGCAACGTAAATTGATTATGATGATGTTAGCATAGCGCTAAAATTACTGGGTCATTAACAGGTTTACCTCAATCTGGAAACACTCGATGGTCACTGCTTCCTGTTGTCGTTTAAAGTGAGACAGACTTTGTTTCATAGATTGAACATCAGCTAATTTTATTGGTGTCAATTAAAAACATCTTTCATTTTCTGGCTTACAGTGTGCTAAAGCAACAATATGAATGGAATAGGGCTAACTTGATGCTAACGTATATGGGAAATTGCATAGATATGTTAGCAGTTAGCATACAGTGGTATAACTTTGGCTTCAGTTTCCAACCTTCATCATGGAAACAAATCACAGTTAGTCTTTATCAAAAATACTGGAAACCCCAAATGTAAAAAACTCACAAGTTAATGAAAGATTAGTTACGCACAGGCTCATGGTTTCTTCATAACTACAGCAAGGTTCCAAACAACTTAAACTATTGCTATAACCACTGTGAGACACTAGAGGGCCTACTTTAGTCAATCAAGGTAAATGAAAGAACAGTAAGTTGCAGGCTTATGGCTGGCTGCATAACTATGGCAAGGTTCCAAACAAGTTAAACTATTGCTAAAACCACTTAGTGGCACTAGAAGGCCTACATCAGTCAATAACATAACAAAAAAATACATTTATATCACGCTGCAGTTTTGTGCTAGCTTGATGCTAATGTTTATGGGAAATTGCATTAATATGCCAGCAGTTAGCATACATCGGTATAACTTTGGTTTCAGAATTTCAAATTTCTTAATGGAATCATCTCACAACTACTCTTCATTAAAAAATGGAAACTCCAAATAACAATTACTCAAAAGTAAATGAAAGAAAAGTTAGGTGCTGGCGCATGGCTGCTTTATAACTACGACAAGGTTCCAAACAACTTTAACTTTTGCTTGCAAAACCACTTTGAGACACTTGATGGCCTACTTCAGTCATTAACAAAAATAAATATTAATGTCACGTGGCAGTTTGTGCTAGCTTGATGCTAACATATATAAGAAATTGCATGGAGATGCTAGCAGTTAGCGAACAGTGGTATAACTTTGGCTTCAGAATTTTTCAACTTCCATCAGGGAAACATCTCAAAGTTAGTCCTTCAAAAAATACTTAAAACCCAAAATGTCAAAATTCTCACAGGTAAATGAAAGAAAAGTTACGCATAGGCTCATGGCTACTTCATAACTACAGCAAGGTTCCAAACAACTTAAATTACTGGCTTCAGAATCACCAACTTTCATCATGGAAACATCTCACTACTATTCATTATATAAAAAAAACCTGAAAACCCCACATGTCAAAAACTCACAAGTGAATGAAAGAAAAGTTTGTTGCAGGCTCATTGCTGACTTCATAACAACAGCAGGGTTTCAAACAACTTAAACTATTGCTATCACCACTCTAAGATACTAGATGGCCCACTTCAGTCAATAATATAATAAACCAATACATTAATGTCATACAGCAGTTTGTGCTGCTTGATGCTAACATATGAGAAATTGCATTGATATGCTAGCAGTTAGCATACATTGGTATAACTTTGGCCTCAAAATTTTTCAACTTCCATCACAGAAACATCTCAGAGTTAGTCTTTGTCAAAAATAACTGAAAACCTAAATGTCAAATACTCACAGGTAAATGAAATAACAGTCATAACTACGTCAAGGTTCCAAACAACTTAAACTATTGTTATAACTACTCTGAGACTCTAGATGGCCCACTTCAGTCAATAACAAGACGTGATGTGTGATTTTTATTCATTTCTGTATATTTACAACCATTGATACCCAGATCCAGTGACTAATTTCATATTTTTTTTCATTTTAAACTTATTTGATGAGGGAATCAATAAAGAATCGGATTGATAAGCAGAATCAATAACATTCGTATCAATGAAATCTTATCAAGAGCCATCCCTATAGGAACAAAATTGGGGTTTTATCTGATATAAAACCATGAAAACACAAAGTGTTTGATCTGTTTTCTACATTTCTTTAACATTAGACTCCTGGAGGCAACTAAACCAGGATCACACCAGTATCAGGGGTGGGAGATTCTTTTAGGAAACAGAAAGATGAGCACATAGGAAGCCTCACTTTCCACACACCAGCTAAATAAAGTTTCTTTAGCCTTTTTTTTGTAGTTTTGTCTATTTTTGTAGTGGCTTGTCTTTGGTGTTGCTGTTTAGGGGGTTGAAAAGTTTGGGAATCCCTTTGCTAGCTTTCTAAAACGTCCATCGTATTCATATTTTAAGAGGTCACATGTTTGGTGTAGGCAGACCTGTACATATCAGAGGTCAACAGAGGTCATCGGAGGTCATTTCTTCTCTTTTCCAGTCAGTGCTGCTCCACTTTCCTTCACTAAAACATCGCTGCCAGCTCCAGGATGATTTTCTGGCTGCAGCTGCCGACCTCTCTAAGAGTCTCAGCGAGGACTCAGATATAATCACACAGTAATTACACCAGCCCCCGTTCATTAAACTATTGGGTATTCAGATGTGAGGTTCAAAGTACATGAACTGAATGAGATTTCAGAATCATTTTAATTAATATTTCCACTTTAATTTTTTATTTTTTTGAAGCACAGATCACATCCTCTGTCCGCAGACGGGGATAGTTTGATGTCAAAGGTTTGTAGGAAAAATCTACAAGAATTAAATCCCAGACATTGTTCCTCTGAAAACAAATGCTGCTTGATGTTTTATCTGTTAGCGATTAAAGGTTCAATCCCCAACGCCCTGAAAGCTCAACTCACAAAAAAAGAAAGATCTCAGGTTAAACATCCCACTGACACTCTTGAATAAGCTCTTTAGAGATAAATGAAATATCTGAGGCTGTGTTTTCAAGCCGAAATGGACCTAATACCATGTTAGCATATCTTTTGTCACTTTGTGTGTCAGTCGTTTTTCCCCTTAACGAGCGTCCTCCAAAAGTCTCTGCATGTGTGTGTAATTTAGGCTGTCACGCAGTGTGTAATTTGCCTTTTTTTGTTTCATCAGTCTACGTTTCTGAGCGTCTTTGTCCTCACAGGTGTCTGTGGTTTCTCACTTCACTGCACCAGAGCTCGATGAAGGAAAAAGAGACGTACGCAAACAAAGACAAAACACACACGAGTTAATGTCTCTGGATGTGGATTTGACGAGACGAGCGCTGGGAATCAAACCTTTAGTTTTCAGGTGTCTATGCAAGCCAGAGCAGTTTGGTCAGCCAAGGCCACGGTCACATTAACATGGAGGTTATGATCCAGATCACCCACACCAGTCCTTCTGGTCTCCACAGAGAGGGGAGCTGATGTCAAACTGGGACAGTAGCTGTTAAAGGGTTCGTCTTACCTGTGCTTATCACCCAAACTCTTCATTTGCCTTGTCACTCATCACCACAGGAGGGAAAACTGAGGTCAAACACGAACGTGACGAACTATAAACGAACATGTAAAATATTTCTACAGTTCAGGTGTTGAGAAATATCCATGTGAGTTATGGCCAGCCTTGCTTTTCTTCTGCATGACGCTTTGTTTTGAGAAAAATGCATCCTAACCCGAGGTATGTTTGTGTTCTTTCCTGAGGGTGCTCCTCTCCTTCTCTTTCTCTCTGTATCTCTGGAGCTCATCACTTCTTACCTTAACTCTCCCTCTTTGTTTTTCCTTTTGTTCCTTTTTGTTTTTGTTTTTCTTTTATTTTTTGGTAAACCTTCCAGCTTCTGGATTTTCTACATTCATAACATTTTGTAGACAGCAATATGAGATGTGATTGAAAATGGAATATGTGCAATGTTGACTAAAGAAAAATATAATATATTCAATAAAAATTCAGAAAACAAACACGGTTTTTATGGTGTGTTTTTTCCTTAAAGAGGGTTTTTTATGGGAAATAGCTGCTGACAGCTTGTCCATCATTGTCCAGTCAGCCAGCCTCCACCTCCACAGGGTCCAGGACTGAGCTTCTTCAGCAGTCTTTTGAGTCCACTGTTAGCTCCGTTAGCCATGTCTGTGAATAGCATGAAGCTACTCTGTCCTCTGGTATTCCCTCTGTTTCTGGGTTAGCACGGCTAGCTCGTCCATCTTATTGGAGATAGATCTTACGTTCCCAATAACGATGGATGGAAGGACACGTCGTCCTCACCTCCTTTTCCTCACCTTGTGGGGAAACATCTGGCCTAGCACCTGTTAGCACTGACATGCTTAAACTGGTAACAGCTGATTTCTCATGTAAACAATTGGTGTCCACGACTGACAAATGACCCACACTAAGTAATGACCACCTCTAAATTCAAAGATTACAAAAAAGAGACGAAAAAGTTACAAGAAACGGACAAAGAAAAGAGAGCTGCTGTAACAGGCAGCCAACAGGGTGGTGCCTAGCAACAATGATGGAGCGATGGAGGTGGTGAATACCTTGAAAAGTCAAAGCCCTTGATGTACAAGTGAGACACCCAGAGATATGAATGAATGAATATGAACTTGCATTTTGTTGCTTCTAGGAACACTAATCACTTTTACAGTATTACTCCATCCAAAAACATTATTTACATTATGCTAAACAGATTTTGGTTGTGTCACAGTCAGTGAAACATCTTGAATAGAGTGTATGCACTGACGTCATGATTTGGGTAGTTACCCAGATGTGTGGCCATATTGGAGGTACACGAAAGTAAACAGTGAATGGACTGAGATAGAAGTGCAGCCAGCAAGAAAAAGAGAGATTTTTTGGAAAATCATGCCTCAAAGATGGAAGAGACCAATATGAGGAGTTAGCATCTTTATCATCATCTACCCAAAGGTTTGAAAACAAAGATATTACTACCAGGCTAACTTTCCAGCACTTAAAAAAAAGTTAAAAGACGCTGAGTTCTTCTCATGAGCTATTTATTGCTGTGAATTCCCTCCCAATCAAAGTTAAACTTTATATTAATATATTTACATTTACCAGAGCTGGCCCAAAGCATAAGCAGACTAAGCATCTGTTTATATGTTTATATTATGTTAACAGGGTGCTGCCGCTGTTGATGTAGGCCCAGTGGTTCTTACTGTCTCGAAAACGTCAAAGCTTGTGTAGCCATTGATTGCAAATTAGCTAGCTAGCTAATGGGAGAAAATGGTCTTTGACTACCCAGTTAAACAGCTTAATATTCATGCTAACCTCTTTGTATTTGTGTTGTACTAACTTTGAGTTGATTTTTAAGGTTGGCCTTATATTTTTGGCTTTTTTTGGCTTCAAAGTTTTTCCTAAGATTTGTTTGCAAGCAGAAATCGAAGGGCTCAAATCAAATTTTGTTTAGGGCCTCATGGAGGCTTGGGCCAGCTCTGACTTTTACTAATGTGAGTGAGACTTTAAGATGCTATGGTCAGAGAACATGACCTACCTGACAGGAAATACAGTTAACAGACTCAAATGTTGAGATGATTGTCTTGGAAATCCTGATGGAGCTCAGCTTGCCATAATTCAGACAATTGTTTGCACTACTCACCCCGATCTGGGATAATTTTTGGTCGTCAAAAGCAAAGAAAATGTTTTTCTTGGTCTGACTGATTATTGCAGAAAAAAACATGGCAGTAAATTATCATTTCGCGCAACAACCACCCATTTTACCTGTTAGCTCAACCCCATTCTGTTGTGAGAGTACCTCCAAGATGGCCGATCTCCAGTTGATTCGGTTACGTGAAAACGCTCCATAGCTCAAAGCAGAAAGGAGCTTTCTCTTTCCTCTCACCCTGTCTGTTGGAAACATCTGTGAAGTTATGTGGAGTAATAAAGCAGCGCTCTTTAGAGACGCCTTTTATTGGGACCAGAGGCTCACCTCGCTGATCATCAAACTCTAATCAGCATCTTTATACCACACACCTGTCAGGTGGATGGATCACCTCAGGGGGAGGAAAAGTGCTGAGTCAGCGTTGCATTTTAACAAAGTTGTGAACAAAATCTGACAGAGATGAGCTTTTTTTTTTGTTTCCACAGGAAACGAGGAATGTGAGGAAAAGAGTTGGATCAGGTTTTTATATTTGAGTTGTTGAGTGTGATATCCAATCCTCGCTGGAGCCACTACTCTTCACGTTTGACAGGAATTCAAACAGAGATCCCTTAAACCCTCTGTTCGTTAAGTTACAGTCGATGAAACTTAAAGATAACAGATTTCAACATGCTGCAAATCATGAACAAAGCTCATAAAAAGCTTAATTGTAGGACAACAGGCACAGAGTGGTTGTGTCCTTGGGTGTTTTGTGGATTACATCTATTTGTTTTATTTTTGTAAGATGCTATTGTAAAGTTTCACTTTGCGTGTCGTATGTTTTGATTTCTCTTTCCAAAATGTGACTGATTGTTCAGACTGTGTTGCATCCTTGTTAGTTTAGATGTATACATAATATACTTGTAAATATGTTTACTTTTAGCCTGAACAAACTCAAAGAGCGCAGTGTTACAGTATAAGGAGTGACTTATGGACAGAGACCCTGAAGAAACCAAATCACTCAGAATCTTCAAAAAATATATCAAAATTAATGTATTAAACAAATTAAGGGATGAAAGATCACTTTGCAGCAGAAAATAAATAAATAAATTAATTAATTAATTAATTAATTAATTAATTAATTAATTAATTAATTAATTAATTAATTAATTAATTAATTAATTAATTAATTAATTATAATCAAAAAAAAAATTTTGTTGCTTGATGGAAATTAGCACTCAAGTTTGTGGATCGTTTTGCTCGTTGTCTTTCTGTAAGAAGGAATAATTGGAAAGTTCTTTTGTTTTTTCTGATCATGGACTTATTATTTAATATTTTGTGTAAGAAGGGGCAATATGGTAGTGTATTGCATTCACCTGAAAAAGGTTAAAAGGAAAGGAGGCAGCAGGTATAATTGTTACAGAGAAAACAAATGCACTCCACCGCCATGGCCTCTATGGACGCTCAGCCCGCAAGACTCCATTCCTCAAGAAAAGGCATGTTGAAGCTGGTTTAAAGTTTGCTAAACAGCATCTTAACAAGCCTGTAGAATACTGGGAGAATGTTGTCTGGTCAGATGAGACCAAAACTGAACTTTTGGGCTGTCATACTACAGACCATGTTTGGAGGAGAAATGGCTCTGCACATCAGCCAAAAAACACTACACCAACAGTGAAGTTTGGAGGTGGAAGCATCATGGCATGGGGTTGTTTCTCATCTCATGGTGTTGGCAAACTTCATATAACTGACGGAGCAATGAATGGAGCCATGTATGGGGAAATTCTTGATCTGAATCTGCTGCCATCCACCAGGATGATGAAGATGAGACGTGGCTGGACCTTCCAGCAGGACAACCATCCAAAGCACACGGCAAATGGTTTCCAAAAAGTGTGTTCAATACTTTTTTCCTGTGTTATCGTACTTAATCCACCATAATCATTATTTATGGACCTGAACGTTGTGATTTCTTTTCATGTGTGGATTATTTGAGTTAATACCAATGTCTGGGGGAAATTTTGTTTGAATTGCATCTTTGGAAATAAATGTGGTAAGAAAAAAGTTGACGCTTTCAGTACTTATTTTCCCCCCACTCCTCAGCTGTTTTAACCTGACACATTCAGTGTTTTTGGTTAAACTGTGTCTTTGAGCTGCAGCCTGCTCTAACTCTGTTTCTTTCCCTCTTTCTCTCTGTTTTGCACGGCTGCGGTCACGCTGTGATCGTAATCTGGAAAGACAAGGTGAAGCAGGTTACTCTCCCGTCTGGTCAAGTGGTGTTTTCAGAGATAAAAAATTTACCATCCTTTAGCTCGACTTCAGATTCAGCCAAACGGGACACAGAGCAACAAAACGAGAACACGGTGGACAATGATTTAGAAATAAAGACTTTCTCAGACGCTGCATCCTCAAAAACAAAACCAGGAGCTAATTTGCCAAAGCTAAGCACATCTCCAGCCACCGTATCTGCTTTGTTGCTGTTGGCTGAACTGCTGGGACATGTTTGTGTACACGGCCTGTGCCTCAGACAGACTCAGCAGAGGCCGAGGATCACGGTGACACAACGTTTTCATCCACAGAGGCCTTTTACGGTGCCTGCTTTTGAAACTGGATGCCCGAGCCATTCATGTTTGACACGGTTTAAATATTTTAAATGGGTCTGTTGTGGTGCAATTACTCCACTCTTGGACAACCACCAGCTCATCCATCAAACGGTGATGGACACATCGAGCCGGGCTCCCCGCAACACAAACACACACAGGAGTCCTCCGGGGATGTGGCCTCGCTCAAGCCCCCAAACAGCAGAAAAAGAAAACACTGCTTATTATTTTATTGCTCCACAAACCTCGGAGAAAGAAAAGACGTTAGTCACAAGTTTTCCATGTGTGACAGCAGGCGTGACTTTGGGATCAGGTCGCTGTGAGGGAAAGTAGACCAGCCTTACAGATATATATAGCAGCTCACCCTTCACAGCTACACAACAAAGACAACAGGGTCTATCCTACACGACGCACACACAGCAGCCAGCACAAAGCGTCTGCCACACACACTCAGACAGACGCGGCCAGACCAGTGCCTCGTCATGGTGATCCAACCTGAAAAAGCAGCCATGTGGAAAACATCATTGGCTGTTATGCTTTTGTGGTTGAACTTTCATAAACGATGAACATGGACAAATGCGCCCGTCAGAGAGCTGCTTGACATTTAGACTTCTTGGATTTTTCCTGGTTTGTTTATCTTTGGAAAAAAAGAAAACAGCCGGGCTTTTAATTCCTCAATCGCTTCTTCGTTATTTTATTCCATTTTATAAAGAGCATGTTTTTGAAGGCCAGAGCTAACTTTAAGCTTTGAAACCGTCAGAGTCGCTGCTTTGAAGGAAGAATCTGTCTAAGTTGTTGAATAAAAGGAGATTTTTGTCCCACAATCCTTTGCTGTTTAACTTAACATATCCAAAAGACAGGTTAAAAACTTCTACAGATTTATTCTCAAGTACTTTTAATAAGAATAGAATAAGAATAGAAAAGTGTGAGAACTTGCATACATGTGTGTCAGCATCTGTGTCTGCTTCAACCACCCTCCTCAGCCTGGATGTTGATGTTTTGGTTGTTTCAGGACATTTCTAGGTGGAGAGTTAGCATGGTTACCTCAGCCAATCACAAAGCGCCCCGTGTGCAAGTGACTTTGCCTCTTGATTAGCGTGTGGAAGAAGCTAATTAGAGCAGCTAACATAGTGGACGTAGTAAGGAGGAATAAAAACAACCAACGAGAAATGAAACAAACTCCAAACAGATAAAGCTTTTTCCCAAAAAAAGGTGAAGATTGGCTCGACTTTCACTCGATTTTAGGAACTTGGAGAGCGACACAAGTTAGCATTCTGCTAACCAGGTCAAAGCGTCAAATACCCGAGATTAGCTTGTGCTAACATGCTAAGTCAGGTACACGGCTCTCGAGTCTCTTCCACGTAGAAACATGATGCTACAGATGTTTGCTGGGCTGGTGAGTGTGTTCACGTAGTCAAAGTCAGAGGCTGTGGGTGTGTGCTGCAGCTGGCCCTGAGCCCAGTTTGAATGTTTTGTTTACTGACAGGTAACGTAACATCCTGCAGACCCTACCTTTAAAGATATAAGGCTTTTAGAGGGATTATTTGTTTATCAACAACAGTGGTTACATCAGCCAATCACAGCGCGCCCAATGACTTTACATGTTTATTAGCGTGAGTGGAAAAAGCTTATCAGAGCAGCTACGGTAGCAGGCGTAGCATTGAGGAAGAAAAACAACCAAAGTGAAACAAACTCCAAACAGATAAAGCTTTTTCCTAAACAAGGGTGAAGCTTGGTTCAGTTTTCAAGAACCTGTAGAGCAGCACGGGTCAAAGAGCAGCACAAGTTAGCTTCTGCTAATCAGGTATGTGTCAAATTAGCTCAGCGAGATTAGCTTGTGCTAACATGCTAAGTCAGGTGCACGGCTCTCGAGTCTCTTCCACGTAGAAACATGATGCTACAGGTGGTTGCTGGGCTAGAGAGTTTGTTAACATAGCCATGGTCTGAGGCTGTGGGTGTGTGCTGCAGCTGGCCCTGAGCCCAGTTTAAATGTTGTGTTAACTGACTAGTAACATAACATCCTGCAGACTCTACCTTTAAAGATACAAGTTTATAGGTTTACAACTTCTAGTGATCTCGATGCTGGTCGTAAAAAGAAATAAAATCAACACAAACCTGAAATTTGAAAACTTCTGTCTGGTGAAAGGTATAGACGTGTAGATGTTGAAGAGTTGAAGAAAGACTGTGGGCCCCACGGTGACAGCGTTTAGTTTAGTTTACTAAAATGTGTCTATATTCTTAGGTTGCCTTACACTTTAATAGTCCTGATTGTCTCCATGCTGAGGGAAATATTAGCCTTTATCAGAGAAATTAGACCTTTTAAAAGAGAAATTAACAGACTTTCCAAAGGTTTAAAATTTATAGCCAAGAAGCCTCATTACGACAACCAACAACATCTACCAAACACAAACTGTGTCGCTTTAATTTCTCAGGATATAGGTGTTTACATTTGGCTTTCTGAGAATTAACAATTTAAAGATTGGTGGAAGAAAGTTCTGGTCCATGATGTTACTAAAGGTCAAACTTTGCTCTGCATGTTGAATTCAAGATGTTGCATGCTCAAAACATAAAGGATGGAAACAAATGGAAAAACTTGTATTTTTTTTCTGTATGATTCTTTTGGTGAATCCAGGCTGAGCAACATCCCTAATTTCCTCCTGAACCGTAAACACAGTCGGCAGAAAAGCAGCAGAGTGCTGCCACAGCGCTGCCTCAGCTTCACACTCGTCACAGCGCTTGCTGCTTCTGTCACTGTGCTTCTGTCGTCTAAGAAAAGACCCCATCACTCAGAGGTGTAAGACTACACCTGACAGGAAACAATATCTCCACATGGTCCCGGGCTGCTCATACATTCATGCCAGTGAGTTTGGCGTCTGCCGTTTCCCTTCTGCATCGGAAACCCAACGCCGCCCGTACAGCGCTGCTGCTGCTGCTGCTGCTGCTGCTGCTGGCCCCTGAAACCCAATCCCCCAAATCCCAGAAGGTACCTGCCCGCTCCTCAACAAACAACGCAGCGAGCGCAGGGCTGCGGATGGAAAAGTTGTCAGCAACAATTGTGCTCGCAGCTTCAGACAAACAGTCCTTTTACGTCCAGCAAATGTCAGCGGGCCGTGTGCCAGACAGACGCAGCACGACTCAGGGCCAGTGACCTCCCCGAGGAACATTTACCAGCTCCTGCGCTCAGATCCAGTGGCACTGACCTTGGATTTACTCCCTTGGCATGCTCCTTTCATTCTCAATCTATTAAAGCTGACAGCCAATGACGATGGATGGGTGTGGGGTAAAGGGAAGATACACTATTTACAGTTTTGTCTGAGATGATTTATGTCGACAAAGGCAGATGGAGAGCTACGGATCAGTGAATAAATAAATAAATCAAGGGACAAATGACTGAATCAATACAGTTAGACCAGGGGTCTCCAACCTTTACTTTCATAGGAGCCATTTTTTATCAGCTCAGCTGGATTACAGTCATCCAGGGGACACAAAATCTACTTTATCTTCACAATAAAGACAAAAAAAAGAGGCTAAAACTGTATACACAGTAAAAATGTAGTAATGAAAGATTTTAAAAATTAAATATTTGTGGATGAGATGTGGAAGTTGTTTTTATTTTAAAAAATTTGCAAAACTTTTAAGAAATTTCCAAAATTTCCCCAAAAATTTAATTTTCAAAAAAAAAAAAAAAAATTTTAAGTTTGGAAATATTCAAACATTTCATTTTTTTTAAAGAAATTTCATAAATTTGAAAAAAAATTTAAAAAATAAAAAATCATACAATGCTTTTTAAAAAGTTGCATATTTTAATAAAAAAATTGAAAACAAAATTAATTTCAAAAATTTGCAAAAAAGGTGAATACATTTTGAGATTTCAAACATTTTTTGATAATTTCAAAATGTTTTAGAAATTTCATAAATTTGAAAAAAATTGAAGAATGCTTTTTAAAAAGTCACAAAAATTTATAACATAATTGCGAAGTTTAACAAAAACAAATTTTAAAAATTAAAAAAAAAAGTTTAAATGATATCAAGACTTCAAACATTTAAAGAAAAATCATTAATAATGGAAACTCAATAAAGTTGCAAAAATTTCAAATGATTTAAAATTTATAATATTTGCCAAATTTTCACAAAAAATTTCAATTTTTTAAAAAAAGGTTTTAAAATTCAAAAAATGTCTGAACATTTTTATAATGTTCTTTTAGAAATTTCAAAAATGTGCAAAGAAAATTAAAAACATTAAAAATTTCTCCTTAAAACAAAATTTCAAATGAAAAATGCAAAAATTTTAAACAATTTTGAAATTTCAAAAATTAGAAAAAAAAGGAAGTCCCAAAAATTTCAACAAAAATTCAAATTAATACAAATAAATACTTAAATTTAATAACATATATTTAAAATGTTGTTAACTGGTTTGTCTTTGTTGTTTTCTAATGTTTTGCCACATATCAATCATGTATATTAATCCATCACGTTGTCAGTGAAATGAATCCATCCACACAGAATTAAAATCTGTGTTTTCTTCCAGATGAGTCTTTTTGTAGATGTAGTTATCTTCCCAGGGCTGTAAAACTTGAGGTTAGCCACAGGTGCATGGAAAGTTGGTGGATGTTGATGTTGTAGGAGGTGAAGTAGAGCGGTGGCAGGCTTTATTGACAGATGGGATGAAGATTTAGTTCAACTAAATGTTAACGCAGGATTTTATTTAGTGTCAGTGTCTTTAATCATCCACAGGTTGAAGACCGTTGGGTCAGACTGTCTGATTCACTGGATGAAAACATCCTCACAGGCTGTGGTGTTGGATCAATTATTAGCAAAAGCAAGAGGAAACAAGAGCCGAAGAAGAGGGGAGGAACAACGGCCCGATCCCAAATCAAGCGAGTTACATCAAACCCTCGTCTGGATTTATCTCTCAGCCCAACAGCTGCTTTGAAGTCAGAGGCTTAAGCAGCTTGTTAGGGCTTCAAATCTTTCTGCACATAAACAGAGAAGAAATCACAGTTTGGTTTGTCGGGATAAGGCGTTATTAGTCTGATAAGACTGTCCGAAGTGTGAATGCAATCCAAATGAGCCCTCGCACAAACACTGGAGATATTCATACTGTAGGACTCGGCTGTTTGAAACACACATTAAAGCCGTTTGTGTCTTCGACTTTGTTTCTGCATCAGAGGCCGGAGATTTCCACCACACGCTTGTCAAAATGTCAAATCTCAGACACTCAGAGCTGGGCTCATCCCAGAATAGAGCCTCTGACAGATCTTCATCCATCTCTGACAGCTCAAGGTGCGAGGCTGGACCAAGGTCAGGGGTCCAAGTGTCAAAAACAGGCCCAGGTCTGCTGTGGATTTGTGCTCAGCAGGTCAGGTATCTGGGAGCAGCGGCCTCCCACGACGTGAAAGCGAATCCTCGCTGCCAATCATCCCGAGGTGAGCCGCAGGAGGGTCTATTTCTGTTTGAAGCTGAGCAGAAAAATGTGTTTTCTCCGCTCGTGTGGCGGGGCAGACCAAACAGGTGACAGAGTCTATCCTTTCCAAACTCATCCCTCATCCCTCCGCCGCAGGCCCGAGCGTGATGCACGATGGCGGCCGCATCGACACGTTCGTGAACAGCAGCTCAATTCATCCTGTTGCAGATTGTTCAATTCAGTCACCGCCGGAGTCGCTTGCTCCCAAATTGATGCAGCTGGAGGAGGGAGGAAGAAAGGCGGCAGTGATCTCTCTGACATCTGAATCAGTCATGTGATCGGTCTCGCTCGGCTCGTCTGCAGGAGATCAATTGGAGCGTATTCCCTGAACTCCCCGGGATGCTGGGAGCAGGGGAGTGGGGAGTAACTTGGAGGGAGGAGAGGGGAGGACGGCTTCAGCGTTGGAAAGCACTTGGTTGAAGTGAAGAGGGAAATTTCTGTTTGTTGTCATGGTAACAGGCAGTGTGGTCCGTAGCTCAAACATATCCTTTGCACAGAGGCTTGATCGGGATCCAGCGGCTCCTCGCTGCACAGCTCCCCTCCTCCATTTTGAACGTGGGAACACTGATTGTGCTGCAAATGTTTAATGATCCGTGATGCTCTGAATCATGAAATATACAGATCAGCCGAGCCGGCGAGCGGGCAGGCAGAGGCTCGTGGTTAACGCTGGGCTCCAGCGCTGTCAGGGTGGCTGTAGGTGAGTCACTGGATTGTTGTGCTGAGAGATGAAGAGCTTTCTCATCCTGGTTTGTTGGGTTTTGATGTAATCGTGCATAAAGGTGAGAGAAGAGAAAGGCCACCACCACCTCCACCACCAGCAGCAGCATTTACAATGTGAGGGGCAGGTTTTAGACCACGGTTATGAGCAAACATCGGTCTGACAGTCGGAGGAATGAAACCACAGAAACATGACAACAAACAGTGATGGTGGAGCTCATCGCTGCAGCGACAAGTTCTTCAGGAAACACCATCAATAAACCATAAAAGTGTCGCTGAGCAGGACGTTTCCAGACGTCTAACACAGTTTGGACAGTTCTGTTTTTGACTGAGCTTGTTGCAGTTTTGTTCACTGAGGCTAATATCAAGGCAGGGGCGTATTTAGTGGTTTGGGGCCCAAGGCAAACCCAGTCCATGGGGCCCTCCATGTCCTTGTAACTCATCTTCCTCAGAGCTAGACTGGCCTTCCCTGGGTCCACTGTCTCTTTCCCAGAATCAAGGCATGAGACAGTGCTAATCTTGTACATGGTAACTTAACACAACTAAATGCATTTCCTCAAGTTCTGTACTTTAGTTTGATTTAGAAAAAAGTGAATCCATCATTTAGTCCACTTTGTCCTGGATTTGAAATCTTTTATGGTCCATTGAAGCTTATTTGTCCCACAGTGGGGAATTTACAGAGTAACAGGAACAAACAAGAAAGTATGAAGTGAAAAACATTACAATAGGTAGATATTGAAAAAATAATTTAGTAAAGAAAAAAATGTGAAAAAGTGTTTTTACCACTTTCTTCCTGAATCAAATGTTCAGATGTGTTGTAACATGGAATAGCCCATTGAATAAGAAGGGAGGGGGAGGAGCCAAACCATCATTACAGATTAAGCCTTTGATGGATTTTGAAGCATGTGAAGTAAGATTTAGAAAAAAGAAATGCTTTCAATTGAAGAGAACTTCATAAATCAGTTTTTAAGAGATGCTTTGGGGGCCCTGGAAATCTTGAGGCCCCAGGCAACTGCCTGTGTTTGCCTAATTGTAGCTACGCCTCTGTACCAAGGATGCACTGATCCAACGTTTTAACCCCTGAAATCAATACTGATACTAATACCTGGGCGTTAGTGCACTGTAAAAAGTGGTTTTCATATTTCGTTTTATTTTGTAACCATGAGTGAGGAGGAAACACTGGATATAAGACCCTGCTGTACACTGAGATATTACACTGTGAGGGGCTATCTGTGCTCTACTGCACGGACAGGGTATCTGTGCTCCACAGGACATAGGTCCGTGTACTCAATGATTTTTTAGTGCATATACAGTGACCTTTATACAACATTTCAGTGTATTGCAGGGTTTTAACCTCACTAGGAATGGGTACCTTTCACATTTAAAACAATACCTGGCAATCAATATCCTTACTCAATGGTACCAATTTTCGGTACTTTTGTGTGTTTATCTGGCAGGGGTGGCCAACCTGCGGCTCGTGAGCCAGATTCGTCCCTTTGCCTTCATGTGTGTAGCCCTTTGGTCCATTCATGAAAAAATTAGTTTATCGTAATGAGTAGTTGTGTGCAGATCGATCTGAAACATAGATAACCAATACTTGCGTGGCCAATACCTAAGTTTCAGTTTCTCTTCCCTGCATGCCACTCTGCCCCTCCCCCTCCTCTCCTGCTCGTATGTAAGGGGCCGTTACACAACAACTATTTTAGGATGCAAAGTTTTGTTGTGTTTCAGCCTCTGATTTACAATAATACTAATAACAATAATAATAATAATTATATTCATTAAGATGATTTTTTTTTGTCTTTTGGTCTTTTATTTCTATCTTACCTCAGTTTAACTGTCTTGTTAGCTTTTTTATTGTTTTATCTCTTGCTCATTATTTCATCATCATTTTTATCTTCATTTCTTTATTATTTTATTACTCTATCAACACTCTTGATACTGTCTTTTTATATTTTCTGTCCTGTTTATGCATTTAACCCATTTTTACTGCCTTTTCTTTTTCTTGCTGATGTTTAATTTTTTTTTATTTTTCTCCTCATGGTCTCATTTTATATTTTGCACGGCTCTAGTACTGTTTGGGTTCATGTGTCAAATAAAACCACAGTATACAGTACTATACAGATAAATGTATTAATATGTATTATTATTATTATTATTATTATTATTATTATTATTATTTATTTATTTATTTTATTTATTTAATTAATTAATTAATTTATTTATTTATTTATTTATTTATTTATTTATTTATTTATTTATTTTATTTATTTATTTATTTATTTATTTATTTATTTATTTATTTATTTATTTTTATTAACATGTGAATCAGGAAACCTGTGGGTTGATAATGTCAGACTGGTTTGCAGAGACTAGCTAACATTAGGAAAACTAGCATCACTAGCCTTTGGGCTACACTATGTATTGTAGGCTATGTTGAGTTAACAGGGCAGAGCTTACATATGTGTTAAGACAAGACAAAACAATAATTCATCATCTGAATACTCTGGAATGTATCTTTCATCACCAGCTCATCCATTATCATAAAACAACACCACACTTAAAAAAGGAACGTATCATTAAAAACATTATGAAAGGTTACAAAACAACAACAAGAACAAAATTATCTCTATTTTCTGACTAAAGTTTGGTCAGCAGCTTGAACACTTTAAAACTGTCATTTCAGTCCTACCAGAAAAAAAATAAAAAACATTAAAACTTCTTCAAACAAGGTGAACATCTGGTGCTTACGTTGTCTGAAAAGTTTAATCCTTTGGTCGAATAAACTTAAACATCCAGCTTCATCTTTGGAGCTGCAGCAACAACAGGATCCAGTGATTAACGGACTAAATTAAAGGTATAAACCAAAGTGATAACCCATCATGGTTTACCAATCCCACAATACTTTACTTGATCTTTTCTGTGGTTTCATAAACTGATGATTCAGGAATAAAGTTAAAAAGTGACACCAGGTGTCACTCTGGTTTGATCTGCTTCCTGTGACCCTGAACAGGATCAGGAGAGAGACGTGACGGACAGACGGATGACACAAACCTCACACAAGTGACAACTTTAAAGTCTGGAAGTTTAGGAGATGAAAACAACCTGCCAGCTGACAGAATTAGGATTAATTTGGGTTAGGAAGGGGATTAAAGTGTGGAATTAGGAATAGACAGGGGTTTGGGTTTCATCTGGAGGAGTGAACGTTGTCAGAGGAGGTCGTCATCAGCGTAGTGAGAGGTGTGTGTGTGTGTGTGGAGTAAGAGAAAGTGCATCACAAAGCAGGAAAGCCGCCGAGTTTCTTCAAAGACTCCGTGTGAGATCTGGGACTCTCCGCGTTCAGAGTCTGACAACTTTCCGACTTCACCGTGAATGAAGCAGACACCGACTTCACAACGACACACTCTTCTCCTGTGTTTCATTCACACACCCTCACAATCAGAGAGTGCAACACACACACTCACACACACACACGTGCCTGCCATTCACTCCTGACTCTAATCCCCAACACAACAGCAGCCGCAGTAGGCAGAAACCGTCTCCGTCTGCGTTTGTGTGTGAAGCCACGCGTCGCCCTTCCCGCCCCTCCTCAAAGACGGGGCTAAAATTAGCGTGACCTTTTTAGAACCGTGTTTTTCAGGCTCAGAAATAGAAATCAAACAGCTCGGAGCGGAAACAACAGCCTTCCTGCGTCCTGAGCATCACCCAGTCTGCGCCTTGGAGCTCAGGCTTTGCATAAAATGAGCATTGATAAATTTAGCCGCGCTTACGTAACGCTCACACACTCACTTTGAATCTTCCTGATGAGGCAGAAAAAGACGTTGATTTCGTTTCAGCCTCTTTCTTCTAATGAACTTTGGCGCCAAAGCTGCAAACATGCAGCAGTGGCGGTGACAGCTGAGCTGGGTGAGGAGCGGGAACGGGGATTCACTAAGCGGACTAAGACCACGCTAGGAAGGTAATGTAGCAATGTTTGTCAGAAGTCAACCCCCACCTCCTCCTCTTCCTCCTCCTCCTCCTCCTCAACCTGCAGCCTCCACAAGCACACACACCTCAGAGGAGATAAGTCCAGGTTTTCTGCTCTTAGGAGTCTTTGAATTCGCTCTGTAAAACACGGTTTGTTGCACGTTTTTCATTTTGATCAAACTCCCTCTGAGGCTAAAGGTGGACTGCTTCACTGTCTGTGGGATTGTAAAGAGATTGAGATTTCCTGTATAATCTGTAAACATGTTTACTCCAGGCAAAACGCTTTATTGCTCTATCATGGAAAACCACTCAGAGACGGCGCAGAGGGCAGCGGCTCAGGGAGGTGAGTAATTGTTCAGCTATGGAAAAGATAACTCACAATCTGAAAGAGAAAATGGGACTTTTTGATCATATTTGGGCTCCTTTTACCCTCTCGTTAAAAATTTTTAAAGTGTCAGTTATGTTACGAAACCAGGACAATCAGAACAGGGGGCCTGTGAGATGGTTTGGGTTTAGCAAGAGCTATTTCATCCATTTCTTATTATTCCACTCCGTCTATGAACGCTTATTAGACGCCCTAAACATGCTCAAAAACCAACTAAAATTGGCACATACCCCGGAATCAGTTTGAGAAAATACCAAACTTGACCCCCAACATCCAATAATTTGCTCTCTAGCGCCACCTAGGCCAGTGGTCTGCAACCTGCGGCTCTTTGACTCCTTTGCAGTGGCTCCTTGTAGCTTTAAAAAATATTATTAAAATAACAGGGGTTTTTTAATTTTTCTTACAGATGGTATTAATGATAACTACACAGCAAATAAGTAAAATCATAATACATTTTTTAAATAAAAATACCTCGCCTCGTAAAATAAAGCTTTTAATTTTTTGCAATTTTTTTCATTTATTTTTTATTTCAATTTTCTGACATTTTTCCAAATTAAGAAAAAAAAATCCATAATTTTTCGAGATTAAGCAAATTTTTGAATTCTTTATAAAAATCTCCCTTTTTTGCAAATTTTAGAAAGTTTTTCAATTTTTTGGAAGTTAAGCAAAATTTTGAAATAGCATTATTTTGCTTTTTTTTTTTTTTTTTTTTGCAAATTTACAACATTTCAGCAAATGTTTTGAAATATCAAAATTTTGCTAATTCCTTTTTTGTTTTTCAAATTTTCAAATTTTTTTGATTCAACGTATTGAAACTTCATAAAATTTACAAATTTTTAAAATCTATGACATACATTTTTTTTCTTAAATTTGCAAGTTTATAAAAAATAAAATACTGAGAAATCACAAAACAAAAAAAAACAATTTTCTGACATTTTTGCAAATTAAGAAAAAAAATCCATATTTTTTGAAGATGAAGCAAATTTTAGAATTTTCTATAAAAAATCTCCCTTTTTTGCAAATTTTTAGAAAGTTTTTCAATTTTTCTGAAGTTAAGTTAAGATTTTGAAATTGCATTATTTAGTGTGTTTTTTTAATTTCAACAAATCTTTTGAAATATCAAAGTTTTGCACACTCTCTAATTCCTTATTTATTTTTTTATTATTATTATTTTTATTTTCAACTTATTGAAACTTCATAAATTTTGCACATTTTTAAAATCAATGACATTACAACTTTTTTTTTTTTTTTAATTTGCAAGTTTATTAAAAATAAAATACTGAGAAATCACAAAACAAAACACAAACAAAAACTTCTCATTTAGATAATTATTCACCTGATTAAACATTTTTTTGTCTTAATTTGAAGATAAAGTAGATTTTGTGGCTCCTGAGTGACTTTCATCCAGGTGAGCTCAGGAAAAACAGCTCTTTGGAAAGTAAAGGTTGCAGACCCCTGACCTAGGCACTCAAAAACACACTAAAACAGCTCTAGTGGGCGGTAGGGATGTCATAAAGAGATGAAACCAACATCAAAATGTTCGTCTCATTGAGACACACAAAAACAAAAGGGGGCACCATGGCCCTTACATTGGCCCCTGTTTGTCAGAGGATAGAATTTAAAACACTCTTGCTGGTTTATGAGGCAATGAATGGATTAGGGCCAAAATATATCAGTGATCTTTTAACAGCTGAAATACATCAGATGTTCCCGCAGTCCGTCTCCGCTCAGTCACAGCAAACAGATCAGATAAGTTTCCATTCAAGTCAATGTGTCATCTTACACTGGATCCACTGTGTTGTAGTCCGCCTGCGTGACTGGTCCGTCATGTCACAGGTAATACACAGCCATCCTATTTTCGCTGGTCGCAGAGCTGTGACGCATAAATTCAGCGTAAAGGAGATCAAACAGGACGGGAAGTTTCAAAATGGCACAGGAAGCCAGCAATTTGCCTTTTAAAATAAGATTTCGCTGCATTTTTACCCTTTCTGCAAAACTGATCTACTCTGAAATCATAAGTGGCATCAGCTTGAAAATTGCTCACATGACAGACTAGACCCTGCCCTTCAAAAGCTCTAATGGAAGTTGCTATTTCAGACGTGGTTTTCAAATGGCTTTAAAAATGACATGAATGGATTCCTGACAAAATTTCCTACAAAAATATCATATTTTTACACAGATTAGGTCAATATTCTGGTCTCTATGACGAGTAGTCTGTAAAATTTTTTGAATTTGAATCCTCCCTCTGCGGCTGAAGTTCTGTGATGATGTCACACATTGATCAAGAGTTCCGTGCAGCAGTTCTGTGATCACATCAGCTATTTAACAAGTATGGATATATGTATTCTTATGATGAATTTTTACATGTGTATAATTTCCCAGTGTTGCCAAAAGATTTTGCAATTATTTTTGATGCAATACCTTCAGGTGTCAAAATGCTGATGTCAAACTATGTAAATGATCCTGAAGTTAACGTCACAACAGACTTATATATTGGTAATTCTGATCCCTTTTTGAGTGTCAAAACAAATAACAAGTGTATTAGAGATATCATCATCAGAGACTTTATCAGTAAACTGTATTTTTCGGGATAATTTATTTACTGATATTGATTGGAATTCTGTCTGGCTTCTCCCTAAGAAATATTTTGTGACCAATAAGGTTCGTGAGGTATGCCTTAAGATCCTGCATCGATGTTATCCTGTTAACAGGGTATTTTCAAAATATCGTGTAAATGTTGACCCACTTTGCACCTTTTGTCATTGTGCTGAAGAAGGATAGATTTGTTCATCTTTTTTGGGAATGTGCCCACACACAGATTTTTTGGACAGATATAACATTGTTTGTGAATGGAAAGCTTTCTATAGAAGTACAAATTGATTGTAAAGATATTATTTTTGGTATTGCTATGAAGAGTCTCCCCTAAAAAAAATTTTTTGTGTTAAATTTGATATTGTTGTTAGCCAAATATCACATTCATAGCTGTAAGCATTTAAATCAAAAGCCAAAATGTATTGTATTTAAGTCACTGTTGTCCTCGTATCAAATGTCCTTAAATTGTTGCACAAATGCCAAAGCCCAGAAGACCAAAAATGTATGCACAGAATATGAACTGTAAAAAAATATATATATTTTATTTTTGAACTTTTTGTTCTGAACATGAAGTTTGAGCATCAGGAGTTCCGTGCAGCAGTTCTGTGATGATGTCACACACTGATCAGGAGTTCCGTGCAGCAGTTCTGTGATGATGTCACACACTGATCAGGAGTTCCGTACAGCAGTTCTGTGATGATGTCACACACTGATCAGGAGTTCCGTGCAGCAGTTCTGTGATGATGTCACACACTGATCAGGAGTTCTGTGCAGCTGGTCGTGTGACTCAGCAGAGGAAATAATACATGGTATTAACTGTTATAGCACTAAGAGGGACAGAGAGGGATGAAACCCTGAGAGTGGAGGTAAAACCTTGACAGTGGAGGGGAACAGGTAAGACAGACCGGCAGAAGGGACCAGCTGGAGTCCAAGGACCCTGTTTTTGCCTCTGCTCAAAAATTATTTTGGTCTATGCTACTTTTCTTTTTGTTGTATTATTTTTATATCATTTAATTTTTAAAACTTGGTTCTTTTTGATATTTCCTTTATGTATTGTGTAGTCCCATAAATGTTTTTGAACATTTGTTTGATGTTTGCCACTGAGTGTAAATACTCTGTAAAAACAATAAATATATTGTTGAAAAAAAAAAAGCTGCCTTCACAGAGGAGCAGTTTAACAAACAGCTCGGACAGTAAAAAGAACAAACCCTGTCAGCTCTGCAGGACGTGTTCTTTTCCCTTCAGTGCTTCTGGAGGCAAGAAACGCTCACACGCACTGAGGCATGATGGGAAAAGATACCCATCAAAGTGTGCGTTAGACATGAGAAACCACCCTCCATCACTTTGAATGGGCGATCCTGGATCAATCTGAATACAGCTGAAGACACCCGCGGCCACAGAGCCGAGCGTTGTGCTAATTCAGGGAATCAGGTGATGTTTCAGCCGCTCCTCACTCGCCTCCTGAGCGGGTGCAAAGAGCAGACCGTGGAGATAAACAGCACAGCTGCAAAGCGAATGTCAATTCATCTCATCACCACAAAGCAATTACCTCTCTGCAGACTGTTGCTGAGCTGCCTCGGCTCCACAGAAACACCCAGAGACTCGCAGGCAGAACATACTGAAGGGCTGCACACAATCTCCTCCAATTCTCCCCTGGCAAAATGACCACCCAGCCGTGCCAAATGTGGATCAGGAGCCAGAGAGAGACGAGCGTAACGCAGGCAAGAGGAATTCTGGGTAGTACAATGCCAGTGATAAGCCTTTAGATACTCCTCTGTCCATTTTGTTCAACATGACGGGGCAGTGTGACGGCTGCAGGCCCACGGAGGACGAGGTGGACTGAGCGGTCTCTGTGCCGAGTCCTGGTGATGCAACAGGGACAGGAAGTGCAGCAGCAAAGTGGGACAGGAAGGGAACGTTCTACAAGCCCGGATTTTTACAACAGGATATCTGTGACTGGGATGAAAAAAAAAAAACACAATTTAACTAACTCTGTGTTTTCATTAACAGTCGTTGTTTGCAACTTATCACCTGCAGCTCGTGTTTTAAAGATGAAAAGTGAGTCTACTCTCAAAATCTCTAAAGGTTTCCTGAAGCCCAATGATGATTGTCTGTGTTTCCACCACAAGTAGATTTTGCAAATCAGGCCAGTAACGTGGCGATTAAAAAAAAATGATTGCAATACACCACCACACCAGTAGAAGGCAGTGACAACGATGAAGGCTTTCAGCAAAAGACGCCATAGGAAGAAACAGACAAGCAGACATCTTTAAGAGAGAGAGAATTTTTCTTACAGAGGGTATTGATGATTAAAGACACTGACACTAAATAAAATCCTGTGTTAACATCTAGTTGAACTAAATCTTCATCCCATCTGTCAATAAAGCCTGCCACCGCTCTACTTCACCTCCTACAACATCAACAGCCCACCAACTTTCCATGCACCTGTGGCTAACCTCAAGTTTTACAGCCCTGGGAAGATAACTACATCTACAAAAAGACTAATCTGGAAGAAGATACAGATTTTAATTATGTGAGGATGGATTCATGTAATTGACAATGTGCTGGATTAGTATACGTAATTGATATGTGGCAAGACATTAGCAAATAAAAAAGACTAACAGGTTGAGCAACATTTTAAACATATGTTATAAAATTAAAGTATTTTTTTTATTAATTTGAATTTTTGTTGAAATTTTTGGGACTTCCTTTTTTCGAATTTTTGAAATTTCAAAATTGTTTAAAATATTTGCATTTTTTATTTGAAATTTTGTTTTTAGAGGAAATTCTTAATGTTTCTATTTTATTTATTTTTTATTTTTTGCAGATTTTTGAAATTTCTAAAAAAAAAATGTGAAAATTTTCTGATTTTTTTTTTATTTTAAACCCTTTTTTGAAAAATCAAAATTTTTTGAGAAAATTTGGCAAATATTTTACATTTTAAAACTCAAGTTTTACAGCGCTGGGAAAAAAAAAACTACATCTACAAAAAGACTAATCTGGAGGAAAATACAGATTTTAATTAACAATATCAATACATGTTGTGAAATTCAAGCATTGTTTCAAATCATTTAAGTTTTTGCAAATTTATTAAATTTAAACTCTTTGTAAATGCTTGAACATTTTTAAAATTTAAAAATTGCATGAAATTTTTGCAAACTTTAAAAATTTCAATTTTTCAAACCAAAAAGATGAATTTTGGAATATTTTCAATATATGTTATCAAATCCAGGTGTCACTCAAATTTTGTTTTGAGAATTTAAATGTAACTTTTTTTTTTTTTCTTTAAAAATATTTTCAAAATTTAAAAATTATTTTACATTTTGCAATAAAAAAAAAAGAATTTCAATAAATTTTTGAAAATTCTAAAAATTTGGATTTTTTGTATTTTTTCTTTTTCATTTTTTTTTCCTTTTTGATTTTTGCAATTTTATGAAAATAAAACAACTAAGATATTACATGCACATATTTATTTAGTCAAAAAACTTCTGATTTAGATAATTTTTCACTAGATTTGAACAATGTTTACAATTTTATACACTTTATTGTCTTTATCGTGAAGGTAAAGTAGATTTTGTGGCTCCTGAATGACTTAAATCCAGGGGAGCTGAGGAAAAATGGCTCCTATAAAAATAAAAGTTGCAGACCCCTGGTCTTAGGGTGTTAACCACAGAAACCCACTTTTTTTTAACCTAAGTGACACCAATTTGAAGGATTGTAAATTATTTAGCGGTCATACCTGGTAAACTGAGGTTGGATGAAGAAGATACATTGAAGATACGCTGAATCTCCACTGACACGTTCAGCTGAAGGTCTCCACTTTGCAGGGTCACTCTTTAAACTGGAACACCGGGAGCTGACAGAGACACATTCACACTATCAGGCTCAAAGAAGACCATTGGTTAGGAGGAACAAAACCAAGAGCATCACAGCAGAGGGTCAGCTCAATGTTGACGGTGAAGTGAAAACACTGTGGGTGATCCAAGTAACCTAGAACTAAAATTAGACCCTAGTTTTCATGGTTTCAGGGAAAAGTCCCTGTGGTTGAAAAACTCTAATGTTGTTTTTGCTCATATTTCCCCCTCTCTTTAAAGGAACAGCTTATTTCTCTGATCGACCACACTCTGCAGAACTGATCAGGAGCCTAAATGATGAACGGCAGCAGCTGCACCTGGAGCTACCTTTACAGCGACCTGTGACAGATGTTGTGCAGTTAACACAAATTACATGATTAATACACACACACCTCAGTGTGCAGGACAGACCATCCTCCCAACAGAAGCAGTGACGGGTAGCCAATCAAACTTTCGTCTTCAGCTGAAATGTGAAGGACGCGGTGAGTCAAACCCCGGCAGATGGGAAGAGCAGTCCCTGAAGCTCACTTCACTAATTGATGTCTAATGATATGGGATGTTAAAATCTCACCGCTGGCTGTTTTTCACCACATGTTTGGGTACATAAGATTCCTAACCTCTGGCTTTCACAGATGCTGTTTCCCAACGACCCGGCGTGGCCTTTTCCTCCGTTTACTCCCTGCACACGGATGATGGGGGGAGTCCAAACGAACGCTGCGCTCTGTGGATGCATGGGTAACGTCCCAGCTGCACTGACTGTAATCCAGTCCCAACTCTTCTACTGTTAGCACACAGCTCCTGCAAATAATAAATGTCAG
Source organism: Halichoeres trimaculatus (assembly GCF_033239565.1). NCBI lineage: Eukaryota > Metazoa > Chordata > Actinopteri > Labriformes > Labridae > Halichoeres > Halichoeres trimaculatus. Next base: position 1,967,917 of record NW_027437181.1, on the reverse strand, counting down.
CAGGCCTTTCCCTGAAACGCTCAGGATGGCTTCAGTTTCAGACGAGATCTCGTTTACACTCTGTTTGTTTACCTGCACTTCACAGCACTAATTACCTGAAGTAATCATCAAACTCAGGAGTCATTGATGATGATGTTTATGTGCTTCAAAGTTAATTTGTTGATCTATTAAAATAATTATCATGGTTTGGTTTTTGAAATGATTTCCAAGATGAGCAGCTTCAGATCTCTTCCTGCTTTGATAAAAAAAAAGGTTTAAGGAAGGAATATGCTGAATTCTGCCCAAAGTGGGAAACAGGTATGAATGTGTTTGCAACTTATACTTTCATAAGAGTCATTTTTCTTTAGCTCACCTGGGTTGAAGTGATACAGGAGCCACAAAATCTACTTTACCTTCACAATAAAGTCAATAAAATGTAATGCTTAAATCAAGTGAATGAATATCTTAATTAGAAGATTTTTGTGTTAATAAAATCAAATATGGGCTCTCTTAATATTTTATTATTAAAATACATTGGAAATATTTGAAAAAAAAAATGAAAAATGTGAAGAAAAAAAAAGAAATTTCGATAAGTTCCATTTTTTTTAAGTTAATATTGCAAAATTTATCAAGAAAATTAAGAATTTCAAAAAATTCCCCAAAATTTTGAAATTTAATTTTTTTCCCCCAAAATTCAGAATTTTCAAATGAGGTTAAAAGTTGTCATTTCAAAAGATTCAGAATTTTCAAAAATATTCAAAAGCTATTTTTTTCAATTAAATTTCATTGATTCAAAAAAATATGCAGAAATTCTAAAAATTTTAACATCTGTATTTTTTCTTAGTTTGAAAAATGTTGAGTGAAAAAATGAAATTCAAAAAATTGCAAAAATTTAAAAAGATTGCAAAATGTATTAAAAGGAAATTTAAAAAATGTACAAAATCTCCAAAAATTTAAGAAATTTTATTATTTGCCAAAATTAAGAATTGTTACAAAATAAGTTAAAAATGAAATTTTAAAAATTTGCTTTATCAAAAAATATATAAAAAAATATTCAACAGTTAAAAAAAATAATAATTTCAGTGATTTGAAAAAAATATGCAGAAATTCAAAAAAATGTTTTGTTTTTTTTTTGCTTTTTTTTCCTGATTAAAAAAATGAATGAAAAAATTAAATTAAAAAAATTGCAAAAAAAATCAAAAAATCTAAAATAAAAAACATTAAACATGAAAATGCATGATATAATGCATTTTTGGCTCTGCAAAATGTGTGGCATGTTTTCTTTAAGTGTTGATGGCTTTAATCATCAGTACCCCCTGTCAGAAAAATAAAATAATAATAATTTTAGTAATGTTTTTTTGAAGCTACAATGAGCCACTGCAAAGGAGTCCAAGAGCTGCAGGTTGAAGACCCTTGAATTTGATAGTAGATAGCTGTTACATGACAACATAAGGTCAGAAAATGTGAAAATTCCAAAAATTAAAGTCAAATAAGTTCTGTTTGAGATTTTTTTTTCCTTCATTAAATCCAAATTGCGCTGTCAGCTCTTGATCACTCTCCTGGTATAATTCTGACCTTTTCCAACCATATAAACTTTGTTTACTGCTTCTTTTGTGCACATGAATGGAGGTATTTCTGAGCAACCACTTGGCCAAAAGGTGCTGAAGTATTAATGTTTATGAGGGATCCACTGTGTACTGAATCAGTAATGCAGGAGGTGCTGCAGAGGGAAGATGAAAGGCTGACAGTAAAATGTATGAATGCAGATCGTTTCTCTGAGGGAGAGGAGTGAATCAGCACTATCTCTGTCTGAAACTGTCTGAAACTGTCTAAAAACCAGGAGCTGGCCTCATGTGACTCTGGTCTCAGGTCAGATTCACCTTTGGTCCGTCACATGACTCGGTCTGTTTCCAGGTTACTTTGCTGACAGTGAGTTCATCAGCACAGATGGTGAAAAGGAAGTGAAGTTATGAAGTCTTTCACATTCATCCATTCACGCCACATTCAGGCGCTGCAGGCAGAGGGCGCTGCAGGCAGAGGGCGCTGCAGGCAGAGGGCGCTGCAGGCAGAGGGCGCTGTGGACTATCCCCTTTACATTAATTAACCCCATGTATCATCAAGAACCACTTGGTGTCCAGGTCTTGCTCAAGCTAGAGTTAGGTAGCTTGGGCATAAGGTCCGTCTCCACCAAGTGGTTCAGTTCATTTCAGTTCAGTTCAGTTCAGTTCAGTTCAGTTCAGTTCAGTTCAGTTCGTCTCGGGACCTTTACTGACCAAGTAACCGACCCGTACCGTCCCACTTTTTGGGCAAAAAGCAACAATGGCTGGCTGTCAGACCTTCCTGGAGGTTTATAAGATCAGTTTCATATGTAAGGATGAGCCCATCTCTGATCTCTTATCTCTGATCACTGACCCCCCCAAATTAAGGAAATCGGCACAGATCAATCGGTGCATGTCTAGTATTGGGTATCAAGTACCGGGCCGATACCAGCATTAATTCAAGGTATCGGTACTCATGAGGGCTGCTGATACCAGCAGCCAATACTCAAGGCAAAAAAAAAATCTTGTAGAGCTGTAAAGATTCCTCCTCACCAGTAGTTGACGCTACATTGCTGCAGTTTGACACCACAGAAAATGTGGGTCAGGTCCAAGCGGCAACCTCTGGTCTGAGAATATGAGACGATGCTGAAGTGTTAAAATCTGCTGTTTCTCCAGTGTTCGCTTGAATCTGGCTCTGGAAGTACAGGAAGTCACAAACACACCAAGCCAAAGCAGAAATTAACCTATTTACAGCCTGGTTCAAAAAACATCTGTCTGACTCGCTAATTTCACCACCAGCACCCACTTTACGAGGGGTGAATTTTTTTCTAACTTGGCCGTTCAGGGGATATCAAGATCGTGAGCTCCCCCAATAAGAGGCACAGCTGAGGGTCACGTGACGGCTGGTGCCCTATGGCTGTACATAAAGCTCTTGCCACTACCAATATGGCCGCTATAGCCAATGTGCTTCATTTTCGGCGAAACTACGTCCATGTTTTATACAGACTATGGTCAGGTCCCTTTCAGACAACATGAATGAACCAGGGAGTTGGCAGTCAAACTGTTTTATTTTACACTTCAGATTGTTAAAACAATTACTGGAACTTTGACAGAAGTTTGTTTTGTTTTGCGCTTTTATCAATTTGTTAAAAACTAATGGTAAATTCAGAGAGAGTTGTTTGTGTTTGATAGAGTGACTGTGCTGTCTGTGTTAAAACTGACCTGTCAGTGTTCATTGAAATTTTATGTAGAACAAGTACATGTGGTATCGGTACTCAGTATTAGTGAGTAGGGGAGACTGGGGATAGTTGCAACAAGCCTTATTTCTCCAATCAGAAACATGCTAGAGTGATGACACTCACACTGCACATGCTCAGTTAGACCCTCTACCCACCAAGAAGAGAGAGGCCATATTGAGCATCTGGTCCTGCTTCTATCAAGTAAAGTTGTTTTGGAGGTATGAAAGTAGCTTTTTTCATGAGCTGTTTTTTTGTCATACTGTCCTGACCTTATGTATGAATGAATCCAAACCTTTCTAGTTCGAATCACTGTTTGTTGACTATTAAATGACATGGTGAGCATGTGTCAATGTTAATGTGGCTAGCTAGCACATGGTGTTTTGTCATGACTGGTACCATGGGGACAGTTGCAACTGTTGCAACTGTCCCCATGGTATTAGGTGAGTCATATTAGAAGAGACCACACAAACATATTTTTTAAGATTTTCAGTTCAAAATAGGCAAAATTAATATATTTTATTGCTCATGATGAACAGAACAGGCAATCATATGGAGAAACTAACACTAATGATAAACAGAATAATCTCCCAAATAACTTGTTAAGCAAAAATAGCTCTTAGTTATTGTGGTATGTTGTATGTGTCATATAAACTTGTCATATAGTGAATGCATCATCTGAATAGAGAAATTGTAAAAAAAAAAAAAAAGAAAATATTCCATTCTTTTTGTCCCAAAATGCAATGTTGAGTTTTTATAGCTTTAGTAATATCTGCACATTGACCCAAGGTAGGCCCATGTTTTAAACAAAACAAAACTGATTAAATACCTTAAAGCTGTACAGAAAAGAAAATTGAATTTGAGACCACTCTGGGTCACAACATTAGTATTTGTCCTATTTAGACAAAACACTGAGGATAATAAGTGAAAAATTAATGTTTTTTTTTATATGTTGCAACCGTCCCCGATCTGTGTTGCAACTGTCCCCAGGTTTGGGGTCAGTTGCAACGTCTGAATTCCTCTATTCAAATGAATATTCTGATTAATATGTTATATGTAGCCATCTTTAAATGGTATGGGCATTTAGCAAACAGATGTAGGTTTAATATGTAAAGATTTGGTGAGACTAGTCCAAATATTCTCTGAGTAACCGAGGGTAATGTAAAAAGTGTTGCAACTGTCCCCAGTCTCCCCTACTCAAGTGGGAGTACCTGTACTGGTATCCGTCTGGAAAAAAAAAGTGGTATCAAACATTGATATTTAAAAATAACAAATTATAAACGAATTCACCTCATAGTGTGTGCAGATGTTAAGACAAGATGTTGCCACGTGTGTTTAACAAACCAAAAAGACACAAAGTGGAAGATGTAGCTGTTATATAGACCAAGATTTTTTTGTGCAAGCTTACTGACGAGCTCCCCCCACTTTTTATCTTGTGTGCAACAAAAATATTTAAAAAATGATTTTAGTAAGGTAGTTGTGTTATATTAAAGAAGAAAACTGGCTTTAATATTTTTGTTGTTTATCCTTTAAACTAAGAATCAGAGTCTTTATTGATGCAAACAAACTGAAATAGTAAAATCAGGCCAGCGTACAGCTTTGATTTCGGCCCTGTGCTGCGTGTCTCTCTCCAGCCGTACTCTCCACTAAGGCAAAAATACCCAAACAATGGGTTTAAAAAAGGAGGACGGAGGACAGAAAACACCAGACGCCTCCTGGAGAAAACCCTCCTCTCTGACTCCTCCAAACCTTTCTGAAGTTGGTGTGTGTGAGGTTTGGAAAGAGGTGTTATCCTGAGCTTTCTCCCTCATAGAGTCAAACTCCACTTCCCATCACTGAGTGACAAAGGAGGAGATCACACACACACACACACACACACACACACACACACACACACACACACACACACACAAACAGTCATCATGCCCTTGTCCTGATGTGATGTAGTGATGCAGAGAGGAGGTGAGACAGAGAGTGGGAGACAGGGGCAGAGACGGAGCAGAGCAGAGAGGAGGGAGTTGCAGTGTACGCCTGCAGCGAACATAACCCTCCCCGTCTAGACTGAACCAAACACTAATACACACCGAGTCCCCGCCGGCTGGAGCTTTGAATCATGCTCACAAACAAATGCAGCCACTCTCTGCTCTGTGCACAGTCACTTTTTATAACCTCTGATTTTTCCTTCATACTGAGAGGAAACGGGTTCAAAACGTCTGGATAAAAGACGTTTCACACCCGTCTGTGAATGTTCGTTCTCTTTATAAATCACTTTATTTTTTTATTGGCTCTTTTTTGGACTCTTGTTGTGCTCTTGTCTCTTTCCCTTTCTCCTGTTAAAACCAATTCCTCGGCTGCTTTGCTGCAGTGACAGAATCTCCCCACAGGGATCAATAAAGTTTCATCTCATTTTATCGTATATGAATCCGAGCGCAGAGGCAAAGCCCTCAGAAACATAAAAGACACGACGACGACGATGCAGAAGAAAACAGGGATCTGACCACAAAACCACTTTGACCTCGTGTCCCGCTCTGTCCGTCCGTCTGTTTATCCAGCCCAGTGTTTCAGGGAGAGGGGGATGTGAGACAAATCATTTTCTGCTCCCGTCTGTCAGAGAGACAACTCACTCTGTTAAATATGTTCCTTCAATTTCAGCTTGCTAACATGCTAACATGCTAACCACTGTTGGCTACCTTCACCTCCTAACACCTCAGGCTGATGTAAACAATGAACACTAAAGCTTTCCCGCTTATACTCAGCAGTCTGGATAAAAAAAAAATCTAGATTTTATGATTAATAACTGTAATTTTTAACATTTTTCTAGTATCCAAAAATATAATACAAAACTAAAAAATTACAGAAATTATGTGTAAAACAATGGAAAAAATGCTTCCTGTTTTATTTAATCACAGTCAAACTGATGTAAAATGACAATAATTGTCTGTAACTAAATTTGTAGCTCTCTTTATAAGAGTTTATGTCCACACTTATTATCTAACTGGAATTTGCAGGTAAATTTATTAGTTTTCTGTACCGTATGCAGCTGCACCCTGTAATGTCACATTACGTTATAACACCACTAAATGTAATAATGTAATTAATTTTCTCTTCAATTTGTAATAATGCCGCATTTCATGATAATCCGCCATATTTTGTTATAAAGTTCTTGAAGGCAATATGTAATAAACTATGCCGCATTCTGTAATAAGTGATGTTATATCTAAGAACTTATTATATAGTGCAGCAAAGTTTATTAGCCTACATATTGCCTTCAAGAATTTTATTACAAAATATGGCAGATTACTATGAAATGTGGCGTTATTACAAAACAAAGTGAAAATTTAATCCATTGTTGCATATTGGGGAGTTACTACACAACGTTGCGTGCCTTAGTCCCTCCTCACTCATGGTTGCAACATTGGTTACACTTTAATAGTGAACTAAACTCTGATCAATGACAGATTTTTAAAACCAAAAATTCTCCAAACAGGAGACATCACTTTTTAAGATTGTTTGTCATATAAAACTGTTTAAATTTTTTTTTTTCATTGTTTTTTCATTGTTTTATTGTCTTTTTTTCTTTTTAATTTTCTGTTTTCATCGAGCTGTAGAACTTTGAGGTTACCTGACGTAAACTGCTTTATACATAAAATGTAGCTTTATTATTATTATTATTATTATTGTTATCAATATTATTGTTATTATCATTCTTTTTATTTTCATAAATAATAATAATAATAATAATTATTATTATTATCATTATTATCATTGATATTATTATTATTATTATTATTACTATTATTATTATTATTATTATTATTGTTATCTTGCACAATCATGTTTCTTTTTACTTTGCAAATTGCACAGTTCTTTGACATCCTTTCAGTGCACTATTTTTAATTTTTTAATATTTTTTTTATTTTATTTTACCTTAAATGTGTATATAAAGTTCTTTATCACTATTTCTATTGGTTTTTTTTTGTTTTTTTTCTTACATCTCAAGCTCTTTTTTTTTGTAATATTTATTGTTTATTTACAGTAATTGTACAGCAAGAGTGTGGTTAACTGGAGTCAAAGTCCTTGTGTTATTGAGATACTTGGCGAATAAAGGCCATTCTAAATCTGATTCTTTCATCATTATTATTGTTGTAATTACAACAACTCCTCTCTTGGAAAAACCTTTCCTCTTATGCATCACTGGTCATGTTGTCCATAATCCATCAGTTTGTGTCCTAAATTTCTTATTTTCCTGTTATTTTTCAGCAAAGTCACTTTTGATGTGACAGCACTTGTAAACGTAAGTGAGGAGGAAACACTGTGGATTTGAGGCCCTGCTGTATGGGGGGGCAGCATGTCCATGCTCCACAACGTGGACAATGTGGTCTGTGCTCCATGGCGCAGACCAGCTCTTTGTGCTCTACATGGTATGGTCCATGTATCCAGTGATTTTTACAGTGTGTTTTATGTTAATAAAGGAGATGTGTTGATGGGCTATCCTATGTTGGTCAATTTTAAAATGCAGTGTAATAAAGATTAGACAGCCGGTCCATGCAGTGTTGCACAGGCAGCCTGTTTCCCCAAACACAATACCTTAATGTACAGTTGGGTCTTATATCCACTGTGTTCCCTCCTCACTGACAGTTACAGAACTCCATGGCAACAAAAAGTATCTTGCTGTAAAATAAAATTATTTTTCTGCAGAACTCTTAATCTTCACCTTTTTTTTAACGTGTTTTTTTTTTTTTTTTTTACAGTGTACAGTTTCAGCAGTGACAGAGTGGAGCTGGACAGCATCATCATTAAGCATTCAGTTATCGTGTTCCTGTTATCTGAACCACTGATCTGGAATCAGCATCAGAAATGTCCATTATAATTGACTTTAATTCCACAGTCACATCCCTGAGCCTCATCCTGCTCATCAAACATCAGAGACTGAAGCAGCGTGATGCTGGTTCAGCTTCACGGTCAGAGCACGCGTCGTCTAAAGGCCGAATCTCCCATCGCAGCGGTCGACTGTCGGCCACGACCCCGTGCTTTCCCGCTCTCTGCTCCTTCCATTTCCTGTCTCCCCCCAGCTGTGAGATCTTATAAAGGCAGAGATAATAATAACTTTAATATTAATAATAAGAATGATAACACGGCTGGATGGTTGACAAATGGACACAGTGCTTTGCTCAGATATAATTACAAGTTAAAGAAGGGAAAAACAAACAGGCTCACAACTGTAGAGAGATGCTGCAAAAAGAAAAACACAGGCCATTTCAGACTGAGTTCATCATGTTAACCACGAACATGTGTTGAGTCAAAGTAAAGCAGTCGTTATAAACTTTAAAGAAAAACTTAGAATTGCCGAGAATTTGTTAGTTCTCTGGGTGGTGATGATGTGCCAAAGCCAAAACAGACTTTAGTTCAACTAAATAATAGTTATTCTGGTTTTCTAGTCATTAAAACACAAATTTAAACTAATGAGAAATGGTCAAATTACGCAGATGTTAGCTAAATTCCTTGATGGCTAATGTCAAAAATGTTGCTGTTTGCCAAGTGTAGTTAACATACCACAAGCTAGTCACAAGCTAGCATCTGATTTGACGTCCAAATACTCAGGATGGGTCATGATTTTCAGAGCATAAAATGTTCATTTCTTTATTAAATCATATCAGAAAATCTCCATTTTGAACCATTTCTACCATTTCCTGATAGCATGGTATTCACGCCCCACCCTGTTGGCTATGGCTGCCTTTTGCAGCAGCTCTCTCTTTGTCTTTTCACTGTAATTTGTGAGTCTCTTTTTTGTAATCTTTAACTTTTTTGTGTCTTCAGTGATATTTTTACTACTTTTTCTCCTGTGTTTGTCTGGAGATCCTACATGTAACCATGGCTGCATTGTTTACATGTGAAATCAGCTGTTAGCAGCCTGTAGCATGTCAATGCTAACTGGTGCTAGGCCAGATGTTTTCCACAAGGTGAGGAGAAGGAGGTGAGGACAACGTGCTGGTTCTCAGGTGTGAGCTAAGAAGTGACGACATGGACCTGTCCTTCCATCCATCGTTAGCTAGCTGTGCTAACCCAGCAACAGAGGGAATACCAGAGGGCAGAGTAGCATCATGCTATTCACAGACATGGCTAACAGAGCTAACAGCAGACACCAAGGCCACATGTGAAGAGCTTCACCTGCTGTGAGCAGACAGGATCCAGGAGACAGAGACTGAACAGACTGCTGAAGAAGCTCAGTCCTGGACCCTGTGGAGGTGGAGACTGGCTGACTGGACAATGATGGACAAGCTGTCATCATCTATTTTCTTATGGAGCTTTTTACACTTTCTATACACTTCCTTACATTGGTTTTCTTGATTGCTGCTGTGACTTCAATTCTATAGATAGATAGATAGATAGATAGATAGATAGATAGATAGATAGATAGATAGATAGATAGATAGATAGATAGATAGATAGATGCATATGTAAGCTTCCTGGCTTCCTAAACCAAACATTTCATGAGTCCCTGAATCATTATCAGAGAACTCAGCCATGATTAAACTTCAACAGTTAATTTGAATTTGTGGTGAAGGAGGTGTTCAGGGATGGAGCTTAATTCTCAGTACTACTTTGGTCCACCGTACCACAGAGTCCCCATCCCCTCTTTGTTCCCCCTTGTTGTTTATAATAATGCAAATGGGCGCTCTATTAGGGCACGGGTAAAATGTCAACATAGCAGCATGCACTTACGCTAACAATGCACCAACAGTGAGGAGTTTGCTCTCTAAAAAAGGCTCCCAAGTGTTTGGGAGGAGGTTTGATTTTGCAGAGTCAGACCTGAAGCAAACAACTGTCTGCTGTAAATGTTCAGTGCAGCTCCTGCTCAAAGCAAATAACATTGGAGACATTAGAGTCGTTACGACAGGGGTCTGCAACCTTCAGCTCTTTGACTCCTTTGCAGTGGCTCATTGTAGCTTTAAGAAATATAATTTAATTTTTTTTTTCTTACAGATGGTATTAATGAAAACTACACAGCAACTAAGTAAAATCATAAAACAAAATTTTTTAACAAAAATACATTGCCTCTTAAAATAAAGCTTTTAATTTTTTTGCAATTTTTTGGATTTATTTTTTATTTCAATTTTCTGACATTTTTGCAAATTAAGAAAAAAATCCATATTTTTTGAAGATTATGCAAATTTTTGAATGCTTTATAAAAATCTCCCTTTTTTGCAAATTTTTAGAAAGTTTTTCAATTTTTCGGAAGTTAAGGAAAATTTTTGAAATTTCATTATTTTGTGTTTTTTTTTTTTTTTTTTTTTTTTGCAAATTTCAGCAAATATTTTGAAATATCAACATTTTGCACATTTTCTAATCCCCTTTTTTAATTTTTCAAAATTTTCATATTTTTATTTTAATTTTCAACTTATTGAAACTTCATAAATTCTGCACATTTTTAAAATCAATGACATTACAAGTTTTTTTTTTTTTTCTTAAATTTGCAAATTTATATAAAAAGAAAAAAATACTAAGAAATCACAAAACAAACACAAAAACTTCTAATTTAGTTAATTATTTACGAGATGATGGACACTTTTGGTCTTAATTTGAAGATAAAGTAGATTTTGTGGCTCCTGGGTGACTTTCATCCAGGTGAGCTGAGGAAAAACGGCTCTTTGGAAAGTAAAGGTTGCAGACCCCTGCGTTAAGAGTATAAGTCAGAGGCAGAGTGATAAAATTAGAGATCTGTGTTTGGTTACATGCCTCAGCCTTACTTGTTCATCTCCTTTAAACTCGAGTGAGTCTGAGAATATCTGACATGAGGTTTTTGGAAAGAGGGAATCTGAATTACAGTATTTTCCAGGTCAAACTGGATCCATATCATTTGTGATTGTAAACATGAATGATCTGTAGAGATATCCAAACCGTGTGTGTTTTCCTTTCTGTGCTGGCTTATGATTTCTCAGTCCACAGTTTATCTTATCAGAGATGAACAGGACTCTGCAAAGGCCAGAAAGATTAAAGACTAATCTGAGAGTGCCAACCAAAATGACTTGGCACACTTCACACGTTTGGAGAGGGAAGCTTCCAGCTGCCTTCTGTTCACTGCTATTGATCATGGGAGACGACAGACTGGCACGGTGTCGTGAAGCGGTGCCGGTCCAGGTCCCCAGACCGGCAGTGCAGAGGAATTAATGTCACTGCTGCTCTTTGTATGGACCGTCTAATGAGATCTGGAGCGACTCTGGTCGAGGTACTGAGTGTGTTTAAAGCTTCATCTTTTGTCTTTGTTGTTGTCTTGCCTGCAGTGTTCCTGCTCACTATTAAAACTGCAATGCCTCATGGGAGAATTATACAGCACAGTCTAAAGGCAGTGTTTATGATTTATGGAGCTCGCTAATACATTTGTATGGTGAGAAGCTTTTAAATGGGAATTTAAGCAGGGCGAGTGAAATATACTTACAGCAGTGAAAATGAATTGGAGTGAGGATAATGTTTTTTAAAATGTTGAAGTAAAATCTGTCGTAAACAGTCTGTCAATCTGTCACAAACATAAACTGTCCAAAGCCAGACCCAGGGCCAATCCTGGCCTGAACTCTGACCCCTAGCTTTCATCAAACAATGTGTTAATTATGGCACTGAAATTAATCATGTTTTAATTTGTGTGTTCATGTACATTTTCTGTCAAGTGCACAAACAAATCAGAGAAAAGCTAATTATGCCTCACAAAACATGATCTGGACTGTGCATACGCTCCTTGTATAAAGCCACAGCTCTGCAGAAACTCAACATCAGAGGACACAAGACAAGAGCTAAGTTATGAAATGATGCAGAAAAAAACAAAAACAAAAAAGGGGAAAAAATAGTTAAAAACCAAAGGGGAAACATCCAGTTTAGAAAAATGAAGCCTGTGTGTAAGGCGTCAGATCAGTCTCAAAATTTGTTTGTGTGTAAATGCATCCACAAATATGTGAACTGATCTGCAAATGTGTAGGTCAGTCTACAAATGCAAGCACAAATTCGCAAATGTGCATGGAAAGATTCACAAATATTTAAAAAAAGAGAGTCATTTTAAACCTTGGTGCATTTTTGAGACTTTGCTGACGTGCTTAGATCCACAAATGCATTTTTTAAATTTGGGAAGGCTGAAGCCAATCAGATATCACTCTCCTTTTCAGCCAATCACAGTTGCGTAGATTCGAGGGTATGTTTTTAATGTGTTTATCAGTGTTGCAGCATCTGCACATGTGCTAAAGTGCAACTACGGCTGCCAATCAAAAAGAAAAACATTTAAAGAAATATGGAGATTTTCTGCAGAAACTTTACAGCAAAATACTTTTTGTTACATTGGTGTTTTGTGACCGTTAGTGAGGAGGGAACACAGCGGGGTATAAGACCCGACTGTACATTGAGGTATTGTGTTGGTGGAACAGGCTGTCTGTGCAACACTGCACGGACTGGCTGTCTAATCTTTATTACACTGCACTTTAAAACTGACCGACATTTCATAGCCTATCAACACATCTCGTTTATTAACATAAAACACACTGTAAAAAAACTCTGGATACATGGACCATACCCTGTGGAGCACAAACAGCCGGTCTGCGCCATGGAGCACAGAAGGCTGTCCGCGCAGTGGAACACAGAAATGCTGTTCCCCTCGTTTGGCAGGGTGTCATATCCACAGCGTTCCCTCCTCGCCCACGGTTACAAGCACTGTCACAACAAAAACTACTTTGTTGTGAAATAACAGGAAAATAAGAAATTTAGGACAAAAACTGATGGACTACATGACCAGTGATGCATCAGGACACACTGTACAGGTGGTGATTTTTCTCTAACTCAGCAGTTTAGAAGATATTAGGATTATTTGATTGTCCAATCAGAGACACAGATCAGCTCACGTGACTGATGGGCACCCTATAGCTGTTAGAAAGGAAGCTCAAAGCCGACGTCATATCCAATATGGCCGCGTCCGTCGATTGGCTTCATCAGTCTGTGTTCAGGATGCAGGATAGGAAATGTTTCAGGCTAAAAATGTCGTCTCAAGTCAAAATAGAAGCTTTGATAAGAACAATACCAATAAAATCCAGATACACAGCACGTAACACTGCAGAAAACTGACCATCTGGGATCAGAGACACCTGAGAGACAGGTGAGCTGTGATGTCATCAGTCTGTGACGATGGAATAAGGAGGTTTTGACCACACTGAGGCTGATTCTTCACACAAAAAATAGCTAACAAATAGAGGATTTAAAGGTTTTGAAATCAATGTGGCCTCTTTGAAGAAAGTGTGGACACCCCTGGTTTAACCTGAACTATCAAACCTTGTTCAGCTCTGGACAGATTTTGCTGATAGTCGCCCCTAAATTGTCCATCATTGCAAGTCATTTCCCCACAGAAATCCTCTCCAATGTCAGTTACTGAATCATTTGACTGAAAACAGACCTTTAGTTTCAAAAAAATCTATCTTTTAAAATCAGAATCTGAGGAGTTAGCTTCAGGATCTTTAGTGAAGAACTGAGATCCTGAGAGCATCGACCTATAGAGTTTTCCTGAGAACTCAAGGCCTTCAGTTTGATACACAACACAAAATAGTGTGTGCACTGTTTCTCTCTGTGCACTAGCATGAGAGAAAGACAACTTAAGCATAGCACGGACTAACATGCAACAGAATCTGTTTCCACCCCCACCGTTCAATGACTTGAATTGTGAGGCTTTTTAGTTTGTGAGAACCTCAGAAAAACCTGGGATATAATCTCTATACCTGACAGTCACGACTGTGTTTTATGGCGTGCTGCAGAAGCTGCAGAAGCTGCACGCGGCTAATTAAATCTGCCAAATACGGGCTGGATTTTAAGTCATGTTTGGCCCATTATCTCAGTCAGGCATTAGCCTTCAGGAAATCATGCGCTACATTGTGCATGTGCAGCCGTGTGTGTTGCGTGCACGTCTCGCACAGCGCCGGAGCAGCCCAGCTGTTTATGCCTGTTAGCTCACTGACCTTCCATGAATGCAGTGATTCACAACTGTTGAAATACCTATTTTCTATAATGCCCCGCTTAATTCCATCATTGACTGCTGCTCCTCCAACCATGAACTGCTCTGCTACAGGAAACGCTGTCTGAATGGAGAGCAGGCGCCGGCTGAAGAGCTGAATATTAACAGGAGGAGCAGCCCACTAGAGGCACCAGAGCCCAAACTACAAACGCTTAACTCTATCTTCAGTTAGGCCGCTTCTCCAGGCAAACCAAGTCTCCCTCTGCCCAGCACAAACACTCAGCAGGGCAGCAGGGTGATATTTACAGAGATATAAAGTAGACGTCCTGATGTGTTCAGACTTTTTGCATCACTTTGATTTTGTGAAAACGACCACACTGTCGTGAAGACGTGACTCTTCCCAAGGCGTGTGATTGTTTTGGAAATGAATGGAGATTGGATGGAAACACATTTTCTTTGTTGATGACAATTTTTTTCCAGAAACAACGTGACAACAAGCTAACTTTGTCAGTTTGTAGCGTAGTTTAGCAGCTGCTATATTTCTCTCTCCTCACAGCCCGGTGCTCTGAGACGTGTCTGTAACGTGAAACGTTGGTGAATCCTGGTTCTGTCCTACCAGAGCTCATCTACCAACTCCAACCTCACCAAGCAGAGCTAACGTAACCTGGCTCTTCATTTTATTGATAGACTCTCAAGTTTGAACAGACCACTGCAGAATAACTGCTGACTGTGGGTTGGAGCCAACATTAGCACAAACAGGTTAACCTGGGTTTGAGCCTTTAACTCGTGTTTTGAGCTTTAGCCCATGTCTTAGCATTTAGCTCGAGTTTTAGCCTTTAGCTTGTGTCTCAGACTTTAGCTTGTGTTAAAGTCTTTGGCTTTTGTTTTAGCATTTAGCTCATATATAAGCTAGCGTTAAGCTCATGTATAAGCTTTAAGCTAGTTATTTAGCCTAATGTTTTAGCTTAAAGCTTGTGTAGTCTTTTGCGCGTGATTTAGCATTTAGCTAATGTGTTAGCCTATAACTCCTGTGATAGACTTTGGCTCGGGTTTAAACCTTTAGCTTGTGTCATAGCGTTGAGCTTTTGTCTTAGCCTTTAGCTCATGTATCAGCCTTTTGCTTGTGTCTTAGCATTTAGCTTGTGTCTTAGCCTTTTACTAATGTTTTTGCCTTTTACTTGTGTTTTAGCTCTAAGCTCTTGTCTTAGCCTTTAGCTTAAGTCTTTAGCTCTTGCCTTAGCCTTGGCTCATGTCTTAGTATTTAGCTCAAATGTAAGCTAGCGTTAAGCTTATGTATAAGCTCCTAGCTTGTTATTTAGCCTAAAGCTCATGTTTTTAGCTTGTGTCTTAGCCTAAAGCTCATGTTTTTAGCCTTATTTGAGCATTTTAACAATTCATTTTAATAGCATCTCTTAATTCTGCACTGCCTCTCTTCTTTTACAATCTGTTTTAACTTCTTTTTTTTTCTGTTTAATCTTATTTTGTTTTATTGTATTTTATTAATTTTAATCTGCTTTTTAATTGAATTTTAATTTTTTTCTTTTAATATGTTCTGTCTGTAAAGCACTTTGAATTGGAATGCTGAAATGTGCTATATAAATAAACTTGCCTTGCCTTAAGCTCTTGTCTTAGCCTTTAGTTCTTGTCTTAGCCTTTAGCTCGTGCTCTATCCCTCTCTAATTTATCTTTCTTCTGCTCCTCTGTCCTTTTTCTCTCTGACAGTTAGGAAGAGAGACTTCTTCAGGATCAGTTAGAAACTCCTCACAGCTCCTTTAAAGAACAGCATTGATTTCAAACAGCGAACAGTTTTCATGCAGATTTCTGAAAGTGTCTTTTTTTAACGCTGCACTGAGAAACTATCAACCAACTCTGGCGTTAAGAGACGATCAGGTTTGATGCTGCACAGTTCATTTAGCAGCTTTTACATACAGCAGAGCAGCAGAGGAACAACAACAACAACAACAACAGGCGGAGTGAAGCTGTTCGCTGCATTTACTGACTTTCCACCTCAAGGACACGAGCGTCCACAGCATGAAACAACAAGTAACAGCATCACTGAGACAGTGGTAGATGATGCTTTTTAACATCCAGCTCCTCTATAATAAGTGGGTAATCATTCTTTGTTTATAGGTCGGACTGTACGCGCTGCACCTGCACATAGACGATTCTGCGCAGTGAAACACAGCTCGTTTGGAAATAAAAAGCTTCACAGAGAACAGAGGATCAACAATGTTTTAACTGCTGTGAGCTTTATCAAACATCTCTGATCCAAAGGATGAAACCTCAGAGCAAGCACACACACACACACACACACACACACACACACACACACACACATGTACAGCTTTAAGGTTGTGTCATTACGTGTCAGTCCACCCATACATTCTCCTGTATCTAAACAACCTCCACCACCCACAGATTACACAAGCAGAGTTTGCATTTCTGCCGTAGCTGCTCAGCAAAGCGCGCTGACTGTTATTACACCTCAGATGGTTCGGCGTTCGGGGCCGGGCTGCAGATGAAAAGAGGGTTTTGTTTTCCTGATGCTTGGTCCGCTTTGTAAAGGGTGTTAAATGATGTTAAAAACAAATCAACCTGCTCTCCGTGTTTGTTCCTCTCAGTGTTTCTCACTTCAGAGGGAGAGTTAAGAGGCTGCGAAAGGCACCAGGCAGAATAAAGAAGAACTGCATGTTTTTCCATTTAATCCTCCAGCGAGGGCATTCGGGGGGTAGCTCAGCGCTTTGTTTTTCATGAAAGGAGACAGTTGTCGTCCTGGTGCAATGAGGGATAATCTGGGAGCTGGTGTTGTGGGCATTGTGGACTTTGTATGTCTTTGGCCAGAGCACAAAAGCTGAATTAGTTGCAGTTAACAAAAGCTAAAAATGGTCAATGGGGAAACACGACGTCGATAATGGGCTTTGAGCTTCGTAGCTGCCAGGATCCTCCACAACACGGCGAAGACAGTCAGTGGAGTAAGACATTTATGAAAATCTGTCAAACTCTGCTTAGAAATCAATTCAAACTTACAATTAAAGTAAAATAAAAATATATAAATAAACTAGGGCTGTCATTTTAACGCGTTAATTAGATTGATTAATTACACCGCAAATTAACGCGTTATAAAAAATAACGCAGATTAATCTGGATCCAAAACCTGCGGGGCGTTCAAAGACGCACTTATTTTCAAATGCCTGGCATTTACAAACCGTTTGTCCTACTTGGAAAAGTGGTGTTCTCGTCAGATTTTCAAATTTCCGACGGTCCCTGAATGTATCACACCTGACGTCAGCAACATGCTTTAGACCGGGGGAAGCGAGATGGGTCCAAATCTCGTTTATTCACACGTCCTTTTTGAAAATCTGCAGAAAATCAACCGTTTGCTCTAGCTCAATTCTGTAAAAGACAGATAATTTTACACTCTTTACTGCATCAAACAAGCCCTGAATGATCGATATATGCCTTGTATTTAAATCTAAATAATTCTTTAAAAATTTGCTTCCATCTTCCTGGTGTCATGTTTCAGCTTGGGGCTGCTCTGCACCAATCAGCAACAGTTTGTGTGTTCAGAGCATGTTAAACTGAGAATACTTCACTTTTCTTTGATCCAAGACTTGAAAAAAGTGTTTTGTGCATAGTTCCTCACAGTTTTTAGCCTTTAGCCCTGGTTCTCCTGACCTCATAGAAGTATAGAAGTTCATAGTGCAGTGAAAATTATGTCCACATTGAGTAAAAATGTGACAGAAGCAAAAACCGTCCTAAAATCAAATCAGCTTATCTTAGGTGCAGGACTGTGTAGATTTTGTAAAGATAGAACCATAAAACTTTTTTCATTTGTTCCTTATGCCTCAGGGTACCTAAAAATGTGTTGTATATATTCCCACCTTATTTTTAAAATGTTTTTTAATGTCTTTTAATGTAATTTTAATGTCCTGGAATTCAAATTCTTTATTTTGGGACCTTAAGCAGATATGCGATTAAAATGCTATTAATTAGATTAATTAATTACAAATCCTGTAATTAATTAGATTAATTTTTTTAATCGCCTGACAGCACTAAAATATACATATCTCTCTGTATCGTCTCAGATTACCATCAGGAGAGAGCTCAGAGTATAAGAAGCAGAAAAAAAACAGAAATAGAATAAAAATGTCAGCTTAAATTAAGAGGACCAAAGCAAATGTCATGGTATTTCACTTTTTTGGTAGAACAACCAAGTTTAAGGTGTTAGTTTTCAGACTTTTTTTCAATTTAAGACTTTTTAAGACTTTTTAATGACGTTGGAAATCAAATTTAAAAACAAGTCCACAACGAACCACAATTGAAACAAACAAAACTAACAAGCAAAAACACCACATGAATTACCTGGGTTAGAGGCAATTTTAAACCAATGTTTATTTTACATAAAACATCACTTTTTACCTTTTTTTAACCCCATTTTTACAACTTTATACCTTTTATTGCCCCCATCCACTGTCACAACCATTTTTGGAATTTTTACAGTTTTTTTTTAAATTTAATTTCAAATCTAATTCTCAATTTTGCTGCCATAATCAATTTTCCTAAGCCACTTTTGTTTTTTTTGCCAATTTTTCCTATTTTTTTCTCTCTCCAGGCACCCTAAGTAGAACCAAGACATGCGTCTGCTTTAAAAGTTCCTGGTGCAACCACATCACCGTTTTCTTAGTTCCGCTATTGTGATTACACAATGTTGCCACGAGAGTAATTCAGGAAATTATTTAGTAAAATAGATAAATGTTACTTAATATTTTTTTTACTTCAAACTAACATAAATCTTACCAATGTGTTCAAGTTATTAAGACTTTTGAAATTTGGATTTAAGACTTTTTAATGCCAATTCAGGCTTTATTTTTAGAATTATGAATTCAATGCCTTTTAAGACTTTTCAAGGATCCGCAGGAACCCTGTTATCTGAGTTTACAGTGCAGAATCAGTGACAGAGGGCAGCCTTGGCGGAGTCCAACCCTGACCAGGAACGAGTTCAACGAACTGTTGGCGATACGGACCAAGGACTAAGCTCTTACTCCGTAAACACAAAGACTGAACAGTCTGAAACCAGGAAGCTCAAAGTGAAATTTCAGAATTCCCAAGAAAAAACAAAAAGGTGTTGGTTGAAGCGTAAAGCTTATCAAGACCAACCCCTCTTTTCTCACAAAACAAAAACAAACCTATTGAGTGATATTTTCCATGGTGTATTTCAGAATAATGTGGTTTTTGTACAGTCTTTTTTACCTTCCTTATGTACCACATGTTTTTACTTCTTTCTCCTCAAAGCCAACATCTGATCTGTAAGAAACACTTATTTCCAGCCCCATAACGACTTCCTGTCCTTTATTCCTCTTTCTGCACATTTCGGACCTCATACCCGGTCTCCAGAGACCAGACTGGTGGAGGCACAGACGTCCATTATCATCGTGGCCCATAAAAGTGACCCACATCTGTCAGCTGCCAATGTATCATTTGCTCAGCGAGCAGCAGCAGCCAGTGATGAATGGACCTGCCGCGTCTGTTCAATGTGACGCCGGCTGGCTCCCTGTCCGGCACCGGGACGCCTGACAAGAGCTGCCAGAGCAGAACTGCTCTGCAAATGTCCACCATTTGGTAACGCTGATCAGAGGACGGGATGAAGAATGGACACGTAAGAAAATATGAAACGTGTTAGGAGGATTGTTCAGCTGTTCGTGGAAAGGTCTCAGTATGATGTTAGCGCCTCTACATGACCTATTTATTGATCCATGATTGACTTTTCCTAAACAGTAAAACCATTTTCCAAGAACAGCGCTTAGTGATTATTTCTATAAAATCTGTCAAACAGCATTTCTCACCAACAAGCATAAACAAATCCATTTCTGTCCAAGTCCACGTCTGTATGTTTGGATTTCAAGGCGTTTGCATCAACTTCATACAATTAAAAAACGACATAATCTTAAAAACATGACGATTTGTTAGCACAAGACAACCCAAGCTCCTTTTTTTAACTTAAGACGAACCAACACACAGAAAATCAAGCGATGAAAAAAATGACAGAAAATGAAAAAAAAATAATAATAATTCAGAAACTCTCAATTTGACCTCCAGTCACTGTAAGAAAGCAGCACTAGATTTGCATTACTATGGAAATAAGATGATTGCTAGCATGCCACATGTAGCTCATATTAGTTAGCATTAGCCCAAGTCACAAAGCACACAAAAAAGAAAATAAGATTTCTAAAACCAGCTATTTTACTCTCAAAGCCAGTTTATTTTCCAGACGTTGTGTTCATGCACCTTGTGTGAAAACAGAATTCAAAGAAAATGTTTTAATTTTTATAAAGAGATAAAACAACAATTTATCAAAACAGTTAGTGCTGCCTGTCGTGGCCAGAATACTCATGCAAATGAGATTTTTAATTAGAATGAGGTTTTTCTAGTTTAATGATAATAAATAAATGAATAAAAAATAAATTTAAAAAATGTAGCTGTAAAACTAGACAAGGTATATATCACTACTAAGAAAACATCTAATAAATAATAAAAATAAATAATACTAATAATCATAAAAATTAATAATAATAATAATAATAATAATAATAATAATAATAATAATAATAATAATAATAAAAAGTTATAATAATAAATAAATAAAAAAAATAATAATAATAATAGTAATAGATTTGTAAAACTGGACAAGATATAAATCACTGCTAAGAAAACAACTTATAAATGATAAAAATAAATAAATAATAATTATAATGATAAAAATGATAAATAAAATAAAAATAAATAATCAAATAATAAAAAATACTAATAAATGAATTAAAATAATAAATAATAAAAATAACAATAATACATAATAAAAAATTATAATAAATTAATAAATAAATTGATAAATAAGTAAATTAAAATAATAATAATAATAGATTTGTGTATATTCCAGGGTTCTTATGCCAAGAAAAGCCATCTGAATTTTGAACTTTCAAATACTAAAACATACTTAAAATCATAACTATCATTATTAAATTATGTAACAACGTCAGCCAGGGCTTGACACTAACTTTTTGGTTCACCAGCCAATGTAGCTAGTGGTATCCCACAGTTACCAGCCGCTCAGCATTTCCACTAGCCACAATTTTGTTATTGGATAATCATGTTTAATGCGATTAAAGCCAACAATGGCAAGCTAAAGTTTACTTAAACTAAATTTACAATCTTTTCAAATGTGAATAACCTCTGTTTACACTCAAATAAAGACTTCATACATGTTTACAGCCACAGGTCATTATCAGGTATTCACTTTTGAAACGGTCGTGTGTAAGGTTGTGCTTCTTATATGAAAATATGCAGTCAATTAAGAAAAAGTCATTAAATAATAAGTTTGTTATTGCATTTAATAGAAGTTGTGAAGGTTGGAGGTGAATATTTATGTAAACATATACAACATATATAAGTCACACTGGATTATAAGTCCTGTTTCGTTTCACTGCCTCTTCCGTGCTGTCTGTTATCCTAGCTGCTCTGATTAGCTTCTTCCACTCGCTATCATCAACACAAAAAGTCGCTTAATCACTGGACGCTCTGTGATTGGCTGATGTACCATGGTTACTCTCCACCTGGAAACGTCCTGAAACAGCCAAACCATCAACATCCAGGCAGAGGAGGGGGTTTGAGGCAGACACTGACACTGACACACATGTACATGTATATAAAAGTTGACTTTTTTTTATTTTTAGGAAAATCCTGCAGACCTTTCCTTTAATCATTATAATTATTGCAACTATTATTACCATTACTATCACAATAACTAATAAGCTGCATTTGGTTTCACTTGTCAAACTTACTCGTCTGTTTACGAAAGCTCTGATCCACTGTTCCCGTCCACACTGAGACAAATATGAATGGGACTCTGAATAAAGAGCTCTCCTCTGGTTTTTACATTATGAAATATATGAGCGTCATAAATCTACCACAAACTTAAATAGACTAACAAAGACCATAAACCTCTGCTGGTAAAAATACCCTCGCCCCGCAGCAGGGTCTGAGCCCGTCTTTTGATGGGAGAGAACGAAGAGAATTGACTGCGAAAGCCCATCAAACTTAGTCATCCTCTTCATCTCATATTACACTGAAGCTAAGCTGCCTGTTAGAGGAAGTGGATTCCCCTTAGGTACTTTATCTACAGCGTGACTAAGTCCCTGTTATTTCTTCCCCCGACTACAACAATAACAGCGCTCGTCTGCGGCGCAGACAGAGGCCCATCCAGTGGCTCTCTGACAGCGGGGTGATGTGTGGATCACCTGCGGGTGGTTGCCCCATGAAGTGTTTGTTTTTTTTCCTCCTAGTTTGGCTTCAGGACCGTGATGTGCGTGACACGGAAAAGCAAAGCTCTTAAAATAACAACTGCCACAAACCCTCCTGGTAAGGAGACTCACAGATGACTGCTGACAAATCCCCGCTCCACTTTGTTTCATACAGGGTCCAATTCCTCTCTGGACCACATATTAAAACTGATGGTCGGGGGTTTCTGGGGTTAAATCACACAGATTCAGGATCAGCCAGCGACTGAAAGAGCTGTCAAAGTAAGTCAGACCTCAGCTCTCAGTGGCTCCTTGTAGCTTTGAAAAATATTACTAAAATAAAGAATTGTTATTTTTCTTCCAGAGGGTGTTGATGATTAAAGACACTGACACTAAATAAAATCCTGTGTTAACATTTAGTTGAACTAAATCTTCATCCCATCTGTCAATAAAGCCTGCCACCGCTCTACTTCACCTCCTACAACATCAACAGCCCACCAACTTTCCATGCACCTGTGGCTAACCTCAAGTTTTACAGCCCTGGGAAGATAACTACATCTACAAAAAGACTCATCTGGAAGAAAATACTGATTTTAATTCTGAGTGGATGGATTCATTTCACTGACAACGTGCCAGATTAATATACATGACTGATATGTGGCCAACTAGCAAACAAAAAAAGATGTGAGTTGAGCAATATTATCATTATATATAATCAATTTAAGTATTCTTTCAAAAGTTCAGAAATTTTAGGGGGTTTTTTTTCTTGCAAAGTTTTAGAATTTTAAAATTCTTTGACAATTTTTACAAACTTGTGATTTTTTTCCAAGTTTTGAATTTAAACTTTTTGTGCACTTTATTAAAAAATTCGGTTTTTCAAAAATTTTGCATTTTGACAATTTTTTGCAAATTTTTGAAATTTCAAAAAGTTTTGCAAATTTTGTTTTTATTAAATCCTTCAATGTTTTCAATTTTCATTTTTTTTAATTCAAGGATTCTTTTTTTAAATGTTGACATTTTGGCGAAATTATTTTAATTCTTTTTTATTTCTTTTGATATTTTTTTTTGCAATTTTGTGATATATGACATTTCATAAATTTTGTATTTTTGAAATTTGAACAAAGTTTTACCATTTCAAAATTGTTGCAGATTTTCAATTTTTTTTTTAAGTCTTCTTCAGATTTTGCAAGACTTTGATATTTAAAAAAAATGCATTTTTGAAATTTTTTTAATTTTTTTACAAACTTTTGAAATTTCTTCTAAATTTTGTGTTATTTTTGAGAAATCTTGGAGTTAAATTTTTTTTTACATTTTTAAAATTTTAGCAAAGTTTTACCATTTTAAAAATTGTTGCAGTTTTTTTTTTGGCTTTTTCAGTTTTTTTGCAATTTTTCGCAAGATTTTGACATTTTACCAAAGTTTTAAATTTTTTAAGAAATTTACAAATTTTTGAAATTTATCGTTTTTGCATTTTTTATTTTTTTTTTATAATCTTACAATGTTTCGAAATTTTTGCAAAGTTTTGAAACTTTGCCAATTTTTTCAAAAACAAATAAACAAGGCTTCACATGTTCAATTTCATAGATTCCAAAATAACTTCATATTGCAAGAATTTTTTCCTAGATTTTAACTATGTATAGTCTTTATTGTGAAGATAAAGTAGATTTTGTGGCTCCTGAATGTCTTTAATCCAGGTGAGCTGAGGAAAAATGTCTCCTATGAAAGTAAAGGATGCAAATTGTCTGATGCTAATCTGATGTAATTCAGCCTCATCTGTAAACACATGAATGCTTTGCTGCACCTTTCCCTCATGCTTATAAAACACCCAAAATGTTAAATACTATAAACAGCTTATGTAAGCAGTAAAAATTACTGCGACTGCATTTCTGTCGAATGTTGCACCTGACTGTGGTCTTGTTGTTGCACATGCAGAGCTGCAGCCAACAACTCTCATGTTTCCAAGGTAAGAAAAATGGGATTAGGCGTCAGAGTGCTGACAGCTCATATGCAGATGTCCATTAACTTCAGTGAATGAGGGATGATGATGATGTTAAAGCCTGAGGTGAAGCTAAATGTTTAATGAAATCTGGATTAATGGAGCCCTAAGGGGACGGTATAAACATCCTGATGAATATTTTGATCCAAACGAGCAGAAAAAACGAGGTTTAAAGACGTGGAAGTACTTGCTCAGAAGTCGTTGTAGCTCAGCTCTGAAACCATCTTTTCTGTTTGGTAGAAAAAAGTGATGTGAAGTTGTTCTCTGAAGTTGACTCGTGTCACATCCTTGCACTGTACGGAGCAGGGGCGTCCTGGAGCAGCAGCGATGACCCACATGCCCAAAACTCAGCATGACAAGCTGTGAATCACATCCGGTCATTTATCTGTCAGAGTCCTCCGAAGTGTCACACAGCGACGATGAGCACTTCTTCACAGCGCACTCACTCAGCAACCTCCAGCTGTCCGGCTCAACGGCTGGCTGGCTCTCAAAGCCGCGCTCACAGTTTGGGCCTTTCTGACTCATAAACTTTATCAGAGGATGATGTCACTCCCAGGACTTCAGGAGAGGAAGTTCAACCTCGCACCTGGCTGCCGCTGAGCAACACTTCTCCTCTTAGTCACCGAGTCAATCTGGCAGCTTCAGCACTTCCTCTTCTCGCTTCAGGGTTTATTTTTGCAGACACACACGGTGGTTTGGAGGTTAGAAACTCTGGATCTGGACGGTGAACACAGTGATTCCTTGTTTTCAGAGAAACCAACGCAGGATGCTCGCACATTCTTTTGGACCAATCTGAAATATTTCCCATCACAGACAGAGGCCATCTGCAGCTTTTGGATAATAA
Source organism: Halichoeres trimaculatus (assembly GCF_033239565.1). Classification (NCBI taxonomy): domain Eukaryota; kingdom Metazoa; phylum Chordata; class Actinopteri; order Labriformes; family Labridae; genus Halichoeres; species Halichoeres trimaculatus. Next base: position 1,942,558 of record NW_027437181.1, on the reverse strand, counting down.
ACCCTGAAATAAATAAACTCAAACAGTCACTGGCCAAACATCACCTTAGACTCAGCCACCTTGACTAAAACTTGAGTTTATGTAGCCCACCTTTTTACTTTTATCCAAATCCAGATTAGATTTAGACAAGTCTTCTTTTGAGGTGCTTCTGGACTAGCTCTTTAAATGCTCCCCTGGTTCAACTCCCAGTCGTGGCTGTTTGCTTTCTTCAAGGTTAGTAAATAAACCTTTCTGTTAAATCTGCATTTAGGTCCTTCACCTCTCTGCTCTGAAATAATAACATTTTCACTCACGCAGTCTTTCACAGTCTCTTAAATAAGCCTCACAGGAGTGGAGATATTGCTCTGGGTGTTAGTTTCTTGTTCCATGTCACAACTTTCTAAATGCTTTGTTTACAATGTCCAGACTTTGTCTAAACCATAGATCTGCAAACTTTACTTTCACAGGAGCCATTTTGCCTCAGCTCATTAAGATAAAAGTTATTCTGAAGCCACGAAATCTACTTTATCTTGACAATACAGACGATAAAAAATTCAAAACAAAGTTAAAATCTAGCAAATAATTATCTGAGATAGAAGTTGTTGTTTTTTTTTGTTTGCTTTGTTTTGTTTGGTTTTTTTTTAATTAATGAAATTGTATATCTTTAATGTCTTAGTTTTTGATTTTTTTTTTAATTAAAAAAAATAAATAAAAATAAGTTCATAAAATTTCAGTATTTTTTGAAAATAAAAGAATCCCCAAATTTTAATAAGATCATAAGATTTTTGAAACTACATAATTTGAAAATGAATAAATATAAAAAATATCACAAATTTTTCGAAAAAAAAAAAAAAGTCAAATTCAAAAATTTTCCAAAATGGAGGAGAAAAATCATACTTTGTTTTTTTTTATGAAATTTCAAAAAAAATTCCAAAAAAAAATAATAATTTGATCAAATTTTTTACATTTCTTGAAATTTAAAAAATTTGAAATAAATAATAAATGAATAAATAAAAATCACAAATTTTACATAAAAAATCAAATTCAAAAATTTAGAAAAAAAATCACATTTTTTATTTGAAAAAAATCCAAAAATAAAAGAATTCAATTCTTAAAAAATATATATATTTTTTGAAATTTTAAAAATTTGAACTTTCCTAAATTTGCAATCATTTCTAAATTTTTTGAAAGAATCCTTGAATTTGATAACATATATTGATAATATTGCTCCAATCATAATTTCTCAATATTATTTTTTGTAGCTACAAGGAGCCACTACAAAAGAGTCAAAGACTTGCATAAGGCTCCAGAGCCGCAGGTTGAAGACCATTTTTCTGTACGTTGGCATCAAGTTTGAGCCAAAATTTTCATGACAAAGCTCCAACATGTGATCTGTTTGACTTTGCTTTATTGCAACCTTAATTACTGTTCTTTGTGTTTTTGATTTGAAACCATCTGAATTTTTATTTTCACAACATTTTACACAGCCTCACTGTTTTTTTTAATTTATTTATTTTCTTAACTGTGGTTGTAAATGCAGTTTAACATGTCACAGAAGAGACAGTTTTCATGATCTGAAGTTGTTGGGGGCAGAAAAACAGCCACACACACACGTTAAAGAGAAAAATCACAAAGGAAAAATCCTGGTTTCCTCCACCACCACCACAGTGATCCAGAAATAGGAGGTGTAAAAAATTGCTGGATGATTAAATAACACATATTCATTCAAACATTTTGTCTTCTGTGACATGTAAATAAGTAAGAACTGTCAGAACAATCACAACGCCTTGGATGCTTTGGTGAGGAGCTGCACAAAGCGCTCAGATTTCCCCCTCAAACACTCTGAGTCATTACGCTTAAATCAAACCCTCATCCAAATCATAATTGTAAACAAAAATAACTCAAAACACAAGTCAAGGCTCATCAAGCTGAGGAGGAGAGGAGCCTGAGGTGAAACTTATTTTCTGTGTTTCTTCACACATGATGGGCTTTTCTGTTAGGCCTGAGTGAGTGAAGGCTTTCAGACACGGCTTATTTCTGTTTACAGCCGCAGAGATGCTGGGACGAAAGTTCAAAGCAGACATAATGCACTTAGAGCTCTCAGGTAAAACAGACGGGGTTTAACAGAGACCTCCTAAACTCTGGAGGTGGCATTTGTTCCCAGTTATGTAAGGACAAGAACCAAACACTGTTATCATCCTTTTAGGAGTTTCCTCACATCTCGTCTTGTTCTTGTCACCGTATCATCCTGCTTGAACTTTGCACCCTGCCCCTGAATCTGCTCCCTAGATCAGATCCTTTCCAAAGCTGCTGATCGTTTCCTGTGAGTACATAAAGGCTGAATGTTTGACCCAACCTGCCTGATTTCTGAGCACGCTCAGTTCAGGCCATGATGACACGGATTAAAGCCCTTTCAGCATCAACATAAGCAAATATTACCTGATCAGAATAACTAAAAACCTCGGTGTGAAGTGCCAAAGTGTCCTGCTTGATAAGACCTGTGATTTTTTTTTTTTTTTTTTTTTGCTGCTATTAAATGTTGAATCAATTAAAAAGTCATTTATCTGGGGAGCAGGTGTAGCACAGGTAGTGGAGCGATACCTAATGCTCAGAGGCTACAGTCCTGGTCAGGCTGATTGAAAAATCAATACCTGGTTCCTGGAGAACTTGGTGCATGTCGTCCACCACCTCCTCCCCCAACATTTCCTCCATTCTTTGGTATTTATGGTGTTTTTTATTTGTTTTGTGTGTTCTTCTTATCATTATTGTTATATTGGTATCATTTTATGGTGATTTTTTTTTTAATTTGTTTTGTTTTGTGCTATTTCTTTTATTATGATTATTTTGGTATCATTTGATGGTGATTTTTTTATTATTGTTTGTTTTTATTTTGGTATCATTTTATGATGTTTTTTATTGTTTTATTTTGTTTTTTAATATTATTATTGTTGTTGGTATCATTTCATGATGATTTTTTTATTTGTTTTTTTTTGTTTTTGTTTTTTTGTGTGATTCTTTTGTTTTGGTATCATTTTGTGGTGATTTTTCTCATTTGTTTAGTTTAGTTTTTGTTTTGTTTTTAATCATTTTTTTTTATTTTGGTATCATTTTATGGTGAAATTTTTATTTGTTTGGGTTTTTTTATTATTATTTTTGTTTGTTTGTTTGTTTGTTTTTATTTTGGTATAATTTATGGTGAATTTTTTTTGTTTGTTTTATTATTATTACTATTATTATTTTTGTTTGTTTTTTATTTTGTTATCACTATGATGATTTTTTATTTATTTTTATTATTATTTTTTTGTTTGTTTTTTTTATATATTGGTATCACTTTATGATGATTTTTCTTATTTGTTTTGTTTTGTTTTTTCATTTTTTTTTGTTTGTTTTTATTTTGGTATCATTTTATGGGGATTTAAAAAAATAATAATAATTTATTTCTTTATCAATTTTAACACAAGGTCCAGGGACTTTTAGTTCTTGGTAAAATATTTGCAGGAACTACATGGTTTCTGTGGCCTTTTGTTTCCACAATGAGGTGAGGACCCATATTGATAATGTAAACCAGACCACTGATGTATAGAGAGGGGAAAAAAGTGATTGTAATACATTGCAAGACCAATAGAGGGCAGTAAGACAACTATGAAAGTCATTCAGAAAAAGTGACTGTAGAAGGAAACAGACAAACCACCATTGCTCTGTGTAGCATCGCAGTTAGCCTGTCAGCATGTTAGCATGGAGGAACTTCAGCCTGTGCAGAGTTCGATTGTGTTTTATTTCACTGCAGATGGATTTGTTGATACTTGAAAAGAGACAAATTCTGGTGGCAAACTCATCACCCGTCAAAGCAAAATACTGGACGGCTCCGCAGTCTAAGCGCTAAAAGCAGAAATTGACCCTGTTTCAGCTCATAAACAAGCTTGTTCAACAACGCCTTGCAAGGGAAGACTTCCCCTCAAACAACTCTGGATCATCAATAAATCCTGATCTGATGAGGATATTTTTACACAAATTAAACCAGTATGACCTCCTCAGGACTTCTTCTGTCTTGGAACAGCTGTTGTAACCTGGATCTTCACTGACACGTTCAGCTAAAGGTCTCCAGTTTACAGGGTCACTCTTAAGACTGGAACACTGCCACCAAAAGTTCTTGGACATCTTGAGAGTACTACCCAAAAGGCTTAGTTAGTTAGTTTCAAGGGTAAATCTACTACCCAAAAACTAATTCAGACTCTAGTTCCTTAAGCATGAGAGTATGAAGTCTGCCTGAGTTGAAATTGGAGCAGACACTTGAAAAGAGTAACTACCATTCAGATTTTAAAGGAAGCATCCAGAGTGGTTACTTTCAGCCTTTCAGGAGCTCTGTGCATGATGGGATGTGTTACTGGACTTACTCTGTGTACAACCTCATCAGAAAAAGTGTTAAAGGAAGGGTCTGTAGGAGCCAGCAGCAGCACACACCCACAGCCTCGGACTTAAGCTAAATGAACACACCATTCTCTATCCCAGTAACCACCTGTAGTATCACGTTTCTACGCGGGAGAGACTTGAGGGCCGTGCACCTGACTTAACATATCAGCACAAGCTAACCACGGGTATTTGACACATACCTGGTTAGCAGAAAGCCAAGCTTCACCCTCGTTTAGGAAAAAGCTCTTATTAGCTTCTTCTACTCGCTAATCAACACACAAAACTTGAACATCCAGGCAGATGTTGGGGGTTGAGGCAGACACAGACACTGACACACATGTTTAGAGGCCCAGAAGAGACGATTGAGCAGAATTATTCCCGTAAAAGTGACATTTTAAAAGACAAGACCTGTGACATCTCTGTGATTCACCTCAGCTCTTTCAGCTTATTGTTTCTTACACCCTCCAAACTTCCTGTTTCAGCTCCGTTTCACTGCTCTTGTTACAGCTGTTTACATCAGGCGGCAGTTTCCAGCAAAGAGAGTCCTATAAATCTGACCACTACCAGTACAGCACCACAACACAGACACTTTTATCGACTAGCTGGAAACGGAGAGAGGAGTGAATATTGGACTGATTTCCTCCTGCTGGCTGGAAACATGACTTAAAATATGCTCGTTTCTTTGCCTCTGCAGCAAAACGCTCAGGAAATCAGAGTGAGTGGCTCTCTTCATGGAGGTAAGCTGACACCTGCTCCACTGCACACATATGCAACACATGCACATTAAACTCCCAGAGCAGTGTGTGTTATTATCTGAACATACAGCCCTCCTGAGGCTCTAACAAAGATCTCTCTGCAGTGCTGTCTCAGTCGCCTGCTCGCTCAGAGAAGTGTCCCGTCACACCACATTGGACTTTCTGTGCAGGCGTTTGTTCTGGCCAAACACCAATTGATTTTTGGAACGACAAGTGGCCGGCACCCAGATGGTTATATCATCATTCATTGTTTCAGAGCCATCCAGATTAATTTGATCCCGGCAGGATAAAATGGGTCAATCAGGCCGTAATGTAGCTGTAATGGTGTGTATGACAAGAGATCCCAACCTCTGAAAAACAGACGCGGAGGAGGAGACGCGGGAGTGACGGGAGGCAGATGTCCAGCGGTGAGAAGTTTCATCAATCAAGGAGCGGAGTTCTCTGACAGCTCCTAAAAACACAAAGACGGGCGTTAAACTGACAGTGTGAGGAGCTGGTCAGACTTTGCTTTGAGGGAAATTCATCCTAAAAACATGAATATGCAAAGAAATCAGCTCTGAGGAATTGGATCCTGTGATGGTCCCAGGAGGGGGAAATGTGTCTTTGTTCTATAAATGATTTCCTTATTAACAAATCTAGCAAACAACTGGTGAAGCAGCCATCACTGCAGACAACAACTTCATGCATTTTTACCAGACAGCTGCTGAAGAGACCTTAATTAACTAAAAAAATTGCATTTCCTTGCAGCAAATGTGTTGAAATCAAGCAGCAACCGCTGGTCTGAGAATATGGGACAATGCTGAAGTGCTAAAATCTGCTGTTTCTCAAGTGTTCACTTGAGGCTGGCTCTGGAAGTACAAGAAGTCACAAACACACCAAGTCAAAAAAAGCTGTTTTCAAAGCAGAAATTAACCTATTTACAGCCTGGTTCAAAAACGTCTCCTGTCTGAGTCGCTAATTTTACTATCAGCACACACTGTGGGGGGGGGGTGGATTTTTTTCTAACTCGGCCGTTCAGAGGATATTAGGGTAGCCAACTTTGAGGCAGAGGGATACGGGACGGGACGGGATGGGACGGGGGGGGGCTAGTCTCTCGCTACCATACAGGAAGTGACAGGGCTTCGCCCAATGAGGCGAGCTGCATTCTGTGGCGTCATAGCAGTGTTCGGTCAGCTCATTGGACAGGTCATAGAAACGTGTGAGTGTTCGGTCAGAGAGCAGGAGAGGGGAATGGGATGGAATTACCGTAATTTCTCGTATAAATCGCCCTGCTTTTCATTGAAACCATAAATTTACAGCAGTTTAAGTTTGACCCCCAGAGAAATACGGGACAAAGAGCATCCCTTATCGGTTCAGAATGGGACGCGTATGCTCAAGTCCAAATACGGAACTATTCAGTTTTTCAAGGGACGGTTGGCAACCCTAGTGGATATTAAGATCGTATAATAAGAGGCACATCTGAGGGTGACCGACAGGCGCCCTATGGCTGTAGGCAAAGCCCTTGCCACTACCAATATGGCCGCTTTAGCTGATGTGCTTCATTTTCCATTTTAGAAACAGACGGGTGATGTCGGTGAGACTATGTCCATGTTTTATCAAGTATATGGTTGAAATGCTGAAGGTAAAGATGGAAAATAAATTCAAAAAAGCTCAAAGCAAACAGAGTTAAAAATGTGGACTGGAGAAAAATAAGAAGCAGCAGAAACAGTAAAAACAATCCAGAGTTTATAGTAGTAGCAAACGAAGAAGAAGAGAAAGAAGAAGAAGAAGTTTGAGAAGTGTAAGTTTTTGGAAAAGTTGTATAAATAGTGGAGCACAAAGAGTAAGTCAAAAAGGAAGTGATGGTATTTATACGTAAAATTGTTAGTAAATGTTTTGATTAGTTAGTATAAACAGCTGTGTGAGATGAAAGGTTTCCATGGTAACCTGCTCGTTAGGCCGAGAAGAGCTGCATCTGTTCGAAAGTTGAGTCTGGACCTCCTGCCACTGTGCGAAAGCATTAAGGGTTAGCAGAAAAATGAGAATCTGAAGACTCCGAAAAACACAGTGATGTGTCTCACATGTCTGTAGAGCCAGAAATGAGGACTGGATGGCGAGATACAAATGTAGTTATAAATGAAGCTGAGGTGAAGAAGTAGGTGCTAATTAACACTGCAGCAGATTATGGGAAAATTAGTTTTTGTCTCACATTTGGGCATTTTTGGGCCAAACAGTACAATCTTTTGCTAAGCTACTCCCTTTGTTAGAAGCCAGGGTAAAATTTGATGTATTTTTTTATGTTTCTAGAGTGAAAATTCTGGAAGTTATGACAGTTTGTTTTTGTGAAAGTTGTAACCCCCTTAGCAACAGCCTCCCACACACTGGCTGCTTATGTCACATACTGTAAGAGCAGCAATTTGTGTGAAAGTTGATGTTGCCTAATCAGTGAAATCTCAAAAACTGTAAAAGATATCTAAAAGTTACATCATACATGAATGGGAGAAAGACTTTTGAACATTTTAAAGCAAAAAATGAGTCTGTAGGTGGAAGTATGCTGAAGTTTTAGCATCTTAAAGTTAAGTGAGATTTAGGTGGGAAAGCTGAAGTCTCACATTCAATTTAATGGGGCAAATTTTGCCAGAAAAAGCAGAATAAGTCAAAATTTTAAGGGTAAGAGATTAAAAAAGTAAAAGCATACATGTCTTGAAGAAGATGAATAGTTTAAAGTTTGGACAGGGAAAATCAGACAAAATTTGAAGAAGTCTTAGCTCAGCAAAAAACGTACAGATAAAGAAGAAGAAATGCTGAGTCAGCATTTCAACATAATGAGGCAGTCTAAAATGGAATATGATCTTTGTTTGTCCTCCTGACCACCTCAGAGACCTAAATTAAAGAGAGGATGACACAGCTTCAAGTTCTGAAGATTTGTTTTCCATCCAGAGCTTCAACATCTGTGGCATCAATAATATCTATTAGAAATTAATATCAATCAAAGTTACAACACGACAAAACTCACCACAGACGTTATTTCTCAAACTAGTCATTAACTCAGACACGCAGACAAACATAAATAACTCCTCTTACATGCAGCACATGGCAGGGGAAGTAAATGGAGATCTGACCGATCAGAGGTTCTGAGTTAGGCCCTGGCACACCTGTGACCACAGACACACCTGTCTGCAATAATAATCCTGGTTGCAGTGACAGCTTAAGCCTCCAGGGGGCTGCTCTTCTATTTATAAGCCTGTTCAATATCCCACTTTAAAATGAGATTATTAGCTTTACACTACACCAGCTGATGAAGTAAAGAAGTGAGGAGAAAGCAAAACAGAAAAGTGATAAAGCATGAGCTAAAGGCTAAAACATGAGATAAAAGCTAGAACACAAGCTAAAGGCTAACACACAAGATAAAGGCTAAAACATTAGATGAAGGCTACAACATGAGATGGAGGCTTTAATATAGGGGAAAGGCTAAAATAGGGGTTACAGGCTAAAACAAAGGCTAAAGGCTAAAACAGGGGCTAAAAGCTAAAACACAAGCTAAAGGCTAAAACACGAGCTAGAGACTCAGATACTGGCAAAAGGCTTAAACATGGCTTAAAGGCTAAAACAAAAGCTAAATGCTAAAGCACAGGTTACAAGCTAAAACACAGGCTAAAAGCTAAAAACAAAGGCTTATGGCTGAAACATAAGGTAAAGGCTGAAGCAAGGCCACATGTTAAAGCATAGGCTCAAGGCTAAAACACAAGGTAAAGCCTAAAACAAAGGCTAAAGGCTAAAAATCAAACTAAAGGATATAGCAAAGGCTACAGTTTAAATCAAAGGCTTAAATCTAAAACACAGTGTAAAGCTTTAAACATGGGTAAAAGGCTGAAACAAAGCTAAAGCCTTAAACAATAGCCAAAGGCTAAAGCACAGGTTACAGGCCAAAACACAGGCTAAAAGCTAAAACACGAGCTGAGGGCTAAAACAAGAGCTTAAGACTTAGATACAGGCTAAAGCAAGGCCACAGGTTAAAGCATAGGCTAAAGGCTAAAACATGATCTGAAGGCTAAAACACAAGCTAAAGGCTAAAACACAAGCTAAAGGCTCAAACATGGGTTAATCTGTTTGTGCATTCTGTCTTTGCATCTTGGGAAAAGTTGCCTTGAACAAAGAAAAGTAGAGTCAAAAAGAAAATCTGCTGTCCAAAACAAATGCTCACCTTGACAAGAGTCATGGCTTTCTGTCACTGGGTGCTAGTGTTCATGGGAAATGGAGTCTTCAACCTAGAAAACGCTACAGATTCAGGCTGAAATGTAGATAATTAATTTGTTTCATAATCATTAAAAACCTCAGAGCCTCTGAGCAAAAACATCAGAATCTGCTGAAACAATGAGTAAGTGCTGACTCAGAGGAGCAGCTCGTGCTCTTTATGTGTTTTACTGTTTTTCAGAATGTACCTTATTAACATGGAGCTCTTAATGTGAGCTCTTCATCCTGATCACAGGCTCTGCCACGCTGCGTCACACCCTCTGTCTCCTCTCTGAGTTTACTGAAGTGTTTTCCAGTGACACAGTTTCCTGACTCATTCACACAGAATGTGGTTTTGTAATTGTTTACTCATATGAATCTAATGTTTTAATCTGTGCTCCCTTTGTTCTCCTCCTCCTTTCCAAACCGTAGAGGAGCGTCCCTGCTCCTCCTGGAGATTAATATACTCTTCAATGAGAGATGACACTCATCAAACGTAACGGGGCTGATGACATATGAATTAAATCTGCTGTGAAATTGAACAGCTTCAAACAGAAACGACGAGCTGTTAATCACGACAGATTCCACAGCCTCAACAATGACTTTCTCTGTCTTATCCTGTTTTAATCCTGTAATCGTAATTAACATCCCTGCTGATCGTCCTCTGAGGCTCAACACACTGTTTCTCTTCTTTCATGAAGTGTTTTCAAAGCGAAGAGGACGCCTCTCGCTGTCACAGTCATTTTCCTGCTGCGTGATAAATCAGGGCGGACGTTTGAAATCGATATTCACTTTAAAGTGCGTCATCAGAGAATGAGAGTTTGACAACATCAAAGGCAGACTGCAGCTCGTCACAAACTGGAAAATAACTTTCACATACGATGAGTCAGCAAACTGCTCCAGAGCGCAGAGATCAGATCAGGGAAATAAATCAACACCCAGTGATGTCACATGTCAGAGGATCTGTTCACTGATGAGGACTCATCAGCAGGACCCTGTTGGCCTGTTTGTTTCCTGACATCAAACATAGATCCAGGGATTCCCCTGAAGCTGAGTCTGTTCCTTGGCAGTGGTGTCTCCCTACAACATCTGTCTGAAGCAGCGAACAACAAGAGGAACCGAACTGAACAGCTGGGTGGAAACGGGACTACAGGGACTTCAGCTCTTCGTGAGCCTGTAAGACAATAACTCCTATAAAGCCGGAAACATCCATCTTAGAGTATGTGTCATACAGGTTATTCAACAGCGCCGTACAGAAAAGAGTCTGTCTTTAGCATTTACCAGGGGGCACCAAAAACAGAACCAACTGAAAGTTCCTCAGTGGAGCTTTAAATCACTGCACTAACAGCTTCACCTGATCCAGCTGCTTCTTTAACACCAGTGGTCTGCAAGCTTTAAAAAACAGTGGTTAAATATCAAACCAGAAGTTTTTTTTTTGTATTTATATTTTTTGAGATTGTACATGTGATATCTTAGTTTTATATTTTTAATAAATTTTGATTTTTTTTTTAATTCTGAAATTGCAGAAAACTGCAAGTTTGAACAAAATATTGACATAAAGAAATACAAAAGTAATACTGTGTTAAAATAAAAAAATGGCACAATTTTTCAAATTTAAGAAATTTGGAAATAAATAAAACTTTTTTAAAATTTTGAACATTTAAAATAGATGAAATTAAAATATTTTTTAAAAATAAAAAAAAAATAACTTGCAAAAAAGTAAAAAAAAAAAAAAAACTTGAATTTTTACACTAAAAAGGAATAATTTGTTGAAACAAAAAAATGCAAAAATGTCCACATTAAATAAATTTTGAAAAAATTAAAACTTTTCAAAATTTTGAAACTTAAAAAAATTAAACAAAAAATGTTAATTTTCAAAATAAAATAAATCAAAATTTTGCAAAAATGTCAAATAATTTGAAATTAAAATTAAAAACTAATTAAGTGTTGAAATTTAAAAAAAAAACGTTTTCAAATTAGTCAGATTTGGGGAAAATTCAAACGTTTTTCAATTCTGAAAATTTAAAAAAATGAATTAAAAAAATGTTAATTTTAAAATTGAAAACAATCAAAAACTTGCAAACATGTAAAAAATATATTTATTTAGAGGATTGAAAATAATTTTGAAATTCAGAATTTTTCAAGAAATAAAAAAAAACAAATATCAAGAATCTCCAAAATGGTCAAAAAAAAATTGAAATATTAAAAAAAATGCAAAAACTTATAACTTTTTGACAAAATACTTGTATGTGATAACACATCTTGATAGTTTTTTTTTTTTTTTTGGTGTTTAATGTCCTGCCACATTTCAGTGTCAGTAGTTGTCAGTTAAATGAATCTATCCACACAGAATTAAAATCTGTATTTTCTTCCAGATTTGTTTTTTGTAGTATTTAACGTGATTTTGTGTAGTGTCAGTGTCTTTAATCAACAATACCCTCTGTCAGAAAAAAAAAAAAAAAAATTCAATAATATTTTTTAAAGCTACAAGGAGCCACTGCAAAGGAGTCAAAGGGCCACTTCATATTCAAGACAGATTTCAGAGGTAGGATTACGCTTTCCACAACTTGAGATGAAAGAACGAGTGTTTTTTTATTCCTGGTGGTGATTCTCTGGTAGAAATGTTCCTGTTTCCTCAGACAGATGCTCTCAGGTCTTCCTCACTCTTCATCTTCTTGTTTACACACAGACTCACCAGCAGAGCTACAGAGAGCTGCTCCCTCTGGTTCCTGTGACCCTCGCCTCGCAGGTTGTAGTGGTCTGTGGTATGAATGTAAAAGAGGAAACCGTGTGTGTGAGTGTGTGTGTGGATTTAAAACAGCAGACAGCAACATCTCCTGTCCAAACACACACACACACACACACTCAGGTTTCACACACTCTCACAGAGCCGGGTCCTCTCCGGGGCCAGCAGATCTTTTCCGCATGAATCATCTCTCAGGACGCGCAGGTCGTCAGCTCGACTCGGTAACGAAGGAACGGATCCTCCAGCATGTCCCAGTAAACGACCATCACAGGACGGACCGGGACGGCGCAGTCAAGCTGTCTCTTACATTAAGGTTACGCAACTGAGGGAGTGGAAAAGGACACGAGTGTGTGTGTGTGTGTGTGTGTGTGTGTGTGTGTGTTATTCACAATGCTTTCTGACTCTGCTCTTCAGAGGATGATGAAGGTGACAGAAAGCCTCAAAGAGCAGGGTTTGTAAAGGTCATTATCAGTTCTTCTCTCTGGTTTCTCGTTGATGAAACAGAAACTAAAGACCTTTTCATAATCAATCAATCTTTATCCACCGAACAGATCCTACCACAGCGCCCCCATCAGGAACGGGTATTTATAGGAGCTGCTTCTGGGGAAAAACTGCTGATTTTACATAGTGAAGACACATTTTTCCTAATATTGTGTGTTTAACATGCGCTGTAGGGCAGGGATGTTCAAAACCTGGCTCGAGGGCCAATCATGGCCTCAGCCCTCAGCTCTCGTCTTACAATGTTTGAATTATGACACAGGAATTAATCTTTCTCTAAATTATTTTCACAAACAAAACCAAAGAACATCTGATAACGTATAATAAACTACATTTGGACTGTGCATGTTGTGCTTGATGAAACTTTCTACGCTCTGCAGAAACTCCACCAAAAATACATGTGAGATTAGAACGCAAGGTAAAAAAAAAACGTTTTGCCTAAAAATGTTGTTGCAGGTCAGAATAGTCTGAAAAACATCATGAAAACCAATCCTGATCAAATCCAGATCCTGATCCTGCCTTAAAAACATCCTGACATAATCTGCTCATATCGCCCCCTAATGGAGAACATGTTCCTACAGAAAACTGACCACTGATCAGCCAGGAGCAGAGACATCCAAGGGACAGGTGTGATGTGATGTCATCAGTCTGTGACGATAGCACAAGGAGGTGGACCCAGTTGCAGATAAAATAAAACTAAAAAAAAACTTCTAACTAAACTAAAAGATACCAAACTCAGAACGGTTCCAAAAACCAAAAAACTCTAGGAAACTTCCACAAGAAAACACGGAAGAAATCAGGAGACACAACACACTCAGAGCGACAGCAAACACAACGAACTGACCCAGAACTCAAGAAACACTGAGACTAAGACCATGTCCAACGTAGCCGGGTATCTAAGAAACCACTTGTGTGTGTGTGTGTGTTTTTTTTGTTTTATATGTTTAGGCTGACATCTACAAAAATATCACAGTTTTAGGTCACTACACTGCAAAAAAATGAAATGTCATCAAGTGTTTTTGTCATTTGGCTATGGCTGCCTTCTGCAGCAACTCTCTCTTCTTTGTCCGTTTCTTGTAACTTTTTCGTCTCTTTTCCGTAACCTTTGTATTTGGAGTGGATCATTACTTTGTATGGTTCATTTGTCGGTCGTGGACACCAAACTTTTTGTGTCTTCAGTGATATTTTTACTACTTTTTCTCCTGTGTTTGTCTGGAGATCCTACATGTAACCATGGCTGTATTGCTTACATGTGAAATCAGCTGTTAGCAGCCTGTAGAATGTCAAGGCTAACTGGTGCTAGGCCAGATGTTTCCCCACAAGGTGAGGAGAAGGAGGTGAGGACAACGTGCTGGTTCGACCTGTCCTTCCATCCATCGTTATTGGGAACGTAAAATCTATCTCCAATAAGATGGACGAGCTAGCTGTGCTAACCCAGCAACAGAGGGAATACCAGAGGGCAGAGTAGCATCATGCTATTCACAGACATGGCTAACAGAGCTAACAGCAGACACCAACACCACATTGGAAGAGCTTCACCTGCTGTGAGCAGACAGGATCCAGGAGACAGAGACTGAACAGACTGCTGAAGAAGCTCAGTCCTGGACCCTGTGGAGGTGGAGGCTGGCTGACTGGACAATGATGGACAAGCTGTCACCATCTATTTTCTTATGGAGCTTTTTACACTTTCTATACACTTTCTTACTTTGGTTTTCTTGATTGCTGCTGTGACTTCAATTTCGTTGTACTTGTTACAATGACAATAAAGATCTATTGTATTCTATTCTTTTCTTATTACACTTGATATGAGCCACATTCTCCTGATCAGTCCAAAAATGTCATATTTCAAGTTATTTAAAGACAAAATGAGCTCTGAATTTGTCGTAACAAGAAAAAAAAATCTGCCAATTAAACAAGAAAGATTTGCTATAAAAATTCCTTGAAACTACAATAATTTTTCTTCTTCCATTGGCAGATTTTTTTTTTTAACTTGTTCCAGCAATTCAGACCTCTTTTTGTCTTTAAACAACTCGAAATAAGACATTTTTCTGGACCGGTCAGTTAAATACGGCCCAGATTAAGTAAATTTTTTTTTTTTTTTTTTACTGAAAATAAGACAAAAGCACTTGGTATGGTTTCATTTTTTTTTTTTTTTTTTTTTTTTGCAGTGTGAAAACGATGTTTTCTGAAAACTTTGCCAACAAAGTCAAAGTCAACATTTTTGTAAACTCTGGTTTCGCCGTCGACGCTTGGAAACAGGATTCTCAAACGTCACAGCTGAATAATGGATGTTTATCCTAACTGGCTTTGTTTTACATCTGAAAAATACTGACAAATACAGGTTTGGCATGATTCGAGCTGCACTTACCGGAGGATTTTTCTGAAGAGGGATATTTGTTCCTGAAAATACCCGGCTACGTGTGGGCATGGCCTGAATAGACACAGGGACAATCAGCACAGGTGTGAAATGAGACACAGGTGAAACACATGAGGGACAATCAGACAGGAAGGAAGAGGAGAACCAAACTAAACACACAGCAATACTAAGATAAGAGCCACATATGACAAGAACCAAACCAGAACTACAAAGAAGAAGAAGTGAAGACAAAAACAGGAAACTCAGAAAACACACAAAAAGAAAAAGTGACTGACTGACTTTATACAGAAACAATAACTAGATCACTCAGATAGAAAGTGTGAGGGACTGTTGATTGATTTCCTGTTGTTTTCATATTTCAAATAAATATTTTCTCATCCTTTGTGTCAGTTTTCCCTCCGTCACAGTCATCAAACGTCTCCTGCACTGCACTCACGTCCATCTTGGAGGACACATTGGACTAACACTTCCAGTTTCTGTCTCTCCTCTCACCTGGGACTGCTGAGCCTTTTTGCAGCTTCCTCCTCCAGTCTTTGGGGTTTATTTGCTGGGACAAAAAAAAGAAAAAAAGAAAAAATCAATAGAACTTAAAGAGTCACTGAGAGGACAGACGTCTTCCTGTGAGGACGCAGGTTTGTTCAGTCTTTCCTGCTCTCAGGGGTCCACGGTGGATCCTGGTGGACGCTCCTCTGACCTCTGACCTCCTGAAGACTGTCCCCTGACTTTAACAGAGTTACAGTGATACGGTCTCATAATCTGATTGGACGATCTTCAGTCACATGTGCTCATGCTTTCTGAGCTGGAGGGTTTAAGCCGCCGAGGAGCAGGAAGTGTGTGTGAGTTTGTTTGAGTGAGAAAAATGTCTGTGGGGATAATCCCACAACAACACTCAGTGTGTGTGTGTGAGTGTGTGAGTGTGTGAGTGTATGTTTGAATCAAGCAGCAGATGAGTGTTTTGGAGGCTCTGTGGAAACGAGATCACAGTTCCTCCAAATTCAATTTCTCCTCAGTCCTGGACTCCAGAACCATTCAGGCCCGGTCCAAACACCGGCAGCTGTATTAAAGCCAGAACTCGTGTTTCAGGCAGACTGCTTGGACCGTCTGTGAGGAGGGAAAGCAGCTTTCAGGAAGCTGCACGCTGTTAGTCTGCTCTGCACACTGACTGGATCTTTCCAGAACAATCTTCACTTTTTCTTTCTGACTCCTCTGCAGTGGCTCTTTGTAGCTTTAAAAATATTATTAAAATAAAGAATAGCTATTTTTCTTCCGGAGGGTATTGATGGTTAAAGACAGTGACACTAAATAAAATCCTGCGTTACATCGTAACATCAACAGTCCACCAACTTTCCATGCACCTGTGGCTAACCTCAAGTTTTACTGCCCTGGGAAGATAACTACATCTACAAAAAGACTCATCTGGAAGAAAATACTGATTTTAATTCTGAGTGGATGGATTCATTTAGCTGACAACGTGCTGGATTAATATACATGATTGATTTGTGGGAAGACATTAGAACAGAACTCAAAAATGATGAGTTAAGCGATATTATCAATGTATTTAATCAAATTCAAGAAGTCTTTAAAATATTTTGAAATTTTTGCATTTTTTTGAAATTCTTTTTTCTCATTTTTGTAAATATTTTATTAATTTATTTTTTGCAAATTTTTTATAAATTCCAATTTTTATCTTTATTTTTTTAAATTTTGGTACTTTTTAAATTATAAAACTTGAAGTTCCTTTTTCTCAGTTTTGCAATTTTTTTTTCTCTTTTTTGCAAATTTTTCAAGTTTAAAACATTTTTGGAATTTCAATTTTTATGGGTTTTTTTTGTAATTTTTCTTTTCCCTTTTTTTTTTTTTTTTTTTTTTTTAATTAAAATTATTTTTTTTGTTCAAGTTTCTTTTAATTTAGAAACCAAGACATCTGTCTGTTCCTGAAACCGTGAAATGAAGCCAATCCGCTGACGCAACCACATTTGCTATGACGCCGGCTGTAAGGTATTCTTCAAGCAGCTAGTTTCTCTTCGAGCAGCTACAGGGCGACTGGCGGTAATGTGACCTGAGCTGTGCCTCCGATTGAACAATCAAACGATCCTGATAATTCTAAACCGCAGCGATAGAAAAAAAATCACACACCATACAGTGTGTGCTGATTGTGAAATCAACGTTTAGACCCAAGCTGTTTTGAACCAGGTTGTAAATATTTTTTTATGCTGTCAAAGCCCATTTTTACGCTGGGTGTGTATGCGACTTCCCGTCTTTCTGCAGCCAGACTCAAGCGGATTCTCGATGAATGGCAGCCTTTAGCACTTCCACATAGGCTTCATTTTTTCTGACTGGATGTTGCCCCTTGGCGCGAAACAGTCCAGAAATCCACAAAGGAAGACAAAAACAGTCCAAACAAAAATGATCAATCAAAAAAACATGACTGGAATACCATGAATAACACGAAGAAAGAATAAAGATCCATTTCTCCTTCCTTTACGAACGAAAATGTCTATCCTTTACATACAATGTTACTGTCACTGCTGTGATAATTCCGTTCATCCTTTATGACGGTGTTGTTGTTCACCAATACATCCACCAGGGGGCTCAGGGCCAAACATGGCAACTGTGGAGGAGGTATTGTGAGAGTAGCTCTGGCATAAAAGACAAAAACGGAGGCAGCATTGTAGGAGTCAGTGGTCAGTGAGGCTGTTAAATACATCGCCGAAGTTCCTTCATTGATATTTCTTCTTGTGTCTCACTAAAGCTACGTATCAGTTAGTAACAGCAACACTGCCCCTCCCCCCTGTGGTTTCTAGTGGTACTGCACGGTTTGATCCATATCCCTAAGCTTCATGGAAACGTGCAAAAGTGTGCACAGACAGAAGGCTCCATCTGTATCCCTATCCGTTCTGTATTTGTATCTGTATCCGTATCCATATCTGTATCTGTATCCGTATCTGTATTCGTATCCGTATCCCTATCCGTATCCGTATCTGTATCCGTCTCTGTATCCGTATCTGTATTTGTATCTGTATCCGTATCCGTATCTGTATCTGTAGCCGTATCTATATTCGTATCCGTATCCCTATCTGTATCCGTATCCGTATCCGTATCTGTATTCGTATACGTATCCATATCTGTATCTGTATCCATATCTGTATTCGTATCCGTATCCCTATCCGTATCCGTATCTGTATCCGTCTCTGTATCCGTATCTGTATTTGTATCTGTATCCATATCCGTATCTGTATCTGTATCTGTATCCGTATCTATATTCGTATCCGTATCCCTATCTGTATCCGTATCCGTATCCGTATCCGTATCTGTATTCGTATACGTATCCCTATCCATATCCCTATCCGTATACGTATCCCTCTCCGTATCCTTATCCGTATCTGTATCCGTATCTGTATTCATATATGTATCCCTATCCGTATCCCTATCCGTATCCGTATCCGTATCTGTATTCGTATCCCTATCCATATCTGTATCCGTATCTGTATTCGTATCTGTATTGGTATCTGTATTCGTATCTGTATCCGTAACCGTATCTGTATCCTTATCTGTATTGGTATCTGTATCCTTATCCGTATCCCTATCCGTATCTGTATCCGTATCTGTATCTGTATCCCTATCTGTATCCGTATCCCTATCCGTATCTGTGTCCCTATCCGTATCGGTATCTGTATCCCTATCTGTATCCCTATCTGTATCTGTATTCATATCTGTATCCGTATCTGTATTCGTATCTGTATCCCTTTCTGTATTCGTATCTGTATTCGTTTTTGTATTCGTATCTGTATCCCTATCCGTATCCGAATCTGTATCCGTATCTGAATCTGTATTCGTATCTGTATCCCTATCCGTATCCGTACGTAACGTTGACCATACAAGCGCTTTTGGAGCCCTTTCTACAGAAACAAAATCCATGGGCGCACCTGTGAATTTCCTGCCCCGAAAGTCTGTGCGCAAAACAGCCAAGCAATCCACAAAGGACGGCAAAAACAGTCCAAAAACAAAAATGATTGATCAAGAGAAATCACTGGGATACCAGGAAAAACACGGAAAAAGGATAAGTATTTAATTTACTGTTCACAGCTGTTCCATAGTCCACAGCATAGAGATTTAGTACATGTGCGGGTAATAAAAAATATAGATGAAAACCCCTGAAGATTTGAGTTGGAGACCCCATTTTTTCCCCAACGCATACTCCAAAAATGTAGATACAGCCTCAGATTTTCCATTTTAATTTTTACAGTGTACCTGTTGTGTTTTTGCTGATATTTTCTGCCTCATTTGTGATTTTTAAAGTGAAAAATGAAATAAAATCCCTCTGCTTTTGATTTTAAAAATAAAAAATTATGCCCCCTGACAACCTATCACTTTGTCTGATGTTTAATCTTTTTCTGCTGCTGCTGCAGCTTCCAGCGATCAATAACCGTCAGTCTTTGTGCCAATGGTCCAGTTTGTTTTTCTGACTCATAAAGAGTCATCAATATTAAACTCAGACTGTTTAATAACCATAAAAACCATAAAGACAGTAATGGATCACTGTGAGACACCAGGATACTCAGTGATCCACTTTTTCTTTCCAACCATCAGAAAACTTTTCCAGCTCTCCGTCCGCCCAGCCTCTGAAACCACTTTTTACATCTTTATACATATTCATGGGCAATTTGTTGTCAGATCTTCTGGGGTCCTCTTAGAGCAGCCTCCTCCTCCTCCTCCTTCTCCTCCTCCCACATGTCGAGCCAGGAAATGACTTTCGAGGAGTGCACATTGCTCCGAATCATTCAGTCAACAGTAAAGTGGGCTCACACGAAGACGTGCGGCGCCTCAGGCGAGCCTGGAACAGCATGTCTGTCGTACATACACATCAGCATCCGCGGCGGGCTCATTATGATAATTCATTGGCCCTGAAATGAGAGCGAGCTGCTGGGGCCCAGAGGCTTCGCGTGCCGCTGTCCCCAGCTTGAGCTGCGTTCTCTGATCATCTGTGAAACATCAGGAGTTAGGCACCAGTGGGTCAAGTGATGGCACATTTTAGGGCAAGTTGGTCTAGGAAATGTTTTTTTTCCTCTTCTTGACCTGCATTTGAACTTAAAATATCCCATTTGGAAAAGATGTTCATGGATCGCTATTTGGCCTCAGCTCAGCTGGATTAAAGTCATTTTAGAGCAACAAGATCTATTTTATCTTCACAATAAAGACAAAAAGTGGATAAATACATCTCATAGTTAAAATCTGGTGATAAATTATTATCAAAAAGTTTGTGGAATCATTGAAATTGAACATGTAATGTCTTTGTTTTTGATTTTTAATAAAATATTTTCTTTGCTTTTTAATAAATTAAACATTTTCTTTTCATTGAAATTTTTAAAACAGTTATAGAAATTTGCCAAAATTTGATATTTTTTTTAACAAAATTGTTTAAAAAAAAGCACCAAATTTTTGAAATTCCAGGAATTACCAGAAATTTAAAAAATATATCAGAAATATTCCAAAAATTTAATTGTGAAAAAATTTTCAAAAATGGTTAAAAAAAAAATCACTTTTTTTTTTAAGTTTTATCGAAATTTTTAAAATTTCAATAATAAAAAAAGATATCACAATTTTTTTGATTATGTTACAAAAAATTGCCAAAAATAGTTTAAAACAAAACACTTTTTTAAAAATTCACAAAATCTTTGAAATTCCAAAAATTTCCAAAAATTTAAAAAATATTTCAAAAATGTTTTTAAAGTTGATATTGAAAATTTGCCAAAAAATGTAGAAATTTTACATTTTTTAAATTAACAAAATTTACAAAATTTGAAATTACAAAATTAAAAAAAAAGATACTTTAAAAAAAATTAATTATATTTTAAAAATTTGCCAAATAGTAACAATAAAATCAAATATTTGCAAAAACTTTATAATTTTTGACAGAATGCCTACAATTTAAAACATAATTTGACAACTCCGTTCAACTCATCTTTTGTTGATGTTTGCTAATGTGTTGCCACATATCTAACATGTATATTAATCCAGCAGAAAGCATCCAGCAGAAGAAAGGAGGAAGACGTAGAAGTGTCTCACTTTAAAAACTGAAAGTCGCTGCCAGCTGAAGGATCCTCTTTGGGAGCAGATTGCAGAGATCAGATTTCATGTTTACTCCTCGCTGTGAGAGCTGCCATCAGCCAGAGCCACATATTTGCATTCACATAATTTAACAGGCATTCAGAGGACAGTGGCACATAAACAATCTGGAGCCTGATGCATCTCTTAAAACCAGATTTAGATGACCCCTCTGTCCCAGTTCAATCACCATCTCATCATCGTGAGTCCATCTGAGCCGCAGAAACAACGACCTGCTCAGGTTTTTAACGGTCCCCCAGAGGTCCTCCTCCGTATCAGAGCTCCTAAAAACGCTCATCAAATCGAGTCTGACGCCTGAACGTTCTCTTTTTCTAAACCCTTTTTTCACCCCTTAGTGCTGTTAGTGGACACAAACACAAAGGATCATTTCCTCTTTAATCAGCCTAAACTAAGTTATTATGGTTCATATACTCTAGGTGGCCTAAAAAATTTCCAATTTCTTTCTTTTTTTTCTTTCTTTCTTTCTTTCTTTGTGGGTGTTTGAATATCAGATCTTTTTTCTAAAAACACCTTTTTTTGTTTTTTGGGGGGTTTGCTGATAAATGCACACAAAATCAAACCAGAACTAACACAAACTAAAAAAAATAACAAGTAAAGCAAAACATTAAGAAAGAAAAATAGAAACCTAATTGCATGAACAAACCAGTAGTAAAAATATAAAATAAATATAAAATAAATAAATAAGGAATGACAATATAAACTGGAAAAAAAACATAAGCAAAATATAAAAGGTTTAACATAAAATACCAAAATAACTTAACTACTCTGGTCTTCTCTCAACTCTTTTCTGTGGGCTCTATCTTTTTTTGGGGACTCCCATCTCCTATCTGGCTTCCTCTCCTGGCTCTCTTCTCCTGGCTCTCTTCTCTTGGCTCTCTTCTCTGGTCTCTATTCTCTGGTCTCTCTTCTTTGGGCTCTCTTCTCTGGTCTCTTTTCTTTGGGCTCTCTTCTTTGGGCTCTATTCTCTGGGCTCTCTTCTTTGGGCTCTCTTCTCTGGTCTCTTTTCTTTGGGCTCTCTTCTTTGGGCTCTATTCTCTGGGCTCTCTTCTTTGGGCTCTCTTCTCTGGTCTCTCTTCTCTGGGCTCTCTTCTCTGGTCTCTTTTCTTTGGGCTCTCTTCTTTGGGCTCTCTTCTTTGGGCTCTCTTCTTTGGGCTCCCTTTTCTAGGCTCTCTTCTCTGGGCTCTCTTCTTTGGACTCTTTTCTTTGGGCTCTTTTTTCTGGACTCTTTTCCTTAGACTTTCTTCTCTGGACTCTTGTCTTTGGGCTCTTTTTTCTGGGCTCTCTCCTCTAGACTCTCCTCTGGGCTTTTTTCTTTGGGCTCTCTTCTCTGGACTCTTTTCCTTGGACTCTCTTTTCTGGACTCTTTTCCTTGGACTTTCTTCTCTGGACTCTTTTCTTTGGACTCTCTTCTCTGGACTCTCTTCTTGAAGCTCTTTTCTTTGGACTCTTTTCTTTGGGCTCTCTTTTCTTTGGGCTTTCTTCTCTGGTCTTCCTTCTTTGGACTCTTTTCTTTTGGCTCTTTTTTCCGGGCTCTCTTCCCTAGACTCTCTTTTATAGACTCTATTTGTTGGGCTCCCTTCTCTTGGCTCTCTTCTCTGGACTTCCTTCTATGGGCTCTCTGCTGTAGACTTGCCTCTTTGGGCTCTTTTCTCAGGACTCTCTTCTCGGGGCTCTTTTCTCTTGGGTCTCTTCTTTGGACTCTTTACTGTGAGCACTGTTCTTTGGGCTTTTTCTCTAGACTCCCTTCTCTGGGCTTTCTTCTCTGGCAACATTTCTCCGGACTCCCTTTTTCTGACCCTTGTCCCTGGGCTGTCTACCCTCTATACTCTTCTCTGGACTCTCTTCTTTGGGCTCTCTTTTCTGGACTCTCCTCTGTGGGCTCTCTCTTGTCTGGGCCTCTTTTCTATGGGCACTGTTCTCTGGGCTTTTCTCCAGACTTCCTTCCCTTCTGGACTTCCTTCTTCTGACTCTTGTCCCTGGGCTTTTTTCC
Organism: Halichoeres trimaculatus; assembly: GCF_033239565.1. NCBI lineage: Eukaryota > Metazoa > Chordata > Actinopteri > Labriformes > Labridae > Halichoeres > Halichoeres trimaculatus. Next base: position 1,919,465 of record NW_027437181.1, on the reverse strand, counting down.
TCCCTTTCCTCTCTGGACTCATCTCTCTGGTCTTTCTTCTCTCATTAACCTGCAGAGCAGTGTCGAGGTCACAGCCTCTCCAGACCTCTGGTTTTGGTCCTCTCTGTGCCCCGTCTTCTGTCTGACATCTCTCTAAACCTTCATTCCTCAGATTTGTCTCTCTTGTCTTTGTTAGGGGGTTTGGGTCTGACGGATGCTGAGAGTATCATGTTGGTTTTGACCTCAGAAATTGAAGCTCCTCTGTAGGCCTCTGTGAGGAGTCGTGGGTCTAACTTGATGAAACACGGGTAAAGGAGGGCGTCTGATAACCACGGTAGAAGAGAAAGTGAACAGTTTTTCATTCGTCTCATCATTTTCTAATGAACACATCTCCATCTCCTCCCTGGAGCAGTTTGATTCAGTAACTCTGATCTGAATGAGCGTGTAGCCTGTGGTCTCTGTTTTATTCCTCAGCCCGGCTCCTTAGATGTAGGTCACATGGTGATTCATCCGAGCATCATCCGAGCAAAAACAAACAAACAAACAAAAAATGACAACACGGAGACGAGGAGTGTGTGGGAGCTGCAGAAGCCGGCGCGGTGCCTCTTCACATCTCCGTCTCTCCGTCGGCGTCTCCCTCTGTCTGTCTGTGTCGCTCATTCTCATTCTGTCCGCGGCCCCACGCCCTCCACGCTTGTCCACGCCGCTCAGCGCAGTCACTCAATGCGCCGCGACGTGAGGGCCCTGCCAGACGCTCATTTGGAGACGGGTTAGGGCTGCGTCAGTGACTCCATTGAGATGCATCTGAGGGCGTTCGCCGCGGCAATGTCGGTGCAGCGTTGATCAGAACGAGAGCGTTTTGTTTCCATTCAGACGTGCTCATTAGCGTCAACCAGACGTGACAGCCGGGACAACCCATGGGACTATCCTTTACTCACTGCGTCCCCGTTGTGCCGCGCTGCCACACAACTCTGTGTGTCGGAGCGGTTGTGACAGTTGAACTTTTCCTAACAGTAACGCTGGTTGAGGGTTTCACACTCAGAGGTGGGCCGCTGCGCTCGGCTCTGATGCAGGTGGATTTATTCAGGTAAATGTCTCAAACAGAGCTGAAACGTTCCCAGGCTGCTTCATGAAACCTGCGTTTTTACTCTGCGGTCACACGCTGCAGACACACACACAGACAGTCCTCGTCCACTGGACCGTTTTTACTCCAGGGGCAGTTTTATCAGGTCGTGAGCCAGCCTGTGATGTAACAACAGCGCTGACCTCTCCGTGGCAGCGGGCGAGGCCTCCACAGAAGACCCCAGGGCTGCACGCCACGGCTGGACCTGACATCACTGTACCGACCATCACAGCCCGTATACGCTCAGGGTTCAGTCGTCCTGACCGTTAAAGACGCGGTTTGCTCCCTGATGTGATGAGCGTCCACCGACCATGAAGGATGAGTTCAGTCGTTACCTCACAGCTGATTTAACTCTTCCATCAATAACCACCATCAAACACTAAGATTTCATCCTCACGCTGACGTTTTGTTGGTGTTGTTTATTAATTCATTACAGCCTACCTGAGGTACGGTGGCCCTTAAGGTCAATGAGAATATATTTTTCAAAAAGCACAAATAAAATTCACAAAACACAAAAATATTTCATCAAAGACAAACAGTTTTTGGAGCGGATATAAATTTGACAAACCGTAAAGGGTACGACCATGGTAGGCTACTTGTCTGTGATTGGCTTAAACATCAATCATCCATCATTCCCTGTTTGTATTGGATACATATATCAGATAAACATATATTTGTCGTGCAAAATGTATTTGTTTTGAGAAATTTATTTGTGCTTTTTTAAATAATATTTTTGTTTTGAGAAATGTTTTTGTGTTTTATGAAATTTATTTGGCACAATTCAAAATATTTATTCCCATTGGCCTTCTGGGCCACCGTACTGAAGGCTGCACTGAGACATTTTTAAAAGCAAATTCAAAACTTACCTTTTTAGTCCAGATTTCAGCTGAGTTTTATTTTTTAATCTCTTTAATAAAGTTCTGATCTTATTCTTTTTAAATTTAAATAATTTTGATATTTTAGAATGAGATATTTATTTATCGTTATGTGCTTTAACTTGTTTATTCATTTTTTATTTACTTCACTGCTTTTACCAGCTTTTTAATTCTGTTCTTTTAAGTTTTATTTTTACATCTTTTTCTCTTTTACTGCTTAAGTCTTTTAGTCTTTTATTATCTTGTTTCTTGTAATCTGGTTGTTTTATTTTCTTATCTTGAGTTTTAAAATCTTGTTTTACCTTCAGTGTTTCCTCATTAAAGTCTCCAGATAACGTTTCCTCAGTTCCTCTGTTTACCTGCTCAGATTTTAATTACGTTGTGTTTCCTTTAGCACTAGATGGTGTGTGTTGTGTTTATGAGGGATTGTCGAGTCACTTTATTTTGATTTTATTAATTTTCTTTCTGTTGAGTACTTTGTGTTTTTACTCTTGTGTATGAAAAGTGTTTTGTAAATAAAGTCTGATTGATTGATTTTCTTGCTCTGAGATTTGGTGAACCTTTAAACTGTTTCTTCTGTCAGTGTGTTATGGGGCAGTTGGATTGTTTCTTTTAATTTCAAAAAGACATGATTTAATAATAATTAAAAAAAAGAATATTTGATGCCAGGAAGGCCTGCCTGAAAAGCATAAACTGTTAAACACTGATGTTTAATCTCATCTCAAAGAAGATATTCAAATGATCACTGCAAAGGTAAAAAAAAAAAAAAAAACACGTTCTGAAAGAAATTTAAGACTTAATTGAAAAAAAAAGATGTTTCAAGCAAACAAAAAAGGAATAAAAAGAAAAGTAGAAGGTTTAATCTGATGAAACAGATTTTAATTCATAATCTTAAAGGTTACAGCGCAGAGAGGAAGAGGAGAGGTGACGTGTGTCACAACACGGAACAGCCCTGAGCAGAAACCGTGATTTATCATCAAGTTAAAGAACAAAAGGTCAAACATAATAAACTGAGTCATGGTCACTTTGCAGGTAGAAACTGATGCTTTCTGTCTCTTTCTGTCTTTGGTGATTTTCTCTCTTCAGTTTCTCTCGTCTAACTCAACAAATCCTGCTCAAGTCAGGGACCAGAAACAGAAACCGTTCTGGATTATCCACAGCTGCAGACCGCTCAGCTTTGATCAATCGATTCGCCAAACTCCCCTCCAGCTTCTTCACATAAAGACTCTGCGAGCTCCAGAAAACCAGATACAGACTCTGCTGGCTCAAGAAAACCAGATACAGACTCTGCTGGCTCCAGAAAACCAAGTGCAGACTCTGCTAGCTCCAGAAAATTACATATGGACTCTTCTGGCTCCAGAAAACCATACACAGATACTGATGGCTCCAGAAAACCATATACTGACCCTGCTGGCTCTAGAAAACCAGATACTGCTGGCTTACAAAAAACAGTTATTGCTGGCTCCAGAAAAACCTTATACTACTGGCTCCAGGAAACCAGATACTGCTGGCTCCAGAAAACCATCCACTGACCCTGCTGGCTCTAGAAAACCAGATACTGCTGGCTCCAGAAAACCATATACTGACCCTGCTGGCTCTAGAAAACCAGATACTGCTGGCTCCAGAAAACCATATACTGACCCTGCTGGCTCTAGAAAACCAGATACTCCTGGCTTACAAATAACAGTTACTGCTGGCTCCAGAAAAACCATATACTACTGGCTTACGAAAACCAAGTGCAGACTCTGCTGGCTCCAGAAAACCAGATCCTGACTCTGCTGCCTCAAAAAAAAAAAAAAAAAAAAAAGACACAGACGCTTCTGGCTCCAGAAACCTGGATATGGACTCTGCTAACTCCAGAAAACTACATACAGAATCTGCTGGCTCCACAAAACCAGATACAGACTCCCCTGGGTCCAGAAAACCAAGTGCAGAATTTTCTGGCTCCAGAAAATCAGATTCTGAACCTGCTGGCTAAAGAAAATCACATACGGAGTCTCATCTCTCCAGAAAACCAGATACAGACCCTGCTGTTACCAGAAAACCAGATATGAACTCTACTGGCTCCAAAAAAACAAATAAATGAAAACAGACACTGAGTCTCATCTCTCCAGAAAACCAAATACAGACTATGCTGGCTCCACAAAACCACCATGATGCAGTAATGAGCAAAAAGTATTCTTCGTTTTCACCCTTCAGGAACCAACACATGTCTTTTCAGGCCCTACTTCCACATTTCATCATCATGTTTGATCCTCTGATGTTTCTGTTCACTGTGAAATAAAAAAGCAGAAATACAAACAGAAAGAAAACCCGCTGGGCCCGGAGATCACCGCGGTCTTTGGGGAGAGATGTTGGAAAAATCAGCTCGATGAACTCATCCTGGTGACTTGGCATCGTCGTTTTTCAGCATTTTATCACCACTGAGAAAAACGGTTTCCTCTCTTGTTGTGTAGCCAGAGTTAGCTTAGCTTCCCCGTTGGTTAAATGACTCTTCGCTTTGCAGGGTCTCCCAGGACGACAGGCACAGGGAGTTAAAGGGGCCTCCTCCCCACAAACACAGAGCCGTGCAGAGAGAGCAACATGCACCGGGGCCCCTGCCCCGTCGATGGACTCAGAGAGACTCAGAGAGACTCAGAGAGACTCGGGGCTCCCAGAGAGACCTCTGCTGCAGCGTGCAGCGGCTCCACTGACAGCCCGGCGCTCGGCTGACGGAGACAAATAGGAGTGGACTTTTTATGCTCCAGGAACTCACAGCCCCCTGCCTCCAACACACACACACACACACACACACACACACACACCTTCAGCATCCCCGGCTCACCCCACACCCCCGCACCTTCCTTTGTCTCTTTCCTCCCCCCCTAACCATGACATGTACCTGGAGAGGGAAGGAACAACAAATCAACAGCTCCTGGCTTCCTGTGCAGGGCAGCAAGAAAAAACAACAACAGAAAAAAAGAGAGAAAGAGCCAGAGCTGCAGAAATATAATGCACAGTCATTTTCCACCCTGACTCAATCTGAGGGAGGAGGAGGAGGAGGAGGAGGAGGAGGAGGAGGAAGGGGTCTCAGAGGGGTAATAGTTTCCTCACAAGGTGGAGAATAATGCTGACAGTTTACAAGACCTGAAGCTACAGTTTTCAGTCATTAATATTAAAGAGGTTAAAGAAACAGTCACAGGAGAAGATATATCAGTCTGAGCTGTGATGATTCATCAGTTTGATCGAAGTATTTATCATTTTTATTTATTTGCCTTTTTGAAACCGGTTCCTTATTGATGCTAAGCCTCAGTATTAGTGGCTAGGATCAGATTTTCCCAGGAAAACACTAATCCATTCATGTTAACGAGGCCAAGAGTCCCTTTAATGATGCTACGTTAGCTTACAAAGTTTAGCAGCTAGACGCAAGATCTGTTGTGTTTCTTAAAGGAAACATCTGCAGGATGTTCCTACATAAATAAAAGGTCAACATTAACAGGAATAATTCTGCTCAGTTGTCTCCTCTGGGCTTCTATACGTGTGTGTCAGTGTCTGTGTCAGCCTAAACCTCCTCCTCTGCCTGGATGTTGATGTTTTGGTTAAATCAAGATGTTTCTGGGCGGAGAGTTAGCATGGTTACATCAGCCAATCACATATCAACTAGTGTGCAAGTGACTTTTTGTGTTGATAGTGAGTGGAGGAAGCTAATCAGAGCAGCTAGCATAGCAGACGTAGCATAGAGGACGAAAAACAACAAAAGAGAAACAAACTCCAGTCAGATAAAGCTTTTTCCTAAACAAGGGTGAAGCTACAAGGACGAAAAGCGACAGGAGTTAGCTTTCTGCTAACCATGTATGTGTCAGATACCTGTGATTAGCTTGTGCTAACATGCTAAGTCAGGTGCACACCTCTTGAGTCTCTCCCACGTAGAAATGTTATGCTACAGGTGGTTGCTGGGCTAGAGAGTGTGTTCACATAGTCACAGTCAGAGGGTGTGGGTGTGGGTGTGTGCTGCTGCTGGCCCTGAGCCCAGTTTGAATGTTGACTTTACTCCAAAGTAACGAAAACTCTTGCTGACCCTACCTACCGTTAAACAAAAGGATTTCTTGGATTTAGTTTGTCGCTGGAATGTCTAAAAGGAAAAGGAAGTTAAACCGAGTTCACTAAATTTAACTGTTGTCACCTTTCAAACGATAGCACTACATTGCTCTTGGTGAGAGTCATGTCGTTACGGCAGTTGGTGACGGTGCTCATGGGCAGGGGTGTATTAAGTGGTTCGGGGCCCAGGGCAAACCCAGTCAATGGGGCCCTCCATGTCCTTGTAACTCCTCTTCCTCAGAGCTAGACTGGCCTTCCCTGGGTCCACTGTCTCTTTCCCAGAATCAAGGCATGAGACAGTGCTAATCTTGTACATGCTAACTTAACGCAACTAAATGCATTTCCTCAAGTTCTGTACTTTAGTTTGATTTAGAAAAAAGTGAATCCATCATTTAGTCCACTTTGTCCTGGATTTGAAATCTTTTATGGTCCATTGAAGCTTATTTGTCCCACAGTGGAGAATTTACAGAGTAACAGGAACAAACAAGAAAGGATGAAGTGAAAAACATTACAATAAGTAAATATTGAAAAAAATAATTTAGTAAAGAAATATGTAAATATCAAACTGGAAAAAAAATCTACTGAAAGAGGTGATATTTACAGTTACCATACTTTTTGGTCCTATTATTTTAAAGTGAATGTATTTTTATTTGACCACCTGTCCAGTGAGTTATGTTTCCAAAAAAGAGATTTTGTACAATAATGTTTATCACCAACTCCAAAAGTTTGATTTAGAGAAAATGATCCTGTTTCCTGGGCCAGATAAAGTCCTTAAAATCCTAAAAGTCTGATATGTTTATCTCAGATCTCAGAGCAACATTGGTTTTATTTCCCACTTGGTTGAAAATAAGAAAAAAATGTGAAAAAGTGTTTTTACCACTTTCTTCCTGAATCAAATGTTCAGATGTGTTGTAACATGGAATAGCCCATTGAATAAGAAGGGAGGGGGAGGAGCCAAAACCATCATTACAGATTAAGCCTTTTGATGGATTTTGAAGCATGTGAAGTAAGATTTAGAAAAAAGAAATGCTTTCAATTGAAGAGAACTTCATTAATCAGTTTTTAAGAGATGCTTTGGGGGCCCCTGGGAATTTTGGGGCCTGTGTTTGCCTAATTGTAGCTTACGCCCCTGCTCATGGGAAATGGAGTCTTCATTCCAGAAAAACACTACTAATTCTGGCCACAGGTGTCGCTGTTATCAGAGCATAACAGGTAGTCCTCGCTGAGCTTTAGAAAATCATTAACAGTGACACAGTTAATCTAAGGCTTCATACACTTCAAACTGTTTATTCAATTTTTTAAAAGATTTTTTGTGCTTTTTAGCTTTTATTTGATATGACACTGAGAGAGCCAGAGGAAACAGGAAATGGGAGGGGAGGGCCAGGCACCAGGAATTGATCCTGTGACCAGGGCAAAGAGGACTTTAGCCTCTGAACACGGACTCTGCTCTGCAGACCAGCAGCACTCGGGTGATATTGAACCCTGAATGAGAACATGTAACCAGAGGGGGCGCCTGCAGCAGCGTCAGCCCAGGTCAGCACTGAGCTCATCACTTCCTCTGCTTCTGTGAGTGGGGGAGACTGGGTAATTCCAACCAATCAGGATCCACAAAGGAAAACACAGGTAGGTGATCTAATCAGCGTTAACTCACAGGTGTGAATAAAACAGCTTCACTTTCAGGTGATTGTTGATTAATTGTGATATAAACCCTGCAACATTCAGCACTCTGCTCCTCTGAGTTATAGTAAAATATTTCCTAAAGCGTGATTTTGCTCTGAGCTCAAACTGAACATTCACACTGAGTGTGTTACATCACGAGTTCAATGCACATTGATCTGTGAGCGAGCAGTGATTCAATACTCATCCTCAGTGTGTGTGTGTGTGTGTGTGTGTGTGTGTGTGTGTGTGTGTGGACGTGGACACACTCATGCCTGACAGTCACTCTGAAAAACATAAATACTGAAATTACATAACCCCAGAGCAATTATCTGCTGAAAAACAGACAGAGTCCCTCAAAGAGGGGAGGAGGTCTCAGACCATCCACTTCATTACCGTCCCAGTACAGAGACTCAGTCCCAGACCCTGAGGGGGTCTGTGTGAGTCTGCTACTCAGCCAGGAGTGTCGGATACATCTAAAGATGAAAGCTGGAACACGTCTGCTGCGGGGCACCACTTTAAAGTTTCACAAACAACAATTAATAACAACATTTCTCCACATTTAGCTCCAAAACTTCACTTTATCTGCAGATTTAGAGAAATATTTGTGAATCATATGTCAAATATTATATCATAATGTTTAATGTTATTTAGAAGTGTTATAAATAAATGTCCTGATTCTAAACATTAAGTTTACATTCTTCATATTTTAGCGAAGATTTCTAAATATTCTTACTTCTTCGACGTCGGCCACAGGATCTTCAACAACTCCATCATCATCCATCTCAGCACTTGGTATGTTTATTTTCTAACAGCTGATTAAGCCGACTGTGTTTGACTTAGAGAATCGAACTTTATTGTCATTGTAACAAGTACAACGAAATTGAAGTCACAGCAGCAATCAAGAAAACCAAAGTGAGAAAGTGTATAGAAAGTGTAAAAAGCTCCATAAGAAAACAGATGCTGACAGCTTGTCCATCATTGTCCAGTCAGCCAGCCTCCACCTCCACAGGGTCCAGGACTGAGCTTCTTCAGCAGTCTGTTCAGTCTCTGTCTCCTGGATCCTGTCTGCTCACAGCAGGTGAAGCTCTTCACATGTGGCCTTGGTGTCTGCTGTTAGCTCTGTTAGCCATGTCTGTGAATAGCATGATGCTACTCTGCCCTCTGGTATTCCCTCTGTTGCTGGGCTAGCACAGCTAGCTCGTCCATCTTATTGCAGATAGATCTTATGTTCCCAGTAACGATGGATGGAAGGACAGGTCGAACCAGCACGTCGTCCTCACCTCCTTCTCCTCACCTTGTGGGGAAACATCTGTCCTAGCACCAGTTAGCATTGACATGCTACAGGCTGCTAACAGCTGATTTCACATGTAAACAATGCAGCCATGGTTACATGTAGGATCTCCAGAAAAACACAGGAGAAAAAGTAGTAAAAATATCACTGAAGACACAAAAAGTTTGGTGTCCACGACCAACAAATGAGCCATACAAAGTAATGATCCACTCCAAATACAAAGATGACGAAAAAGAGACGAAAAAATTACAAGAAACAGACAAAGAAGAGAGAGCTGCTGCAAAAGGCAGCCATAGCCAACAGGGCGGCGCCTAGCAATTCCTAGATAAAATAATTCAACATTTAATATAATATTTGACTAATATATTTCACAAATATTTCACTAAATCTGCATAATAAGTGATGTTTTAGAGCTAAATGTGGAGAAATGTTGTTATCAATGTAGTGTGTGAAACTTTAAAACAGACGCCCCATAGTTTGCTGTAATAAAGTTAAATTGTTGAAATGCAGATATTCATTGGGACGGGTTGTGATGTGGTATAAATCTGACAGTTGTGGAGCGTGCACCAACCAGAATCTACGATTGATTTATTTTATTTATTTTTTGATATATTTAATTTTAATTCATTAAAAAAAGTAAAAAAAATAAATTAAAAAAAAATAGTTAATTAATTAATTAATTAAAAAAAAAAAAAATCAAAAATTAATTAATAAATAAAACTAAATTAAAAAAAATCTACCATTGTTCTTGTTAATTCTACTTTAAATTAAATACATATGATAAAACAGGTTGTATAAGTTTGTGCTCTTTTTCTTTCTGTTCTCCTGTTTCTGCTCCTCCATCAAAGCACTTTGCAAACTCCCTTTTTTTCCATAATCAAAAGTAATTTGAAAAAGAAAGCAGCATCACTTTAGGGTTTATCAGGATGCATTTTAGAAGATTAAAGAGCATCTTCTGCCATGAAGTGGAACAAATTGCAGCCAACAATGGAGCATTTCATCTTCAACAATTGGAAATAAATAAGAACCACTTTGGAGAGGCTTCCCTGATTTATGCTCTGGATTAGAGGAAGTGAAGTAATGTTCGTCCACTCCAGCAAATAATCAATGAAGAGCTGTTTCCAAAACTCAATTTGTTTTTTAAAAAGAGATTTTCAAACACGCTCTGGATGCAGTACACGAAAACACAATGTTTGTTCAGTTAGCCTCTGTTAGCATTCTGAAATAGCAAACATCAGTTTCTATCAGAGGTCGGTCTGTGGAGTCAGGGGTCTGTACCTCCACTGCAGTAGATGGCGCCGGAGAGCTACTCCATTGTATGTTGCTCACAGACTGTATAATGATGATGATGTAGTTTTGATTCTGTAGAAATCATTGTTTTTCTTCATTGCTGGGTCAGCTGGTTTGGAATTGTTTCAAGTTTAACTTTTTCAGTGTAGTACGTTTTGATCAGATCTTTTATGAGTAACATAGGTTACATCAATCAACATTTATCAGTTTTACCAACTGACCACGTCTTTTAAACAATACTTTCCTCACAACATTAGTTTAATGTCACTTTAATGTCAAGTTTGTCACTTTTCCAGTGAAGTCTATGTATGAAACTCTGCATTTGACTTTCAGTATTTTAAAAATAATAAACAGAAAAATTGTTCTCAATCAAATAGCTTTGATGTAATTTGTCCTTTCAACTTTTAAGTAATATTGTGTGATTTACAGAAACATCACGTCTATTTTTTCTTAACTGTAAACTGTGTAAAATTTTGCAATGTGTCACAATATCATGAATCACTGAAATGCAATCATAGTGTGACTCAAGTGTGAAAACACGTATCATAACGTACGGTGGCCAGGGGATAAAAACAAAATGACAGTTTGACACACTTTAACAAATATAAAAGTAAATTTACATTTTGCAAACACTTTTAAAATGTAAAAAAATTAATGAATAAAAACACTTTTAAAAAATGACAAAAACAAATTTACATTTTGAAAAACAAATTCAAATATTGCAAAACACTTTTAAATGCAAAAAAAACACATTTTGAAAATACTTTTACAAATAATAAAAACAAATTTACATTTTTAAAACATTTTTAAATGCTAAAAACACATTTTAAAAACACTTCCAAAAGTGACAAAAAAATTGCATTTTGCAAAACAAATTTACATTTTGCAAAACACTTCTAAAATGCAAAAAGAACAAATTTTGAAAACACTTTTAGAAATGAAAAAACAGATTTTACATTTCGCAATGATTTATAAAGTGCAAAAATCACATTTTGAAAACACTTTTACTAATGAAAAAAATACATTCTGCATAACAAATTTACATTTTGCAAACCACTGAAAGTGCTTTACAACACAATTTGAAAACACTTTTACAAATTAAAAAAAAAATAAATAAATTTTGCAAAACACTTTTAAAATGCAAAACAACACATTAAAAAACACTTTAAAAATTAGAAATTAAAAAAACATTTTGCAAAACAAGTATAAATTTTGCAAAGCCCTTTGAATTGCAAAAAACATGTTATGAAAACACTTATACAAATAAAAAAGAAAAAAAAAACATTTTTGCAAAATATTTTTTAAAAAGTAAAATATTTTTTTCAAATGAAAAACAAATTGACATTTTGCAGGACAAAATTAACATTTTTACAAACAATTTTAAAATGCAAAACATACATTTTAAAACACTGTTTCAAATGAAAAACAAATTTACATTTTGCAAAACAAATTCAAAATGCCATTAATATAATTTTGCAAAGCACTTTTACTTTTTTGATTTAAAAAAAGAACATTTTGAAAACACTATTCCAAATCAACATACAAATTAACATTTTGCATTTGACATTTTTTCATGTTTAAGTGTTGGTAACTTTGTCGTTATGGTTTATGGCACTTCTCAGACACTGTATTTATCGTAAGGTTCCTGCCAACACTCACAATTATTTTTTCACTGACTGTAAATGTGGTACAGAGCTAAGAGTGATGGTTTGATCGTTCTCCTTCACGTGATGAAGATAATGAAATAATTCTGTCTCAGACGGTCAGAGGTCTGAGATCCTGTCTGAAATAAAAGCCTGAATTAGTTTTAACATCAGAAGCTGAAAATCAGGAAATCAGAGAAAAGCTCATCCTCCTCATTTATTTCCACAAAGCAGAAACGCTTCATCGAACAGAGCGACGTGTTAACACTGTCTCAGAGATGAGTTTCAGTCAGAAAACCATTTTTTCTCCTGTCAAAGGAAGAAAACGTCTCTTTTTCCGTCTGTAACACAGCGTCACTGAATAAACACAGGCCCTGCTCTTTATTTACTCAGCGCTGCAGGTTGTAGGAATGAGCATTAACAGTATTATGTAAATGTGTTGGATTGCTGCTGTATCACATCCAAGGCCGTACCCTCCACAGCCGCCTCTGACTCCAGCTGCAGCCCCGCAGCCTCCCCCCGGGGGGCCACGACCCTCACCCTCTCCCCTCCGGAGGAAGACGCGGAGCCAGCTGGTCGGAGCACCTTGGAGACACAGAGGGACCCAGGATCTCCTCGGCCCGCGCGTGATGTGACCCAGAAGAGGAGGAGGAGGAGGATGGAGAGCCAGATGTTGAGGCTTCGGGGAGCAGGAGGAGGCTGAGCTAAGCCTGAGCGAACAAGTGAGTGACAGACGCCGTGACGTCAGCGCTGTGTGGGGCTCAGTCTTCACGCTGAGGGGATAAGAGCCACATGTGAGCCTCTTGTCAGCACACGGGAGCTTAGGCCTCATATTTTCTTTTTTTTTTTTTTTTTAAAGATGCACCAGTGACACCTCCCAAAAGCCGAGAAGCCGCTCAGCCAGAAGTTTTCTTTCACACGGCTCTTCAGAATTAAAAAGTCTTGAGGGGAGCTTGAAAGCTAGCGCGGCTCAAAGTCTCTCACATCGCTGAGCCAGTCACTCTTAAATTGGAAGAAATGTAAATGACTTACATAATCAGCCCGCTCCTTAAACACACACACACACACACACACACACACACACACTGGAAGGGGAAAGAAAGTGTGAAGTCAGCGCTTAATAACGCTGTTGATAGGTGAGTAAAAATAGCCAAATATAATCAGTCATGTTGAGCCAGTTAATTCACAGTTTGTCCAAGTGAGGAGAATAGAAGTGACACTCGCAGTGGCCTCCGCCGCCGCCGCGTAACGAGGCTTATCCCCGACCCGGTCACACACACCAGGCTGCTGCAACTAACACCTGTACCCGCCTGTACCACCGTGGTAAAAACCTGCACATGAGCGTGACTCCACCTGACGGAGGAGTGCGTTTCTTTTCCTCACGCTGGGATTGACCAGTTTATTTCAATCCCACTCGGCAGCCATTGACCGCCATGACAAAACGCTCTTTTTCCATGTTATTGAGACAGATTGGCCAAGAGTGCTGCTGCCATCTACAGACTCAAGATTACATTTGTTACCCCTCCTCCTCCTCCTCCTCCTCCTTTCCCACACGTTCCCAGTGTAAACAGCCGCGGCCTTGATTGAAAATGAAATGACCTGGCATGCCGGCGCCCGCAGCAGCAGCAGCAGCAGCAGCAGCAGCTAACACATTAGGGATGCAGATCACTCCACCAGCTGAGCACGAGAGCGGATATGATGAGACGTCCTGTTTTCACCTGTAACAGCTCAGTTAGCCGCCTGAAAGTCACAGCCGTGAAGAAATCAGAGCTGTGAATTATTCTCCTGTGGGGCTCTTTCTTTTTCTTTACCGCCGCTCAGACGGTGACGCACAGCCGTCCACGACCTCTGGGGCATGTGACCTCAGAAACACGGGGATGTCTATTTGCAGAGCACCTTGTCGGGGGTTACATGTTTTACACCTTACAGCCAGTTAGACACAGAGTCACTCAGAGGGCACAGGGACAGAGAGGACTCTGAGGTCTTTAAGGTACACTGCAAAAAATGAAGTATTATACTGAAGTCCAGAAAAATGTCTTATTTCAAGTTATTCAACGACAAAATAAGGTCTGAATTGTTTGTAACAAATGAAAAAATCTGCAAATGGAACTAGAAAAATGTGCCTATAACTAGCTTGTCACTAGAATAATGTCTGAATACAAGAAACGTTTCTCTTGTTTCATTGGCAGATTTTTTTTAAATTTGTTTGAAGTAATTCAGACCTCATTTTTGTCTTTAAATAACTTGAAACAAAACATTTATCTGGACTGGTCAGGTGACTGTGGCTCGTATTTAGTCTAAAAAGACATTTTTAAGGTGGCCAGTGGGTGTCTGATTTGCAAAAACCACAACACAAATGCAAGAAAAAAACAAGGATGCAAAAGCAAATACAAGAAGGTGAGAGCAAGACAGGAACGCAAGAGCAACAAAACGAATGCATAAGGCACAACATAACTGCAAGAGCAAAACATGAAAAAACAACAATGCAAAAGCCACAACATGGAACAAGAGCAAAAACACATATGCAAGAACAACAACATAAATGCAAGAGCAAAAACAACACAAATGCAAAAGCCAAAAATAAGAGCAAAGACATGATGTAAGTGCAAAAACAAGAATGCAAAAGTAAAAATATGAATGCAAATCAACAACAGAAATGCAAAAAATTACAACATGGAAAAAAGAGCAAAAATATGACTCTTAGAGCCACAACACAAATGCAAGAGCAAAAACACAAATGCAAAAGCAAAAATATGAATCTAAGGGCAACAACACCAATGCAATAAAAAAAAACACAAAAGCAAAAGCCACAACATAAGTGCAAGAGCAAAAAAAAAATGCAAAAGGCACAATATGACATGGGAGCAAAAATACTAATGCAAGAGCAAAAAAAATGCAAAAGCAAATACACGATTGCGAGAGCAGAAACAGGAACGCAAGAGCAATAATACAAATGCAAAAGGCACAACATAACTGATGGTTCAAAAACATGAAAGCCAGAGTAAAAACAACAAAAAATGCAAAAGCCTCAACACCAATGCAAAAGCAAAAATATTCATCTCAGGGCAACAACACCAATGCAATAGAAAAAACAAGAATGCAAAAGCCACAACATGGAACAAGAGCAAAAACACATATGCAAGAACAACAACATAAATGCAAAAGTAAAAACAACACAAATGCAAAAGCCACAACATGAAAGCAAGAGCAAAAATATTTATCTAAGGGCAACAACACAGTGCAAGAGCAAAAACATGAAAGCAAGAGTAAAAGAACAAAAAATGCAAAAGCCTCAACACCAATGCAAAAGCAAAAATATTAATCTAAGGGCAACAACACCAATGCAATAGCAAAAACACAAATGCAAAAGCCACAACATGGAGCAAGAGCAAAAACACAAGTGCAAGAGCAAAAACAACACAAATGCAAAAGCCACAACATAAGTGCAAGAGCAAAAAAAAAAAAAGGAAAAGCCACAACATGAAGCGAGAGCAAAGATACCAATGCAAGAGCAAACCATGAATGCAAAAGCCACAACATCAGATCATGAGCAAAAACATGGATGCAATGGCAAAAACATCATTGCAAAAGCCAAAAATAAGAGCAAAGACATGATGTAAGTGCAAAAACACGAATGCAAAAGTAAAAAATGAATGCAAACCAACAACAGAAATGCAAAAATTACAACATGGAAGCAAGAGCAAAAATATGACTCTTAGAGCCACAACACAAATGCAAGAGCAAAAACACAAATGCATAAGCCACAACATGGAGCAAGAGCAAAAACAGAAATGCAAAAGCCACAAAATAAGAGCAAAGACATGACGCAAGCGCAAAAACCCGAATGCAAGTACTTGCAGTAATAAGACAAATGAAAAAGCAACAACACAACGGAAACCAAAAGGGTCAGTTTTCCCAACGAACAAAGAAAAAATGCGGAAGTTAGGAAATTATTTTCTTTTAAAACTTCATCTATAATAAACAAAGCTTTGTAGGGGCCTCACCTTGTAAAGTCCCTTATTTTTTTCTTTTTTTTATTTCCAGAAAAAAATACGTCATCTTATATTTAGCTTTTTGAATCAATAACGTTAGCATTTAAGCTACATTTATCATAGAAGAAGATAAGAAAGAAAAAAAACATTAACTTACTTTCACAACTGTCCACTTATCTTCTGTTGTAGCTACACTCTCATTGTGTTGTTGCTTTGCCAACGTAATTTCTACTGAAAATAAGACAAAAACTCTTTATTAGATTTCAGTATTTTTTTTGCATTGGTACTGTTTTTCAGCTGAACTCTTCAAGAGTTGCCGACCCAGAGTTTGGAAACGAGTGAGCAGTTTGGTTCAGAGGAGGAAACTCTGAGAGCAAACCTCTTAATTTTTTTAATGTGTTTCATATCCTGCAAAAAAATGAAATCTTATCAAGTGTTTTTGTCTTATTTTCAGTAAAAATATCTTGTTAGACTTAATATGAGCCACATTCACCTGAGCAGTTCAAAAAAATGCCTGATTTCAAGTTGTTCAAAGACAAAATGAGGTCTGAAATGCTTTAACAAATAAAAATCTGCCAATGGAACGAGAGAAAATTTACGTGTATTAAGACATTATTCTAGTTTAAAGCAAATTTTCTTGTTTGAAACTTCCCAAAACGACCAAAACTTCAACATCCAGGCAGAGGAGGGGGTTGAGGCAGACGCAGACACTGACACACATGCATAGAGGCCTAGAGGAGATGATAGAGCAGGATTATTCCAGTAAAAGATTACTTTTTATGGATTCAGGAAAATCCTTCTTTTAAATCTCAGATTTATAAAACATAAAGAAGTCGTTTCAGAAACATTCAGAAAGAGAAAGTAAAGTTTTTTGACATTTCTACGCTAGTTCTTGTTTATATCTTTTCATCCACAAACTTAAGCCCAAATGTTTTAGTTTTTATTATCTGAACAATCAATGAAAAGTTTAATTCAAACCCATTTGGTCTTTTTACCATCTGTGCTTGGTTTGACACTGAACGATGAAGTTAACCCTGTAATGTATGACATGTGACTGCTCCATGTTAACTGACATGTTTACACCACCCAGACGCCGCTCATGTGATCTTCAGCTGTGGCGTTTGCTCTGGTTTCCCTGAAGGTAACACTAAACGTCACCCTGACTGACGCTTCCTTTCACCTTTACGCGACGACAGCAGCCGTTTTAACTCGTGATGAATGTGACCGCAGATCAGAAACAACAAACACTGGACTCAGTAAACACGCTGTGTCCGGTCTAAAAAGCTGGGTTTGGTGAAAACTGATCTATAATTAGACGCTCACGCTCGGCTCGGGCCTCTGTACCCTTGGGCGCCTGCCCTTGGCTCACCCTGAGTGTGAATGTGTTCCTCCTCCTGTCACCAGCTGCTGACAAACTACAGCCACAGCTCCCCGTGTGTTTGTCCTGAGCGCACAGGAACCCCATCACCTTCCAGGAAAAAAACAGCAGAAGAAGAAGAGCGCACAAAGACTCCTTGGACTTAAAATAGCAAACGCTGGACGGGCCGAGGTGCAGGGGACGACATGTGCAGAGAATGGACAACTGCTCCAAGACGACTGGAGGAGATATTCTGGAAATGTCATGCTCCACATTATTATCATACCCCGTGTGTTCGCCTGTGAGCGGCTCTCACAACCAGCAGGAGGAGAGGCCTGCAGGCCGGACGCAGATTTATGGTGGTTTTCATCAGCGGGGACGATAAGGTGGAACAAAGTGGTCGTTTGAGGCCTCGTCATAATTTCTGTCATCTATCTAAAGCAAGGGTCCTCAACCTGTGGCTCTGGAGCCTCATGGGGCCCTTTGACTCATTTGAAGTGGCTCCTACAACATGTGACTCCCACAACTCCTACAACATCAACAGCCCACCAACTTTCCATGCACCTGTGGCTAACCTCAAGTTTTACAGCCCTGGGAAGATAACTACATCTACAAAAAGACTAATCTGGAAGAAAATACAGATTTGAATTCTGTGTGGATGGATTCATTTAACTGACAACGTGCTGGATTAATATACATGTTAGATATGTGGTGAGACATTAGCAAACAACAAAAAAACACGAGTTGCTCAAAATTTTCACTGTATATTATTAAATTCAAGTTTCCTTAAAAATAGAAAATAAGCAAATGTATCATTATCATTTTTAATTAAAATAATTCAAACCTTTTGTAAAATTTTGTGACATTTCATTTATCTTTTTTTTCAATTTTTGGAATTCAAGATTTTTTTTTTCTTTTAAGTATTTGGAATGTCCTTTTTTTCAAGATTTTTTTCTATTTTAATTTTTTTTTTTCCCCCAATAATTGGAATTTCAGAAGTTTGTTTGTTTTCTTTTAAATGTTTAAAATTTCAGATATCTTGTGATTTTTTTTTTCTAATTTAATTTTTGATTTATTTTTTTTAAATGTATTAAATTTCAGATATTTTACGATATTTTTTCTATTTTGATTTTTGGATTTTATTTCAATCATTGGAATTTCAGAATTTTTGTTTTTTTCTTTTAAAATGTTTGGAATATCAGATATTTTGTGATTTCTTTTTCAATTTTAATTTTGGATTCTTTTTTTAATAATTGGAATTTCAAAAATTTTTTTTTTCTTTTTTAAGGTTTGGAATTTTAAATATGTTGTGATTTTTTTTGTCCATTTTCAATTTTTGGAATTTCTAAAATTTTGTTAAATTTCTTTCTTTTATACTTGGAATTTTAAGAAAATTGTATTTTTTTTCCTTGTAATTTGTGAAATTCTAAAATTTTGAAAAATTTTGTGAAATTTCCTATCTTTAAGTTTTGAAAATTTCGGGGGAGTTGATTTTTTTTTTAAATTTATATAGTTTTTTTTAATTATTGAAATTTTGGGGATCTAAAAAATTTTGTGATAATTTTTAAATTTTGGCTTTTTTTTCATTTTAAGATTTTTTATTTATTTATTTTATTAAATCAGAAACAAAGACATCTATAAAAACATTGGGTTTAGATAATTGTTCACTAGATATTAGCTATGTATTGAGTTTTATACACATAATAGTGTTTATTGTGAAGATAAAGTAGATTTTGCGGCTCCTGAATGGCATCACTCCAGGTGAGCTGAGGGAAAATGGCTCCAGTTGAAGTAAAGGTTGCAGACCCCTGATAAAGTCAACCCTAACCAACAGTCCTCAGATGTCTGCTTCTTGTATAAAGCCTGTAAAAAATCACACGTGCTGAAACATCCCTAACCCCCAACGAGACGAGCAGAAACAAACTCTCCAGTCATTTATCCGGGGATGACTCAGCTCTCATTAAGTGTGCTGTGAGAGCACCTTCAACTACTACTCCTGCTGTCACAACACACGTTTCTCCTCTTCGATACACAGAGGAGACGTGTTTCCTCACAGGCGGCTTCACCGTCTGAGGAACGGCTTCATTTGCATCCTCAGAAACCCCAGAGGAGACTTGTTAGCAGTCTGTAGCTTCCAGCTGACCAGTGGCTGTTTCATCATTCCCAGCACAAACACAGGATTATTTTTATGAATGAAGTGTTTTCTCCGACATCTTACGAGTGGTTTTGGATGTTGAAGTGACATTTTCAGCGTCTGCGGGCTAAAAAAGGAAGCATGTTTTTTTTCTGGGTGAACACTTTGTGAACCCGTATTAAAGCTTTCCTGCCGCTGCGCATTAGGAGGAGTGTGAGTGTATTTGGGAGGGTGTGGGGTAATCCTCAATAGCCTGTGGGTGTTATGCACACAGTCACACCAGCTGTTTTCATCAGTGTGGCGTTGTGTTGTTGCAGAGAAAGCCTGGCTGGTGCTGCCCCCCTGTGTTTGCACACGGTCACTGCTGCTGCAGGCGCTGCTGCACGCTCCCTCAGCTGCAGCAGGAGGTCGGACGAGCAGCAGCAGCTGTCTGCAGCGTGGCTCACATCCCAGGTCGACGTCCTGACAGCACAGTAACACAGAGGATCCACCGGGTTAATACACTAATGCACCTGTAAGCTGCTGCCAATCGTTTAGGGTCTGCTGCTCGCAGCCAAGTGGTTTATCTTCATAAAATAACACTTTCAGAGGAGTTATTTGGGAGGCAGTGACCCGAGCCGAGCGCCCTGGATCAGATTCATGAATGAAAAAGTTATTAAACGCTTGTTTTATGGTTGAGCTTCATTTTTAAGAATCATTCCCAGAGAAATCAAACACAACACAAACCAAAGAGTTTCATGATCAACATTTATTCACACTAAACAAATCCACGATTATCATCAGGAGAAATTACAGCAGGTTAATTCAGTGTCGTCTCCGAGGCACACGGGAAAGGAGTGAAGAAAAAAATCATCTTCTACAACGTGTCAGTTAAATACAATAATATATTTCAGGTCTATAGAAAAGTAAACACAATCTTCATTTATGAAAACAATATAAAAAGAGGCATCAGTAGATCAGTGGGTACAAGGCTGGAGGAGAAACAGCAGGTCCACAACTTTGGCTTCAGTGGAAAATCCCTCGAATAAAATAAGACGAAGGAACAGGAGGAGCTTTCCTCTGAGCTTCACCGAGGCAAACAGAAAAAAATGAAATCTTATCAAGTCTTTTTGTCTCAATTTCATTAGAAAAATGTCTTTTTAGACTAAATATGAGCCACATTCAACTGAGCAGTCCTGAAACATGTCTTCTTTTTTTTTTCTGTTTTTTTATTGCACAACTCTGCAATTTTACACTGTGACCTTTATGCTAATATCTTAAAATATATATATATATATATATATATATATATATATATATATATAAATATATTTACTTTTTTGGTAATTTTTTTTGTTTTATTGTATCTAATCATTTTTTTCTGCTTTTTAATTGAATTTTATTTTTTTATATATATCTCTCTGCAAAGCACTTTGAATTGCCTTGCTGAAATGTGCCATAAAAATAAAAATGTCTTATTTCAAGTTATTTAAAGACAAAAATAAGGTCTGAATTGCTTCAAATAATTTTTTTAAAAAATGCTTTTTTAAAGGATTTTAAAAAATGTGAAAAATTTCCCAAAATTTCAAAAAAAAAAAAAAAAATCCAGAATTTCTCAAGACAATTTAAGACAAAAATGAGATCTGAAATGCTTTAGATAATTTCAAAAATATGCATTTTTAAAGGATTTTTAAAAACGTGCAAAATTCCCAAAATTGCAAAAAATATTCCAAGATTTTTCGAGACAATTAAAGAAAAAATGAGGTGTGAATTGCTTGTAACAAAAAGCAAAAAAACAAAAAAATAAAACTGCCAATGGAACAAAATTTTGCCTAAAACTTGAATAATGTGTTTATACCAGTGACTTCTCTTCCCATTGGCAGAATTTTTTTTAACTTGTTACAGCAATTGAGACCTCATTTTTGTATTAAAATAACTTGAAACAAGACATTTTCCAGGCTAATGAGGTAAATGTGGCTCATATCAAGTATAACAGGACAACTATTTTAAAAAATAGGACAAAAACACTTGATAAGATTTTAGTTTTTTGCAGTGCAGTGAAGGTATCTTCAAGACGTCTTTGCTAAGTCAGACACCTCAGAGGAGTAACAGGAGTTTAAAATGCATTTCTGCATCAAGCAGCACAAATTTGTTCATCGTCACTCATGCAAAAACTGAATCTTATCAAGTGTTTTTTTCGTATTTTCAGTAGAAAATGTTTTTTTAGACTTAATCTGAGCCGCATTCACCCGACCAGTCCAGAAAAAAATCTTTTTTTTAAGTTATTTCAAGACAAAATATGAATTGCTGAATCGAAAAGTCTGAATTGCTTTTAAAAAAAATAAAATAAAAAAATGCATTTTTTGTTTGTTTAAAGTAATTTAAAAATGTGCAAAAATTCCCAATATATTTTTTAAAAAAGCCAAAATTTCACATGACAATTAAAGACAAAAATGAGGCTGCATTGCTTGTAACAAAAAGTTTAAAAAATCTGCCAATGGAACAAGAGAACAATGTCATAACAATAATACGTAACTTGTCTTCATAACCCAATAACTTAAAATCAGACTTCTTTTTTTTTGACTGGTCAGGTGAATGTGGGTCAGATTGAGTCTAAAAAGACATTTTCTACTGAAAAAAAAACAAAAACATTTGATGACATTTCAGTTTTTTGATGTGTGAGTAATAAATCCTCACTGCTCAGAGGAAAGTTCCTCAAGTTTTACAAAAAATGTTCATTAACGACGAATAAAAGTAACAGTTTAAAAGTCTAAAAGGCCACTATCGTTAACGATGAAACTGAATGACTGGCAGGTGAGCGCAGGAATAAAATGCTGCTGCAGAGGAGGAGGAGGGCCCCAGAGGGCCCCTGAGGGCCCCAGAGGGCCGGCTTGTTAAAGTCGCTGCGATGAGGATTTACATTTTCGACACTGTGCAGCAAAGGAGTCGTCTCGTCTGCAAACTTCAACCCGTTTCAGCGGAGAAGGAGTGGAAATAAAAAAATCAAATTAAAATCGTTTGTGTCCCAATGAGGCCGTGCCCACACTAATTTACACAAGCCGTGTTAAGATTCCCATCAGCCCCCTCTCTGAGGCTGTTCACGCAGCGCCGTGATCTTCAGGAAGGAGCTGATGCTGCATTTTTAACGCCTAATTACTTCCAGAAACCTCGAGTGTTTTTCTACCCTTTGTTTACAAAATGAGATCCTCTGATATGCGTTTTGATCCCTCGCCAAATCCTGGTTCCCCGACGTGTGCGAGGGAAAGAAAAGAACCTGTGGGCTGTTTGAGTTTGGCATGTGGTGATGAAGTTACCTCCTCTACCAACACTTTTCCTCCTCTGTCTGCTCCCCTCAGTACGGCTCTGCCTTCAGGCTGCGGTACAGGCAGCACGTGAAGATCATCCCGATGATCTGTGAAGGAAAACCAGCTTTAGGAAACGGCGTCAGTGGAGAAACAATCAGTGGAAGTCGTGGAGCTCACCTGTACGCAGGCGATCCCAACGCCCACCGCTCCAATGATCTTTAGATGGTCCAGGATGAACTGCTCCAGTTTAGTGATGCAGCCGCCCTGACAGAAAACACAGCGTCTCTCAGTAAACAAACAAACAAACAAACAAACAAACAAACAAACAAACAGGGTGTGTACAGCTCTCCTCCCTCCCTGCAGCTCTGACAGCGCTCACACACTGAGACATGACAGAAATACTGACGCTCCGTTCCCAGCGGGCCCGCAGCACCCTTCATCCGCTCACCTCCACCTTGTAGATGTTGGACGGGTGGTCCCTGCGGCCGCACAGCTCAGTCTGAGTCTTGCAGCAGCTGTCAGGCACGATCCTGCCGTCGGCACCTCTGGAGCGGATCCAGGCACTCTCGGCCCAGTCGGAGGAACTGTTGCTGCCACAGCACTTGAACTGTCCAGAGACGAAGAGAGGAAAACATGAAGAGGGGAATATTGATGCTGCAGCACAGAAGAATAAAAGACGCCAAAGTTTCATCACTCAGGACAAATCTACACGTCTGATTTGAAAGTTTAAAAATCAAAAGTTGAAGCCGTAGAGAGGCACGGATGATGACTGTCTTTAAATCTTTGCTGCTCTTCTTCACTGTCCCCAACTTAAGATGCATACAGGTCACAAAACATGAGGTTCAGCTTAAATACATTATCAAAAACTATCGCAGTGATGCTCATTAGCAACGATCTTCAACCTGTGACTCTTTGACTCCTCTGCAGTGGCTTCTTGTAGCTTTAAAAAAATATTATTGAAATAAAGAATTTTTATTTTTCTTAGAGAGGGTATTGATGGTTGAGGACACTGATATTAAATAAAATAATGTGTTAACATTTTCTTGAAATAAATATTCATCACATTTTGCAGAAAAAAGCTAAATTTCTGGATATTTTTGCAAAATTTTCTGAACTTTTTGAAATATTTTTAATTTTAAGTTCTTAATTTTTTTCCAAATAAGAAAATAGACACCAGATTTCTTAAAAAAAAAACATTTTTTGAAAAAGTTTGGATTCCTGCCAATTTTTGCCATTTTAAAATATCTATTTATTTTTTTTTAAATTTTTAAATATTTTGAATTTTGATTTTTTTCCCCAAAAAATTAAGCATTTTTTTTCAAATAATGTCAGAATTTTTTCTTAACTTTTTGCAAATTTTTGAATTCCAAATTTTTGGAAAAAACAAAAAATTCTGCACTTTTTGAAAATTTTGCTTATTTCATTTTTAATTAATTTCTGCAATATTTTGCAAAATTTTTTGAACTCCATATTTAAGAAAAGTGATGCAAATTTTTGAAATCAAACGATTAAATAACCAATTTTTTATTTAATTATAATTTCCAATATTTTTGCCAAATTTATGAAATTTTGGCATATTTTTGAAACTCTTTAATTTTCTTGTAGATTTTGCAATTTTTTGAAATGATGTAAATTTTGCAAATTTATGACATTTAACACTATTTATTTCCAAAAGTTTAAAATATATTTGCAAATTTATTAAAAATAAAAAAAATAAGACATTGCATGTATAATTTTACCCCTGGTCATGTGAAGCAATCCTCCACTTTCTCTGTTAATTTTAAAGGTACAGTATGTAATAATTAGAATATTTTGCGCCATCTTGTGGTCAGATCGCATACTCCAATACTCGCCTTTAGGATTTAAATTGCGATTCTTCTGTATTTCTGAATCTTACTTCACTTCTTTAACACCAGACCAAGTGAAAAAGTTGAACATTGTTTTCTACAGACTTCTTCAGGAGCCTCTTGCTCCATTTCTTCTTTTTGCATCTGAAACTTTTCTTACCATCACTTACAACCTACCAACATCATATATGAAGTATTGTCTTTTTCCCTCTGGTCTGAAGGTTTCCTCACAAGTTTATGAATTCATGTTTCTCTGTTTCAGAAAGTTTGATGTGGACAGTATTTCACCGCAGGAAAAACTGCTGTGAGCTTGTTAGCTTGGTTTTTGTAAAAGACTGGCGATATGGAAAAACAGCTAGCCTAAAACTAACCCCATAACTAACAGGGATAAAAAAAATTCTTAGGCAAGAAAAGTCGCATTTCACCCTAATTTCTCTGCCTTTAAACCTGAACTGTCAACAAACTACAAAAACTTGTTGATTTAACAGGTTATGTAGCATTAACAGAGCTAGGCTAGCTGTGTCCCTCCTCAAAGCTAGGCTAATCAGCTGCTAGCCTCAACCTTCTCCTTTTAGCCTGAACGAGTTTATTCCCAATCTAGAGGTTTTTTTTTTCAAACTAACACAGAGGAAAAAGTTGAGAGGAAAAACAAGTAATAAATGTTGAAATCTGACAGCCAGGGACGTCTCGTGCTAAATAATAATGCTAAAAAAAGATGCACAGAAAATGAGGCGACTCATGTTTCTTCATTCCTTCGTGTACGTCAGAGAAGAGGCTGAGGTTCAGCAGAGGGAGCAGACCAGTCCATCAGGCTTAGCTGGAGTCTGAGTGACTTGAAGCGGATTTATGTTGACTCGCCCTCATCACCCAGATCTCTAATCTGATGGGATGATAGGATGGCAGACACCGTCCAATCACAGGCCACGTGAGGCCGGGGGGAGTTCGTTTAGAGGGTCTTAAAAAACGACCTTAATGAATAAACTTTTCTGTTTCCTCTCACCTCCTGCTGCAGTTTGTCCACGGCCGCCGTGACCTGCTCGTGCGTGTTCTGCTGGTACTTCTGGGTCATGGTCTCCCTCAGGTTCTGCTTCAGCTCCTCGTTCAGCTGTGGGGACACACACATGAAAACCATGAAACAAAGACCAAGTCAGGTATCTGCTGACTCCTCCATGTGATTCCTAACCCGGCGTCTCCTGATGAAACACGTCACAGACGACAGAAGGAGACGGGTTCATGCACAGGAAGTCAGTGTTGTGTTGTGTTGTGTTGTTTTTTTTTCGTTCTTTGGACCAGAGGCAGAAATCGCTCGCTGCAGGAGCAGGAGGTCTGGGGGGCCCAGTTTCTATGGCAACGAGCCAGCTGGGAAAGCAGAGTAAATCAAAGCGTGAAGGAGATATCAGGGGAATAAATGATGACGTATGGAGGAGAGGGCAGAGCGATGGGAGACGAGGAGGTGAAGACAACAGGGAGGAGGAGAGAGGAGCGCTGGTTTCACCTGTTGACACTTTGGAGGAGACGGTTTTAACAAAGTTTACTCCACACGTTGATTTTGAGTCGATCAGTGAATCAAACAGACAGATTAGAGGAAATGACATCATTTAGGGATGAATATAAAAGATCGAGGATTAGTGCAACCAGGGCTGGGTGATATGAGCTTAAATTTATATCACAGTTTTATCCCATTTTAAGCTTAACGTGAACAATACAGGTGAGCAAACTGGGTCTGAGGAGAGAAGAAAATCTACAGACAAAAAATGACTTTTTGCATTTTATTTAAAAAGGGTGAGGCATTAACTAACATCATTTTGGATGCCAATAAATTTGTTAAAATTAGCATCACTAGCTTATCATTCCATGAGTTTTCCTGAATTTATGATCTGTGTGTTTTCTGAAGCCTGTAAGGTTTTCTAATGAAGCGCTAAAGATTTCTGAGTTTTTATTTCTCCAAACTCCGCTGCCGTAAATCAGACGGCTGTGGCACCAGACCAGGGTTGGGTACCTTTCACATTTAACACGATACAGTACCAATGCCCGGTACCTGGCGAACGGTACCGGTACTCAACAGCACCAGTTTTCTGTACTATTTTGCAAAATTATTTGAACTTCATATTTAAGAAAAATTTGGCATTTTTTTTAAATAGAACAATTAAATAACGATTTTTTTAAAATTATACTTTCATTTTTTTTTTTGGCAAAATTAATGAAATTTTACCAAACTTTTAAAATTCCAAAATTTTACTCAATTTTTTTTTTTTAATTTTACATTTTTTTTTTAATTTTTTAAATTTTGCAAAAATTATTTAAACTTCATATTTAAGAAGAATGTGGCAATTTTTTTAAATAAAACAATTAAATAGCCTTTTTTTGTAATACTTCTTTTTTTTTTTTTCAAAATAAATGAAATTTTACCAAACTTTTAAAATTCCAATTAAAATTTAAAATTTCAATTCTTAAAAAATTTTTACATTTTTTTCTAAATGTCTTAAATTTTGCAAATTTAATAAATCCGTTATCACAGATTTTCCAATTTTTAAAAAATATTTTCAAATTTATTAAAAATAAAAAACTAAGACATCACATGCACAATTTTATAAACACAAAAAAACCTTGATATTTTTTCACTATATTTCTGTTGCGTTTAGAAATTTATACACTTTAAAGTCTTTATTGTGAAGGTAAAGCAGTTTTTGTTGCCTCTGAATGACTTTAATCCAGGTAATGCATTTTTGATTTTTTTCATATTTTTTTTTAATTCAGCATTTTTTTAAATAACAATGTTGGGTTTTTTAAAAACTTTTTGCAATTTTCTATCAAATTTAGAAAAAAAGTTGTAAACTTTTTGAAAATTTTGCCAAATTTAACAAATTTTATTTTTTTTCTGCAATATTTTGCACTCTTCAAAGTCCATTTTGTTATACCAGTGTGACCACAGAGTCACTTCACCTTAGGAGAGGTGGGCTTCAGCGCAGTACACTTCATACACGCTCACAAACGCAGACACCACAACCAAAAAAAACAAAAACTTTTGAGGCAGTTGCTCGGTCTACAGCTTTATCAATCCAAGGTAGGATTCCTGAATCATTTAATAATGTTTTAAGATATTTATCATCATCATTCACAAGAAGTAAAAACAACAACCTGTCCAAGCAGAACAACATGATGTGGAGCTCAGGCTTCACCCTCAGAACAAGAGTCTATCAAAGGCATTTTTCAGCTACATGTTTATTGGACAAAAAAAAGTGAAAAACTATGAGCAAACTCGAAAATTCATTTCGTGGCAACATATGATACCAGTATACCGCCCACCCCAGAGCCCCAAGACTGAGACTGCAGATGGAAACTGAAGAGCTGAGCTCAGATGCTCCTGTTCTCGTCCCATCTAAAGGAATCAGCTGACGGGGTCCAGGGATTTGAGAGGCCTGCCTATCATGCCTCCTTTTAAAAGTGTCCCACCTCCCACCTGGGAGGAGGCCTCAGGGAAGATCCAGAGTCCTGTGGAGGGATTAAATCTCCCAGAATTCCCCAGGAGGAGCAGGAAATGTTGCTGGGGAGAGGGATGTCTGGGTTAACGGGCTCAGACTGCTGCCTCTGAGACCCGATTTGGATAATGGATGAAAAAGGATGGAAGGATAAAAAGCCTGCTGTTGATCACTTTGTCTGACATTTTCCTCCTGGCTGGAGTTTGAGTCTCTTCCTTGATGGTACCATTTGTTTTTGTAGCTCATAAAGAGTCAAAATAATCATTTTAATCTGTTTAAAAACCAGTTTAAAATTCTAGACCAGGGGTCTCCAACCTGCACTTTCAAAGGAGCCGTTTTACCTCAGCTCACCTGGATTAACGTCATTACAGAGCCACGTAATCTACTTTATCTTCATGATGGAGCAAAAATATAAATACAATTCGATACAATGTAATAATCCAGTGAATAATTGTATAAGCAAACATTTTTTTTTTTGTTTACGAAATTGTATGTGTGATGTCTATGTCTATTATTGAATTAAAGAATTTTTATTTTTCTTACAGATGGTACTGATAGATAAAGACATTGTCACTAAATAAAATCATGTGTTAATTTGTTGAAATAAAAAATCATTATATTTAAAAAAAGAAAAAAAAACTTTTGAATTTTCTTCATATTTTTTGCAATTTTTTCTGAACTTTTTGCAATTTTTTTTATTTAAAGTTTTTTAATTTTTAAAAAATTATGTGATACTTTTGATAGATTTGCATCAATTAAAAAATAAAGAAAAAAATGTGATTTAAATGTGATAAATTTGCAAAATGTATAAAATTTCAATTAGTTGCAAATTTTTTCCAAAAGACTTTGAATTCTAAAATTTGCAAAATTTTTCATTAAAAAAATGAAATTTAGAAAATGTACAAAACTTTGCAAAAATTTCATAAATTTGCAAAAAAAACTTAAAACATTTTAATTTCAAAAAATGTTATTTTTTAAAAATCTAAAAATTAAAAACAATTTTTAAAAAATTAAAATTTGCATTCAAAAATTTGCTTAAATTTTCAATATTTTGAAAGAAATTTCGATTTCTCTTTTAATACTGAAAAAAAAATCAAAAATATAAATTAAAAAATTTGCAAAAATCTCAAGAAAACTTAAATTTTTTTTGTAAATATGATGAATTTTATTTCAACTAATGAACACATGATTTTGTTATGTGACAAATTTTTTAACTATCAATACCCACTGTCAGAAAATTAAAAACTCTCAAACAACATTTTCAAAGCTTCAACGAGCCACTGCAAAGGATTTAAGGGGCCGCATGAGGCTCCAGAGCCACGGGTTGAAGACCGTTTGTCTATGCAGACAAAAGGAGACTAGTTTAACCATTAATACTCATCTGATTGCTGGTAAACAGGAGTGCACAGTGAGATGCTCAGAGGTGGAGATGTTGACATGTATAAGTGCGCCATCTGCAGGCAAAGACTGTTAGAGCATCCTTTGATTTGCCAACAGGTGTAAGAGCAGAACTGAACAGATCAGGAACATTAATCTCTATTTGTAACTCGTCATCCCACAGCGCTGAGCACTGACGCTGTGAGCAGAGTGTCAGACAAGAGGCTGTTTTTGCACTGATTCAACTTTAACTCATCTTTATTAACAACATCTGAAAGCATCGTTACTTGCGTCTTTAGGTGCATCTTTAAGCACAAAGATTAAGAGCGATTCAGTAAAAATACTGCAGGGACAGAGACAGAGCAGAACTTTAGTCGTGGCATGATGTTTCTGAGAGGTTTGGGCAGCAGCAGAGAGCCGTGGAGCTCTGAGGCTGCCTGTGCTGTGTATTATGAATGAGGCCGTTATAATGATTGCCGTGCTGCTCTACACCCAGCCTGTTGCTGAGCTACAAGCCACCAGGGCTTACGGCCGGAGCCGAGTGGGACTGATGCTGCTGGAAAGCGATGTCATGGTAATATTACACACAGAAAACCTCCTCAGCTGTGACTGCTGGCTGAGCAGATCTCACAGGTCGGCGGTGTTGGTGCTGAAACGTGCTGAGCGAGGGGATCATTAAGGTTTTCATTCAGTAAGACAGGAAATAACAGAAACATGAGCAGTTGGTCCACATTCTGTGTTATTTCAGGCACATTTTACTTCCCTGAATGTGCTGTGACGAGGATCTGTTTTTATGGGACTGCAGCGCCACCTTTAGGCCCAAAGTCGCACACACACTGTTGTGAGGACGTCACTTTTAACAAGGCGTGTGTTTGTTTTGGAAATGAAATCTTTTTAACTCTACTTTTCTTTGTTCAAGACAAATTTCTACCAGATCTAACTCCACGAGGTGAGGTATCTATCAACAGTTAGGTAGAGCTACGCATTGAAACGTGACAACAAGCTAACTTTGTCAGTTTGTAGCGTAGTTTAGCAGCTGGCTATATTTGTCTCTACGACGTGTCTGTAACGTGTAACGTTAGTGAATCCTGGTTCTGTCCTACCAGAGCTCATCTACCAACTCCAACCTCACCAAGCAGAGCTAACGTAACCTGGCTCTTCATTTTATTGATAGACTCTCAAGTTTGAACAGACCACTGCAGAATAACTGCTGACTGTGGGTTGGAGGCTACATTAGCACAAACACATTAGCCTGGGTTTAAGCCAATAGCTTGTGTTTTGGCATTTAGCAGGTTTGTTTGCTATTAGCTTGTGTTTTAGGCCTAGCTCATGTTTTTGCCATTAGCCATTCTTTGGCCATTAGCTTGTATTTAGGCTTAAGCTCACATTTTAGCCATTAGCTCATGTTTCAGCCTAAAGCCTGTCTTATTTTTTGAGCGTTTTAGTCTTTAGCTAATGTTTAAGCCATTAGCCATGTTTTAGCCATTAGCATTTAGCTCTTGTTTCAGCCATGATGACATGTTTTAGCCATAAGCTCATGTTTTAGCCCTAAGTCTGTGTTTTAGGCTTTATCCTGTGATTTAGCCATTAGCTTGTGTTTAAGTCATTACCTGTTTTGTAGCCTTTTGTTGGTTTTTTTAGCTATTAAGCCACATTTTTAGCCTGTGTTTTAGGCTTTACTCAATGTATTAGCGATTAGCCTTTGTTTTAGATTTTCGTTTAGTTTTAGCCATTAGCTTGTGTTTAAGCCTTCACCCCAGCTTTAAGCTACCTTTTGTTTAAGCCTTCAGCTTGTGCTTTAGCCATTACCTCTTGTTAAAGCTATTAGCTCCTGTTTTAGCCTTTAGCTCCTGCTTTTGCCTTTAGCTTGTGTTAAAGCCTTTAGCTTGTATTTTAGCCTTAAGCTCATGCTTTTTTGCCTTTAGCCTGTGTTTTAGCATTAAGCTAATGTTTTAGCCTCTAGCTTGTGGTTAAGCCTTTAGTTTGTGCTTTACCCGTGGCCTGTGCTTTAGCATTAAGTCTGTGTTTTAGCCCTTAGCTCATGTTTAATCCTTTAGCTCGTATTTAGGCCTTTAGCTGGTGCTTTTGCCTTTAGCCTGTCTTTTAGCATTAAGCTATTGTTTTAGACTTTAGCCTGTGTTAGCCTTTAGCTCATGCTCTATCTCTCTCCTGTTTCTCTTTCTCTGCTCCTCTGTCCTTTTTCTGTCTGACAGTTAGGCTCCAGTGTCCACCATCACTACAACATTAATCACAGAAATCGTTTTCAGCAGAGAAAAACACAGATCTCTCTTCTCTCTACTAAACTTCATCAGCTGGCGTGGTGTTGTCATAGAAACAGATGTCTAGAAGGAAGAGCTTTACAGATCACTTTCGAACTCCTCACAGCTTCTTAATCTATTAAAATGAATTTAAAACACAAACATATTGAACTTACACTTCGACACGGTGCATTAAGAAGTGTAAGATGATCTACAACAGGTATTTTCATTACTCCATCTGAGCCCGTGTAATAAGGTCAGTCTGATATTTGGATCTTTAACAGCCCCGCTTGGATTTCCTCTCTGAAATTACTTCTCCGTCACCAGAGTCTAGTATCAAATCTTCTCTCCGTCAGCTGCTCCTCTGACATTACAGGCGTACGGCTGAAACCTCTTTTAAAAAAAAGACTTTTCCTGTAAAGGTGGATTACCTGCTGATAGTAGATGTAAGCCAGGACACCGGCCAGGATCTCCAACAGGAAGATGCACAGCAGCAGGACGAAGTACTGCGGAGGAGGAGAGGAGGATACGGTTAGTGGATGGAGATGTGATGAAGCTACAGGTGGAGTTTAAAGCATCTGAAGCCTCGGCGCTGAACAGTAAAGTCTGACAGCAGGTGAGCATCTCCAGGTGTAAAGTGTGGGTTTTTAATATAGAAATAAAGACAGACTCAAACTGTCGCATACTAAAAAGGACCAAACGTGTTTATGTTCGTTCCTGAAGAGCAATATTCCCTCAATGCGCTCAGTCTCAGCGAGTCCTGGGGGAAATATCTGACTCCTCAGCTGCTGAACGCTCCTCTGTGAGCAGCAGCTCCTCTCAGCTCGTCTCCGTCTGTCTGTTCGCTGCTGTGTAGTCAGTCGACAGCGGGAGTTTCAGAGCTGAAAACAGATGCCGACTGCTGCCAAAAATGATGTTATGAGAGCGGTGAGAGTGATTTAAAACATCACAACAGCTAAACGCGGAGCTGAAAGTCACAATAAAGCTGTGTAATGCCGAGGGGAACAACGGCCTTTGTGTGATAAATCTCTCAAGGTTCATCACAGCCAGTCAAAGCTTTTACGCCGTCGTTTGGGGAATTGGTGACATAAAAATAGTGATTGTGATAAGACGGTGACGTATTTCACCAGTCTGATCAACACTTTGCCTTTTAGACTGTGTTTGGTGAAGGTTTGTTGGATTTTGTTCCTACAAAGGTTGAAGAAACAGGGACAGGGCAGGTTTCCCAACCATCACAGTCATCAGATCAGTCCAGCTGACTTTCTATAGGTTGGTTAAAGGGGCTTTTCCACTGCAGGAACTCTACCTTGGACCCAGGAACTTTTTCAAAGAAGTGTCAGGAAAGCCACAAAGACTTGATACCATCAAATATGACACATGTTTAGAAGTTATTAAACCATCAGCTGTGTGTGATGGTACTGTGGACGAAGGGTAGAAATGGAAACACTCTTCGTGCTCCACCAATCAGAAACTTTCAGGTATAGTTCCTGGAATTCTTAGGACTAGAATTCTCCTGGCACAACAGTTTTAAAGGGTAAATCAATTACCCAAGAACTAAATTTAGACCCCAGTTCTAGGGATGGGTACCTTTCACCTTAGAAACGATACGGTACTGATGTCTGGTACCTGGTATTCTTAAACATATAAACCTTGCAATGCTGTGTTCCAGTTGCGGCTGGCCAATAGAGGGCGCTAGGGCGCCGCCCTACTGTCATTACCGTCAACATTACCTTGAAGAATGAGACATAAAAAAAGAAAAAGAAATAATAACATGTAATGTCCTGAACTATAGGTATATATTTATATATTTAAATTTGCACAATGAATATTATATATTTCATGATGAGTAGAGCTGGGCAACGAGTAAAACTTTTAATTGTAATTAATCGCATGATTTCCCTGATTAATCATAATTAATCGCATTGTGAAAGTGCCATAACATCTGTCATGCAAACACTAAATCAGTACTTGTTATACAGTAATAGTTAAATCACATATTTAGTGCAAATCAAATTTACAAAATGTAAATACAAAATTAAAGCTTATTGCCACTGTCAGGGCATTAAAGTGATACTCCGGGATGGAACAAGTTGGGTCCTATCACAAGGTTTAGGGCAGAAATTACCCCTACAGCAGTGATTTTGTGCAGCAGAAGCCCAGAGCGCTCACACCAAACACCCCCTCCCTGCTCCTCTGCAGGTTTCCTCTGCACTCAGACGGGGCCATATTTTACTTGACCAAAAACACAAATAAACGGACTCCCACCAAAAAACTCTGATATCTGTCTGCATTCACGCTTTATTCAGAGAATTTTCAGCGCGTTGCTTACACACAAAAACACCGCTAAATAAGGCTCTAGTTCTCATCGTGTCTCTTCGTTCTGGCAGACTACCTGTGTTTGTTTATATCTGCCACGTTGTGTGCGGACTGATACACTAAGCGGCGAGCACCTTTAAAGGGCAAACTCCGGTTTTTTGACACCTGGACCTTATTTATAGGTGTGTGCACGCTCATATACTCACTCAGACAAACATTGTGCAGCTCAGAGTCTTTCAGAAGTTATTCAGATCCAGCCGATTTTAGCCGCACTTAGCGGGGGCCACGGCAAGGGAGCTTCAGCGCGGGACATAATCTCTGCAAAATCGCTCATTTTGGCTATATTTTTTCATCCATCGCTATCCATCATTATCACAAACACACTCCTCTTCTGTTGCCATAGGCGAACACCATCCACAAACGCACCACCAGTTCGCATTGAGTCGTGGACGTGCTCTTCGTCTCTCTCCCTCTGCATCCTTCTTTCATGGAGCTCCTCGTCCATGTACTCAGGCTCAAACCGGTAAGGACAACCGTCAAACTCGCAGTCGTAGTCTGAAGACGGTAGACGAGCTGACTTTATGATAATACTGGCGATGGATGAAAAAATATCGCCGAAATGCCCCTCTTCTCCATGCTTGTTTTGGTTACTCATCGTGTTTTTCCGCCAATTTCACTTCCGGTCAGCGACAGACATTTACAAAATAAAAGCATGTGAGCAACATGCACTAACGTGCGATAAAATATTTAACGGCATTAATAGATTGACGAGTTAACGCGAAATTAACGCGTTAACTTGCCCAGCACTAGTAATAACAGATCTTTTTGATCAGTGTAGAGACAGATTTGGGGATTTCTACCACATCTGGACATGTAGAGGTTTGAACATCTGTACGAGTCTAGCAGAGCACCCCCTCTTTAAGACCTTTTTAACTGTGGAAATGATCCACCTATAAATCTGTTCATTGCTTATCCAACCTTGTCAGACCTTAGAGACTTCAAAACTGAGTAAAATAAAATAAAACTCTTCCTCATTTTTCTCTTTCTATTCATGATAAACTATTTCACTAAGGGTTAGTGGAGCCTGACGCTGCAGATCTCTCAGTCTTTGCTTTTTAACGAAGGTTTGCTGCTCAAAGTTTATCGCCGTGTGAGATTCGTGACTGGGCCTGTGGGAGTTAGAGCGACTGTCTGTTTTTTATGCCAAGTTTCTTCAGAATTAAGGACAAGAGGAGATATTATCAGACAGAAAAAAAAAAACCTTGACCCAAATTCCTCTGGCCAGCTGCTATCGGAGGGAGAAATCAGCCGGTAAAGTGGACCCGGTCTTTGATTTGATAGCTTGTGCTGATTAGATCTCTGAGTGGCTCCGAGCCTGAATGCTGAGCAGAGTCTGAGGTGCATGTTGATGTTGTGTTGATGGTTCAGGAAGTGAGACAACAGAATGAGATACAGAATAAAAAATGTAAGATTAAACTTATCAAATGTGTGACGGTAAAAAGGAGCTGGGACTTTCAACTTTTATAAAATCTACCAGTTTATAAAAGTCTTTCACTTCAAAGGTTGCACATATGACCTCAAATATGCACTTTTTATCAAGTTGATAAAAGTAAAACATGGTCAGAAGAAGCTGGGCAGAGAGTAAGCGTGGTTACCTCAGCCAATCACAGCCCGCCCAGTGTGCAAGTGACTTTGTGTGTCAATTAGCCGTGGTTTGCTTGTACTAACATGTTAAGTCAGGTGCACGGCTCTTGAGTCTCTCCCAAGAAGAAATGTGATGCTACAGGTCGTTGCTGGACTAGAAAGTGCGTCAGGGTTCCTGCACCATTTAAAAAGTCAAATTTGAAGCTTTGTAAGACATTTTTAAGACAAGAAAAAATATAATTTAAGACCCAAAATTTCATTATGTGGACGAAAAAAGTCAATTTATTTGCTGTAAACACAATCACAACTCACAGTTGGCGTTTTCTCTTTTTTCCACCATTTTTTTTTTTGATTGTGATGCAGAAAAGAGCCAACATAACATACAAAAGTTGCATTATGGTGAACAACACACTCTAATGAACTTAAGAAACATACTCAAGAATAAAAAAATAACATTTAAGGCGGTCTCTGTCATGGCTCAGTAGGATCCCCCCTTTTTTTTAATCCTGCAAAAAGATAACCTTGCAGAGCAGATGGACCTGCCTGATTCAGTTTCTGAACTCCAGCAGGTCCATCTTTCCAGGCTCCAATGACCAACGATTTCACTCAGCTAAATTCTGACCGGCCCAATCAGGGAAGAGAGGCGGGAGCTGCGTGACGTCAGCAGACTTTCGTACTTCTCAGCGTTCCTTTGATTCTTAAGTTAAATTTATAAAAACGGAAGCTGTCGTCTAACGCCTTTTTCACGGCTGTTTCTCGTGATTCAGTAGTTGTTCATCTAATCAGCTCACATAAGCTACGTCATACCGTGGCTTGATGTGGATTGGTCCGTGGTGAGTGTGTCAATCAGAACGGTTGTCCAATCACCAGCTGTGGATTTCTTTTAAAGTCCCGCCTCTGAAAACAAATCTGAAGAGCTACTACCCAGATGGACTAGTGAAATATTTCCTTGGCGGATATATGAAACTGTTCGTCTGGCGTGTCAGGTTAGAAAAAAGGTCCCCGGTGGTGAAATGAAACTTGTTAGAGCCGAATGAGAGTTGGCGTCAAAACAAACGTTAGGTTGTGTTGCTGGAAGCAACGCAGGAATTAGCCTTGTCCCACTAGCTGCCGCCACATACCGCTGGTGTTTTTCTGCCTTCATGTGTGACTCGACGGCTTTGACACCCTTAGTCCCCAGCGTTTTTGTTCAATTTTTTTCTTTTTACTTTCTCTTTGGTGAAAATTTGCTTTCATGTATGTGGATAGTTGTGCTTGTACTGTCCCTTTGGTGCCCTCATATTGCTTTTGAATGATTTACAGACTTGAAAATCCCATTTTTTTCCCCTTTAGTGTTTTAGAAAACTCTTATTTCAGTCTCAGTTTGACACACTTTGTTTTAGTTACTGTCTCTTTAAGGCTCTTGGCTCCACAAACCCCCTTCCCTCTGATTGGCCATTATCCAACCACGTTTTCGTGCATAATTTGCACATGGCGATGTTGCTATTTTCAGCGGGAGCCAACCACCCCTTAAAATAATCCTCGTATATCCATTTTGAATTTACATTTCTCCATGTCTGCATCCTTCCCTTTGACAACCGCAAACGGCATTAGTCACGCACGACGGTACGTCGCTTACATCACTGACGTCGCTGTCGCACCGTGTAACATATATTAATCGCTAACTCTCCTATTTTCTGCAATTTAATTAGTGAAACAAATCGCAATAAATACACACCATTAGAAGTTTTACGGCAGGTCATAGCGCTTTGTCATCGACATTAAACGCACAATCCGGAAATTTAATACCGACAGCAAATTTACGGTAAATTTAAGACAATTTAGGACCTTAATCATTTTAATTTAAGACATTTTAAGACTTTTTAAGGACCCGCGGGAACCCTGCACTGTGTTCACGTAGATGGTCATGTAGGCTGTGGGTGTGGGCTGCAGCTGGCACTGAGCCCAGGAGGAGGAGCCCAGTTTGAAAGTTGTGTTTACTAACAAATTCGACTGAGACGGTAGCAGGAATATTTTTCTGCACTTTTATTTTTCAAACACAAAAGCCTAAAAAGCATGTATCCCACAGTGGTCCCACACAGACAGAGACCCTGGTGCTGGCTGCAGAGACCAGAGAGGCTGAATTTACAGACTCTACAGCCTTCCCCTGACCGTTTCAGGGCGCCGTGTAATCACAGCACATATGTCTCTCAGCGGGTTCATATGTTTAACGCCTTTTTAAAAGCCCTGGATGGCGTCAGACTGAGCGTGCTCTGCAGAAACCTCCTGCTTGTACGACAAAACGCTGGACGCCTCTGGGTAAACTCCTTCATCCTGCAGAGCTGCTGTAAAATATTTGAACAGTCTCCTCGACCTTTCTGCCCTCACGTACACGGCAGCTGTATTTCTCCAGGGTTCTGGTAACTTCTTTCTTCCTCCACGCACTCCCAGCAGCACCCAGCGCCCGTACAGGAAGAACACGTAACTTCAGAAAGGACGCCAACATTTGTATGCAGCTCCGTGTTTGACTGAGCTTCTTTTTTCGACTTCATTAGGAGCGTACAGCCGCCTTTACAATTACTGAGCAGGCAGGAGCTGGGAGTCACGGTGAAGGTGACTTTAATCAGGCTGATAACGATCAGACACATGTCTGTTTTTAGAAAGGAGGCGTCCTGTGACCTTTGGCAGCACCGTGGACTCTCAGACCTCACTTCGCTGATCAATGAAAAGGGTAAACTGACTTCAGAGGGTTTGATTTGACTATTAGTGCTGGAACATTGGAGTTTTAGTCAGACACATCAGATTTTGATTCTCAGTTGAAATGGGGCAAAACGCTAGAGGCAGTTAAGAAATATGTAAACCAAAGAGTGCATGAAAATAGATTTCTTGGCGTTACAGTGGATAGCTTTGAAATTAGATTGAAGTCAGGTGATTGACTAGGCCGTTCTAACAGATTGATTTTCTTTTTCTGAAACCATTTGAGAGTCAACTTTGCCGTGTGCTTTGGATGGTTGTCCTGCTGGAAGGTCCAGCCACGTCTCATCTTCATCATCCTGGTGGATGGCAGCAGATTCAGATCAAGAATTTCCCCATACATGGCTCCATTCATTGCTCCGTCAGTTATATGAAGTTTGCCAACACCATGAGATGAGAAACAACCCCATGCCATGATGCTTCCACCTCCAAACTTCACTGTTGGTGTAGTGTTTTTTGGCTGATGTGCAGTGCCATTTCTCCTCCAAACATGGTCTGTAGTATGACAGCCCAAAAGTTCAGTTTTGGTCTCATCTGACCAGACAACATTCTCCCAGTATTCTACAGGCTTGTCAAGATGCTGTTTAGCAAACTTTAAACCAGCTTCAACATGCCTTTTCTTGAGGAATGGAGTCTTGCGGGCTGAGCGTCCATAGAGGCCATGGTGGTGGAGTGCATTGCCTATTGTTTTCTCTGTAACAATTGTACCTGCTGCCTCCAAGTCTTTCTGGAGCACTTTCAGGGTGGTCCTTGGCTCGTTGAGTACTCTTCTGACTATCTTTCTGACTCCCTGGTCAGAAATCTTCAAGGAGCTCCTGTGCGTGGCCTGTTGATGGTAAGGTGGTGCTTCTTCCACTTGTGAATAATGGCCCCAACGGTGCTGACTGGAATATTCAGGTGCTTTGATATAAGTCTGTAACCAGTTCCATTCTGATGCTGAGCAACATCGTACTTAATTCACCATAATCATTATTTATGGACCTGAACGTTGTGATTACTTTTCATGTGTGGATTATTTGAATTAATACCAATGTCTGGGAGAAATTTTGTTTGAATTGCATCTTTGGAAATAAATGTGATGAGAAAAAAGTTGAAGCGTTCAATACTTATTTTCCCCACTGTAAGTTAGTGAAGCTGATACACACACACAGCTCCATTATGTTCTCCATCTTTGGCGATCTCCTCCTCCCTCCTCCTCCTCCTCCTGACCCGTTCATTCCTCCTCTGTGATTCACGGCTGTGATCTCAGCTCCTCAGGACGTGCCGAGCATTCAGCAAACACACAACACACTGAGGGATGACTGGGGAAGATAACCCAGACCACCTTT
The DNA here is from genome assembly GCF_033239565.1 of Halichoeres trimaculatus. Classification (NCBI taxonomy): domain Eukaryota; kingdom Metazoa; phylum Chordata; class Actinopteri; order Labriformes; family Labridae; genus Halichoeres; species Halichoeres trimaculatus. The sequence continues at coordinate 1,879,779 of NW_027437181.1, read as the reverse complement.
TGGAGAGGATGCACTTGTTTGTCACGCACACAAATGAACCAAACAAGCTGATGTAAACCAGTTTTGATGGAAGTGAATTAAAAAAAGCTCAAACTTGTTTTTCTGTTTCCTTTTTTGGATTTCTTTCTCTGGCTCTCCAGCCCTGGTTGGAGCTGCAGAGACTTTCCTTGAAGCTCTGCCGTGCAGCAGAATAAACGCCGCCCTTCATGAGTAATGATCATCATAACTAAGTCATGAAGGACTCAATCAGGTTGCAGGTCAGGCGTGCAGCGAGCCGAGCAGAGCGGCCAGACAAAAATGAAGAACAAAGAAGAGACTTCTAAAATTTGCTCCCTGGTGCTGCTCTGCCGGCCTGTGGCCCCCGGTGAAACAGAAACACACAGAGTCACACACACAACGTCAAAGTGAAGGAGACGCAAGGAGGAAACGGAGGAGTTAAGACTCTGAGCAGAGTTTAACTCTACAGTTTAGCTTTTGATCCTCTATAGATAAAAAATAATACATGAAGAATAACTATTTGGCATCGGTGGAGAAGATTTGGCAAATTTTTCATGGGCCCAGCCCACAGACTCCCTTTTTTAGCTCCACCCACAAATACATGATCCTAATAAATGAGTGATCATTTAAAAAGGAAAAAGTAGGAAATAGTAATTCCTCTAGTTTTAAGCTAAACCTGTTGTTAACTCTTTACTTATGCAGGCAGACATTATAAAAGTTTGAAAGATCATATTGTTATCAGGATTGGGGCTGCAGCTATCGAATATTTTAGTATTCGAGTATTCTACTGAAAATTACATCAATTAATTGAGTAATCAAACAAAACCCATTTTTGTTGGGTTTAAGAGCAGTTATTTTTCAAATAAAAATTTGTTTTAAAAAGTGGAAAAAAGGAAAAAAGGTTCAAGACCATTCTTTGATCTTTTCAAATTAAAGGATTCCCCGAGGCAGAGAAAGTCCATCCATCCTTTTTTGTAAACGAGCCACTGAATTTTTTCAAGGCATTGTTTCAGCCCTAATCAGGATATAATTGTGATTACAGACAATTCGGCAGAAACTGCTCGTTTTCATTTCAAAAGTTTAAAAACTTTGGAAACTTCTGGTCCTTTCCTTCAATTACAACCTTTTCTAAATTAAGGATGCACTAATCCAATTTTTAAAGCGCAATACCAACAGAGATACCTGTGCTTTAGTATTGCACTGCAAACAACCTAAATCTTATCAAGGGTTTTTGTCTTATTTTTAGTAATAAAAAGGTCTTTTTAGACTTAATATGAGACAGAAAAAATTCTTAATTTAAGTTATTTAAAGACAAAATGAGGTCTGAATTGCTGCAACAAATTAAAAAACAATTGCCAATGGAATAAAAAAATGTGCTTGAAACTAGAGAAATGTCTTAATGCAAGAAATGTTTCTCTTCTTTTATTGGCAGATATTTTTTTACTTGTTACAGCAATTCAGACCTCACTTTGTCTTTAAATAACTTGAAGAAAGACATTTTTCTGGACTGGTCAGTTGAATGTGGCTCAAATTGAGTACAACAAGCCAATTTTTACTTAAATTAAGACAAAAAACACTTGATAAGATTTCATTTTTTTGCAGTGTAAACAAGGTAGAACACAAAGAGGACAGTTTCTTTTTAGGGGCCGTTTACACGACAACGGTTTTAGGGTGAAACGCTTAAGTTGTGTTGCGTTTCAGCCTCGCGTTTACACGGAAACTGAGTTTTAGCTGACATAAAACGCAAACTTTTGAAAACTGCCTCAAAACTGGGATTTTTCTGACACCGTTGGTGTGTTAACAGTAAGCCGGCGTTTTCAGTGGAAACGCTGACATTATGCACCGCTTTGAGCATCAGTCCATCAGTATCGTTGTTAGGATGGTGGTGATCTACCGTGTTGATCTACCTGACATGCTCAATACAGCGTTTTCAGCCCCTTGGCATTTCCGTGTAGACACAGATTTTTTTCACAGCGTTTTCAGATGAAACATTGTTGTGTAAAAAGGTCTTTAGTTTTGGACCATAGGTAAGAATGAGCAAGAAACTGAAAACACTGAAAGTTTTTCCACGTTTCCCAGATTCTGATATTATTTAAGGAGCAGCCCCTCGTGATATCAGAACCAAACTTCTGAGTCGTTGTAGTTAAGAGAAAAGTTACTCGTATTGAGACATTTTTGTAGTTTCATGGAAATTTTCTGGCAGAGCCGACACCAAACACTGAGCATTCAGCTTCTATGCTCCAAATATCTGGAACAAACTGCCAGAGGATATCAGGTCTGCTTAAACGCTCTGTTCCTTTAAATCCAGGTTGAAGACTCACCTTTTACAGCTGTCTTTATTAGAGCATTTTAACAATTCATTTAAATAACTTATTTTTTTAATGACACAGTTTTTTTATATTTTTTATATTTTTATCTTAAAATATGTTTTAAAATCAGTTTTATTTTATTTTTTTAATTTTTTTTTTGTTTTGTTTTTTATTATTTTGAATCTAATTTTTAATTGAATTTTAATTGTTTTCTTTTAATATGTTTTCTCTGTAAAGCACTTTAAATTGCCTTGCTGAAATGTGCTTTAATAAACTTGCCTTGTCAGTGATGGTGATAAACAAAGGTCTAAAGTTGATCAAAATCAGGATTAATTAATTACTGCACAACTGTCTCCCTCCAAACCCAGTTTTTCTGTAAATATTTTTATATTTTTGAAACAATTTGTCATCTGTGCATGCTTTTTTCAGTTACTTTAGGGTCATTTATTCGGCTGGGATGAAAATGTTTCAGGGAAAAAAAAAACCTAAAAAAGGAGAAAATGTAAAAATGTGTGTCTTGCTTGCCAAATAAATAATTTTAATCGTGTGGAGTAATTACACAACCTGTTGTGTATTTTAAGTGGATGATGTTAAAGTGGAGAAAAAATTACAGGAAGGAAAAAATGGAAATAATCGACTCAGCAGTTTTACGTCAGTTAGAAGCTCTTAATGTGAGTTTTGATTAATTTCTGATTAATCACTGAGCCCTACTCCCACAACCTCAGGTCAAACTCCACGTAGTCAGCGTCTCCACAGGTGATCCAGCCTGTGCGAGCCCTGCTTCCCACTTGGCGCTGTAGTTTATAAAGAGGAAACTTCCTCCTCTTCTCGCTGAGTCATTACACCGTCCTGTCTCTGCTCTCCAACAAAACAATAAGTCTGAGCTGCAGACTCCCCACGCCCTCCATCACGGCAGAGTCATCCTGTCTCTTCCTCTGACCCTCTCAGACTCTGTGCGGTGAAAACTTCATTAAAAGCCGAACGCAGAGCCTGATTGGTCCCCCTCTTTAATCATCTGCTGCGGGTCATGTGGGCTGAACAGCAGCAGATTATCAGCGTGTGTTTCTGCGGCTGGATCAGCTGTTTTCTGGTGCAAACTTTCGACCTTTTAGCTTCCAGGACAGTGGAGACAATCACAGCTGCCCTGGCGTCCTCTGAGCAGGTACGGAGCGCTCAGCACATACAGGAAAAACAATTACCCCCCCTCCTCCTGCTGCTGCCACCTCGCCCTTATGTTTGCCCTCTTAAGCAATCTCGATAGCATCTCTCCTTGCCGACAAGTTCATTTCTTCACCGTGATTCATCGGCCTAATCTTCACTCTTCAGGATGCACAGAGCGTTTCTAACCTGCACGGCACACAGAGGAGGTGGAGCACGCTGCTCCATTTGTTCAGGAGTGTCTGAGCGATAAATCAAACCACCCGGACTCTGTTTCTGTGAGCAGGATGTATAGACTTTACAGATATGTTTTTAAGCTGTAAGATACTCTCACAGCTGCAGAGTGTTTTTTTTTTTAATCTACCTGGAGTCAGCTGTGCTCAGGAGATAACACACGGCCAACACTAATCTGAGGGGAATAAACCTGGATCCAAGATTCATTCAGAGGCTGAGAGCGCGTACGATGACGAGTATGAGAAGATCCTGCAGTGGCTCCTTGTAGCTTTAAAAATGTTATTGAAATCAAGAATTGTTATTTTTCTTCCAGAGGGTATTGATGATTAAAGACACTGACACTAAATAAAATCCTGTGTTAACATTTAGTTGAACTAAATCTTCATCCCATCTGTCAATAAAGCCTGCCACCGCTCTACTTCACCTCCTACAACATCAACAGCCCACCAACTTTCCATGCACCTGTGGCTAACCTCAAGTTTTACAGCCCTGGGAAGATAACTACATCTACAAAAAGACTAATCTGGAAGAAAATACAGATTTTAATTCTGTGTGGATGGATTCATTTAACTGACAACGTGCTGGATTAATATACATGATTGATATGTAGTAAGACATTAGCAAACAACAAAAAATGATGATTTGAGCCAAACAATCAACATATGTTATCATTTTGTCATAAGTTTTTTTAAGTTAAGATTTGTTTTTTTGTTTTTTTTTTTTGCAAATTTTAAAATTTGCAAATCGATCATTTTTGGCAACTTTAAAAAATTTCAAAACAATTCTTTTAAATTTTGGCAAATGAGAAATTCTGTGCAATTTTGCAAAGTTTCGATTTCTGAGAAATTTTTCATTTTTCAAATTTTTGCAAATAATTACAAATTCACAATTTTTAAAAAGTTTTCCAAATTTATTATTTATTTTGCAAATTTTAAAGTTCAAATTGTTTTACCATTTTGGCAACTTTTAAAATTTCAAAACATTTTTTTTATTTTTTTTTTCAAAATCTGGAAATTCTATGCAATTTTTGGAAAGTATTGATGTTTCAAAAAGTTTGCATTTTTTTGCAAATTATTAAAAAATTCACAAACTTTTAAAACTTTTGTAAATATTTTTTTGCAAACTTTTAAACTGTCAAATTGTTTGACAACTCTAGCAACTTTTGAAATTTTCAAAACAAATTTTGAAAATTTTTGAAGACTGGAAATGCTATGCAATTTTATCAAAGTTTTGCTGTTTCAAAATGTTTTCCATTTTTTTTATTTTTGTAAATTATTACAAAATCACTTTTCTTTTCATATTTTGCAAAGTTATCTTTTTTTGCAAATCTTTAAATTTCAAAATTGTTTGACAATTTTAGCAACTTTTGAAATTCCAAAACATGTTTTGCAAATTGTTAGAAGTTGGAAATTTTGTGCAATTTTTTTCAAAGATTTACTTTCCAATAGTTTTGCATTTTTTTAATTTTTGCAAATTATTAAAAAATTCACAAACTTTTAAAACTTTTGTAACTATTTTAATTTTTGCAAACTTTTAAACTGTCAAATTGTTTGACAACTCTAGCAACTTGTGAAATTTCAAAACAAATTTTGCAAATTTTTGAATACTGGAAATGCTATGCAATTTTTTCAAAGTTTTGCTGTTTCAAAATGTTTTGCATTTTTTAATTTTGTAAATTATTACAAAATCACTTTTCTTTTCAGATTTTTGCGAAGTTATCTTTTTTTGCAAATCTTTAGAAGTTGGAAATTTTGTGCAATTTTTTCAAAGATTTACTTACCAACAGTTTTGCATTTTTAAAATTTTTGCAAATAATTAAAATTCACAATTTATGATTTTTTTTTTAATATTTGCATATTTAATAAAAAATAAAAAAAAACAAGGCCTCACATGTACTATTTTATTAATTCAAAAGAAGCTCCTTGTTTCGGTAATTTCTCACTAAAATTTAATTTTCAGTAAAATTTCAGACATTGTCTTTATTCTGAAGATAAAGTAGATTTTGTGGCTTTATTTACTGTAGCAAACTTTTGGGAGCTATTAATTGTCAGAGTGTCAGAGTTCATATTAAAAATTTGACACCAGTATTTTCACTTTTACTGCAGATGAATATCAGCTCCAAATATCAACCTCCTTGGCTTCTGATAATCGGCATTAGTATCGGCTCTGACAATATCAGTCTATCTCTGCTAAAAGAAGTAAAACTTAAAAACAAACCACCAAACAACATTCAGCAGTGAGTTTGCAGTTTGGATCTCTATCACAGTGAACTGGCTTTAATTTGGCGTCTGCTAAAACTTCAACTTGTGCCAGACTGTCCTGGACTCGTCTGTTTCTGCTACGTTTATACAACGCTAACATTACACGCTCAAAGTAGCATGCATAAACACATCCTGCTGTAATATGTGGATGAGGGTCGGCACAACACACTGTGTGTAGACAGACTGTGTGTTTATACTGTGAGCAGATCTGAGCGCGTGCAGGTGTTTGTCGGCATAACTCAGCGCCAGGTGCAGAGTGTGCCAAAACAAATCAGGGCTAACGAGAAGCGACTGTTTGGAGTTTGTTTTGTCTGAGCGGAGACTGATTCAGGGTCTGAGTGTGTGATACCTCAACATACGTATGCATGTTTTATTTTTACTCTATGACCCCTCTTTAATACCCCTCTCCTGGGTTCCTCCTGGGACCAGGCCTGGGGGTAGACCCAGAGCCTGCTGGAGGGATTATATTTCCTGTCTGGCCTGGAAACGCCTCGGGATCCCCCAGGAGGAGCTGGGAAACGTTGCTGGGGAGAGGGATGTCTGGGTCAACTTGCCTCGACTGCTGCCCCAGCAACCCACTTTCAGATAAGTGGATGAAAATACACGGACGGACCGACGGATGAAGAGTGTTTAACAACCAGACGACACTACTTTCTGAACAGGTCTTAAAACACATCCTCAAAGCTCAGTGAAGAGTCTGAAGCAAGTTATCTCAATATCGTTATTTTTGTTCAAATAAAAATTCATACTTCAGGTGAGTTGGAAGCACAATACGTCTTCCGCACCTCCACTGCAGTAGATGGCGCCAAAGAGCTAATCCGCTGTAAGTTTCCCATAAACTGTATGATAAATATAATCTTAAAGTGTAATCAAAATATTTTATTCTTAAACTTGATGATGTGGGTTTGATGCCGTGAACATTCATGTTTTCTCTTTATTTTTGGGTCAGTTGGTTTAAAATCATCTGAAGTTTAATTTTTTACAGTGTAGTAGACTGATTAGATAATAATGTTTTTTTTAGTATCAGTTTTTTTATGAGTAACTTTGGTTAAACCAAGTGATAATTATCAGTTTCACCAACTGACCACTTCTTTCACCAAATAATTTCTTGAAAAACTTGAGAAAACTTGATGCATTTTTTGTTTTCAAGTTAAGTGTTTGTATGAAACTCTGTACCTGACTTAATTTCAAATACAAAAAAATAGAAAAGTTGTTTTCAATCAAATAGTTAACTGTGTAATATATCACAACAAGTGTTGTGAGTATTTTGCCGATACTCACTCCTAAGTGATGCCTAATTGAATTTTAAACCTCATGTGCTGTGTCTAGTGAAAAGCTGAGGCTAAAACTGGGTTTTTATTCCAGAAACAAGTTGTGTTTTTCTTTAATGTAAAAAGCAGCTTGTTGCTGCAACTTTTTGACCTGTTTCAGATTATGGAGATCTTTTGTACATGCCTCTGCACCGTGTCTCCATAACAAACTGTAAACCTCAGACCAATTATTGTGAGCTGCACAATAATGGGTTGGATGCTCTGCTTTGGCGACCCGGAGGCTCACACATTGGTACACTGTCATTAATAAGGCAGGTCTTGGTCTGCTTTCCCACCTCTTATCTGTTTTTATTAGAGGTGTCCCAGTCAGATATTGATATCAGCAAAAAAACAAGTATCTGTATCGTATCGGAATGCATCAAAAATCTCCGATAAAAGCAGTTTCTGTTCCCCATTGGTTAATAATAAATGGGTCAGTTTTTTCTCATACCTACTGTTGCTGACGACTGTTCTTTGTTTGAATAATATCACTGAATCAAGCCTTTTCTAACATGACAAACATACTACAGAATAAGTAAAAAAGTATGCATGTTTAATGCTGATATCGTATCAGATTAATATCGGTATCAGCCAATACTCAATGCTGCAGTATCAGTATCGTATTGGAAGTGAAAATGTAATATCGGGACATCCCTGGTGTTGTGTGTGCAGCAGCAGCAAGCAGCAACCCGTGAAGGAAGCAGTTTACAAACATGGCAGAAAGGGCCTTTAGCTGACGAAAAGGTGGGACTGTTTCAGCCCTCTGGAAGTATTTTGGCTTCAAGTCGTCAAACATCCAGCAGAAGGACATTACTTGCAAAATTTGTCACGCTGTCGTGTCTGTTCCCCAAGGCAACATGATCAATTTATTCAAACATTTAAAGTTAAGCCACAAAGTGGTCTATGACCATGTTTTAAAGGACAAAAAGAGTCAAAAAAAGTGCCAGCTCGTCAGCTTCATCCAGCACCAACACAGTCCTCCATTAAGGACACTCTTTACAGTACCACTCTGTATCCCACCAGCTCCAGGAGACATCAAGAGATCACAGACGCTGCTACATTTATGCTACATTTAGGTTTTTAATCTCAGTGGGACCGACCACTTTAAATAAAGGTTAAGTAAGTGTTAAATAAAATTAATGGTTCATTTTGTTTTGAGCTGATCATGGTATTTGGTGATTTAAGTATTTGTCATTTAATGTTTTTGCGGTTTTGGATTTTGTTCTTAAATCTTCAGCTAAGTTAAAAAAAGCAGTTCGGAAGAAAAAAAAAAACAAACCAAAAAAAACTCTTCTTTTTTTTTTTTACTATTTTTTACCAGAAAGAAAGTCAAAAATTTTTTTTTTCTTTAAAAAAATTATAATAAAAAAAATTAGGTGCATTTCCTTTTTAGTGGCCCTAATCCTCTTCCTTTAATCTGTGATCAGTTCATTGTTTTTTTTATTTCTTATTCAAACTGATCAGAAGTGCAGGTTAAGTTTTATTCAACGTTATGACTTTTTCACAGCAAGAAGCCGACTTGTGTCGCTTTAAAACTCATTTTTAAAGACAGCTATGAGAGAAAAGGGAGAAAACTAAAACTGTTAAGGATTTTAGATTAAGAACAGTGAGCGGTGTCCTGAGGAAGTTAAGTAATTGTGTTTCAGAAAATCAGAATCTACTGGTTTCTCCCACCCTTCATCAGATTTACAGGCTGTGTTCAGTGTGTGCTCAGTGTGTGTTCAGTGTGTGTTCAGTGTGTGTTCAGTGTGTGCTCAGTGTGTGTTCAGTGTGTGTTCAGTGTGTGTCGTCTCTTTCTACGGCGACGTGATCTCTTACCACTCGCAGCAGCCTCCTCTGCTCCTTGAAGGTGGCACAGCATCCCAGCACGCCTGTTACCATGACGATGACTCCAGCCAGGACCAGGATGTAGGCCGAGGCAGCGTAGGTCTTGGAGGAGAGAAGGCTGATGTAGTCGCTCTTCTCCACCAAGGTCCAGACACCCACCGCCATCACAACGCCGCCTGCCAGCTGGGGGAAGAGGAGCACGGGTTAGAGAGTGAGACACACACACACACATACACACACACACACACACACACACACACACACGCTGACACACACACGTCCAACACTGAGGAGACAAAACTGAGAAGACGTTTAAATTATTCATCAGTCGAGTCTCCTTCACAGTGATGAAGGAGGAACCTGAGATTAATGCCTGACAACGGTCAGAAGGGAACTGATTGAAAAAAAGACCCGCCGCCGCCGCCACGTCAGATAATCTAATCTTGAATCAGATTATGCAGCAGGATGATTTGTGAATGAGCTGACTGAGCCGCGTGGGTCAGTAATCCACGGCTGAGAGTTCTGCTCAGACCCGAGAGATAGAGACGTCTGATCTGAGCCGGGGCGATTCGTTTAAAGGGGGGCGTTAGTCAGCAACTTTCCCAGCGTCTTAAAGCCCGGACTCAGCCTGGACTCAGGCCGGACTCAGGCCGGACTCAGCCCAGACTCAGGCCTGACTCAGCCCGGATTCAGCCTGGTTCGTGTTTATTCACCGAGCCCTGAAGCAGAGGTGGCCAAAATTCATTAAAGTCACGTTTATACTGAGAGAATGACCGAGAGCCAGCAGCTTTAACGACAGATAAATGCCCTACATGTTAACTCTTTAATTCAGGGATTTCTGTAGAAATCAGTTACTAGGTGGCGCCAAACCTCCTCATTCCATCATCACAGACTGATGACATCACGGCTCACCTGTCCCTTAGGTGTCTCTAATCCCAGATAATCAGTTTCCTGCGTAAACATCAGCAAACTCTGCTTCTGACCAAGGAACATGTTCTCCATTAGGGGGCGCTGTGGGGGAAATATGTCAGGATGGTTTTACGGCAGGATCAGGATCTGGATTTGATCAGGATTGGTTTTCAGATTCAGAATATTTTGACCTTAAACAATTTCAGCCAAAACTGTTTCTTACCCTGCATCATGAACAACTTCTAAAAGTAGTATTAGTACTCAATATGGGTGAGTACTCAAGAGGGGGTACTCTTACTGGTACTAAGTAACCTTGTTCCTTTCTCTGATTTTATTTAAAGGGATAGTTCAGTTTTTTTGAAGTGGGGTTGTATGAGCTCTATGTGACCACTAAGGACATTAGATACAGTAGAAAGTTGTCTCCTCTCCCTCAGTAAGACACAAACTTTAATCGATGGTGACGAGGAAATAGACGCTAACAGGGACAGACGGTACCAAATTCAAAGGCTATTTTCTCTGCCTACAAGAACTAAAATCAAAAAGTAATACCACAGTTTAAGAGTACGCTACATTAAATATTTTTTAAGTGAATTAAGTCTTCGGAAATATAAACATTTATCCGGACCTAACTAACTGGTCATGTGTCCTTTCGCTGTACAACTCTGTATAACTCATCTCACAGATTTTCCTGCTCTTCTGAATTCTGGAGTGTCCTGTAACAGCAACAACAACAACAATAGTCGTGGCAGCAGTAACACTCAGCATCTTGATGTCCAGTGTCCGCGGATGTTTCCTCTGTATTCCTTTCAGTCGCCATCTGTAGCAGCTCTTCTTCTGTGGACCCCGGTTCATACAGGTATCCTTTTGGTTCCAAAGTGAATGAAACTTCATCGTCGCTGTCATAGTCACTCATTTTGAATTTCCTACGCTGCCTCACAATCCTTAGAGTACAAACAAAAGAATTACGATACTTTATCAAACTTACACGAGGCTAAAACCAGCGCTCGAAGCATAGCTTGTTTACATTCCCTACAGCTGGAAGGAGGAGGGGGGACGGAGCGCACTAGCGCTGCGCGTAAGGACACATGACCAGTTAGTTAGGTCAGGATAAATGTTTATATTTCCGAAGACTTAATGTACTTAAAAAATATTTTATGTATCGTACTCTTAAACTGTGGTTTTATTACTCTTTGATTTTAGTTCTTGTAGGCAGAGAAAATAGCCTTTGAATTTGGTACGGTCTGTCCCTGTTAGCGTCTATTTCCTCGTCACCATCGATTACAGTTTGTGTCTTACTGAGGGAGAGGAGACAACTTTCTACTGTATCTAATGTCCTTAGTGGTCACATAGAGCTCATACAACCCCACTTCAAAAAAACTGAACTATCCCTTTAAGGAAATTAATGATGATTTTATCACAGGTCTTCAAGGCTTGAAGTTGAATCAATCAGTCAATATTCTACTGTGTTTGTAATAGTTAAAGATATATTATTCATATCAATTTATCTCATTTCACATGGATTTAAATGAAAAAATAATAATTTGACTAAAAATTATTTTTTTGTGTTGGTGGTGTTGGTAGTAGGGGGTCCAAAAAAATCGCAATTAGTTTATTTTCCAAAATCGTTCAGCCCTAGCTTTGGGTATGGACGAATACCAGTGAGGGAGCGCAGACCTCCGCCAGGCATATTGTGATTGTCACCAACACTTTAGTCCGACTTTAATGTTATACTCCCTTTCAGCAGACTGTCTGCTACAATTTGGTGTTAGCTGCAGGTTTTTACGATAATTTGTTTCCTGACAGTGTTGAAAATGATGATGACCCAGTACATATTTATTATTCTGGATCTTAGTATCCAGAATATTGCCAGGATCTGGATCGTACTTTAAAATCTGACAGAAATTATGGCGACCTTGTCTTGTATTGTTTTGCAAAGCAATCCGACCATTTATGATGGAGTTATATACACATATGGTGAAAACAGCCCTATCTCACAATGATAAAGAATCCTTTTAAAAAGTCCTGGATCCAGACGCTGATCCGGATCACCTCCAAAATGTAATCACTTCTTCATGATCCCATTTTGAAGATTTCCGGAAAATTTTACTAAGATCCGTCCATTAGTTTTTTAGCTATGTTGTTCTTCAACAAACAGACTCTCACAAACATATAACCTCCTTGGGGGCGGTAATAATAACCTGCATGCCCTACTAGCAGCAAAACAAAGCTTCAGAATGTGGAAAAGTAACTTTTCACTTGTGAACTTTCATATCCTGTAGACTGGTGATGCAGAAAAAAAAGGCAAAGAGCTGGTCGCCTGGGTCTACACCAAAGATCGGCCCCTTTCCACTGATACAGATCCTGGTATCAGTGTATCTCTAATATTGAGATATAACTTTGAACTATTTCCATTCTTCTTCTCTGGTTTAAGCCCTTTAATACAGACTTTCAGGTTTGCTTTGTCGTCTTTATGTGACAATAAAAATCATATATTCATAAATTTGGACCCTCTATGACCAACCTTCACCAATAAAAGACGACAGTGAAGTGTGTTTATATTCTATAGACATCCAGAGAATCAATCACTTCACAATAATCTGTTGGTGAAAAAAGCTTTGAAGAGGTTTTGTGATGAAGGACTTTGACTCTACAGGCACTTTATAATCCTTTAAGCAACATTATGTAGAAATCTGGAGCTGTACGGGTGCCAGGTTGGAAAAATGACTTAAAGCCTTGAGCTGACTGCTTCCTGGCTGCTGTGTTGCTTTCTCTTTTTTTCAGATGATATAAGTTTGTTTTCAGGGCCAGGAGGCCGAACCACGCTCCTCTCAGGAAATCCAAACCAGAGTCATCAGAAAGTCTGAATAAACCAGCATCAGATTCACCATAAAACCATCTTCAGTAATTTTAAGCTCACAAAGTATGAAGAAATAAAATTAGTGAGATATTACGACGACAGGCGGCAGATGGTGCAATGCAACACAAATCTGTCACCCAGCAGCCGTCAATCCAGCAGCCGTCAATCCCACAGTGGTTTAATTTAGATCTTCATTCAAAAGTAGGAGATGACGACTGGAGACGGACTAAACCACACCCAGAGACAGAACTTTACAGGAGCTGGAAAATCTCTTTCTTTAAATCCAGTTTCCAGTATCAGTCATTTTATGTGTCTTCTTTCTACAAAACCACATCAAACAGTTTCTGAAACTCGTTTTTCATTTGAATAAAGCTCCAACAACTTCCCCGTAACGCGGTCACTAACCACAGAAAAGCCCCGGCCCAGACAACCACAGCATTAAGCAAGCGGCTGAGGTCCAGCCCTTTGTGATAATCACTCAGCGTGAGATTGAGCTGCAGCTCTGTCTGCTGCTGCTGAGGCTCGATGCAGCGCAGGAATTAATGGAGATTTACCAAGAGTGACTGGAAGTTCAGAGAGAAGCACACTTTGCTGACCTCTAGTGGCCGAGAGAGGAACAGACCGGACCAAACAAAGTTCATAGAGCTCTGAGAGGACAGTAGATTGTGTTTTTATTTGATGTCTCGAGACATTGCAAGTGTGTTTACTTTCTAAAGACACGTTTTCTGCAACAACTCATTTTTAACAACCAGATATTTGAAAACTTCATTCATTCTAATGATTTTGATTTTTCTTAGAAAGTTGTTCAAACTTTAGACTTACAAAAAGTATTCCCTGTTATTTTCTTCTGAATTTAGACAGCCAATCCATATCTAATTCTTATTTCATTAATTTAGATTTTATTGTTTTATTTGACAAACTCTAAGTCAACACAGCCAAAAAAACTCAGGATTGTACCTTTAAATGTAAAACACTGATCAGCCAAAACATTATGATTGCTGACTTTTTACCTGAATACTGTTGATTATCTCATCACCTGTTGGTGGGGGTAATAGCTTTTCAGTAAAACCACTCTTTGCTTGTCAGGACAACATTAAATCTTAGTTGTCCCTAAACTTTTTAACCTTTAGTGAAAAGAAAACAGAGGTTATGGCGTTTGGACCAAGTGGCTCCTGTGAGTCCAACCTGTGGTGGTCTTGGACCCTTGACAGTGTATCTAACAACAACTGTTACCGATCTGGGTTTTGAGTCAGCCAGTGATTTTGCCTGATCGTATTCCCTTTTATTTACTGTTTTTAATATTATCTTTTTTTTATGTGTGCCTGTTTTTATTTTTATCTGTTTTTATGTTTTTATTTTACATACCAATACAGCCCTTTGTTCACAGCTGTGTTTGATTTTAAAAGTCTTTTATAAATAAAGTTGGTTTGGTATGGTACAGTACGGTACATTGGTGTGGTGCAGTACAGTATAGTATGGTAGAGTATGGTACGGGACGGTACGACACAGTAGGGTACAGCACAGTACGGTATGGTATGGCATGGTACAGTGTGGTACAGCGTGGTATGGTACGGTTGGTACGGACGGTACATTGTAGTATGATACGGAAAGTACAAGGTGGTGAGGTACGGTACGTTATGGTGTGGAACGGTGCAGTACAGTATTGTCTGGTAATGTATAGTATAGTATGGTATGGTATGGTATGGTATGGTATGGACAGTACCATGTGGTAAGGTACGGTACATTATGGTGTGGTACAGTACGGTACAGTATGGTCTGGTAATGTACAGTACAGTACAGTACAGTACAGTATGGTATGGTATGGTATGGTATGGTATGGTATGGTATGGTATGGTATGGACAGTACAGTGTGGTAAGGTACGGCACGTTATGGTGTGGTACGGTACAGTACAGTATTGTCTGGTAATGTATAGTTTGATATGGTGCATTATGGTATATTATGGTACGGTACAGTACATTATGGTTTGGTATGGCATGGCATGGCATATGTGGCAGTGAGTAAAACGGAAGCTGAAAAAACTAGTTTGTGGATGATGAGAGAGATGATGAGAGAGATGATGTGGGAGATGATGTGAGTGGCTTTGAAAAGGACCTCACTGGGATAGTAAACAACAGGGTCACTGTATCTCTAAATCTGCAGCTCTTTGAGTTCAGCAGGGGTCAGTGGCTACCACGATATGGTGTGGTATGGTACATTACAGCATGGTCTGGTTATGTATGGTATGGTATGGTATGGTATGGTATGGTATGGTATGGTATGGTATGGTATGGTATGGTATGGTATGGTACATTATGGTACAGTATGGTATAGTATGGTAGGATTAAGTAAAGTACAGTATGGTACGGTACAGTACATTACAGTATGGTACGGCATGGTATGTGTGGCACTGAGTAAACGGTTTGTCCTCAGAGTTGTTGTGCTGTCAGCAGAAAAAAAACTGTCCTGTGGATGATGAGAGAGATGATGTGAGAGATGATGTGAGCGGCTTTGAAAAGGACCTCACTGTGATAGTAAACGACCGGGTCACTGTATCTCTAAATCTGCAGCTCTTTGAGGTCTGCAGGGGTCAGTGCCTACCAAAAGTGTTGAAGGGAGAAAACCCGTGAACCAGCGATAGGGTCAGGCCCAGCAAAGACTTATTGATGTGAGAGGAAGGCTGGTGTGTTGTTTGAAGAAAAGAAAAGCTGCTGAAGCTGAATTGTTGAAAAGTTGAAGCTGGTTTTGAGAGAAAGATGTCACAACAGCTTTGACTTTTTCAGTTTGTTGTTTGAGTTTCTGAACAACACACAGGAAAACTGTGATGTGATGACTGATCAAATCTTGTATCTGGAGAGTTTCTTCAACTTCTATCACACAGAAAGGAAATCTGTGGCTCAGCATCTCAGAAACTCAGAGCTGATCCTTTGAGTGATTTCACACACTGAGAACATGATACACACCCTCCTCCCTCACACCCTAAAGACACACACCCTTCTTCTCCTGACGCTGAGGCGGCTGCTGTGATATTTGACTCTATTTTGCACCACGGGGTGAAACTATGAGATCAGTTATTTCTGCTGCTTTCATCCCAAAATGCCACATTCTTGACTCTGGAAAGTTTGAGCGGATCGGGCAGTGAATGCATCGTCTGTGTCCTGGGTGAAGGCACGCAGCAGCTCTGCTCCTCTGAGCTGGAAACGCATCAGGCGGTTATCTTTGGTATGAATAGAGAGGCTTTGTTGGAGGAGCTCTGTCGGCTAATTTTACCTTTTTAGACATTTTTACACAAAACATTCATGACCACAAAAGCACAAGTTTCTCTGTCTGTCAGAGTCAGAAGAAACTCGACATTCTCCAGCTTTATGTTGGCATTTTTTTCCTGAGATCTCAGACTTTCTCCTGGTGAGCAAAATGTTATTTGGACCAAAAGTTTTGCTCAAAGTGACTCTTTCATTTTGAAGACACGCCTGGATTTTGAAGAAAACTCTTCCCAAAGCACGCAGGTAATTTAAAGGACAACACAAACACTCAGGTAATTACGTTCTTTGAGCAGGATTAACTTTGTCAAAGTGGAAACTTACCCAGAAGAGAAAGTTGAAAGTGAAGAGGAGGTACTTCAGGCAGACGGTCCCACATGTTTCCTTTTTCTCCTCGTAGGCCCCCATTCTGGGAGAGACGACAGATTTAGTGTCATTTATAAAATCATAAAAGACATAAAACCATGTGATAAAGACCAAAATCTCTGAATTTCTTCAGGTTATGTGTGGTAAGATGATATATACTGTCAGTAAGTGAGACAAAACAAAGATCACCACTGGTTCCTTTGTTTACTGAGGATGTGGAAATTTTATGGACCACATGATCCAACATCTTCACCCACCAAAACCAGCTGGTGAAACAAAGCGTTAATATTTTGTCCCTATTTCCCCAAATGCTGGGCTGAGGCTCCGTTCAACGCCAGAATGCTCTACTACCCAGATGTAAACAAGCACAGATAAAAGATGGCGTCTAATCGATGTGATTTGTCAGTATCTTGATTTAAAAAATGCAGCTGAAGTGATGTGAACTGAGTCTAGTTAAGACTGGCAGACCCATCCAACACAGCACAGATATGTGGACAGAAACCTCCAAGGGGGATTAAAAACTGGTGGTGCTAGCTCTTCTAATTACATTAATTACTCTGAGCTAAAGTTTCACAGTTTTTTTCTTCTTATTTTTACTTTATCTGTTTTGACTGGTCGTTTAGGGGAAACTGGAAGCTCTTTCCAGAATCAGAATCAGAATTAGAAAAGTGTTTATCCACCCAGTGTCTTCCAGAGTACAAGGAATGTGTATAAATATTACATAAATAGAAAAATAAAGCTTAAGTAGTCAGAAAAAGCAATGCTAATAATGAGAAAAAGAACTTTGTACAAAGGAAAATAGAATACAAATTTAAGTTAAAATAGCGCGGTTTAAGTATCTTAAAATATCTTTGAAAAAAGAAATTATATTTGTTGGGGTTTTTTTCCACAATCTATTAATTTAAATTTCCCAGTTAAAATTTTTAGAAGTGTTACGATTTTTTCAAATTTACTTTTTCTTCCTAGTTTTTGGAACTTCAATAGTTTTGCGAATTTTTTTAAACTTGAAGCAATTTGGAAATGTCAAAATTTGTAGATTTTTTTTATTGCACATTTAAGAAATTTAATTTTTCCTTTTGAAATGGTTTGAAGTGTTAAGATTTTTTGAAATTTCATTTGTTATTAATTTCTGGAATTTCAAAAAAAATTTCCATTGGAAAATTTTGGAGGGGTTAAGATTTTTTGAAATTTCCTTTTTTTTGGTCCTTCAATAATTTTGTGAAGTTTTTAAAATTTAAAGCAATTTTGAAATTTCAAAATTCATAGAATTTTTATTTTTTTTGCACATTTTAAAAATTTGAGTTTTCCTTTTTTAAATGTGAAGATCTTTTGAAATTTTATTGTTTATTTTTTTCTGGAATTTCTAAAAAAAATTGTGAATTTTCCAAAATTAAAAGCATTTTTTAAATTTCATTATATTGGGGATTTTTTTTATGTTTTGAAAATTTTTGCTTATTTATATTTATATTTTTTAACCAAAAACAAGACTTTGCATGTACAAATTGATTAATTTGAAAAAAAAAAAAACTCTTTGTTCCAATAATTATTCACTTAATTTTAGCTATGAATTGAATTCTTTACAATTTTTTTATTGTGTTTATCGTGAAGATAAAATAGATTCTATGGCTCCAGAATGACTTTAATCAAGCTGAGCTCAGTGAAAATGGCTCTGATTAAAGTAAAAGTTGCAGACCCCTGCTCTAAATGAAATGATTTTTCGGGGAATCTGTGGTATTCATGAAAAATTTTAAAATTTAAAAAATTTCCTTTCAAAATTTTTTGAAGTGTTAAGACTTTTTGAAATTTCCTTTTTTTTCTTATTTTTGGAACTTCAATAATTTTGAGATTTTTTTTTAACTTTAAGCAATTTTGAAATTTCTTGATTTCTTTGTTGATTTTTTTTATTTGCACATTTTAGAAATTAAACTTTTCCTTTTGAAATTTTTGAAATACTAAGATTTCTTTAAATTTCATTTATTTATTTCTGGAATTTCTAAAACATTGTGACATTTTTAAAATGTAAAACATTTTTTAAATTTCATTTTATTGGGGATTTTTTTATGTTTTTGAAAATTTTTGCTTATTTATATTTATATTTTTTTAAATCAAAAACAAGACTTTGCATATACAAATTTATTTAAAAAAAAAACTTCAATAATTATTCACTAGATTTTAGCTATGGATTGAATTCTATACTATTTATCTTTATTGTGTTTATCGTGAAGATAAATTAGATTTTGTGGCTCCAGAATGACTTTAATCAAGCTGAGCTCAGGGGAAATGGCTCTGATGACAGTAAAAGTTTCAAACCCCTGCTCTAAATGAAATGATGCCCCGGTGAATCTGTGGTCTAATGATACGAGCAGTGGTTGGCATGGAGGATGTAAAACTGGGGCTTTATCGTTAGGTGCTTTTAGCAAATGAGCTGCTACAGGGCTAATGCAGAGCACGGGGGAGTGGAGCATCAGATGAGCGGTGTAGGCAGAATCAGCGAGCTGAGTTATTACATGTGTTCGCAGAGAGATCCGTGACTAAGCAGCGAGTAGGAGCGCCGCGTCTGCCAAAGGCTGGAAGCTCCAACCACCAACATCCAACGCTTCCCTCAGCAGAAATGATCTGTTAGCTGCACGTTAATATGTCCAGGATGATGTAATCCATAACCTGAGATTTTTAACCACAGATTAAATCTTATCTCATCAGTCTCAGTGTTCAAACGGCAGCGTGACGATGTTCCCACAGCGTCTTTCCTCTAATCTCTGTTTCTAGTCTGTTTCTTTTAATTTGTCCCACAGTTTTCTTGGCTTAGTTTCCGCTCAAGCCCAGACTCGCCCTCCTCTGCCTGTCTCCTCCGCCCCTCCTGTCTCTGCCGTCAGCCGCCCCTCCCCCGCGCGTTCCTGCTGGCGTTAATGTGAGCGCTGGGTGAATGAGTGAGTGAGGGCCCGGTCTGTCTGGGCTGCTGTCTCTCCGTCCACCATCTGGCCCTCTTAACATGATGGTGTTAATTAAAGTCAAATAACCTCTGCGTATTTGACTCTGTGCTGGATGGGAAACAGCTGGCTCAGAGGAAAGTACCATCTCTCCAGTTTTCTTCTTTAAAAAAAGGAAAAACTACAACAGATCCACTTTAACAGACTTCTCTCTCCAACTGCTGCCGGGTAAAGACAGTCAGGATGTACCGTGTGTCTGACACACTCTGTAAATGACACTCAGAAATGTCTGAGCTAATCTGGGGAATTACAGAAGGGGGAAACACTTGGACCAGGTCCAGGGGAGTTTATGGGTCTGCATTAGCTCACAGACTGCAGGGTAGAGAAGCTATCTTTAGGTAGGAGAGATTTTACTGATACCATTGATAATAATTCCCTTATCAGTTCCTCCTGTGAATCTTCTCTGTAGCTTTACAGGTTTTCTGGGTCGAAGAATCGATCAGGGAATCGTTAAGCACAAAGGTTATGGCTGCCTGTTGCAGCAGCTACTTCTTCTTTGTCCGTTTCTTGTAGTTTTTTCATCTCTTTTCATAATCTTTGTATTTGGAGTGGATCATAACTTTGTATGGCTCGTTTGTTGGTCGTGGACACCAAACTGTTTGTGTCTTCAGTGATATTTTTACTATTTTTTCTCCTGTGTTTGTCTGGAGATCCTACATGTAACCATGGCTGCATTGTTTACATGTGAAATCAGCTGTTAGCAGCCTGTAGCATGTCAATGCTAACTGGTGCTAGGCCAGATGTTTCCCCATAAGGTGAGGAGAAGGAGGTGAGGACAACGTGCTGGTTCGACCTGTCTTTCCATCCATCGTTATTGGGAACGTAAGATCAATCTCCAATAAGATGGACGAGCTAGCTGTGCTAACCCAGCAACAGAGGGAATACCAGAGGGCAGAGTAGCATCATGCTATTCACAGACATGGCTAACAGAGCTAACAGCAGACACCAAGGCCACATGTGAAGAGCTTCACCTGCTGTGAGCAGACAGGATCCAGGAGACAGAGACTGAACAGACTGCTGAAGAAGCTCAGTCCTGGACCCTGTGGAGGTGGAGGCTGGCTGACTGGACAATGATGGACAAGCTGTCAGCATCTATTTTCTTATGGAGCTTTTTACACTTTCTATTCACTTTCTTACTTTGGTTTTCTTGATTGCTGCTGTGACTTCAAATTTGTTGTACTTGTTACAATGACAATAAAGTTCTATTCTATTCTAAACAAATTTATATTTTTTACCACATAAACACATAAAAGTACCGAAAATTGGTACCGTTGAGTACGGATACCAATTGCCAGGTACCAGGCATTGGTACCGTATCGTTTTAAATGTGAGAGGTACCCATCCCTAGTGGACATGTTTGCAACAAGGTTTGATATACAGCAGCCGTAAAGCATGACAGTGCTGAAAACTAGGGATGCACGATATTAGATTTTTGCCGATATCCGATATGCTGATATATCAAAACCCCTTTTGGCCGATACCGATACCGATAATCACAAGTTTGTTTGTTTTTTTCACTGTAAAGAAAGCTAAGTCTATCCTGTACTGGAATTTATATGTTACTCTTATTGTAATGGTCTTATTTGTTTAAGAAACACACATAAAACAAGACAAAAAAACATTTGATTTTACCATAAATAAGAAATGTATTATTTTTCAAACTCAAGACATTCAGTATTGAAATACAGAAAAATAATTTCTTTAGATCACATGAACTATAAATGTACAATTTATTTTTAAACATAACCAAGTTGCATTTGATTATTTTAGAGCTACTGTAACAACCTGGTGACAGACACAGAGCTCTGCAGGGAAAATAAATGAAGTGCTGCATTTTATTTAAGGAGCTGATTTTTCAGATGGAAAATAATAATAATCCAAACTGAATAGCACCTTATCGGCTGTGCATATCGGCAGAAATTTTCATATCTGCTGATACCGATATTGCGCCGATAATATCGTGCATCCCTACTGAAAACACATGAAAAATGGATCGGCCCCGGTCACGTAATGAAATCCAATGCTATCCGATCCTGCATGTCTTCATCTCTGCTCTTTGTTAACTTTGCTTTTCTTCTTCGTTGGATTTATTAGCGGGGTAAACTGTGTCGCGCTGCTACGGTGTCACGCTATTGTTCAACACCTGAGGCTTTCGGCTTACACGCTGCCTACAACGAGAGGGCACAGTTTGCAGTGGAAACACAAACAGGATCAGGCTTAACTGTACCAAACCGTGCTAAACCGTACTGAACCGAACCGGACTGCTTGGTGGAAACGCGGCTTAAGGCGCCAATACCAATCGAGGTATTGGATAGGGACATTCCCAATGCTGTCCAAAACCTTTTAAATCTTAAATTATAGGAAAAATACTCTTATATACTTTTTAACCATTCTTCTTCCCTGCAAAGTATCTTTGTCATTTTACAGTCAAACAATAATTTCCTGTTCAGAGTTCTACTTCTCCACTGATTGATGCTTTTTAATACCCGCTGAACGTGTCACTCTAATATTTAATTTGCTCCTTTTACTGAGGCTACTTTTGTTATTTATTGTGTCTTGAAGCTTCTTTAGCACTTTGGTTAAGTGGGGTTGTTTTTAAAGTGTGCTATCTAAAAACTCTGACTGTGAACCTTTAGGCTGTTCGTTGAAACCTCCAGTTTGACCTCCGTTAAGGAAAATCTATCCTCATCTTTTAACATCTGATATGAGAAAATAAATGATAAAATAATCTAAAAAGTATCTGGAAAGAAAAAGAAGACGGGTTGCTCTGGTAGATAGAAGTGTTAAACTGAATTTCAGTGGACTGGAAATCCAAATTTCACAAACCCACTGTCGGGACACCAGCTGGCAAGGTGGTTTTTGCACTAAAGGCTTTAGCCCTTTTCACAACAGTTGCTGGTTCCACTTCTGGCCACAAAGATCTGCTGCGTCTGCATTTTCTGACTCTGTTTCCTGTCAGTATTCAGCTGTCCTAACTGATACAGACTGAAATGTCAGAGTAATTCAGAAAATTAGATTCAAATTAGAAAACACATTTAGATTCCCTCTTTCATGAATAAGTTAGTTGCTTAAAAAAGCCTGAATAAAATATTAATGATCTTACATATGGTCTATTTATTGCAACATTTACACTGTGTAGATCATCCAAAGCTGGTCTATTTGATACGACCTCTATCTCTGAATTTCCACAAAAATTTTGAGCTTATTTTCTCTTTCTCCAGCTTTTTAAAAGTTTTTTTTAAAGTCTATCTTTGCTTTCAAAACTTCTCTGAGGAAAATATCAGTAAATCTTGACAAAAGCAGTTGGAATGACTGAAACATGAGTGTGCCACATTCATCCACCAGTGTAAATACAACCTCTGATACAGGTGAGTCACCTCTGAAATGGTCATACCTGAGACCTCACCTTGAAATGACTGGAAAAACCCCGATAATGATGAATATCTGCGGTTTGATTGGCCAATATGCAAAGTGAGGTTAAAAAATAAAACAGTTAAGCTACAATAAGTGGAAAAAGTGCCTTTAAAAGTAAGAATTAACGTTATTTTTACTCTTTTACCGTTTTTAGATGAGCGTTTCAACGCATCACTTCGCTTACCCATGCGCAGCGACAGCGAAGTGATGCGGCATGGGTCGGTTCCATTCATTGTGTATTGCACGCGGAAGATTCGCTGACCAACGCGTGTTGGGACACCGACAAAGAGAAGCAAGCCGTAGGGGTCACTTTAAAACAGATTTCCCGCCTTCATATGTAATGATCATCTATTATCAGAAAATATTTTAATTAAACACATATAATTTGAGCTGTTTATGTGAGTAACAGGTCAGTCTGCTGAGTGAGGCTGGACGAATGCGAGTCGGCGACTTCGCGGAGGTGGTAGATTGAAGTTAGATCGACCCTCCTCTGTGTGCTTCCGCCGAAACAACGAGGCAGAAAGAACTATTTTACCAAAAGAACCAACTTTTTTTAGACAAACATAACGTTTCAGTAAGTTCTGCTGTAATCCTAGCTTAAACAGGAAGCCCTGAAGTGTTTGACTGTGGTACAAAAGACGACAATGCTACCGTCCGGGTAACGCGACACCGCAGCATGAGCTAACACCGCTTCAGCAGAGAAACCACTTCCCTCTCCCTCTTACCTGTCGTTTCTTTGTTTTCTGGTGGTGTAAAAGCGATGAAATACGTGTGAGATATTCCTAAATGTTGTTTGTTTTCATTCCACCTCTGTTAGGACCAAGGCCTCTCCCACAGCCGAGTGGAGCTGGAGGCTACAGAAATCAAAATGAGCTGAGGGAGGGAGGCAGGAGCTGCTGCGGCGCAGACTGGCTCCACCCCGGGCCACCTGCATGCTTTCGGCCTGTTTTCACTGTCCCGGGGCGATGCTCGGGACATGGGGCTCTAACACAGGGAGAAATCAGCCGTTTTCAAAAACTGAAGTATTTTTAGTACTTTATGACCATTGTTGTAAGCTCCACTTTATTTAGCTGAACATTGACAGTGATTGAAACCAGGGACGGAGCCAGGACTTCGCTTTAAGGGGGGCCAAACTAATTATGGGGGGGCCTTAGATTACAAAAGTAAGTAGATGACTCTTACTTAATAAAGATATTTATGTACTACTGTTATTACAACTACAACTACTTGTATGTTTCCAAGCAGTTGCTCTTTTCTTCTTTAATATTTTATTGTATTTCATGTTTTAGTGCATCATATTTTAAAATATGTTTAATTGAATTTAAATATAAGGCATCTAACAACAAAATGATCATAAAGTGACAACATTTTACAAAAATTCCCTGTAATTTTTTTTTTTTTTTTTTTCAAAGAAAAGTTTAGGGTGGGCCTTTCAGAAAGTGGGTGGGCCTGGGACCGTTGGGCCCACCCATAACACAGCCCCTGGTTAAAACTATAAAATAAAGTGATATAATGTGATGTAATCCAGTAAAAAAAAAAAAAAAAAAAAGGAAGAAAAAAAAGTAGCTTATTGTGAACAGGGAATGAATTGATGAGCAAATAAAGGTCAAAATAATTTTAATTAAAGTTTTGTTTTTGGTCTCATTTGTCATGATTTGTTAATTGATTTACATTCAGTGTCGCATACTACAATTAGGATGTGTAATATTCTTTTATAGCTTATATTATGTTTGTTTTTTGTTACTAATATACATAAATTGTATATGTTTACACTCATAAATTGGAGTTTTTAAAAAACAGCTTTGCTATCATTACTTTGCAGACACATAAAGCTGATGGAACAATGCCTGATAGACTGATGTTAAGTTACATTGCAAGATTTCAATACTTCTTTGGCTGCTGAAATGATTTTTGTTTATATATCTTTAATTTATTTTATTTTTTTAATTGATATGTTTTTTAAGCCAAACAAAAAATTTATTATTTATTATTATTTATGTATTTGTAATTATTTTAATTTTTATCATTTTCATTTTATTTCATTTTTTTATTTTTATTTATTTATTTATTTATTTGTAATTATTTTAAGTTTTTTGTATTTTTTTTTTTAATTTATTGAAAATTGGCTTTGATTCCCCCCCCCCAGAAAAAAAAAAAAAAAAAAGTTTGTGGATGATTTCATCTGCATGGGGGCTTAGTATCATGTTGATGAGGTAGAGCTCTTTGAAACTCATGTATTAAATATGATTTGTTCGTCAATACAGGGTTTGTTTGTGTGTCATTGTTTTTTAGATATTATCTTAGAAAAAAGTCATAATTCTGATTTTCTTGGAATATTAAATTGGTCTTTTTTCACTTAAGAAGCCCTAGTCCTCTTCAAGCTCATGAACCCTTCCTAGTACTGTTTCAGGCAAGTCTTTAACATTTTCAAATGTCATCTTATGAAAAAAAATTGAACAAACACCTGTTTTTTGTCCCTTAAATAAATCTGCTACCACAGTCCATGACAGCAGACCAGTTTCCCAACTCTTCATCTTTGTAGCAGTCCAGTTTGTTCATGTAGATACACAGATTGACCACTAGATGGCAGTGGTTTTCCTCTGGCTTTACTCCACATGTCTTTCTAAGAAGCATTACCGTAATGTTGGATGGAAATGGGACTCACGTTGCTGAAACATTGAGATGCATTTAGAGTCAAAGAGAAAAAAAGCAAACAAAAAGAGGAATAATAAAGTAAAAAAATTCATTATTTGACGATAAATGGCAGAAAAAATTAAAGTACTTAATTATTTTTTATTTTATTCTTTTATGGCTTATATATTATTTATTTTTTAAATTATTATTTATCATTTTTATTTATTATTATCATTATTTATAATTTTTATTCATTTATTATTAATTTATTTATACTTTTTTGTTTATTCATTTATTATTAATTTATTAGTTTATTTCATACATGCAGCACCAGGTAAGCCAAAGATAATCTAATGTGTTTCCTGTACTATTAAAAGGCTAAGTGGGAAAATAAGAATTACAGTAACACAAAAATAAGCAGGACATTAAAAGCTCAAAAATGAACGAAAAGAAAACATGTTTCAGACGTGATATCAAATTTAAACCGACTGATTTATTTCCAGACATGTTTAAAAACTAGTCACATGAATCATTCAGCATCAAATCTGTCGTATCAAACAAAATCCAATCATAATCTGTAAAACATCATTGATACAAACCAACCACCTGAACAACCTGTGGCCACAGAAAGCCTGTGCCCGTCTATTAGAGGAGTGTGGGGGTTAAAAGCTGTCAGTGGGACAGGCACAAGCTGTCAATCTGAGTTCACTCATTAGTTCCCACATCGCTCGGACAGACACACACAGATCCAGCCTCCAACGCCGACCTGCGTCCACAGGTAAATAAGACTCTGTCGTTTTTGTCGCAGATGGAGAGAATTCATGATGAGCTGTAAAATTCAGGGTGTGTTTAGTTTATGATCCACAGCAACAAGCTGTTACAGAGTTTCCTAAGGAGATTAAATGGAGCGCACCAAGAGCTCAGGGCTGGGTGCTCATAACAATAACAAAGGTTTTTTTTTTTAACCAGACACTCAGTTTTTACCAGAGGGAGACAGATATCTGACACACACACTTCATGGGAAATGTTGGGGTTGCTGGTTGCTGGAGTCACTTCAGGCTCTGAGGAAATGTGGTACATCACAGACCGAACAATAGATTTATTCTGAATTAAAGTCACTTTAGAGCAAAGACAAAGGGATCACCATCACCCTCACCACCATGTAGTTTTTATTTTCTATCAGGAAACAGTCGTCCAGTTTTATCCAAGGTTTAGGCGCTAAACCAGAATCTAAGACATCCTGCAGTCTAGTCCACACTCTACGGTTCAGGCCTAATCTTCCTCACACCTGCCACGGTCGTGCCAAGCTATAAATACTGGGGTCATAAGAGGATCCACCTGCTATCAGTGAGAAGGAGCCTGATGGATACTCGCTCATGCCAAAGAAGACAAGCAAAAGATTTAAAGTCCAGACTTAAGCAACACTTCCACTGACAGCCGTGAGGAAGAGGAGGACGAGGGGGAGGAAGGGCTGACAGGGGAGTCATGCTGGCTTAATATACAAAATGCTGATTTTACTTTATTTATATTTAATTTTTATTTGATTTTTATGATGTAAAGCACTTTGTAACTTTGTTTGAAAAGTGCTTTATAAATAAAGTTTATTATTATTGTTATAGTTATTAATGACTGATATGTGGCAAGACATTAGCAAACAACAACAAACTGATGAGTTGAGTGACGAGTTCATCAGTGTATGGTATCAAATTCAAGTATTCTTTTAAATAAATGTAAATTTTTGCACAAAATTCTATATTTATCTATTATATTTTTTTGTCTGCGAACTTTTAAATTTCAAAATTGTTAATATTTTTGGAAACTTCTGGATTTTTTTTTTAAGAAAATTTTGAAATTTTGTGCAATTTTTGCAAAATTTTGACATGTTAAAAAATTACATTTTTGAAATTTAGCATTTTTTTAATTTAAAATAGCTAATAAAATTTCAACTGTTTAAATACAATTTTTTATATTTTTATATTTTTTATATTTATCCTTAGTATCAGTATTTTTTTAAATCATTATTATTGTTTTTTTTTTTTTACATTTTCATACAGGTTTCAAAATTTTTTTTTTTTTTTTTTTAGAATTTATGTAAATGCATTACTGTTACATTGATGTTTACAGCATCATCATAAATGTTTTTATTTTTTCAGATGTTTTTCTTTCTTTTAATGGTGGGGTTCTTAGTTTTCATATCTATAAAATATATTTTAGCATTTTTCCTCACATTTCTCTTTTACCTCTTTCACTTCTTCTCTTCTGTTTCATTTTACTGGCTGCTTTTATGATGTTTTATAAGGAAGTTTATTATTATTATTATAATACATGACTGATATGTGGCAAGACATCAGCAAAGAACAACAAACTGATGAGTTGAGCGCCGAGTTAATCAGTGTATGGTATCAAATTCAGGTATTCTTTTAAATAAATTTATTTATTTTGCACAATCTACTTTATTTATTTATTATATTTTTCTGTTTGCAAACTTTTTCATTTCAAAATTGTTAAATTCTTTTGAAAAATTGTGATTTTTTTTTTAAAAAAGGAAATTTTTGAAATTTTGAAGTTTTGTAAAATTTTAGGAAAATTTTGACACGTTAAAAATATTACATTTTTGAAATTTAGCATTTTATTAAATTTTAAAAATTGCTAAAAAAAAAATTTCAACTGTTTTAAATGTAATTTTTTTATTTTTGCATTTTTATATTTAACACATTTTTTAATCCCTTTTTTTAAATAACATTTTTTTTACATTTCCTAAAGTATCAAAATTTCACAATTTTTTTTAGAAATTTTTGCAAATGCATTACTGTTACATTGATGTTTACGGTAACAAAACCCACATCATCAAGTCTAGGAATAAAGTATTTTGAATATACTTTGAGATTATATTTACAATACAGTGTAAGGGCAGCATACAGTGGATCAGCTCTTTGGCGCCATCTACTGCAGTGGAGGACATGTGTCTTCTGGAGTCAGAAGACGTATTGTTTTTCATATAGTATGAATTTTTATTTTAACAAAAATATCAGTATTAAGAGTTAAAATATTGATGTGTTATCACAGGTCAAAGTATCGTGATGTGCTGCTGTAACGGTATTTTTTCACACCTCTAATGCCGTTTTACTTTTATCCAGGTTATGTCAGGCTGATATGTAACTCGGGTTTAGCAGGTTTGCTGTCATGTAAGACCAAGCTGTAAGTCTACATATGTAACACTTCAAGTCAAAGCCATCTGGCCTGGTGTTCACAGAGTTCACAGTCGAGACCATGAAGGGTACAGGAGTACTCTCTAAGCCTCCTCTACATTCACGGTTCAGAGTTTGTGAGTCAGAGAAATGCACTATGAAAGAAAACAGCAGCTTTTCTCAGGGTTTTTCAGCCGATGTTCTGACTCGTGGCTGAGATTTTGGATATACAGAGGCTCTATGTATGGTTATGGAGTACTATTTAATTAGTTGTGTTTATCTTATTGTTTTATATAACTTTAAAGGAAGGTGATTTCCTTTTTGTTGTTGTTGTTATTGAACGCAGAAATAGCAACAACTCAACATTAGTTCATTTACACGTCATCCTGCATATTCTATGTTAACGTGACCAAAATCAACTAAACTTAACATCTTATACTAATTTGCTATTTTTCCAAAGTTACACAGTAAAAACCTGGAATCTTATCAAGTGTTTTTGATTCATTTTCAGTAAAAAAATGTCTTTTCAGACTTAATATGAGCCACATTCACCTGATCAGCCCAGAAAAATGTCTGATTTCAAGTTATTTAAAGATAAAAATGAGGTCTGAATTGTTCTTAACATGTAAAAACAAAAAAATCTGCCAATGGAACAAGAGAAATGTAACTTGTTTTAAGACATTTTTCTAGTTTCAACCAAATTTTGGTGCAAAAAATTCTTGATCCATTGACAGATATGTGTATATTCTACTTGTCACAGCAATTCAGACCTCATTTTTGTCTTAAAATAACTTGAAATCAGATATTTTCTGGACTGGTCAGGTGAATGTGGCTCAGATTAAGATTTCAATTTTTCAGAGTATTTCTTTCATTGGAGAGGACAGGGAAGTGGACGGAGCAGGAAATGGTGTAAGAGTGGGAGGGGACATGTAACATGTAGGAAAGAGGACAGAGGTTTGACCTGCTCCAGGGTCAGCACCATGGGGTGCACAACTTAATCCATTAGGCCAAACTGGTCCACACACACTGCAAAAAACTGAAATCTAATCAAGTGTTTTTGTCTTATTTAAAGAAAAAAAATGTTGTATCATACTAAATATGAACCACATTCAAGCAGCAACCTCCGGTCTGAGATTATGAGACAAGGCTGAAGAGCTAAAATCTGCTGTTTCTCCAGTGTTCGCTTGAGGCTGGCTCTGGAAGTACAGGAAGTCACAGACACACCAAGCCAAAAAAAAGCTGTTTTCAAAGCAGAAATTAACCTATTTACAGCCTGGTTCAAAAAACATCTCCTGTCTGAGTCGTTAGTTTCACTCCCAGCTCCCACAGTACGGGGGTAAATTTTCTGCTAACTGGGCCGTTCAGAGGATATTAAAGGGTCAGTTCAGTTTTTTTGAAGTGGGGTTGTATGAGCTCTATGTGACCACTCCGCGGATGTCTCCTCTGTATTCCTTTCAGTTTCCATCTGTAGCAGCTCTTCTTCTGTGTGCTCCGGTTCATACAGGTATCCTTTTGGTTCCAAAGTGAATGAAACTTCATCGTCGCTGTCATAGTCACTCATTTTGAATTTCCTACGCTGCCTCACAATCCTTAGAGTACAAACAAAAGAATTACGATACTTGATCAAACTTACACAAGGCTAAAACCAGCGCTCGAAGCATAGCTTGTTTACATTCCCTACAGCTGGAAGGAGGAGGGGGGACGGAGCGCACTAGCGCTGCGCGGAAGGATACATGACCAGTTAGTTAGGTCCAGATAAATGTTTATATTTCCGAAGACTTAATGCACTTAAAAAATATTTTATGTATCGTACTCTTAAACTGTGGTATTACTTTTTGATTTTAGTTCTTGTAGGCAGAGAAAATAGCCTTTGAATTTGGTACCGTCTGTCCCTGTTAGCGTCTATTTCCTCGTCACCATCGATTACAGTTTGTGTCTTACTGAGGGAGAGGAGACAACTTTCTACTGTATCTAATGTCCTTAGTGGTCACATAGAGCTCATACAACCCCACTTCAAAAAAACTGAACTATCCCTTTAAGATCGCGAGCTCCCCCAATAAGAGGAACAACTGAGGGTCACGTGACCGATGGGCGCCCTATGGCTGTAGGCGAAGCCCTTGCCACTACCAATATGGCCGCTATAGCTGATCTGCTTCGTTTTCCGTTTCAGACAGGCGACGTCGGCGAGACTACGTTCATGTTTTATACAGTCTATGGCCACATTCAACCGACCAGTCCAGAAAAATGTCTGATTTCAAGTTATTAAAAGACAAAAATGAGGTCTGAATTGTTGTAACAAGTGAAAAAAAAATCTGCAGATAGAGCAAGAAAAGTTTGCTAGAAAATTGCCGTAGGCAGGATAACCCAGGTAAGATGTCGATTTGTAAACCGGCACAGCCCCTCCCGTCCTGTGTTCTCTGACATCACGACCTTACGCAAGTTTAGCCCCTCCCACAAGAAGTTTACATACAAGTTTATGGTTCTTCTCCCTCTTCTTCTTCTTCATACTGTCCTCGTTTAACTCTTTGGTGTTTTGGGGGTTCTGATTGGTCAGAGATTCCTGGAGCTGTTGAGAAAAGGGTTATCAATGGATACTCAACATTTAATTAGCATAACAAGTAAAGTTTACATTTTCTGACATGGACAGATTCCTCTCGTGAATATTTCTGCAGCAGGAGCAGATTTGCCCTGAACTGTCGGTAGTTTTTCATCGAGTCCAGCAGGAAAGTAAAGTTTCTCTCTCCTCTTTCTCTCCACAGAGTTTTTGTGTCTGTTTCTGTCCTGATGTCTCATCGTCTTTGACATGAAGGTTCAGGAAAACCTCCACAGCCTCAGCTCGTCAGATCTGGGGACTTTCATGAAGACATAGGCCGCCCCGCTGTGCCTGACCTGTAGGTTTGGAGCTCATCGAGCCACCAGCTGTGACATGTTGGCGTCTGTGGATCCCAGCCCGCTCACCCAACAACTGCCTCCTGTGGCGTCCCCGTTCTTCCCAAGCAAAGTGGACTGAGTTAGAGAAAAGGAATGGAGCCCTGACTGTGTTTTCATCACCCCTCACCTCGATAACCCAGCAGAGATCCTCGTCACAGACTGTTATGTAAGAACTGGTGTTTTTATGTAGAGTGGCTCAGAGCAGCGCAGCCTTGGATCCATCGTGGAGCCACAGTCCGGCCGGACGCCCGGCCTTCGGGCCAGAGTCGCTCCAGACCAGCAACTACTCCCTGGTGTTACTGATCCAGCTCAGCCTGCTCTCCTTCGACCTGTTCGTCAACTCCTTCAGCGAGCTGCTGAGGGCCGAGCCCGCGGTCCAACTGGTTCTGTTCATGTGAGTAACGGGCTTTCACGTCTTCAGCAGGAAACTTCCCCGCTCAGCCTCAGGGGGGCGACTCTGAGCTTAAAACAGCCTTTAGCTTCAGGAGCTGGTACTGAGTCATCCTGGAGGCTGGAGGGAAATAAAACAGAGCGAGTGGTCTTCCTGATCCTGACCCTGTTCTTCCAGCTGGTCACAGGTTTACACTGCAAAAAGTGAAGTTTCTTGTATTACGACATTATTTTAATTCAAGCAAATTTGTTCTTTTTCCATTGGCACAGGAGTCTGCAACCTTTACTTTTCACGAGCCATTTTACCTCAGCTCACCTTGACTGAAAATATCCTGGAGCCACAAAATCAACTTTATCTACACTATAAAAACTAAAGGACGTATAAAACTCTGTACAAAGTCAAAATTACATGAATAATTATCAAAAACAGATTTTGTGGGGGGGAATAAATGAAAGTGTATGTGTGAAGTCTTGTTTTGTTACTTTTTAAAAATAATTTGCAAAGAATTCAACAATTTACAAAAATAAAAATAAATATGTGAAAATGTGTCAAAAAATTGCAAAAAATAAAAAAATAAAAAAAAACGGAAATTTTTGAAAATGCAATTTTTTACGTTTTCAAAAATTTGCAAACTTTTAAAAAACACATGTTTTTCTAAATCCTAAAACTATAAAAATTACCCAATTTGAAATTTTAAAAGTTTGTAATTGTGTCAATTTTTAAATTGCAATAAAAAAAATTGCATTATTTCAAAAAATGTGAAAGGGTTAGGGTAAGGGTTTAAAAAAAAAAAAAAGATTTATAAAGATTACTAAAAAAAAACAGATTTTTCTTTTTAAAAAGCTTATCATAACTTTTTCAAAAATTTCTAAACATTAAAAAACCTATTTTTTAATCTTAAAACTGTTAAAATTGCACCCAATTTGAAATTTTAAAAGTTTGTCAAAATATTGAAATTGCAAAAAAAATAATAATAAAATCTTGCAATAATTTCAAAATAGTGAAATTTTAAAAATTTCCCCCAAAAAAGCAAAAATAAAAAATGATTCATAAAAAACATATTTTTTATAAAAATGTTTAATTTTTTTACATTTCCAAAAATTTGTAAATGTTTAAAAAAACATTTTCTTATCCTTAAAATGTAAAAATTGCACCCAATTTTAAATTTTAAAAGTCTGTTTTAGTGTCTAACAATATTGAAACTTCAAAAATTTGCAAAAAAAAAAAAATATATAAAAAAATGTTTAATTATTATTTTTTTTAGTGACAGGTCTTTTACCATCCATGCCCTTTGTAAGAAAAAAAAAATCCTTATTTCAATAATATTTTAAAGCCTCAAGGAGCCTGTGCAAAGGAGTCAAAGGTTCACTCGTTACAGAAATTCAGACCTAAATTTTGTCTTCAAATAAATTGAAACAAGACATTTTTCTGGACTGATCAGAAGAATGTGGCTCATATTGAGAGTAATTTTATATTCTTCTCGTATAACAAGAGAAAAACACTTGCTAAGGTTTCCGTTTTTTGAGGTGTAATTTCATTTCTCTCTGCTTTCTTCCACAGTATGCAGGACATTTCCATCCTCTTCAACCTGATCATCATTCTGCTGATGCTGTTTAACACCTACGTCTTCCAGATCGGCCTGGTGGCCATACTGCTGGAGCGGTTTAGAGCTCTGCTAATGCTCTCTGCTCTCTACCTGACCTTCAGTATCATCCTGCACTCCTGGCTCATGGTACGTGCTGCGTCCAAGATCTGGCTTCAAATGATTTTACTTCATTTATTTCTAAATTCAGACTGATTTCCTGAAAGTTATTGTTGATGCTGTTTTTAAATGTCTCCTCAGAACCTTCGCTGGTTGAACACCAACAGGTTTATTTGGACGGATGGCCTTCAGGTGCTGTTTGTTGTCCAGAGAGCTGGTGAGCTTATTCAATTTTTTATTTTATTGTGAAAGTCTCTGCCATGAGGCTCAGGTTGGTTTTCAGAGCTCTGCCCTCCTTCTGTCTGCAGACTCCAGGCGCTGAGCTCATGTTTTAATGTGGAGTGATTTTCACTGACACAGACGCTCATAAGAGGATAAAAGGATTCATTGTCTAGTTTCTGTTGCTCTCAGCAGGTTGTGTCTTAATAACTATGAGGAGACTCTGTGGGCATGTTTCATCTTTGTTTGGTCTGTGACTTCACACACACACTCAGACGCTCGCTCAGTGTGTGGCTCAGTGTTGCATCACACACTCCTCAGAATACATACTTTTAGACATATCAGAGTCCCCTTAAAGCCAATGATTTACAAATGGTCAGTGAAATATAAAAACCATAAAGACAGCTACATGCACAACGCTTTCTACCACATTCTTGGTGGTTCAAAATATGAGCTCTGCTTTACTGCTCAACACAACTTTAACTGGTCAAACTAACCGCACCCATTTGTGTTTTTCCAGCTGATTTTTACACAGACATTTTATTTAAATATTTCAAGTAAACAACCTGAGTGTAATGAAAATAAGACAATGCTTTACCCTCTGATGATAAATGTAATTTATAGTTTTTAGACTGAACCAGAGGTCTGCAAC
The DNA here is from genome assembly GCF_033239565.1 of Halichoeres trimaculatus. Lineage (NCBI taxonomy): Eukaryota > Metazoa > Chordata > Actinopteri > Labriformes > Labridae > Halichoeres > Halichoeres trimaculatus. The sequence continues at coordinate 1,845,175 of NW_027437181.1, read as the reverse complement.
CTTTTCCCTCAGCTCAGCTGGATTAAAGTCATTCAGGAGCCACAAAATCTACTTTATCTTCACAATGAAGACTGTTAAGTGCGTAAAATTCAATTCATAGTTAAAATCTAGTGAAAAATTATCTGAATGAGAAGTTTTTTTTGGATTATTCAAATTTTACATGTGATATCTTACTTTTTGGTTTTTAAATAAATTGCAAAATTTTCACAATTTTTTAGTTTTTTTTAGATTAAAAAATAAAATAAATAATTATAATAATAATATTAAAAATAATTATTATGATTAATTAAAATTAATACATTTAAATTGAAATTTCAAAAATGTGCAAAAATTTATTAAATTCCATTTTTTTAAATATTTTTTAAAATTTGCAAAAATTTCAAAATTTCTGAAAGTAAACTTGTTTTCATTTCTTCATTTTTTTGTTTGCTAATGTCTTGCCACATATTAATCATGTATATTAATACAGCACGTTGTCTGTTAAATGAATCCATCCACACAGAATTAAAATCTGTATTTTCTTCCAGATCAGTCTTTTTGTACATTTCTACAAGTTTGCAAAAGTTTCAAAAGATTTCAAGATTTTTAAAAAGAATTGCAAAAATTGCAAAAAAAAAAAAAAAATGAAATCTAGCAAAATAATAATAAAACTAAAAACTGAAAGTCTTAAAGAATTTGCATAAATTGTGAGATTTCAACAAGTGTGAACAAGTTTTTAAAAAATTGAGATTTTGAAAATTTGCAAAAAAAATGAAATTAAAAAAAAATTGCAAAAATTTCAATAAATTTTGGAGTGTTCAAGGATTTGCACAAATTTTGACATTTTAACTATTGTGGAAAAGTTTTAAAAAAATTGAGATTTCTTAAATTTTCCAAGGTTTTTAAAAAATTTTAGAAAAAAAAAAGAAATTTTAAAAACCTTGGCAAATTTGCAGAGTTGAAGTAGAGCGTCGGCAGGCTTTATTGACAAATGTTAATAAAATTAAACTTCTTTATTTCAATAATATTTTGCTTAAAACTACAAGGAGCCACTGCAAAGGAGTCAAAGGGCCACTTGAGGCTCCAGAGCCACAGGTTGAAGACTGTTGATCTAAACATAAATAACATGGCCCCAAAATAAACTGTTTAAATTTTATAGTTCTTCAAACAACTAATCTGAATCATGAGAGGTTTAAGATGGAAAAATATGCGTCTGGATTTATACTAAGAAAGTAAGTCCAGGAGTTTTCTAGAGTTGGTCACACTATGAAAGAAAGCTCTTGAATTTTCACAGTAAGTTTTGTTATAAAAGAGCATTCATGATTTATCTGAGACTGATCAGTGAGCTTTGTTTTCTATGTTTTGTGTCAGTAATCCACATGTTCCTCTCTCACAGGCTCTGTGCTGTATTACTACTTCTACAAGAGGACCTCAGAGTATCTTGGCGACCCGCGGCTCTACGAGGACTCGCCGTGGCTGCGAGAAGTCTTTGTCCGGGCCCGACAGTGATCTCACGGCACCCCCGCACACGGTGCCACAGAAACTGGAACTTGAAAACCTTCAGACGGAGAGTTAAAATGCTGAAGCTCAGTGAGTGAAAAGTTCAGTGAAGTGTCTCCTCGAGGTTAACGAACGTGAAATTCATTTTAGATCACAACAGCAGCTGCAGTCATACATTTATTTACTACGTGACATGAAACTCCATTCCAGAGCAGGGTGGACTGTGCCAAAAGTGGTGAGACGCTTCTCAGCAACTGGGCCAGAAAGTCTCATCAGGCCCGTCTCAGAGTTCACAGGGAGGAGACGAACACTCCACTCACCACACGTCTTTGTCTTTTATTGGTGTGATTTTTTAAATACAGACATGTTGTTTTATATACAGATGAAAATATAAACATTGCTTTGAGTTTGATGTAACGTTGCAGCTGAAAGAGGATTCCCTTTGTGTCGGCTCAGCCGCTGAATTATCTGAGCTGGCTGAGTTTAATCATATCGATGCGTTTAACACAATAAAATGTCTCTTAAATGTTGTTCAGTTGAACTTTTTACATTCTCATGTTGGAAACATGTTTGGATGCACGGTTTGAATCCCTGCCTCAGCGCTCGCTGCGAAGCACGGCTCCAGGTGACTGAAGCGGAGCTTTTCCTTCAGGTCCCTGAACTCTTTGGAGAGTGATTCGTTCTGCAGGTGAAACTTTGAGGCAAAGAAAAGAGGCACATTTCAGTAAGTCGAAGAATGAAACAATTTTTTTTTTAACTTTCAGATGAGAAATCTACACCCTTACATTACTACAGCTGGTCCTCAAAGGAGAACGTGACATAAAGGGTTATATCGTGAACCATCTGTGAACCATCCATCTGTGTAACCGAGAGTGAGGAGGGAACACCGTGGATACGAGTCCCTGCTTTACCTTGAAATGTTGCAGGTTACAGGTGGCACAGGCTGTCTGTGCTCCACATGGCATGGACTGACTGTCTGTGCCTCATTGCATGTACCAAAAAAAAACAACATACCTCTGTAAGTCTTTTCTACCCTTCATTATAAAATTGGCCAACAAAGCATCGACATGTCTCATTTGTTAACGAAACAGAGTGTTAAAACCATTAGTTACATGGTCAATGCCATGTGGAACACAAAAAGTTGGTGCGTGCCATGCAGAACACAGACAGCTGGTCCGTGCCATGCGGAACACAGACAGCCGGTTGGTGCCATGTGGAGCACAGACAGCTAGTGTGTGCCATGTGGAGCACAGACAGCTGGCCCCTGCCATGTGGAACACAGACTGCCCGTCGGTGCCATGTGGAGCACAGACAGCTGGTGTGTGCCATGTGGAACACAGACAGCTGGTCTGTTTCATATGGAGCACAGACTGCTGGTTCATGCCATGTGGTGCACAGACAGCTGGTTCGTGCCATGTGAAGTACAGACAACTAGTCAGTGCCATGCAGAACACAGACAGCTGATCCGTGCCATGTGGAGCACAGACAGCCGAACCATTGTGCACAACATCTCAAAGTACAGCAGGGACTTGTATCCACTTAGTTTTGTCAGTTAATTCTGTGTCCATCCACACAGAATTAAAATCTGTATTTTCCTCCAGTTTAGTCTTTTTGTAGATTTCTACAAGTTTGCAAAAGTTTCAAAAGATTTAAAGATTTCAAAATTTTGCAAAAATTACAAAAAAATGAAATCTAATAAAATGAAAAAAAAAAACTGGAAGTCTTAAAGAATTTGCAGTAATTGTGAAAATTAACAAGTTTGCAAAAGTTAAAAAAAAAAAAAAAAAAAAATGCAAAAAATTGAAATCTAAAAAAAATAGAAAAAATTTCAATACATTTTGAAGTGTTCAAGAAATTGCATGAATTTTGACATTTTAACTATTGTGGAAAAGTTAAAAAAAAAGAGATTTCTTAAATTTGCAAAGAAAAATTGACTGAACTCAGGGTAAGTAGGTAGTTAATACTCTGGCGGACTAATGAATTGAAAAAGCCATTCTAGATACATCTGCATTAAAAACTATTTGACACATTGGTGAACATTTCAATATTTGAGGGTGAGGATCTTCTAATACCCATGTTTTCAGCACCCTTTAAAGAACCCCTTTTTAGAACAATAAAACAAAAGGAAAAGCACCAATATTGATGTTTTTTGAAAGTTCTTCATGTAAAAAGAAAAAAAACTCTGTTTTCTGCAGGAACAGTTCCCTTTCTTGTTCATACTTATTGTAAACAAATGATAGATTATGTTTGTAGCAATTAGTTCAGACCCTCCAGACCTTTAACCCGCCTGATTCTTGAACCTCTCTGACAGACACAGAAAAAGGTTTTCTCACCCTCGTGGCATATTTTTGACACAGCTCTGCCTTCTCTGGTCTTCCAGCCTGAAACAAAGAGTTCATCACAAAGTTATTTATGTTCTCGTGTCCCTGGAAACAAAGTCCAGAAGTGATACCGTGTTAGACTTGATCTCAGTCCAGGGGCCTGTGTGTTACAGAGAGTGATCATCACTCACCCTCAGGCTGAGCAGAGACAGGTAGGCCCACACCTCTGGGTTCTGGTTGTTCAGACGGTTGGCCTCGCTCAAAGCTTCCTCGGCAACGCTTAGCTCCTCCAGCTACAGGGAGAAACATGGACGAATAAAACCAGAGCTGACTTTTTCCAAAGTGAAGATAAAAAATGTCAATATCCCTAAAACTGTCTGTATAACACCAGAAAAGAGTCAGAGAGAAAAAACGATCAAACATCTTTACCTGGGGCCTACAACCTGCGGCTCTTTGGCCCCTTTGCAGTGGCTCCTTGTAGCTCTGAAAAAATAAAAGCCTGCCACTGATTTCTATTTATTTAAAATATAATTCAAATTTTTGAAGTTTCAGAATCATTTAAAAATTTTGCATTTTTTTTTATTAATCAATTTATTTATTTTGGATATCATTTTTTATTGAATTGTAACTATTTTTAAAATTTCAAATTTTTTGACATTTTTGCATTTTTTTTTAACAATTTTCAAAATTAAAAAAATTTCAAACTTTGTGAAATTTCAGTTTTTTTTAATTCTGTGTGGATGGATTTATTTTACGGACAACATGCTGGTTTAATGTACATGCTTGATATGTGGGAAAACAACAAACAACAAAAAAATGATGAATTGAGTGATATTATTAGTCATCCGTCATTAAATTAAAGTATTCTTTAAAAAATTTAGAAATTTTTTCAAAATTATAAAAAAATTTTTTCCAAACTTCTGACTTTTGGAATTTTTTTTGCATTTTTTATATTTAAAAAAAATTGCAATTTGAAATTCTTGCGAATTTCGTTTTTTTATTTATCAAAAAAAAAGAAAAAGAAAAACCAAGACAACACTTACAATCTAGAAATTCCAAAATAACTCTTAGTTTTGATAATTATTGACTGGATTTTACTTTGTAAAGAATTTTTTACACTTTGTAGTTATTATTGTTAAGATAAAGTAGATTTTGTGGCTCCTGAATGTCTTTAATCCAGGTGAGCTGAGGTAAAGTGTCTCTTATTTATGAGAGAAAAGCTTGCAGAGCCCTGGTCAAACCATGTAATGTGAAAAATCTGAGCCATGTAACACGGCTGCCTCAGAGCTGTGGTGAACAGGTGGAGGTGGAGTTTTACCCGGTAACAGGTGGTGCCCAGACCCAGCCAGGTCAGGCAGGATGCAGACTGCTCACAGGCCTGTAAGTAAACAACTCTGGCTTTCTCAAACTGAAAGACGAAAACAAAACAAAGACACATTTAGCCACTGTGTAGTTTGATTGATATGAGTTAATTCATAATCTCACTTTGAGCTTAATCTCTGATATAATCTGGTTTCCTACTCTGTACTCTGACAGATGAGACGTGAAATATTTCAGTCTCTAGAGTCACATGTGAGCCCCACCCGTGGGGTGGAGGTGAATAATTACAGTCGGTGTATTCGTGAAGCAGACAATCCTCCCTCACTGACTCATGAACTGCTCATGAAACTGTCTGACAGATGAGACAGCTGCTCAGTCTCTGACCTGCCCCTGCTGCAGGTAGATGGACCCCAGGCGCAGGAGCACCAGGTGGGAGTCCAGCAGCTGCTCACAGCGGCTCAGGCTTCGCTCGTAGCTCTCCATGGCTTCAGCAGACGCCCCCTGCAGGTAGTGACAGTGGCCAATCAGAGCCCAGGCCTCTGCATCCTGTTGACGGGGAAAACAACAACCAAAGGGACCATCAACCATTGGCAGAGCAGTACAGAGCAATACCAGCAGGAGCCAGGAGTACCTGTTCTCTGTGAGACAGTGCCTCCCTCAGGCTGGCTGTGGCACTGCAGTAATCAGCCCTGAGCAGCTGCCACTGGGCGACATGAAGAAGATACGAGAAGGAGCGGCCTCCTTCTGCACACAGGAGCTCCTGGGACAGAGCTCGCTCTGCCATCTGACAACAAACAAACAAACAAACAAAGACACACACAGAGGCTGCTGATTAAAGACTTTACATTCACCCACTGTAGGTGACTCTTTACTGTTTTAGATTGTATAAGACACGGGTCTGCAACCTGTGGCTCTTTGACTCCTTTGCAGTGGCTCCTTGTAGCTTTAAAATTATGATTGAGATATTTTTCATTTTTTTCTCACAGAGGGTATTAATCATTAAAGACACTGACACTAAATAAAATCCTGTGTTAACATTTAGTTGAACTAAATCTTCATCCCATCTGTCATAAAGCCTGCCACCGCTCTACTTCACCTCCTACAACATCAACAGCCCACCAACTTTCCATGCACCTGTGGCTAACCTCAAGTTTTACAGCCCTGGGAAGATAACTACATCTACAAAAAGACTAATCTGGAAGAAAATACTGATTTTAATTCTGTGTGGATGGATTCATTTAACTGACAACGTACCAGATTATTATACATGTTCGATATGTGAAAAGACATTAGCAAACAACAAAAAATGATGAGTTGAGCCAGATCATGTAAGTTATCAAATGTAAGTATTCATTAAAAATTTTACATTTTTTAAAAAAATGCATTATATCTGATTTTTTTTTATTATTTTCTGCACATTTTAGAAGTTTACATTTTTTAAAAAAAAAATTTGTAATGTTAAGATTTTTTAAATTTCATTTGTTTTTAATTTTTGGAATTTCAAAATTTTGTGATTTTTTTTAAATTAAAGCAATTTTAAATTTTCATTACTTGTAGATTTTTTTTTTTTTTTTTTTTGCACATTTTAGAAATTTAAATTTTCTTTTTGCAATTTTTTGTATTGTTAAGTTTTTTTTTTAAATTCATTTGCTTTTAATTTTTGGAATTCCCAAAATTTCATGAATTTTTAAAACTTTAACTAATTTTAAAATTACATTACTTGTTTTTTTGTTTTTTTGCACATATAAGAAATTTAAATTTTCTTATTTAAACTTTCTTTTTGAAATATTTTGAAATGTTAAGGTTTTGAAATTTAATTTGTTTTTAATTTTTGGAATTAAAAAAATTTGTGAACTTTTTTTAAATGTAAGCAATTTTTAAATTTTAAAATTTGTAGTTTTTTTTTTTTTTTGCACATATTTTAAAAATCAAAACAAGACTTCACGTGATCAAATTCTATAATTCAAAAAAACTTCTTGTTTCAAAATTATTTAATAGATTTTAACTATGAGTTGAGTTCTATACCATCCATCTTTATAGTTTTCATTGTGAAGATAAAGTAGATTTTGTGTCTCCAGAATGTTTTCAAGCAAGGTAAGCTGAGGGAAAATGGCTCTTATGAAAGTTAAAGTTGCAGACCCCTGTATTATGTGTCCAGCTGGCAAAGCCTGAGTGTGTTTCACCTGCAGGGCAAAGTTGTGCAGCAGGAAGTGAACGGTCTCTGTGTAAATCGAGGAGGAGAGTTTTGCTCGAGCTGCTCTGGGTGTGACGCTCGGGGCTGGAGGCTGTCCTGGCGCCTCTGAGGTCTGGTTCCCACGTCCTGGGTCTGAGGAAACACGACCGTGAAATTGTCAGGTACCGCTGGACGCACCGAGGTTCCCAATTTGACACTGACTTCAGTGCGCTGAGTGTTACCGAGCAGACAACATATAAAGGGATTATCCAGGTCTGCCTGTGGTTGTTCTTGTTCCAGTTACAGAAAGACACACAGAGCATGAAAACAGAGCATTCCCACCTTGCTCAGCATCCATGGACTTGGTCACCTCTCCTTCTTCCGTCTTGTCCTTCAGTTTCTCGTTCTTCTCTTTTCCCTTTCTGTCCTCCTCCTCCTCCTCCTCGCCGTGTGTTCCCGTCTTTGCTTCATTCGCCCTCAGCAGCTTTCGAGCCTCCAGAAACGCCCACTCAGCCTGGATGGGTTTGTCCTGGCTTTCATGAATCAAACCTGGACGGCAGACTCAGAGATGTTAAATGAGACTTTACGATTACCCAGCATGCATCTCACCTTCCTCAGCTCGTTCAGAGTGGACATGTGTTTGTCTGACTGTGGTTGTTTGGGCAGAATCAGGCAGAAGTTTCTCACCCAGCAGCGTCCAGGCCACGACACCTCCAGGCTCCACGCTGGTGGCTCGCTGGAGGAAGGTTTGGGCTTCTTCGTATTTCTCCAACATCGCTGCTAACACCCCGCACATCATGAGGCTGGAGGTTGAGGAGAAGACAGACTCTGAGGTCCAGACCTGTCCTGGTCATTTGGTTTGTTTTAGTTCACCTGGAGCGTTTCTCACCTGGGCTGGTGTGACTGCAGGACGGAGACGGCATCATGGAAACACTCTTTAGCCTTCATGAAGTCTCCCGTCTGCATAAAAAGCCTCCCCCAGTCAAACTTGTGAGCAGCTTCGTGAGGATGTCTGACCACTAACTGAGAGGTAACAAAAATCAGTAACAAGTCTGTGAATCACTTTAAAGTGAAACATGTTTACAGACACAGAGGGTCAGGGATAGTTTTCAGACCAGAATCTGTGTGGAGTTTGGAAAAGTTTTCATCAAACTTCCTCCGATTTACTCTGAGTAAAGAGCAAAGGTTTGAGGAGAGGTATGTAACTGTACCTCTTGGTAGTAGTGAGCAGCCTGCTGATAATCCCCGGTAAGCTGAGCCTCTCTGGCAAAACGTCTGAGCTGAAGGGAAGTCAACTGGCTCTCATCCTGGGCTTCATCATCCTCATCATCAACCTCGTCTGAATAAACCTGGAAAGAAATGAAATGTTAGAGCGACGCACAGAACGAAAGTGTGTGTTTGACACTTCCTTCCCTTACTCTCCGACTCATATGACCAATTTATTTATCTACTTGTTATTTTATTTTATTTTATTTTTTATATATTTTTAGTTTTAAACAGCTTTTTCAGGGTCTTAATTCTTACTATGATACACCCGACTATTATTTTATAAATATTGTTTTTTTGTTGAATTATGTTTTATACAATTGTAACTCCCTTTTTTTTTTTTTTTCAAGGTGTAAATGTTAAATGGTATGAATATTTATTTATATGTTTGTTAATGTGAGAACAAGTATCTATTGTTATGATAAAGGTGTTAACTTAATTATTTTTTTCAATTTATCTGTTTTTTTTTGATAAATTAATTGATTTGATTTAATTTATTTTTTTGTACCTATGTCAGCATTTTTATACATTATTCATTGTTCATTAGAAATGCTTCGGGGTCTTATCAAGACTTTATTAAGGGAGAGACGAGGGAAAGGGAAAAAAAGCACTGCTGCTTTGTCCAAACCAATGGTCTTCAACCTGTGGCTCTGGAGCCTCATGGGGCCCTTTGACTCCTTTGCAGTGGCTTCTAGTAGCTTCAAATAAATATTATTGAAATACAGAATTTTTATTTTTTTTTACAGAGGGTTTTGATGATTAAAGACACTGACACTAAATAAAATTATGCATTAACATTTAGTTGCACTGAATATGAATCACATCTCCCAATAAAGCTTTCTTTTTTTTTTCATTATTTTACCTTTTGCAATTTTTTGAATTTCATTTTTTCAATTGAGAAAAAAAAATCTCATTTTTTGACATTTTATCAAAGCTGGAAAATATTTTTTGAAGATTTTGACTTTTTTTTTTTTTATTTGTTGGAATTTTTTTCGCCAATTCATCAAAATTTAATTTTGGAGACTTACAATTTTTGAACTTAATTTTTTTTTTTTTTTTTGCAAAATTTCAAAATTTCAAGAATTTTTGCAAATTTGTGCGCACTTTTATCTATTTATTTTTTTTAATACTTTTTATTTTGCATTTTTAAGATTGTAAACAGGATAAACCTGAATTATGTTGATCTAAATAACCTTGGCATTACAGCAGAAGAGTACAATTATACTTCCCCATAAAATACAAGTATAGGGGTACAGACACAAACAAGAAAGATTTTTGTACAAGTTATACACCAGTTCAACTTCATAACTAAGGTAAATCCTCAGCAAAAACAAAACTCAACAGACAAACAAACAAACAAAACACTGGACAGAGAAAAAAAAAAATCCGAAACTTTTTTTTTTTGTTCTTCTAAATTACGCACAATTATAAAATACCAAATTGTTAAAAATGTTAAAAACTTATTCAATTTCATAAATTTATGAAATCTATGACATTACAACTTTTTCTTCATTTTTTAACATTTGCAAATATTTTTAGTAAAATTAAAAAAACAAGACTTCGTATGTAAAATTTAATGACCACAAAAAACTTCTGCTTTGGATATTTATTTAGATATTTAACTATGTATAGCATTTTATACACTTTATATTTTTTATGGTGTAGATAAAGCAGATTTTGTGGCTCCTGAAAGACTTTAATCTTTTCTGATCCAAAAAACAGAAATATCAAACTTTTTTGATCGTATTCATCTCGGGCGCTCCATCCTTTGATCGTCTCCATGATCTCCGTCGTCTTTTCTCACGATGGCGCCGCTCTTTCTCTCTGAACTACGGCGACACATCCTGAGTTGGAGCGTGAGCTGCCTGAACTTTTCTGACTTGCAGCGTCTCGTTATATCTCTGTCATCTCACATCTTCTCCTCATATCCATGCTGAGCTCTCGTCCAAAGAGCGCACCGCTCTCTTCTCTTTTTCACGTATTCATTTGATCAGTCATGCACTACAATTTTTTAATGTCCTAGAATTTAAATGCTTTATTTTGGGACCTTAAGTAGATATGAGATTAAAATGCGATTAATTAGATTAATTAATTACAAATCTTGTAATTAATTAGATTATTTTTTTTTAATCGCCTGACAGCACTAGTATATATTGTTAACTTGGAACACTCTGAAAAAAAGTGTGTGTTTATGTGTGTGTGTGTGTGTGTGTGTGTGTTACCTTGCTCAGAGCGGTCTTCATCTCATCCACCAGGTAGACGTAGAGCTTGCTCACAAAGGCTCGGAGCTCCTGCGGGTCAGAGAACGGCTCCGTGCGCTGCATCTTGTCACGTACGATCCTCACCACCGCAGGCTGAACAGCAGAAACAAACGCACACTGTTACGTGGTCAGACAGAGACAGGACAGCCAACACCACATCCATAAAAACCTGAGGCGCTGAAATCTTTCTAAAAATTGTTTCATGAAAGTTTCATCCTCCCGCGAGAGACGTGTCCATTTTTTCTGACCTTCATCTGCTCCTTGAAGGCAAAGTATCTGCCAGAGACGTTGAGCGATCCCATCAGCTGGACCATCATCTGCTGGCGGCTACAGGCGTCTGGAGGCGGCGCTGCTCCAAACAGTTCAGCGTACTGGTCAGAAACATGGCTCACCACGTTGTTGACCTGTCTGTGGAAACCTGAGACAGCCTGCAGGAGCACACAGACACGAGAGAGTCAGGGAGGAAGTCACTCCTCTTTCTTTTTTATCTTCGCTGTGTAAATAAAACCATGAGCTGTACCCGCTCTGCTCTGCTCGGTCCGGCTGGAGACAGAGGTCTGGGAGGAATCAGCGCCTTCACCCTGCAGGGAAACAGAGAAACACACACATCCTCACTGCAAAAACCAGCCAGTCTTCATTTCACAAAAAGATGATTTAGTAATATTTCTCGTTACCTTCTTGCCAGCTCTGCGGGGGATGTTTTTGGTACCAACGGTTTCTCTAAGGCCACCTCGATGATGATATACGTCCTGGCCTCCAAATACATCTGTAAACATAAAAACATTGTGTAGCAGCATGCAGCATCATTTAAAGTTTACTCGAGGCTGAAGCTCACATTGCCTTCCAGATTGACCGGCGGCTCAGTTTCCGTTGGGCTGTGAGCCTCGCCGACCGCTTCATTCATCCTGCTCGGGTTTCTGGGTAACTGCTAAAATAGAAACAGATAAAACAGGTAGGAATCGTTGTCTGTCGTCTGTGTGAAACTGATGACGTGCATCGTGACCACGCTGACCTTCTTGGCGTGCTCCTTTGCTCCTTTGTTGCCTCCGTCTACGTTCCTCCCCGCCTTCCCTCTGTGGGAGCTTGCGGATGAGCTGGCACGAGCTCTGGCCTGAATGGCTGCAGCCTTGACCTGCTCCTTCAACACGCTGACACCTCTCCTGGCCTTCAAACACACGGGGACAGGCAAACTGATTTTAACACTTTAATACAGCTGATACTTTGAAGCAAAAGCATTTTTTTAAGAATCACACAGAGGAGCTAAGGAGGACAGATCCCATTACTGATGAACTTAAAAGTGTCTCTACAAAAGACACAGCATTTTATTTCAAAGTTGGATAAAAACACATAAAGAAAATAAAGAAAAATGAAGAAATAGGAAATAAATAAGTTGGATGATTTTTGTGGGACCTTGTTCTGCAGCTCAGCTTTGGAGAACGGATGAATCCTGTACGCTCCTCTGATGCGTTGAACTCCTGGATACAGCAGCCGCCCCATGTCCACAAACGCCACGCCATGAAAAGGGATCTCTGGGTTCTCCTCACCTGGCTACACACACACACACACACACACACACACACACAAACACACACACACACACACACACACACACACACACACACACACACACACACACACACACACACACACACACACACACACACAGTCATATCAGTAATATGTCTGTGTGTTTAAATTTTCCTGCAAAGACTGTGTCTGTGCACCCTAAATCTGTTTTTCTTACAAAGAGTCAATACAGCAGGGATGTGTGTTTGTGATATTTCTAAATGAGGGGTCAGCAACCTTTGCTCACTCACGAGCTGTTAAGACCCAGCTCACCTGGATTAAAGTCATTCAGGAGCCACAAAATCTACCTTACCTTCATAATGAAGACTATAGAGTCAGTAAAATTCAATTCATAGTCAATATCTAGTGTAAAGTTAGTAAGTAAGTAATTTCAAGAATTTGCCCGATTTATGAAATTTCAAAAAGTTGCATTTTATTTTTACAAAAAAAAAAATTTTTTTAAATGTGCACAAAACTGCAAAAAAAAAAGATCTTAAAAAAAGGGTTCTGAAAATTTGTCAAAAATTTGTAGATTTGCAAACCAATAAAAAAACTATAATTTTCAAAATTTGGTTAATGTTCAAAAAATTTAAAGAACTTGAAAATTTGCAACACTTAAAAAGATAATATAAATGAAATTCAGAAATTTGAAAAAAATATTAAAATTTTAAAATCTTTTTAACAATTTTTTTTAAAAGATTTGCCAAATCTGCAAATTTTTGAAATTCCAAAAATTAAAAAATAATTGAAATTTTAAAAATATGTAAACTTTATTGAAATTTAAAAATTTGCAAAAATAATTTTTTAAAAAAAATGAAAAAATGTGCACACAATTGCAAAAAATCTTAATAAAAAAATACTGAAAATTAGTCAAAAATTTGTAAATTTGCAAACCAATAAAAAAACTGTAATTTTCCAAATTTGGTCATTTGGCCATCAAAATTAAAAGAAATTAAAAATTTGCAACACTTAAAAAATTCTAATTTTAGGCAGCATACTTCAATCTGATAACATGTAATGATAATATTGCTCAACCCAGCATTTTTTGTTGCTTGCTTACCTCTTGCCACATATCAAGCGTGTATATAGTATATATAGTAGTTTGGCAGTTACATGAATCCATCCACACAGACTTAAAATAATAGTTTTTAAAGCTACAAGGAGCCACTGCAAGGAGTCAAAGAGCCACAGGTTGGAGACCCTTGGTCTAAACCAATCATCAGATAACTGAGGTGTTTTACCTGTGAAGTTTCTGCCAGTTTTTCCAGGGGAACCAAAGACCTCATGATCTCCACAGGCCACAGTCTGCACTCAGTGATCCTCTGCCGCAGCCTGAAACCACAGTCAACAATAAATCCAGCAGCTTTAAATGCATCTCTCCAAGCTTAAATCCTAATGTTTAATTTGTTTATCTTTGAGACAGCAGGGTTATTAGTGAAGAGGAGAAATGAGCTGTGAAATCGACCTGGTCGTCCCTCCAGCATCCAGGAAGCAGTGAATCTCTGTGTCCCAGCTGACTCTGTTCGTCAAGAGCTCTGCCTCATCCCGAAACTCTACATCCTGAAGACACGTCACATTTAACTTCATCATTAGATCATACTTTCTGGCACTTTCTGAGTTGACGACCGGCAGCAGACAGAAGTTTTTCGGTGACAGTACCTCTGAACCAGTCAGCTCTCCGTCCTCGTTTTCTACAGGTCCTTCCTGGATAAAGACGCCTGGCAGGAAGTGGTTATTTGGGGCCAGCAGGGCACGATGGGGCCTCTTCTTCTGTCTCCTCTGCTCTTCCCTCAGACCTCCTTCCTTCAGCTGCCCCTCAGAGAACATCAGCACCTGGTTTTTCTGGAAAGTCAGAAAAACAGCACGGTCTTAAAAATCGTATTGAAGTTGATCTGAATAGAAAATCATAAAGAGGCTTCTGGACGTGCAGCATGAGCGTGACACGTGTGACACCAACCTGGGCCGTCAGCGGGAGCTCCACAGCAGCGATGTGTGTGCATGGGACTGGGCCGGTCTGCAGCATCCAGGCTTCAGGGACAGAGTAGGCCGTCTCCACGGTGAACTTCAGCAGGTTGGACGCTGTGAGCTCTGCTTGAGACAGCACCGGCTCCGACACGCCGACACAAACATCTAGGGTTGTCAGCTAGAGAGGGGGGATGGTTAAACAGACATTAAAGTTTGATTTTAACGAGTCAATCTGATCAAGAGTTTCAATCATAAAGCCTTTTTCAGACACAATAAGAGTATTTTAAAGAGTGAAATTCAAAGTTTCCTCTTTCTGGTTTGGGATCATATGTTTGGGTTAATGACAGAACAGTATTTCTAATGTTGAGAGCGACAGTAATGAGATGTCATCATAAAGATGCGCACACATTTTAACCGCAGAACCGTTTAGCTCCATTCATTCAGATGAGTTATCATTTTTTAAGCTCTAAATTCAACCTGTTATCAGCATCAAAATGTGCGGTTGTTCTGTGTTTAGTTTTTAGAAACGATACTATACAACAGAAGCAATGTCTGTCAAGTTTTAACTATCATGAAGCAACCGGTGTTTCGGATTTAATAGCGACCATGCGATCTGGTGACTCTCAGCTGAAGGTATCAGTGATTAACCAAAGACTGTTAAAAAAAAAAAAAAAAAAAAAAAATGGATGTCTGCTTGCTCGGCTTGAAGAAAGGTCTCCACAAAAACTGCTCCCCCTGGTGGCTGGCTGCAGTATAGGTCAAAAAATCCATCTCCCCAGTCATTCCAGATGGGCTGTGGTCAAACTTTAAAAAATTATTACACCTGGTAGAAATGTTTCTCACGTCTGATTGTTGTGGTGATTTGAAGATATCATTTGACTGCCTTGTATCCAAGTCCTCTTTTTTCTGAAAAGTTTAGTTTTCATCAGTTATAAGAGGTTAAAAACAAGGTTTTACGTAACGTTTAACAATGATTGACAGCTGACGTTCTCATGTATTTTTTTCAGGGATTGTAAAATATGTCTGGAGGTAGAGTCAGGAAGTGATTAGACTCTCCAAAGAAAAAAAATAATTATTATTTTTGTCACCCAGCTCCACTCAGATTCTCCCAGAATCCCTCACAGTCTCCACTGCGCAGACTCTGGAGCAACGTCTGCAGGTATAATTAAATGTGTCGTCTTTATCCAACCTCAGGTAACCAGGTTTGACTACAAACAAGCAACATTAACTGATCATACTCAAAATTCAGATTTGACTTAGCGTATTTAATGAAAAAGTTGGGATGCCCTGGACGTAGTTTCTGGTTCTTTTATCATGAACCTGGTCTCAGACTCAGCAGTCTGTGAACCCCTTTGTTCTGGGAGGGTTTCTGATTTATTGACCCATGTTTACTTCCTGGTCTGTCACAGTCTGGTAAGTGTTGTGTGTTTAAACTCCTCTCTGGTTACACGCTGGATTTCTCCTCTAAAAACATCTTTTCACCTAATATCTGTCCACTCACACCTGGGAGCCATTTACTATCCGTCAGGTAGAAAATGTGTTTTTTTGGTGGTTAACTCCTCCATGTGGGCTAACAAACTGTTATACTCCACAGCGCTTCTGCACCCAAGTTGTGCATGCATCCTCCGTTTTATCAACTCCAACATGTCACATTGCAAAAACTGAAATCTAATCAAGTGTTTTTGTCTTATTTTCAGTAGAAAATGTCTTTTTAGACTTAACATAAGCCACATTTACCTGAAAGGTCAAGAAAATGTGATTTCAAGTCATTTCAAGACAAAAATGAGGTCTGAGATTCATGTAACAAGTAAAAAATCTGCTGATGGAACAAGAGAAAAGTTACTTAAAACCAGAATAATGTCTTAATACGGCAGTTAACGTTTCCCAGCTCACATGGCTCACAGACTGATTTTAATCGACCATGTAACAGTTCCTGTCTGGGTGGTTCAGATGGATTTACCTTGCTCCTGGACTTTAACAGGCTGGCTGCCCACTTTAGTTTGGCACTACCTGCTGCTTCCTCACTCTGGCTGCTCTGTGACTGTAAAACATGCACTGATGGAAAACTCTGGAAGAAACAACTGCCATCTATGTAAGGTCTGACCCACTCTCACTGAGGTGAAACTACAGGAGCCAGAGGAAATGACTTAATCTTATTACTTCTTCCTCTTCACACTTCTCACCTTGGCAGTGGAGCTGGTCAATGGATTTAATGGGACTGTGCAGGAGAAGCGGGACTGACCTACGGACAAAAAGAAAGTCAACTCCTCCCCATGGAGCAACTTAACAGGATACACACCAGTAAAGTTTTTATAAGGGTTTTAAAACAGTTGGTTGTTTTGTTAACTCAGGCAGCTGTACCTTGTAACAGTGGCAGCAGATCCACCACAGCTTGGCCCAGCACTGTTGTCTTTACTTTACTTTTCTTGTCTTCAGGCAGGACCTCTGTGACTGTGACTGTTCACACAAAACCATTAAAACCAGAGCTTTGAAAACACAGACACCTGACACCAATCCACTGAACAGTTTGAAGAAGAGACAGACTAAAACGAACAGAGTCTCTTCAGAAGAAGATTTGTTCACGTGACTCACCAACGACTGGTTTCTGGATAATGTCACTGAGCACTCGAACGTCGCTGAGGCAGTGGAAACTGCAGGTGAAGTCGTAGTCCACTCGCTCCTCCGCTGGGCTGAAATGTTTCTGGTCTGACTGGCCCAGGACGTTCCCGTCCACTTCAACCTTCAGAAAACTCAGAAAGGTGTCTTCCTTTTTCCCGTGCTGGAAGACACAAAAAAAGAGCACAAGTTGGATCTTTTTTTTTTTTCCATTTTCCAGATTTTGAGATAAGGTTAGTCAAACAAATAAGAATCAATACAGAAAAGGAAATTAATTTATCACAACCAATACAAAGGAAAAAAACGGTACCAATACCACATGTACTTTTCACGTATAAAATTTCAATTAACAGTATTAGATCATTTTGAACAAAGGCAGCTCAGTCACTTTGACATTAAGTCCAAAATAAAACCCATTTAACTCTCTCTGAGTTTATGATATTTCTTAACAAATTAACAAAAGTGCAAAATAAAACTTACAACTGTCAAAGTTTGCGTAATTTTTTTAAAACAAACTGAAGAGCAAAATAAAATTGTTTAATCCTTAACTCTCCCTGGTTCATTCATGTTGTCTGAAAAGGACCTGATGCACATTTGCTGTGGTGTCAAACCTCATCGATGTAGCACCAACTAGTGGCGAGGAGGACTTACTACTCAAATCTTTTTGCTTTGAGCATTGGCTGCTGGTATTGGCAGCCTTCATGAGTGCTGATACATTAAATAATGCTAGTATTGCTCTGGTACCTGACACCGATACTTGCCCATCCCTAATACTAATATATGACAACAATTAAATTGAATTCAAATATACATTCTTTGGTCTGCTGCTTACACTCCTCTTTATGTGAATTAATGATAGTTATTATGATTAGTATAAACAGAGTCCAAGGGGTTAATTTATATGCTTAATATAAATGAAATTACAGGAATAAAAGGTGTTCATGTATACATTTTGTTTGTACAGGAAGTATTAGGAGGGAAGTGAAAAGAAATACTAAGTAGATTTCATGAAATGGAAGGAATGAAATATTAAATCCTCATTAATTACTTTTTTTTTTTTTTTTACCAGTGAATCAGTTCAAGTTTTATTAATTGTGTATTTCTCCCATCTTTTCCCAAAACAGAAAGCTGCTTTCTGATTTTATTTTATTTTTTCCATTTCATACATTTCATGTACAAGGTCCTTCCATTATGTATATTGTTATAACGTATATTTTATACCTGTGATTTCTTTAAATGTATTAAATTATGGTTAAAAAAAATGAAAGGCCACACAAGCATTTCAATTTATGACAATTTTGCAAATTAAGAAAAAGAATTCCACATTTTAAAAAGATTTTGCAAATTTTTGATTTTTTTTATATAAATCCCTTTTTTTTTTGCAATTTTAGAAAGTTTTTATAATTTTTGGAAATAAAGCAAATTGCGTTTTTTTTTAGTTATTTTTTATTTATTTTTTTGCAAATTTAAGACATTTCATCAATTTCTTTGAAATTTTGCACATTTTTGAAATTCATTATTTATCTTGCAAATTTTAGATTTTTTTTTCAATTACCAAATTTTGCAAAATGTATCAAATCTATGACACTACAAATTTGTTTTTTTTCTTTAATTTGCAAATTTATTAAAAGATAAATTAAATAAATAAATGAATAAAAATAAAAAAAAAAAACTAAGAAATCACATGTACAGATTTATAAACACCAAAATTTCTCGTTTAGATAATTATTCACCTGATTATACACTTTTTCTTTGTCTTAATGTGAAGATAAAGTAGATTTTGTGGCTCCCGAATGACTTTCATCCAGGTGAGCTGAGGAAAAACGGCTCTTTTGAAAGTAAAGGTTACAGACTCCTGTGCTAGCTGTACGTTGCTCTAATGTTCAGTTAGCACTCGTTTGCTTTCGGTTAACCAGACAATGTTTCATTAGCAATGTTAGCATAAACTCTTTGATTTTGCTGTAGGTGGAGTTAAAAGAGTTTACCGGATTATTTCCACGGATAACAGTTATTGTTATCGTCAAGTCTGTTCCTCCTTCGTTTTCAGGCGGCTCCATAGTGAGGAGAAATAATAAAGTAGCATAAATTGAGCTAAACCGACGAACTGTGTGACAGTTTAGGACCGTTGCTACTTCTTTGTTGGAGGTGTGCTCAGTTGTATCCATGGCAACAAAGGGAACACGAAGAGGCGTTCCTCCACCACACAGAGGGCGCTCTTCTAAAACCTTCCCCTCCTCACTTCCTGTTGTCCTGCGTCGCTCTGAACTTATCAGCGAACTACTTCCAGGGGTTATATTATCAATGATTTAGTCGGTTTGTGGGATTAAAACACTTCTCTGGTGTTTGCATTTTGTTGTTGTCAAAAATGTCGTACAACTACGTGGTCACAGCCCAGAAACCGACGGCGGTCAACGCCTGCATCACAGGTAAATCTCCGCTGTTTGTTCGTAAGTGGGGCACAGATGAAGCATTAGCCACCTGCTTGCTAGCCGAGCTCCCGCGCTGCAAAAACAGAGGTCCGGACGGGCCTGTGGCTGGCCTAGCTGTTGTTTTTCTCAGTGAAATGTTTACCAGCGGGAATTGGCATAAATATCTGTGCGACAAAGACGTTTCCAACCGGTTGATATCGTGTCTGACCTCATAGCACCAACGACTCGAGAAACCGTTAGCTGCTCCTTCGGGGGCAGACGTTAGCTGGTGTGGTGCACAGTTTAGTTACCCAACATGTAAATTTGACCGTTCAGAAACATTCACACCAGTTAGTTTTCATGTAGGCAGTTTATAATTCTATACAAATACACCCACTCCTCCCCAAAATAACGGATAAATAGTGTCGTTACATGATCTAATGCAGGGGTCTGCAACCTTTACTTTCATAGGAGCCATTTTTCCTCAGCTCACCTGGATAAAAGTCATTCAGGAGCCATAAAATCTACTTTTTATTAACCACAAAGGCTATTAAGCATGAAGAAATCCCTAAACAGATCAAATCTAGTGAATAATTATCTGGACAAGATGTTTTTTGAGTTCATAAAATTGTGCACATGATGTCTATTTGTTTTATTGTAATAAATCTGCAAAAAAAATAAATCAAAATGTGTGAAAATTGAAAAAAAAATAATGATAATAATAAAAAAAAAATAATTAAAAAAACAGAAATCAGATTTTATGGAAATTCAAAAATTAGAAAAAAAAAATAAAAAATGAAATAAAATAAAAAGTTTTGGAAATTCAAAAAATAAAAAACACACTGAAATCAAATTTTTTGGAAATTCAAAAATTAGAAAAAATATATATTAATTTTTGGAAATTCAGAATTTTTTTACAAAGTAAAATAAACTAAAATCAAAATATTTTGACATTCAAAACTTAAAAAAAAAATCTTAAATTTTAAAAATTTAAAAATTTTTAAAGTATACTTTTACTTAATACATCGCTCATTTGAACAACTCATCATTTTTTGTTGTTGGAGGTGTAGGAGTTGAAGTAAAGCGGTGGCAGACTTAATTGCAAGATGTGATGCATATTCACTTTAGTTAGATGAAATGTTAACACAGAATTTTATTTATTGTTAGTGTCTTTCATCATCAATACCCTCTGTAAGAAAAATAACTATTCTTTATTTCAATAATATTTTTAAAAACTTCAAGGAGCCACTTTAAAGGAGTCAAAGGGCCACATGAGGCTCCAGAGGCGCAGGTTGAAGACCCCTGATCTAATGTGTGCCATAAAACACCAGATTTAGACTTAAATGCTGATGCTTGGGATGTTGCTCTCTTGGCATGCTCACAGACCTGGATCTTACTTTGTCATCCATACCAAAGCAAGCCACAAAACATCATTTTATTATGTAAAGACATTGCTACAACTAGGGTAACTGTGTTGTTCATGCTTTTATTTGCGTTAAGGTCAAATATTAAAGTGGTATACAATCAGAAACTCATTAAAAAATCCTCAAACCAGCATCTGCAGTGAGAATCCTGATCATACATTTACCACTTGAATAGATATCTTTTCACAGTCTGTAATGTTTCTCAATTTATCTTCACTAAACTACATAATGAAATCAAAAGTTCTTTTAATAGTCCACAGATTAATGGATTGTAAAGGCCTCAGCTATATTTCTTACATGATGTTAATCTATCAATCAGGCAGAAACCCTAAACCTGTAGACCCAGGCCAGAGTCTTGACTGGGCTGCTGCCAGTATGCGGAACAATCTGGCATTACAGATTAGATAAGCATTACACATGAACATTTTAAAAACTGTATACACTTGTTCTTGACTGATTCTTACATCCAGAGCCATACTTTCTGTTCCTAACAGGGAAACTTGTGTTTTTTTTTGTATGTTTCATGCTCACAGTATTTTATTTATGTCTTGTAATCTTATTTCTCTATTTTTTAGTAAGGGTGATTTGATCTCCCCCTGTACATTTCTTTTTTTGTGTAGTACTCGTCAAATATCAACTATGTAATGTGTGTCATAAATAAAAAATAGATTAGATCAGCAGTATCTCAATAACACAACTGTTTTATTTCATCTTCTTAATTTAGAAGTTAGTTCTGTGGACTTTTTTTCTTTTGAACTCAAACATAAATTAAAAGTACATCAATATATAGCATTCGTCTTAATGGTAAATAAGTAATTTAGGTAAATAAACATGAAATCACACTAATCAATCAGTTTTTGTCATTTATAACTCTTTTAACATTTACCAAAAAAATGTAGCTCCATTGAATAAGTCCCCCTTAAACAGGCATTTACACTTTAAAAATCAGGAACAAAACACTTAAATTAATATTCAGGCACTACAGCAGTTTTACTTTTTTTTCATCAGTTGTCTGAGTTATTGATGAGACACTTGAACTTGCTTATCTTTAATATTTACCTGGCTGCGAGTCAGCATCAGTTTGGTGCGGGCAAATCTCAGCAACCAACTTTCAAGATGGAAATAATTTCTTAAATGTGTTTGTGTACCCCTGGTTGGGAATCATTAGATTAGATAAGACCTTGTTTGTTTTTGATGCTTGCTTACCCATATGACATGACCAAAATCTTTACCCCACTGTAGGGATGGGTACCTTTCACATTTGAAACAATACGGTATCAATGCCCCATACCTGGCAATGGGTATCGATACTCAACGGTACCAATTTTCGTTACTTTTTTATGTTTATGTGGTAAAAACATCAATTTGTTTAATAATAAAACATACATATATTTGTTCAATTTAGCATATTTGTTCTTCAATATATAACCTTCCAATGCTGTGTTCATGTCCATCATGGAAAATCCCCTACTCTTCCACTCCCTCACAGTCACAATGATGCGTTTTAGGTACCTTTTGATTTTACATGAATCAGTACCCGGTACTTATGACAGAATTCGGTCGGTACCTATAAAAGTACCTAATGTGGTACCCATCCCCACCCCACTGTCCCCTTTTATTGATGTCATTGACAGTAGGGCTGAACAATTTATCGTTTTCAGATCGAAATCGCAATTTTAGACAATGCAATTTTGAGATCGCCAAAGCAGCAATTTTTTTGCAGTGCTCCTGACTGACTCAGGATCTGTTGTGTCAAGTATTACACACATTCTGTTTTACAAATCTGTAGACAATCTATATGTTAAAAGTGCTGGTAAGCAGGTCAACAACACAAAGCCTCTGTTTAGGAGTAGAACTTGATGAAAACAGATTATTTATCATCACTATTGATGATTAAAAAATCTTGAATTGCAATATCTGCCAGAAAAATTAGATCTTTTCCTAAAATTGTTCAGCCCTACATGTGAATATCCAAAAGTTTGATTTGAAGAAAATCGTGAATTTAATTGAAATCACAATATCTGCCAGAAAAATCGCAATTCAGTCTTTTCTTAAAATCGTTCAGCCCTAATTGACAGTATACTTTTAATTTCATAGTAGTTACACTGTAATAGGAACACTATGTTGTAACTTATGGGATCAATACCATAGCCCTGCTTTAAATTTATGCAGATATAGATTGTGCAACACGTAATTTATTTTCATAACTGGATGTATTATTTATTCAACTGTCTGAAAAACTGCAGAGTGAATAACTTGTTGAACAAAAAAAATCCATTTAGACACACATGACCTTACATAAAGTAAAAGCACGCAAGTACTTCAGCTGTTGTAATGGATACTACAGTAAGGTTTTTTTTAACCTTTTTATACATCACAAGTAAAGCCTACGCTGCTTGTGACTGGATTCATCATTCCTGACTGCAAAAGAGGTCACTCTAAATTTCATCAGAATATCTTTTAGGAAAAATAATAATCACTCCTGAAACATGATCACTCCTGCAGAGCGATAAGCGTTTCACTTCTCTTCTCTCCACAGGTCACTTCACCTCTGCAGAGGACCTCAATCTGCTCATAGCCAAAAACACACGCTTGGAGATCTATGTGGTCACAGCAGAGGGGCTTCGGCCCGTCAAGGAAGTTGGCATGTATGGAAAGATTGCTGTCATGGAGCTGTTCAGACCTAAGGTAAGTGGGAGGATGTGATTATTGACAGAAAGCTGTTTCAGGAAGAACTGAAGAATCATGTTTGGTCGCGTTGACTGTGGGGTCTTCTTTCGTTTGTTCAGGGTGAGAGCAAAGACCTGCTGTTTATTCTCACATCCAAGTACAACGCCTGCATCCTGGAGTACAAACAGAACGGAGAGAGCATTGACATCATCACCCGGGCTCACGGCAACGTCCAGGTTTGCTGATGTGTTTTTTGACAGAGGGTAAACAGGCTGTGATTAGAAATGGCAGGAATCAGTTTTGTTCATTAGTGTTTATTGTATAAATGTTTAAAAATCTAAACTGTGGGATTCTCCTGTTTGATTTTAAAGTAAAAGCTCTTATGATGTTAAACTAGCCTTAACTAACGCTCTTTTGCAGGATCGTATCGGGCGTCCATCAGAGACGGGTATTATCGGCATCGTAGACCCAGAGTGTCGTATGATTGGCCTGCGGCTGTACGACGGCCTGTTCAAAGTGATCCCATTGGACCGGGACAACCGTGAACTGAAAGCCTTCAACATCAGACTGGAGGAGCTGCAGGTCATTGATGTTCACTTCCTGTATGGCTGCCAGGCCCCGACCGTCTGCTTCATCTACCAGGTACTGCAGGAGGATCTGAGTCTGTAAAAGCAGCTCTGCAGATTTACTCATGGTCTTTAAAGTCTTCATGCAACCTGTGATTAAAAATACTCTTCTGACTTGATGCTACTCTGGTAAATCTAACATGCCTGGTGTGTTTTAGGACCCCCAGGGACGGCATGTGAAGACTTATGAGGTTTCTCTGAGGGAGAAGGAGTTCAACAAGGGTCCCTGGAAACAGGAGAATGTGGAAGCTGAAGCATCAATGGTCATCCCAGGTGAGATTAGATAAAAGCACTGTAGTCAACATTTATTCTATTTGATTTTATTTATCTATCTATTTAAATTACAGGGATTAATCATATTAACTGACGTTTCTGTAAAGATACCAGAGTTAGCCAAAAAGCTAGTTTTCATCTATAAACCAATCCGATCCAATCTACTTTATATGTATAGCACTTTTAAACAACAAAAACGTCTCCAAAGTCCTCTACATAGAATCATAAAAACAATAAAACAAACAAAAACAATACAATCAAACAGATAAACATAGTAAAATGATTAAAAGACATACTTAAACAAAGTAAAATAAATAAAAATGGGTGTTAAGACGAGACTTAAAACACTCCTCAGTGGGGGCCGTTCGAACGTGGAGGACGGGGGCACTCCAAAGTCTGGGGCCGACCACAGAGAAAGCCCTGTACCCCCTGGTTTCAGCTGGAATCGGGCCCTCAGACCTCAATTCGCACACTGGAGTAAAGATTTGAATGAGGACCTTGATTTACTGTGGGGCCAGTCCATTCAAAGCTTTAAAAACACTGCGCCATGTGTCGTTGAAATGACGTATATTTAACATAATTTTGACGTCCAAATCAGGTCTCCTGAAGGCGCAGAATGAAAGTTTTTATTAAGTTAGGTGAGATTAGCGTCTAAAAAAGGTCGTCTGAATGTTTGGATCCATTTTGAACGTCTCATTAGCTGCGTTTCCATTACACTTTTTCCCCAAACAAAAGCGATATTTCTGAAGTTTGGATAAAGAACAAATTCGCCTTGCCGGTGTTTCCATTACAACCATGTTGGGGACAACTTGAGTAAAGTAAAACATAATGTCCGTCCGGATGCTGAACTCATGGTGGTGCTGATTCTTAAACATTAGTGTTTTTATTCACTGCTCAAACTGTCGGCTGTGATCACGCTAATTTAAAACACTGAATGAAAATAATCATCTCCAGCTCACACACTCTCACTCTCACTCTCAAGTGTTGGTCAAAAACACAAACATCCGCTTTGAACATATAAAAAACATCAAAGCTGAAAAAATATGAACCCTGGAGTCTGTTCGTGTGGCAGTGGACACGTACGAGGAGATGAGGGAGGAGCGTTGTTATAACAACGTGCGGAAAAGGTGTTTCCATTGCACTTTAGCGACAAAGTTCAGTATGGAAATGTCTGAAAAATCGCCTCATTAGAGTGTAGATTTGTGCAAGATTTTGAAAATGCAGTGTTTCCATTACCGTTTCTTTGTTGCGATATTTAGGTTTTGCACAATCCTAGGTGTAATGGAAACCCAGCTAATGACGTCTAGATTTGGTCCGCAAACGACGTCCAAATGCTAAACGTCATTACAACGTCCAAAAATGGGCAGATTTAGATGTCAAAATTTGTATGCATTTTGCACGTTGCTCTCTAGATATGGTCTTCGACAGACCCAATACTGACATGATCTGTACGTCTCTCCAACGTCCGATGTTTGGGAAACAGTAAAATCTTAAAATCTGTACAATAATTAACAGGGAGCCAGTGCAAAGATACGAGGATCTGTAGTCCCTGGCCAGATGTTGAAGCAGGCAACGTGAAAAGCATAAATTAAGATAAAGCACCATTCTTTTGCCAACTTTACCAAATTTCAAAACTCCTATTTAAAAACCTGCTTGTTTTTTTCCTTTTTGTTGTTTTTTGAAAGAGTGCTTCACATCGCTCTGAAACAAAGTCGTCAACACTTATTTTTTAAGTATTTTGACAGACTGAAATAACGCACGTTGTCACTTGTTCATGCTGCTTGTGTTGGTTGGCACATTTCTGAAAAGTTAGCAGCTTCTCCTGATTAAAAGCACGTATATGTGTCTTCAAAGTGTTTTTCTCTTTCAGAAGTCTTTGTTTTTATTAGCTTATATCGCAGTGAGTCTTTGAACAGTTACCAGAGTTAATTCCTGAATGTAAAACAGAAGAAAAAGGATTACTGTGACTTTTGGACGACTTTAATCTATTCCTGTTAAAAACGTTTCACTCCTCTGTGTCCTGAGTAACACTAACATTTCACTGACTGTTTCCTGTGTGCCTGCACTTCAGTGCCAGAACCATTTGGTGGAGCTATCATCATAGGACAAGAGTCCATCACCTACCACAATGGAGACAAATACTTGGCCATTGCACCACCAACTATCAAGGTAAATTATTCATGAGTGATTTATAAATTATGCACATTTTTACACATTTTGTCATTTCTCAGTCAAAACAAAGGATTGTGAACTTTAGTCTCTTTCAGTTCCAGTGAATTGTGTACAGTTTACCTTATAACACAAACTGACCTCAGTGCATCATGAATCAGTTTTTGTATTTTGATCAATGGATGTTTTTTCCAGTTAGTCAGTGAAATTGACAGCCCTGTGTTTTTATTTCTGAGACACGCCACCGTCATCAGTCAGACTTTTCTGTTTGAAAAGTTAATGTTTGGAGGGTGGAGGAAGCTCAGCTAAATGTTGTGCAGATAAAAGGGCATTTTATAAGAAGTGAAGTCCCACATGAATAACTCTCTGATAAAACGCAGTTAAATAAAAATGGTGTTGCTGAAAGTGTCAACAGAATCTGTATAATGTGAATATATTCACACTTTGCCTGGCTCAGGATACCCTGAGGTGTACATGCTGGAGTTAATTCGTTATGAACCTCGTGATTAATGTTGAAATAGCGTTTAAAGGCGGGTTTGTAACAGCCGCGATGATGACTTCTGCTCCCAGTACTCCACCGCCTTTAGTGTTATCTTAACAAGATTAAGCTGTTGTCTGCAGCGCTCTGCTCTTATTTAACAAAGCTCAGGACCCAGAGGAGCTCCTCAGCGGCATCCTGCTTCTATAATTAGAGGATGTTCTGTCTCCGTCCCGCTGCCTGTGGTGGCCCGTGGCCTCAGAAACTCTAGAAAGAACATTTTAAATTGCTCAGATGTCGTAGCCCCGAGCTGAGGGCTTTTTTTTTAATCTTCATCCTAGAAAAATCTGTCCTCCTGAGTTATTAGCAATGCTGCAGACTTATCACTTTAATATGAGATCAATACGCTCGAGCCCCTTTGTGGAAAACTGAATCTAACACAGGCTCAGTTTGAGTCAGGTCCGAGGTCCATTTTCAAACGGATCCCAGCTTTTATCGAACAGTGTTTTATTTACAGCACTGAAATGAATCGTGTCATAAATAATGGGAATGTTCACATTTACTCTCAAGTGCACAAGAAAACAAACTATCTAGCAACAACTCACTGAACTACATCTGGACTATGCATCGTCTGCTTGTATAAAGCTCCGAACACTCTGCAGAAACTCAACAACTCTTACAGCTGACGTCTTTAAACAAATAGATTTCAGATCATCAGAAAAGTAAGACTCTTTCAACGAAGCATCCAGAAAACTTGAGTAAAACTAATGCAGGATCTGCAGGAATTTTGGAAACTTGTTAATAAACACATCATTCAAACTGGGCTCCTCCTCCTGGGCTCAGTGCCAGCTGCAGCACACACCCACAGCCTCCGACCGTGACTACGTGAACACACACACTAGCCAAGCAACCACTTGTAGCGTCACGTTTCTACAAGGGGGAAGACTCAAGAGCAATGCACCTGAATTAGCACATTAGCTAGGGATGGGTTCCGAATTAGGTACTTTTATAGGTACCAACCAAATTCTGTCAAAAGTACAGAGTATCGACTTAGGTAAAACCAAAAGGTACCATGTTAGGTACCTAAACACATCCTTGTGACTGTGAGGGAATAGAAGAGTAGGCGATTTTCCACGCTGGGCATGAACACACCATTGCAAGGTTATATATCGAAAAATAAATATGTTAAATTGATTTTTTCGATATTTCATTAGTAAACAAATTGATATTCTCTACCACATAAACACAAGAAAGTACCTAAAATAGGTACCGTAGAGTACCGGTACCTATTGCCAGGTACCGGGCTTTGGTACCGTATCGTTTCAGGTGTGAAAGGTACCCATCCCTAATGTTAGCACAAGCTAATCACAGCTACCTGGTTAGCAGAAAGCTAACTTGCGTCGCTCTTCATCCTGTGCGGGTCATGAAGTTCCTGAAAGTTGAGTGAAAGTCAAGCCAAGCTTCACCTTCGTTTAGGAAAAGCTTTATCTATTTTCTGTGTGACGTCAGCTATCGTAGCTGCTCTGATTAGCTTCTTCCACTCGCCACCAACACTAGGGATGGGTACCTTTCACACCTTAAAATGATACGGTACCAAAGCCCAGCACCTGGCAATCGGTACCGGTACCGATTTTCGGTACTTTCTTGTGTTTATGTGGTAGAGAATATCAATTTGTTTACTAATGAAATATAAAAAAAATTCAATGTAACATTTATTTTTCGATATATAACCTTGCAATGGTGTGTTCATGCCCAGCGTGGAAAATTCCCTACTTTTCTGTTCCCTCACAGTCACAAGGATGTGTTTAGGTACCTAAACATGGTACCTTTTGGTTTTACCTGAGTCCATACTTGGTACTTTTGACAGAATTTGGTCGGTACCTATAAAAGTACCTAATTAGGTACCCATCCCTAATCAACACGCAAAGTCACTTAGGCACTGGCTGCTCTGTGATTGGCTGATGAAATCATGCCTTCTTTCCGCCCAGAAACGTCCCAAAACAACCAAAACATCAACATCCTGGCAGAGGAAGGGGTTGAGGCAGACACAGACACTGACACACATGTATAAAAGCCCAGAGGAGATGAATGAGCAGACTCTTCCTTTAACGTCTTTTCCATTAGGAGTAAAAATGCAGCACGGCTATCGTTCAAACACTGGAGAGTCTTCTTTTGTCTCATCACAGGCTGCAGCTCATATCTGTGTCCTGCAGATCGGCCGCTCCACAAACAGCCTGTAAGAGAATTGGTTGCACTCGTCTTGCAAGCTGTCCCGTCTCTGTTACACTTCCTGCCGTAGCGTTGCCCAACATCGCCGAGCAGATGTTTGAGGGAAGATGTAGCAGGACATCTGTTGCTGCTGCGAGACTAATGGCGCCTAATTCTAAATGAAGATGAAGTTTTTATGTCGGACATTTCTTCACACCTTCTGCTTAATTAGCATCCAGCTCACACACTCTGCTCTCCTTTCAGCAGTGTCAGGAAATGTAGAAGCATGTCCGTTGATTTATGACAACACTTTGGCAGCGCATTAATAACTTGTCACTCTGCAGCAGAGAAGGAAAAAAGTGAAACTCCAAACGTTCTGCTGCTCGTAGGTTTCCTGAAAGTGCCTGAACTCATCGTACATCGTCTTCCTGGGACTGGTGCTAAGTGGGCCAGCTGACTGGTTTCACTTGTTCAGTCTAACCAGCTAATTAGCTGCCTTTCAGAGCACAGAGAGTCTGCAGGCTGGGGGAAAACAAAGTGGATCTGTCGTCAGACAAAAGATGTAAGCAATATCACCAGTGAGCAGATTGAGAAAATAAGTTTTGTAAAGGCTCAATCAAGTGAGAAATTGACTCTGTCTTTTACAGAAGACAAAAACAATACCTTCCTTTGAAGGAGAGCTCAGTCACGCTGCGTGAGTTTAATACAAGTCCAATCATGACGACTCTTCTAGCCGGCTTATCTTAGTTATAGCGGAGACAGGAGGCCGGGGCTCCTTAGAAACTCAGGTCTAAGGCTCTTAAGATGTTTTTTGGTTGGAAAATGGGTCTTTGAGGTTTTTCTAACCTGGTGCGATTAGGCTGCTGTTGTTGAGAGTGAGTCTTTGAGGGAGTAAAAGTAAAAAAGTGAAAGTCTGTGATGAGTTTCTTTGAGTTAGTATGCCGTTTCAAACTGAACCTGTTCCTCAATCGTCTCTTGATACCAGAAGGTAAGTGAGTTTTGTCATGGCAGGATCTGGATTTTATCTGGATAGTTTTTCATATACAGGTTATTTTGACATGCAAACAACATTTTATAGCCCCAAATTATTTCTTATCCTGCATTTTGAACAATTTCCATCTTCAAATTGTATCATTTTCTATTAAACGAGAAGCTTATGCACAGTCCAAATGTAGTTTTGTGGGAGGATCTGTTTTTAATGGATTGCCTCGTTTCAAACTGAACCTGTTCCTCAATCGTCTCTTGATACCAGAAGGTAAGTGAGTTTTGTCATGGCAGGATCTGGATTTTATCTGGATAGTTTTTCATATACAGGTTATTTTGACATGCAAACAACATTTTATAGCCCCAAATTATTTCTTATCCTGCATTTTGAACAATTTCCATCTTCAAATTGTATCATTTTCTATTAAACGAGAAGCTTATGCACAGTCCAAATGTAGTTTTGTGGGAGGATCTGTTTTTAATGGATTGCCTCGCCACTTCTGGCCCAGAGTCTCACACACAGTGTCGTGAGGGTGTGACTTTTAACAAGGCATGTGTTTGTTTTGAAAATAAATGGAGATCACATCAGAAAAAAAAATCTTTGTTCAAGAAAACTTTTACCAGCTAAGCTTAGAGGTAAGGTATTTATCAACAGTTAGGTAGAGCTACGCTTTGAAACCTGACAACAAGCTAACTTTGTCAGTTTGTAGCGTAGTTTAGCAGCTGCTATATTTCTCTCTCCTCACAGCCCAGTGCTCTGAGACGTGTCTGTAACGTGTAACGTTAGTGAATCCTGGTTCTGTCCTACCAGAGCTCATCTACCAACTCCAACCTCACCAAGCAGAGCTAACGTAACCTGGCTCTTCATTTTATTGATAGACTCTCAAGTTTGAACAGACCACTGCAGAATAACTGCTGACTGTGGGTTGGAGGCAACGTTTGCACAAACAGATTAACCTGGGTTTTAGCCTTTATCTCGTGTTTCAGCCTGTAGCCTGTGTTTAAACCTTAGGCCCATGTTTTAGCCTTTAGTTTGTGTTTTAGCCTTTAACCTGTGTTTTAGCCTAAAATTTGTAGTTTTAGCCTTTAGCTTATGTTTTAATCTTTAGCTTGTGTGTTAGCCTTTAGTTTATGTGTTAACTTTTCTCTTGTGTTTTAGCCTTTAGTTTGTGTCTTAGCCTTTAGCTCATGTTTTAACCTTCAGCCTGTGTTTTAGCCTTTAGTTTGTGTTTAAGCCTTTAGTTTGTGTTTTTTTGTGTTTTAGCCTTTAGCTTGTGTCTTAGCCTTAAGCTCATGTTTTAGCCTTAAGTTTGTGTTTTAGCCTTAAGCTCATGTTTTAACCTTTAGCTTGTGTTTTAGCCTTTAGTTTGTGTGTTTGCCTTAGCTCGTGTTTTAACCTTAAGCTTGTGTTTTAGCCTTTAGTTTGTGTGTTAGCCTTTAGTTTGTGTTTTAGCCTTTAGTTTGTGTTTTAGCCTTTAGTTTGTGGTTTAGCCTTTAGTTAGTGTTTAGGCTTTAGTTTGTGTTTGAGTGTTTAGCCTATGTTTAGTGGTTAGCTTGTGTGTTAGCCTTTAGTTTGTGTTTTAGCCTTTAGTTTGTGGTTTAGCCTGTAGTTGGTGTGTTAGCCTTTAGTTTTTGTTAGCCCTTAGCTTGTGCTCTATCTCTCTCCTGTTTCTCTTTCTTCTGCTTTTCTGTCCTTTTTCTGTCTGACAGTTAGGCTCCAGTGTCCACCATCACTACAAAATAAATCACAGAAATCGTTTTCACCAGATAAAAACACAGATCTCTCTTCTCTCTACTAAACTTCATCATGCGGCGTGGTGTTGTCATAGAGACTTCGACGTGCAGTAGATCAATCCGTGATATCAGTGATAACCTATATTGGTGCTGATGATCTCATTTTAAAGTGTGATTAGGATCTGTTTTGATGAAGGCAGAGAAAAAGGAGATCAACACTTCCCCTTTAACTTTGTCTCCAGATAGTTGATTATGCTCTGATTCCCCTGCACCCCACTTCCAGCAGACAAACCCCCGCTGTTCAACTGCTGCTGCCAGATATGCATATTCTAGCTTTTCCTTTTATGTGCTTCCTCCACAGAGTCCTCCAGGGCACCGTCAGCTCTGTAGCAAATAAAACACACACTGACATGCAGACCATAATACAACGCCAGGCCAGAGTTGGCGTTAACTATGAAGCAACTTTTCCTCAGACTCTGAGAGAAACTCACATTTAAGACAAGGGAAGAAACTCTCAGTTAAAGAGTTAAAGGTGTATCTGCAGCGGCATAAACTGTGTCTGCTTTTAAGTGAATCCAGGTATATGAAAGAGCTGTTTCAGCCACTTAAGATACAGCACTAACATAGCACGATTTGTTCTCTTAAGAGCGCTGACAAGATATGAAAACGTTTTTGAGATTTGCACTGCTCATGTTCGAGTAATAGTTTATTGATCAAAAAAACTCCTTTGCTCTAAAAGGCTTTTATAATAGGAAAGAAAGAGTTGTAAAGGAAAAAACACCCTGTTTTCACTATTTGCCTCATTGCTTTAGGAGCTGACTTTGTTGGAGTCAGAGAAATGAAAGCTCCTGGACAGCGTGGAGCTCCTCTCCTCACGCCGGAGCCTTTGTGCTCCTCCTGTGCCGAGCTGGATCCTGACAGAACGACAGGCAGACTTGTTTAATCTGCTCTTTTCTTGTCAGGCAGAACTTGAAGAGTCTGAAGCTGTGAGAGTCAGGATTAAGCCGTACGCTGGGGGATCTCCTCAGAGAGCGTTTCGTAATGAGAGCCAACAAAGCAAATATTATGAAGACAGGTCCTGGTGGCTGTAATTAGACGCACGCATCTGAGACAACGATGACGACGACGAGCCTCCTGCATGATCAGGAGCCATGTGCAATGATTTGTTTCTCTTTCCTTTGTGTTGCAGCAAAGCACCATCGTATGTCACAACCGCGTGGACCCCAACGGCTCGCGCTACCTGCTGGGCGACATGGAGGGGCGTCTGTTCATGCTGCTGCTGGAGAAAGAGGAGCTAATGGACGGCACGGTGGCGCTCAAAGACCTGCACGTGGAGCTGCTCGGAGAGGTCCGTCCGTCTCTGTGTCTCTGACTCCACCTCCTTCTGCCGCTCGTTGATTTCCCTCCTGATGCTTGTCTCTGTCACCGCTCTCCCTGTTACCATCGACTTTAACTTCTTTACAGCCCCGACAGGAGCTGATGCACTCGTATAGAAGACGAAACGCTCCCACCTCTTTGTTGCGTGCTTGCCAGCGTGTCACTAATCCCTCTTTAGTTGGTTTAGACAATCACTGCATGTCAATAATGTGCTGGGAGCTAAATCTCGTGGTAAAGATGCAAAGCTTTTGGCCTGTGGCACCTTCCTGTGATGACTTGCCAAGCCGTCTGGGAAGGTGAAACGCTTTCTTTCAAGCCTGGGGAGTGACGCCCGAGCCGGGGACAATCTGGGAGAGTAGGACTGCTGAGCTCCAGACAGATTGCTTTTTAAATCAGTCTTAACTTTATTGTTTGGTGCAGCCTGCTTCGCCGACAGGCAGCAGCTACTCAGCTTCAGAATATCTCAGTAAAACCTGTCGTCACTGTGAAGTGGTAAAACGAGAGAAACACCAAACCTGTGCTGATGATCTGTAACTATAACATCAGAAACAAACAGATAAACACTTCAAAGTTGAATTGAGGTCAATGGGAGCGTGGTGCCGTCACTGTTCGCGTTTTTTCTCGTTGACCTTTCTCTTAATGCTTTCAGATAATTGCAAAGTTGGGTTATAAAACATGTTTAATTATCACTTCTTCATTTTCTGCCAATTATTTCATTCTGTCATTGATGTGCTGTATTAAAGGTCAAAAAAGAAATTCCCCTCCTTTGAAATAACCTGATCTTAAATTTATTACATCATTATATGACATTAGTTTTTGCAGTTTTTTACCTTTGATGAAAACAGAAGAGTGAGAATAACTAGAAGACGACAGATTTATTTCTAAAGTTTCTGATTAAAATCTTTTCAGGTGATAAACTGATTCAGGAATGGGGCCAGAGATGAATGTGCTTTGTTCGTCTCTTTGTTTTTTGCAGACCTCCATCGCTGAGTGCTTGACCTACCTGGATAACGGAGTGGTTTTTGTGGGCTCCAGACTGGGCGACTCTCAGCTGGTCAAGGTAAGCAGCAGCAGACGGTTCAACACCTCTGAGAGGATTTAGTCAATTTTTTTAATGCGTAAAACCCTCAAACCCGGCTCTGCTGCTCATTGTGTTATGATCTATGACTGTTTTAACCTACGTCTGAAACCCTGTTCACCGCTGCTGTCCTGGCCGGGACACTCTCAGGGTGCCTGCAGGGTCTTAATAGTTGAAGAATAATAGTTGATGAATCAATTATGGGAAAATTAAGACCCTTAAAAATTATTAAAAAGTCTTAATTGTGGTTTTAATGGTAAGCTTTCACTCCAAAAATATCCATGAATATCTATTTTCGTTATCGTGACTGTCCCCTGATTGAGCTGTTAAGCATTTGGCCAGTGAAGCTGTCAGCTGTTGGAGCTTGACGAGATGGACATGCAGGATTTTAGACAATGAACCATGCAGGTCCATCTAGATCACCTCAGAGCCGCTCGCTTACATGTCATCAATGACATGCCGATAAACACAGAGAAGCTGATAGAAAGCAAATTACACAATCTCAGGCTCATCTTCTAAATTTTGATAATAATGAAATAAGTTATTGTTTTTTTTCAGCGAATTGGCCTTGATTAACTGCTGTTACTTGTTGCAGGACTGACAGTCAAACTGCCTTTAGTTTAATTTATTCTTTTAAGCTTTATTCTTTCTCAGCTTACCCCAATTCTGTTGAAATGCAAACCACAACTGTTTAAAATGGGTTGCTAACAATGTCTTAAAGTGATGCTCTGGGATGGAACAAGTTGGGTCCTATCACAAGGTTTAGGGCAGAAATTACCCCTACAGCAGTGTTTTTGTGCAGCAGAAGCCCAGAACGCTCACACCAAACACCCCCTCCCTGCTCCTCTGCAGGTTTCCTCTGCACTCAGACGGGGCCATATTTTACTTGACCAAAAACACAAATAAACGGACTCCCACCGAAAAAATCTGATATAGGTCTGCATTCACGCTTTATTTAGAGAATTTTCAGTGCGTTACTTTCACACAAAAACTCAGCTAAATAAGGCTCTAGTTCTCATCGTGTCTCTTCGTCCTGGCAGACTACCTGTGTTTGTTTATATCTGGCACGCCGCGCGTGGACTGATACACTAAGCGGCGAGCGCCTCGTAGCCAGCTGTGGCTCTGCAGCGGAGGTAGCGCCGTTTTACGACACGATGAGAACTAGAGCCTTATTTAGCTGTGTTTTTGTGTGAAAGTAACGCGCTGAAAATTCTCTAAATAAAGCGTACATGCAGACCGATATCAGAGTTTTTCAGTGGGAGTCCGTTTATTTGTGTTTTTGGTCAAGTAAAATATGGCCCCGTCTGAGTGCAGAGGAAACAGGCAGAGGAGCAGGGAGGGGGTGTTTGGTGTGAGCGCTCTGGGCTTCTGCTGCACAAAAACACTGCTGTAGGGATAATTTCTGCCCTAAACCTTGTGATAGGACCCAACTTGTTCCATCCCGGAGTATCACTTTAAAGTTGCGATAGGTCTTAAAACTTTTAGAAAGATTTTTTTTAAGTCTTAAAAAGGTATTGAAATTAACCTCAGGATTTCAGCAGATACCCTGATTCTTGAAATAGATTTTTTAAATCCCTTTTTGAAATTCAATTTTAAAATTGAAATAGACTTTCAACACTGAAACAAATATTGCTATGAAGAAGTGTTACAACAAATACATACTCTATCAAACACCAATAACTTTACTTTTTATGCTTAATTTGTATGAACAGGGCTTTAGACCAACATTTTGCATTGGTTGACTGGTGCCTAACTTTTTTGGGGGGTTGCACCAGCACAAAATCTAGGTGCACCCAAACTTTTAATTCCGCCACCTGAAATGCCATCAGGTCATCTTTTTATTGCTTCCCATGACCTTCATTTCAGGATGATGATTTTTAAACAAGAATAAGGCCCCTTTTACACAACAAAACCTAAGACACTAAAACGCATGTGTGTTAACACAGAAACGCCAACTGGCTGAAAACACTGTAGTGAGCATGCCATGTCTGTAGGTGGAGCTACAACTGTCTTGTCCAGAAGCTGCTTTTTGTAGATCTCCTCTGAAGTAGAGTTAGGCCGATCATCTGGTGTGTTGGTGAATGCTAAGAGCAGAAGTGGAGCAACAGATGCTCATTTAGTTAAAGACAGTCACAGATTCAGCAGATTGAGCAGAACAAGATCAACACGGTAGATCACCACCATCCTAACAACGATACTGCTGGACTGTTTGATGCTCGAAGTGGAGCGGCTTACTGTTGACACGGCAATGGTGTCGGCAGCATTTTCAGAAGAACACGAGGCCAAAAAGCAACAATACTTTTGTGTTTCACCCTAAAAACGTTGTCATGTAAACAGCCTCTGAAGTAGAGAATTGTTTGTCTTTATTTGAAGCACAATTATACAGACAAAGAAAATCTATCAAGTGTTTAAAGTGTTTCACTGAGCTAAAATTGAACATTTTAAACCCAAACATGACAAAAATGAAACATTTCCAAAACAAAGTGCCTGTTCTTAAAGGTTTATCTTTTTAATCTGGGCTTAAAAACTGCTTTAAATTTATTAGACTAACTGACGCACATCGATGTATAACACATTTTTGCACTGAAAACATTGTTGAATATAATATCTATACAGTCATATTTACTTATATTTGTTAAGGTAGAGAGTGAAGTTAGAGAAGTTAGAGAGGAGAAATGGTAATAATCTGTACATGTGCACACCCTGGTCACCCCAACTGTGCCACCCCAGTCTGAAAGTCTGGACACGCCCCTGCACAGAGGCTCATATGCCGCGTTTCCACCAAGCAGTCCGGGTCGGTTCGTCTCGGTACGGTGCGCTTTTAGCAGCGTTTCCACAGACTCATCCCGGGACGGATCCCTAAAAACCGAGACGAGCCGTCCCACTTTTTTGGGACTCTTTCGTATGGGTGCCAGACTGAACCGATCCGCTCTCGGGAGGTGGAGCTACACACTGTAGACGGTTGATTGGTCAAAAGAATCGTCACTCACCCCGACAGCGGCTGCATTTCTCCTTGCGGCTCACAGACTTCTCTGAAACAAAGCTTGATTGCACTTTGTAACAGAGAGTTACATGAAAATCACAGAGAGGACGAAATGCTGTATGTCTTCCATCCGTGCTCTTTGTTTACTGTGTCGCGTTTTCTTCTTTGTTGGATTTAATCGCGGGGTAAGCTGCTACGGCGTCGCGCTATTGTTTACCAGCTGTGGCTTCCAGCATGCGGCTTACACGCCGCCCACCACGAGAGGGCACAGTTTGCTGTGGAAACGCACACGGGATCAGACTTAACTGTCCCAAACCGTCCCAAACCGTACTGAACCGACCCGTACTGCTTGGTGGAAACGCAGCTATAGTGACAGTGGTATAAAGCTAATAGATCTGAAACATGTACATGTGGTTCTTCCAATGCATCTTTAAGGTTTGTTGAAATAAATAAACCATTTTTTATACATGCTTTCATATTTTTAACATTGGTCAGTCTCTTCAGTTTGCTGTGCCTTCCTCCACCTTTAATTTTTTTTAAATAGCCTTTGTTTTTTTGTTTCTGTGCAGCTCAGCGTGGACAGCAATGACCAGGGCTCCTTCGTGGCTGTGATGGAGACCTTCACCAACCTGGGGCCCATCGTGGACATGTGCGTGGTCGACCTGGAGAGACAAGGCCAGGGCCAGGTACAAACCAAACGCTGAGTCCTCCAATCAGTGATTTAAACGTTCTCCTTTTAGCGTCTTTGGTTTCTTTCTCCTCGGGATGTTTGCCACAGGCTGTAGACATGACACGGTGATTACCAAAAAGCCTTTTAACAGTCAACAGATTCACTCTGTAGCCTCTGGTGGGTCTGTGCCGCCGTGTTTTCCTTTCTGTCTTCCACTTTGTCTCAGCCTTCAGGGAATCTGGGCTCGTACCACTGATGTCGTGTTAACAACGTTTCTGTCAGCAGAATTAAAGCCGCAACATACCACAGAACAAACCCGCCACTGGCCAGAATAGCGGGGTGCGGTGTGTTCGGGAGATTCTCGCTGACATCAAAAACACAGCTTTTTCTGCCTCTTTATGTGCAGTCTGGGTGATTTTAGTCTGAATCTCCTCTTATTGCAAGTTTAACATCCCAGTTTCATGAAGCTGGACTGTGATCTGATGCTGCGAGTGCTTCAAACCTCAGCTGACTTCCTGTCTCCATGCAAGAAAGCAGAAAGCTCAATCCATCACTTTCTGCTGCTACATCTGTGTACCAAAATCACTCTCACTGAACAGTCAGTTTGTGTCCTCCTAGTTTCCAAGGTAATACATTAAATCAAGTTGAAAAGGAAACAAAGACGCAGGGAACAGAAGACATTTTTCTGTCTATAACATAAATCAAAACTCTTTCTACATCTGTCGTTGCTTTGGAGCTCTCTTGATTTATGCTTTAAATTATCACACAGACAACATCAATAAAGTAACAATAACAGCTGAAGATGAAAAATGTTTCACTCTGAATATTTACATTTTCTCAGCCTGTTTTTTCCCATAAGGCCTCAGCTGAAAAACTAAATATAACACAGGCTCTGTTTGTTCAAGTGTATTAAATATGGCACTGAAATTTATCATGTTTATATGAAGAGTATATTTACATTTTCTGTCAAGAGCACAAACTAAACCAAGGTATATTTAGTAATTAGGGGTGTCCCTATCAGTTTTTTTTTGCCCCTGAGTCCAAGTCCTTTGATTCTGAGTATCTGCTGATACTGAGTCCTGATCCAGTACTTCTACTCCGGTACATCGCGTCCCAGCTTTGAGAATATATCTGAATAAAGGGAATTAAAGAAATAAAATGTAAAATTTTAATCATAAAAATAACTGGCGTTTAATCCATTTTCAAAATAATCATTAGTTGCAGCTAGGGCTGCAGGATTATTGCAATCGCAATCGCAATGTCAGCAAATGCAATTCAGATTTTTCTCCATGATAACCAAGCAAGTCTGTAGACTCATCATGACACAACTTTTTTTATTAAATCGCAAGCGCAATCGCAATATTGTCCACCTAATCGCAAATCGCACCTTTTCCCCGAATCGTGCAGCACTAGTTGCAGCCCTGGCAAGTTGTAGCATGTATGATTCAAGTTTATAGTATATGAGTTTGTTCTCTGGGGTGTTGTTCTGGGACTATTTAGCTCGTGGTGGTCCGCAAGAGTTTTCTGGGGGAATAAGTGGTCCTTGGTCTGGAAAAATTTGAGAAACACTGGTTTAGGTCCACGCTCCATGAGGCTCACCTTTGGGCAGGTGGCCTGGGTTCAATCCCGGCCTGTGGCCTCTTTCCTGCATGTTGCTCCCCACACTCGCCCCATTTGCTGCTCTATCCACTAAGGATGGGTACCAAATCAGGTACTTTTATAGGTACCAACCAAATTCTGTCAGAAGTACCGGGTCCCTATTCACGAAAGATCAAATGGTACCATGTTTAGGTACCTTAACACATCCTTTTGACTGTGAGGGAGTGGAAGAGTAGGAGATTTTCCATGCTGGACATGAACACAGCATTGAATAGAATAGAATAGAATAGAATAGAATAGAATAGAATAGAATAGAATAGAATAGAATATTCTTTTATTGATCCCCCTTGGGGAATTTTTTTTTGCCACAGCAGCTCACAAAAAAAAACAAAGTACAGTAATGCGATAACAATTAAAAATAGAATATGATAATAGAATATAAAATCAGAAATTTGAAGAAATATGAAGAAATAAAGAAATATAGAAAAGTAGTAAAATATTACTATTTACATATTTATACTGGAGCAATATATACAAAGATTGTTTTTTTGACAGTGAAAATTTACAATGAGAACTGGTACGGAGTGCACAGGACATGTATCAAAGAATACATGTGTAAAATTGAAAATAAAAAACAACTTTTTATTTTGAAATAGATTGATATCTTATATCACTCAAACACAAAAAAGTACTCAAAATTGGTACCGTTGAGTACTGATACCGATTGCCAGGTACCAGGCATCTGTATCGTATCATTTCAAATGTGAAAGGTACCCATCCCTACTATCCACTGTCCTCTACTATTGCATTAAAGGCATGAAAAATCTCCCCCAAGATATCTTAAAAATGTCTGAAAAACAATCCTGATTTAAATCCAGATCCTGATCCTGCCATAAAACCATCCTGACGTTTTCCCCCATAGTGCCCCCTAGTGGAGATCATGTCCCTTGGTCAAAAGCAGAGTTTGCTGATGTTTATGCTGCACGTAACACTGCAGAAAACTGACCACTGATCATCTGGGATCAGAGACACCTGAGGGGCAGGTGAGCTGTGATGTCATCAGTCTGTGACGATGGACACCCCTGCTCTGGCGAATCTTTTACTACAAGCCCCTGATACTCATATCAACGTATTTGACAGAACCGTTTTTTGATTCGATGGTTTGTCCTCCTTTGTGTGGACCCAGTGAGGCAGGGGAGGATGAAACAGTAAAGTAACGAGAGAGATAGAGTACAGAAGGTTTTGTTGGCAGATTTCGACACCAGGCCTCAGGGTACTTGGATGTAGATCCAAAGGCAGCGGTCCACTCGAGCTGTGAGCCACAGCCTGGGTCCAGCCCAGCACACAATCAGCCCCTGACAGCATTCAGCCACACACTCCAGCTCATTCCAGCCTGCTGAGCCCCAGACCCAAATACTAAAACAATTGTGCAAATAATGAACCATTTGCTGAAAATCCTCCGAGAATTTGGCCCGGTTAATTAGTGCGGACAAATTCCAAGACATTTAACACCGCCGAGGATTCATGCACACGCTAAAGGACGAGCACAGCCAGAAAAATATGACAGCATGGTTTGCAGGCAAATTATTACATTGACAGATGTGCTGCTGAAAACCACATTGGGGTTTGTGACTGATAAAACCTGCATAAATCAAAAACCCTGGATGAAATATATTCCATGCAGATTGTCACAGTGCAGACAGGCCCCTGAGTGTGTCACTGAGAATATGAGGGCATCTGAGAACAAGCGCGGGGGAGTTAGGTGAGTTGCCAGGTTTACAATGGTTATTTCCATTAGGATGAAGCTTTTTGGTGGCAGGTGTTGGAGGCTGAGATTATGCGCTCTCTGGTATTAATCCTGTTAGTGAACCATGACCGTATGAATGGAAAAACATCCTGATGCTCTCCAGTCAGAGAGCACAGACACCAGAGTTATTTACCTTCAGGGCGTCGGGTGTTAGCGCCGTCGCCATGTTTGAGCTGGCTCGACTATAAGCTGATAGGGCTGCACAAATCCTGCATCACTGCAACTGTTGGTGCTGCTGCCATGACCCTGACTCCTGCTGTGACTCCTTACATAACCTGGACTCTGTGTGACACTAAAACTGAGACCACAGTGAGCTTCAATGAGGGAGGCTGCTTTTACTCTTAAGGTCAACAATTACAGTGACTAATACTACGACTAATGACCTAAACAAAGAGCTGCCTCAGTTAATCACTCAGAGGACTATTAAAGGTATGTTTTTAGGGTCCTCGCATGAAAAGAGAGGACACTATTGTTTCCTTCTTCTTCTTCTTCTTGTTCCCTCTGGTCTTTGAGCTCTAGTTGCAGCTCCTAAACATGCCCAAAAACTCAACAAAGTTGGCACACACCTCACATTTGGCAAAGATTTTGATATACTTAAAAAAAATATACCCCCAACATGTGCTCTTTAGCGCCACCTAGGCACACTAAAACAGCTCTCAATAGCAGCAGGAGTGCCGTGGAGAGATCAAACCAACGTCAAAATGTTTTTCTCATTGACACACACAAAATTGTATAGGGGCCTTCAGCTTGCCTTTGACAATAAGATTAGGCCGCATTTTTGGGCCTCAAACAAAAATGATCTTCTCCAAGGCCATAAGTGGTATCAACCTGAATTTCGCTCTGATGACAGAGTGGAGCCTACTTTACAGAAGTCATGTAGGAATTTTTTGTTTCTCAAACGGTTTTCGAATGACGAGCCCTCAAAGTCGGTGAACCCCAAAGAAGCCCTCTCAGCTCCCTCCATTAGAATGAATGGGACAGGAGGATCCAGCCCCACACAAGCTGCGGCATTTGGGCCTCTACACAAAAAAGTAAAAGTCTTACAGCTTTAAAAGTGACATGAAGGGATTCCTGGCAAAATTTGCTTACAAAAACGTCTCGTTTTTGCAGAGATTTGGCCAAAATTGTGGCATCTATGAGGAGTTGTTTCTAAAACTTCAGTTATTGTCACTCAAAAAAACCAAAGATAAACAAAGAGCTGCCTCAGTTAATCACTCTGATGACAATTAAAGATATATTTTTAAGGTCTTCGCATGAAGGGAGAGGACACTATTGTTTTTTACCTGTTTCCTTTTTCTTCTTTTTATTCCCTCCAGTCTTTGAGCTCTAATTTCACCCCCTAGACTTGCTTAAAATTCATCAAAATTGGCACACACTGGCATTTGGCAAAAAAATTGATGTAAAAAAACTGACCACAACATACCAAAATGTGCTCTCTAGTGCCACCTAGGCACACTGAAACAGCTCTCAATGGCTGTAGGAATGTCAGAAAGAGATCAACCCAACGCCAAAATGTTTGTTGAAACACCCCAACCTATCTCGAACTGGAAGCCTGCAATTTGCCTTTCAAAATAAAATTAGGCCCTTCTACAAAAATGATCTTCTCCTAGGCCATAAGTGGTATCAACCTGAATTTCGCTCTGATGACAGAGTGGAGCCTACTTTACAGAAGTCATGTAGGAATTTTTTGTTTCTCAAACGGTTTTCGAATGACGAGCCCTCAAAGTAGGTGAAGCCCAAAGAAAGCCCTCTCAGCTCCCTCCATTAGAATGAATGGGACAGGAGGATCCAGCTCCACACAAGCTGCTGCAGTTAGGCCTCTGCACAAAAAAGTAAAAGTGGTACAGCTTAAAAAATGATATGAATGGATTCCTGAAAAAATGTACTGCTATTCTAATATTTTCAAAAAAAAATTAGGCCACATTTTTGGGCCAGAAGTTATCTCCTCCTAGGCCATAAATTGTATCGACTTGAAATTTGCTCAGATGACAGGGTGGACCCTGCTTTACAAAACCTCTGTAGGAATTTTTTGTTTCTCAAACAGTTTTCAATTGACGAGCCCTCAAAGTCGGTGAACCCAAAAGAAGCCCTTTCAGCTCCCCCTATTTGAATGAATGGGAGAAGAGGATCCAGCTTCACACACGCTGCAGCATTTGGGCATCTTCCCAAAAAAGTATAAGTCTTACAGCTTTAAAAGTGTCATGAATGGATTCCCGACAAAATTTGCTTAAAACATGTGTTATTTTTAAAGAGATTTGGCCAAAATTGAGGCATCTATGAGGAGTTGTTTCCAAAACTTCTGTTAGTTTCACTCCTGAGTGGGCAGCAGTTGGTGATGATGTCACAATGGTTGAGAGTTCCGTGCAGCTGGTCATGTGACTGAGCAGGGAAAAATGATACATTACCTTAACTGTGATACCTCTTAGTGAGTCAGAAAGGGATTAAACCTCAACAGTGGAGGTGAAACCGGCATGAGAGGAGCCGTCTAACGCTGCGTGCAGCTTTAATTTTTTAACACTTTTCTGTTTTTAAAGCCATTTCCACTGATATTCAGACTTACACCTTTTAATGCAGGTAGAGTATAATGTGAAGAAGACTCTGAGTTGTTGTGGTGTTCCTTATGTCTCTGGAGCTCTGTGAAATCAGATTTCCTCCAGGCACCAGCACAGTCATTTGAAATAGTTTGCAGTTGCTTGAATTGCAAACTAGCTACATTTCCAGCAGCGAAAACTGTCCGTCTACTGTATGAATGCTGTGGGCGTCGTGAAAAAGAAACAGTTTTTGACTGAGATATTCAGCAGTATTTATTTAAGGCAAGTGCAGTGCTGATGAAATGATGCAGAGCGAGGTCGAGGCTGAGGCGTCTCTCCTGTGTGTGGAGAACTTTTTACGCAGCTCTGTGAGAAGTGAAACTCAGGTTTTTCAGCCAAAGATGAATCAATTATTGCTCCGGTTAACCCCATTCATCATCAGCATTGATCAGAAATATGCATTAAACTCTGGAAAATAAACATCCTCTTATCATAAATATTAATCATTACATTGTTCTGGCTTCTGTACTGTCTGTGAGACTGACCAAATGATTTATTGGCACAGTTTGTAACACACATTTAATTTTCTTAAAGAGGCGTATGAT
The DNA here is from genome assembly GCF_033239565.1 of Halichoeres trimaculatus. Taxonomy (NCBI): domain Eukaryota; kingdom Metazoa; phylum Chordata; class Actinopteri; order Labriformes; family Labridae; genus Halichoeres; species Halichoeres trimaculatus. Next base: position 1,800,584 of record NW_027437181.1, on the reverse strand, counting down.
GCGTTCCCATATTTAATCATGGGATATGAAGTATCAATACTGGATGTTCAGACTAAACCTACATTTTTTAAAACCTCTAACATTCATCAATTGTAGAAATCCTTAAATTGGTCTGTAAACCAATCAAAATGGTCCACTCTAAAAATAGCACAAGATCTTAAAGAAACTTGCTGAAATGATGTCTTTGTGCCAGAAACTCCCAATGGATTCATGACATGTTGGGAGGGTGAGCCTCAAACACCAAGATCTGCCCATAGCTCCATCAACAAGCTTGTAGAGCTTGGACCATTCTGGTCCAACTGGACCAGAATGGCTTAACAACAAGCTTGTAGAGATCTGGCCAATCAGAGGAAGGGGGGTTTTGGAGCGTGGAGCCTTAAAGAGACAGAAGCTAAGGCCACGTTTACACGGAGACTCCCGCAAAGATTCTTCCTTTGCGTTTCGAAAAGCCACCTGCATTTACATGAACATTGGCAATCCAACCTTGAGGCTCATTACCGCCACCAACTGGACCAGAATGGCTTAACAACAAGCTTGTAGAGATCTGGCCAATCAGAGGAAGGGGGGTTTTGGAGCGTGGAGCCTTAAAGAGACAGAAGCTAAGGCCACGTTTACACGGAGACTCCCGCAAAGATTCTTCCTTTGCGTTTCGAAAAGCCACCTGCATTTACATGAAGACGGTGTGAAAACAACCCGCGTTCACACGACTCTAAGAGGACAAGTCACACGATGTAGTGGCCATGCCAGGCCAGTAGTTGGAGATGTGGATATGTGTGTGTATATATGCCACTCGGAAATCAGCCATCGTTGTTGTGGCTGTTCTTTCTTTTTCTGCCGTTTTATTGTGTGAGACGGTTGGCAATCCAACCTTGAGGCTCATTACCGCCACCAACTGGACCAGAATGGCTTAACTGGAAGTAGTGGCTGTGCAACCTTCACCTGAAACAGCAAGTGCGCATGCTGTGACGTCAGTTTTTCACCCTGAAACGCTCTGCTCTGTGTTTATACGAGGCTGGATGGAGGAGCGTTTTGAAAACTCTCCACTCTGGAGAGCGTTTTCAAAAGTTTCAGTTTTTGGTCAAAACGTAACACGGTCACATCTAAACGCAAGGCCAAAATACAAAGAAATGTTATCAGATTTGACCGTTTTTGGGGTTGTGTAAACGCGGCCTTAAACAAAGCATTTCAGACAAAGACTGAACTTTGAGCTGTAACTTAATGTAAAACTATTACAGCACTGGAAAAACTGAAATCTTATCAAGTGTTTTTATCTTATTTTCTGAAGAAAATCGCCTTTTCGGCTCAATATGAGCCAAATTTACTAGACCAATCCAGAAAAATGTCTTATTTCAAGCAATTTAAAGACACAAAATGAGGTCTGAATTGCTTGTAACAAGTAAATAAATCTGCCAATGGAACAAGAGAAAAACAAGTTGTATTAAGACATTATTGTAGTTTCAAGCTAATTTTCAAGAAAATTTCTCTTGTTCCATTTGTAGATATTTTTTTTGCTTGTTACAAGCAATTCATACCTCATTTTGTCTTTACATAACTTAAAACAAGACATTTTCTGGACTTAACAGTTGAATGTGGTTTATATTGAGTATAAAAAGACAATTTTTACTTAAAGTAAGACAAAAACACTTGATAAGACTTAAGTTTTTGCACAATAACCCCTCTTTAAGATTCATTAATTTTGAACCATATTCCCTTTTTTGTGTTGGAGGAGGCAGATTGTAAGACTTATACTACACCCTGTCACTAGGGGGAGCTCCAACGTCAAGCTACCTGTTGTTCTATCTTTGGTGACAACCACAGTTTTAGAGATATTTTTTTCAGCTTGCACTCTTTTTTTTCTATTTTTTTTTCTCCAACTTGATTCAGTTAGCTCAAAGTGTGTTTAAAATCTCACTCACTGTGATCATTACCTGATCTCAGCAGCCCATCTCTGAGTAATTTGTGTGAAGTACTGTTTGAGGATGTTATTTTTACACATCCCAGTAATGAGACTATAAAACATTTCCCATGTTGTCTGGTAGAAACATCAGGAGTGTCTAAGTTTCAGGGTTTTCTGACTGTCTCCATGTCTCTGTCTCTGTCCTGCTCTCAGCTGGTGACATGCTCAGGCGCATTCAAGGAGGGCTCGCTCCGTATCATCCGCAACGGCATCGGGATTCACGAGCATGCCAGCATCGACCTCCCAGGAATCAAAGGTGTGTGTGCACTGTCTACATATGTCTGTGTCTCCTGCGCCGCACCGTCTCAAGTGTTGACTTTATCGGGACTTTAATCTTCCACCGACTAGACAGTGATACCGTTTAAACCTGCACATCTGTCTGCATCTGCCTCGCCGTGCCAAGACAGCAGCTGCTGCCGGTCTCCGCTCGGCGTGAGAGTCTGGGCAGATGGCTCGGGTGTCATAGGTCTTGGCTCGGTACCTTCAAAAGAGCGGGAGAATTGCCAATTTGGGAACATTTGTTTTCATTAAGTAAACCAACAGGCACTGCAGTGTCTGCGATAGTAAAGTGTCAGGTTGAAGAATGCCATCAGCCGTAATGATGGCAGACAACTCTTAATCTCGGAAAATGAGGTTCCTCTCCAAAGACTTCTCTGAGGCTTAAATGAGACACACAGGCCGGGTCCAGGTCTGCTCACACTTGTTAAGCCTCAGCTGTTTATTGACCGGCTCTGCCCTAAAAGTCTCAGCTGCTGCCTCCTGCCCCGGCCTCTTCATGAGAGGTAATTATTCACTCAGCCAATCAATCGCCTTCTGAGAGGGATCAGCGCCGGCACGTCTCTCAGCAGCATGCTAACATGTGATAAATGGTGAAAAATCAGCTGCAGGTTGTTTCTTTGCTCTGCAGAATGAGGCACTCACTAACTTTTACTTTCCCAAACACCCTCCCTCACAGGTTTGTGGCCGCTGCGCTCTGAGGCTGGCAGAGAGACGGACGACATGCTGGTGCTGTCGTTCGTGGGTCAGACACGGTGAGTACAGCCTGCGCGATAAGCCCTGAGTCGATCCTGAATGTTTTAATCTTATCTTAAGAGCGCGTCTCTCCCCAGAGTGTTGATGCTGAGCGGAGAGGAAGTTGAGGAGACCGAACTCCCCGGCTTTGTTGACAACCAGCAGACGTTTTACTGCGGCAACGTGGCGCACCAGCAGCTCATCCAGGTTCGTATCCTAACACATACAAACACTCATGTCACATGTAGAGAACATGTACATGTAGAGCTCTGAAATCCTTTTTGACCCTGCTCTCTTCAAATTAACAGACTTTGTATAACCCAAGCTTAAAGCAGAAATGGCATCTAATTTCACAAATTCAAATTTAATTAGAGAAATTAATAATTCAACGGTGGCCTTTCCCCGTTTAATCAGATAGACTTAGCGGGAACCGAGTCATACATGATTGAAAGGGGCAGCTGTGAATAGGGCTGGAGCGAAAGGACCTCATGTATTTTACACATGGAGGAGATGAATATAGCGCTTCATTTAAATTCAAGTTTAGGCCTGCCTTTTACACAGCGAGGATGCTGGGAACCTGCTGGGAATTCTGCCAGCTGTTGGAGCCCGCGCCATAAATCTTTAGGTTGTTATGACAATGTTGCTTGTGTTTAAAGGCTGGAACATTTTATTAAGTCTCTTACCTCTCAGAGTTGGTTCACTGGAAGCGTTTTTAAATTCCAGCCCATCCCGTTGTTTTTTACACAACTCTTGGTTTATGGCCTGGGAAAAAAAGTCGCTGAGTGATAAAAGTTGCACTTAAATTTTCACTGAAGGCTCCAGCTGTAGGGATGCAGTTTATTTTTTGCATTGGCCTTCAGTAGCTCTAACAAAAAGACATTTTTCTATGTTTAAAGGCCCTGAGAGGAGCTGGTAAGTGGTCTTAAAAGGTCTCACTTCATAAATTTTCCTGTTCATAATCCACAGTTCAAAGTGAAACAATCTGTGCCAGAATTAGGCATTTAAGATATTTCAAGTATCTATAGTCGAGTCAAATTTCCCAGGGAGAACATGAATCTTTTTTGGGCCAATGGACCAAAAGTCCCTTGACAAAGTTTAGCACTGAGAAGCAAATCAGAGCTTTTCCTTGAAGTTTCTTGGATTCATTCTGTTGTCATGTTGGACACTGGAGCTAGACTTACAACAAAAAAGACAGCAGAGGAGTAGGAGAAAGCTAAACTGGAGAGTGATAGAGCATAAGCTAAAGGCCAAAACACAAACTAAAGGCTAAAACACAAGCTAAAACATGGGCTTAAGGCAAAAACACAAGCTAATAGCCAAAACATGAGCTAAAACATGGGCTAACGGCTACAACACATGTTAAGGTTGAAACACAAGCTAAAGCTTAAAACACAGGTTAAAGGTCTAAAAACAAGCTAATGGCTAAAACTTTGGTTAAAGGCTAGAACACAAGCTAATCACTAAAACACAGGCTAAAAGCTAAAACACAAGTTAAAACATAGGCTAAAGGCTAAACCCTGGATAAAGGCTAAAACACAAGCGATAGGCAAAAATATGAGCTAAAGGCTAAAACATGGGTTAAAGGTCAAACCACGGGCTAAAAACTAAAACACAAGCTAGAATATGAACTAAAGGTTAAACCACAAGCTAAAGGCTAAAACACGGGCAAATGGCTAAAACTATGGCTTGAAGCTAAAAATACAGGCCAAAGACTTAAACATGGGTTAAAGGTTTAAACACAGACTAAAAGCTAAAACATGAGCTAAAACATGGGCTAAAGGCCAAAACACTGGTTAAAGATTAAAACACGAGCTAAAGGCTAAAACACAGGTTCAACACTAAAACACAGGCTAAAGGTTAAAACGCGGGCAAATTGGTAAAACTCTGGTTAACAGTTGAAATGCAAGCTAAAGGCAAAAATATGAGCTAAAGGCTACAACACTGGCTTAAAACTGAAAAACAGGCCAAAGACTTAAACATCGGTTAAAGGTTAAAACACAGGCTAAAAGCTAAAACATGAGCTAAAACATGGGCTTAAGGCCTAGAACCCTGGTTAAAGGCTTAAACACAAGCTAAATGCAAATATATGAGCTCAAGGGGGAAAAAAACAGGCTTAAGGCTAAAAATCAGGCTAAAAGCTTAAACATGAGTTAAAACATGGGCTAAAGGCTAAAACACAACTTAAGGGTGAAACACAAGCTAAACGCTTGAATATTACTTTAAGGCTTAAACCCAGGTTAATGTGTTTGTGCTAATGTGTGCTCCAACCCACAGTCAGCAGTTATTCTGCAGTGGTCTGTTCAAACTTGAGAGTCTATCAATAAAATGAAGAGCCAGGTTACGTTAGCTCTGCTTGGTGAGGTTGGAGTTGGTAGATGAGCTCTGGTAGGACAGAACCAGGATTCACTAACGTTACACGTTACAGACACGTCTCAGAGCACCGGGCTGTGAGGAACACTGACAGAGAGTCTGCTCAGCTTCAGGACGATAAACTACAAACTGAGTTTATAAAGACAAATGCATGTCTTAGCAAGAGTCACATCTTCAACAGGGGGCGATGGTGCTCATGATTCTATACATGTTTCCGAATCGTACTTGAAACTACATTTATGATACTATGATACCCATTTTACCCTCATTAATATCCTGGTCCTCTTTCCTCCACATAGACAATGTGCACTAGCTCCGCTGATCTAATTAACCCTGCTGTGGGACATAAAAAATGTATTGAAGCGATAGTTTCTCAGCAAACAAGCCCAAAAAAGCCAACTGTGCAAAAAGCCACTCCAGTCAAAACTCCAAAGAGCCAAGTAAGCAGCTTTTTAAAAACACAGAAACATCTCCAAAGAACAAGACGTTCTTTCCACGGAGAGACCGAGCCAGGTCCAAAAAGACACAACGTTGGTTTGGAGAAATGAAGCTTTGGTGCCTTCATGCTAAAAAACACACTTGATGACCACAACTTGATATGAACGAGTGTCTGCATGACAGTGCAAAAAGGGTGAATCTTTAAGTTTTTAATGTATCATTCAAGTTTACAAGTCTGAATGAAATTTCCAGGAAGTTGTACTTTTACCGTCTCCTATACACACCTAATTTAATAAAGCTCCAACCCCAGAGACCGTAGCTTATCAGAAGAGGGACGCAACAACCAAAGATTAATTATAGGGAGAATTTTATTGAATCAAATCAATAATTAAAACAATAAAAAAATAATATTACAAGCAAACAAAATAGACTGGACTCCTTACAGCGACCGATAGGTGTCGGACAATTTGGAAAAGTCACAACACAACAGATTAGCAGTGTAGAGTCACGGTAGAAGTTAAAAGAGGTCAGTTATCCCAACGGACACAGAAAAGTTGCTAAAGTAAGTCAATAATTTCCTTTTTTAACTTCATCTATGATAAATTATGCTTTGTAGGGGTTTCACCTGGTGATATCCTTCATAGTACTTAGATTTCTTTATTTACTTCTTGATTTACAGGAAAAATACCTCATTGAGCTTTTTTGAGCTTTATGAATCAGTAACGTTAGCATTAAAGCTAAATTTATCATAGCGAAAGGTAAAAAAGAAAGCAATCATTTCCTGTCCTCTTAACTTCTGCTGTGTTGTGAGTCTTGCATTTGTCTTTTTGCTTTCGCAAATCGGCTGACACCTACCGGCCACTGTACCTCCCCCTTACCTAAGAAGACACACAAGTCCTAAGATCAAAAGATGACAACTGGACTAACAAAAACATGAAACTTGAATAACAAAACTCCCGGCAAATAAACTTGTCAGGAGTGGAAAACCAAAACCTGGGAGAAAGGAAAAAGAAAACAGCAATGGTTAATCAGCATAAATAGTGGAGAAAACTGGCCACAAAAAGTGTGAAGCTAACCGGCAGAAGAGAGACGGAGTCTGTCTTCTCTGTCTCCGCTAAGGCCGTGTCCTCTAGTTGCCGGAAAACTGCCTGTATTTTTATTTGTTAGGTCCTGTTGTCCACACAAAACTGCAGCTTTGCGTCACTAAAAACAATGTTTTCTGAAAACTCCAGCCAAACTGAAGCTTTTGGAAAACTCCTCTTTCATGGTTTTCGTGTAAACCCTGAATGATGGGGGCTCATTCTGATTCGCTGACACAGGTTTATGGCTGAAAAACACTGAAGATTATGGGTTTGAAAAGCCTCAAGCTGCACTTATCGGTGGATTTGCCCACTGCGAGTGGACGAAAGTATTTTTAAAAATGAATGAGAAGGGATATTGATACATTTGTAAAAAGGCCTAAATCACCTCCTCCTACCTGAGCGCTGATGACACTGAGGTGTGAATCAGGCAGAGGGAGGAGGGACCGGAGAGACATGAGCCGTGTGTAACGTACATGTTTATATTTCTTTTTGCTGGATGTCTCCAGTTATTTCAAAGAATTACCCAGGGATCAAGGCCAGACTCCACGTCCTCACAGCGAGCTGTAAACACTCCTTTGACTTATTCTATCACATCATAATCTGTCCAGATAAAACCAAATCAAACCTCTGATTGTGGAGTGTTTACTTTAAACATTTCCACTCTTTCATCAACTTGCTCAACCAACTCCGCGGTCACTTTTGGAAACTTCTCTGCTGCTTGGTAAACATTGAATCTGCTAAAAGGCGTCTTGGCATTCAGCGCGCGTGAGCACACTGATGTTTGCATTCAGCCGAAAGCACCGCTGCGCTTAGGAACAGCCTCGCAGAGCCACTAAAGCTGCTGTGGACTCTTAGACTTGTTTGACAAAATCCCCTCCCCAGGTGTTTGGACAGTAGCTGTGTGCCCCGATAAAAAACTGAACTCATGTAGAAACGACGTCTCTGCTCATTCACAACAAGAGGTCAGATCTGACAGCTTCTGTTTCTCCAGGTTTGCTCTGATTTGCTCTCCAAACACAAACAGGCTGCAGAAAATGGGCAAAATAATCTTCATAACAGCTTTCAAGGACTCCATTAAGCTCACATATTGGATCTTTGCCTTGGTTTCACATTTCACTGCTTCTCTGTATTATATTAGTTCCCCAACGGTGCGACGCCTTCATTTATAGTTTGACTGTTGTTGGTACCTGCTGCAGCCTGTTAATGATGCTTCTGCAGCTCCTACTCTCTGTTGTGTGGCTCACCCAGTCACATCATCACATATTAGATATTAAACGTGTATTCCTCCATCGCCTGAGGGGCTTTTATCAGGTGCTCACAAGCCTCCGAGCTGGCGCTACAAATGCAATAACAGGAAGTTTTATAAGAATTTTAATAGCTCCTGTAAACTCAAACATCTTGTTTTTGTGTTTCATTATATCTCAGGTATCTAATGAATCGAGCGGCGGACTGATGTCCTCAAGCTTTTTTCAGGCTATATGTGTCAGCGTAACCACTGGGATTGAAGAGCTGTGTTTTTATATTTCTGTAAATGTGTTTATCATTGAAGCTTTCTCTCTGTCTTCAGCCCAGGTTCTCCCTCCTCATCAGCAACAGTTTTAGCTCCATTAGAAATGCTGAAAGTCTCACTTTAGTAAAAATATTGGCGTCAAAATTTGTGATAACACAAACTCCAACACTTCGCTTTGTTTAAAGCCTTCAAGCATATGTTTATCAAACAGCTCCCAGGCTCAGCATCATGTTTTAGAAAGTTCAATGAAAACTTAAAAAAACAAATAGCTCTCTAAAGTTTTGCATAGTAAGTCAAGTTTAAAAAAAAAATGCCTCTGAGTGTCACTAATCAGATGGTGCTGTGGGTGGGACGATGCTGCAGACAGAAAGGAGCAGCTCTATTGGAGCCAAAATAACTCAGTCTGACATTTGATTTCTTATCAGCCTCTAGATTAAAAAAAAATGCTGATAAGCCTCAAAATGCTTAATATCAGTGCCAATAATCATAATATCCTGGCTAATAATCAGTCTATCCCAGGGGTCTGAAACCTTTACCTTGGTAAGAGCCATTTAAAATTGTATCTGTGATGGGTTTTTTTGTTGTTGTTTTTTTTAATTTCAAATATAATTGGAAATATTATTTATAAAATGGAAAATGTATAATATGATAAAATTCATAAATTTTCACAATTTATGAAATTTCAACAAATTGCATCATTTTTGAAAAAATGAAAAAAAAATGTGCACAAATTTGCAAAAAATCCCAAAGTTTTTTGCGTTAAAAAATTGTGAAAAATTTCAGAAATTTTTTCCAATATATTTTTTTAATTGTAAGTTTGAAAATTTGCTAAATTTTCCAAAAATAGTAGAAATTAAAAATAAATTATAATAAATTGCCTAAATTTACAAAAAAAAATGAAATTTGCGAAAAAAAAATAACATTTGCAAAATCTTAAAAAAAAATCTTTTTTTCCCTAAATTTAAAAAAGTGTCAGATTGAAATTCAAAAGATTGTCAAAAATCTCAGAAATTTTTAAAGATTTATTGCAAGAAGTTATGCATATTTAGTACAACAAAATATTCAAGCAAGATTTTACTTAGAGTCAATGTCTTCAATCATCAATACCCTCTGTGAGAAAAAAAAAAATCTTAATTTCATTGATATTTTTTAAAGCTACAAGGAGCCACTGCTAGGAGTCAAAGAGCCGCATGAGGCTCCAGAGCCACAGGTTGAAGACCCTTGGTCTATCCCTACTTTTAAGGGTTTCATAAACTCACTATAATTGAAACTGATGGATTATCTGAAGTGCAAAGTCATTTATTTTCTCCTCCTCATTATAAACATACTCTGTCTATTTTATTTACATAATTACGGATGTGGAAAAAAAAAACACATTTATTCCTCGTCTTTAAAACACAGTAAACTGATCTGAGTAATGAGCTCCTGTCTCCACTTAACCGTGAACGTCACTCTTATGAAACACTGTGCAAATAATATTTCACAGAAGAGTAACCGTGTGTGTGCTTCCAGATCACGTCCGGCTCCGTGCGCCTGGTGCTGCAGGACAGCAAGGCGCTGGTGAGCGAATGGAAGGAGCCGCAGGGCAGGAACATCAGCGTGGCCGCTTGTAACCACACCCAGGTGGTGCTCGCCGTGGGACGGGCCCTTTACTACCTGCAGATCCTGGCGGGGGAGCTCAAACAGATCAGGTAGGACACAGAAAAACACTCACTGGACAGATTCATTATGGATTTGTTGATAATTTCAGAATATTATGTTCTGATAAAAGAAAAGCACAGGAAATGCTAAAAACTGCATTTCCTCTAACGCCCTCTTAGTCTGATTCCAAACAGAGTAAATCTCCACGGAGGCCGTCAGCAGAATTAAACATGATTACAGCCTGGAAAAAATCACTTTGCTCTTAATAACTTTTGTACAGAGGCAGAATTTTCATACCTCCCCTCCCTTTACATCTCATTATTACCTTATCTCATTATTAACCTCTTGTAGGATTAGGACGAGGCAGTTTGGAGCCATGTGAAGTAACTTTTTCCATTAAAAACTCGTCCTATAAAAGTTCCCTGACTTCTCTATAACATTTCTCAAAGTGTTTCAGTGACTCTGCTCCAAAATCTTGTGATGCTCTTCGCTGTACAAACAGATTAATGGACAGGGCCGCTCTGAGTGATGGGTGGAGCTAACAGTCTGGTCGGTGTCATCTCAGCTAATTGAAGTCACCGGACTCGCTGTCCTCAGAGCCCATCCTCTCATCTCCCCTGGTCCTAAATAAATCACAATGACATCAGCTGAAGAGTCACAGCAGAGGCTCCAGCGCCGTTCTCCATCAGTGTGGAGGACGTTAAAGTGGCTACACAGCCAGGGAGAACATTTACATAGATTAATTTTGGGATCTCTCGCTGAAATATCGCAACAAAAGACTTCAAACTGATCACAAATGGGCTTCTTTTTTTTAATTTATCAAAATAGTTATAAGGCCCTTTTTTATAAGGTTTCAAAACAAAACAATAACATCCAAACATCCAACCAACCCTCTGCCACTCTACCCCAACAGTAACATAAGTTATATTACAGTAAGAAATACATCAATGCAAATTCAATAATACAAACAAGGATAAATAACATAATAATACTATAAAAATAAAAATAAATAAATAAATAAAATTAATTCTTTCGCTGCCATTGACTTCTATAGAGGTCATTTCGACGTCGAACGTTGCCCGTTGCCATTGACGTCTTTAGATGTCAACTATGTTTGACGGCTGGCAGTTTGAAGCTCTCTGCTCTGAAAACGGCTGGCAGTGAATGAGTTCATGATAATAATATCAATAATAATAATAATAATAATAATAATAAAATAAAAAATAATAATCATAATCATAAAAATATAACAAGAATAATGATTAAAATAAATGTGATAATAATAATGACAATCATAATAATAAAGAATGTAATTATCATTATTATTATAATTATTATTATCACACTTTTAGTAAAAATCATTAGAATAACACAATAAAAAAGGATAAAGTTAAATTTACATTTCAAAATGGAAGAAAATACTGATAATTATAATGTTAATAACAATCTAATATATTCTATAATAATAATAATAATAATAAAATAATAATACTAATAATTATTTTTATTAATATTTATAACGTTAGTAAAAGTAATAAAATCATTTAAAAAATATGTTTTAAATTAAATTATATTATATTAATAATATATTATAACATATTGTTATATACTGATATATATTATAATAAATATTATTATAAAAATATTTCTAACAATATAAAATTGGTCCAATCCTTTTTGTGTTCTTACCAAAAAAAAAAAAAAAAAAAATTCAATGAGGTAGAAATGTGCTTCTCACAAATTATGTGATGTACTTTCCAGAACAACAGCAATAGTAATAATAATAATAATAATAATAATAATAACAATAATAATAATAATTATTATTATTATAAATATATATATATATATATATATATATATATATATATATATATAAATTATTTATTTATTTCACTTTATTCTAAGAATTTTATTATTATTATTATGTATTCATATTTTTTATTATTATTGTTATTATTTAAATAATAACACTTATAGAAGGCAAAACAATGACGTTAAGATAATTTTTAGATCAAAATTTTTAAGGGAAAAAATACAACTGATTATGATATTCATAACAATATAATTTTTGTCCAATGTTTTTTTCTTTTTTTTTTGAAAATAAAAAAAAATATCGAGGTAGATACAAGGCTCTACTTCTGTTTTCATGGAAGCAAAAACCAGCAGCAGCTTCCCACAAAGACCAAAACCATGAGAAATCGTTATCTTGATGAGATCTGGAGTAAACAAACCGAATCTGGCTACAAACAAAACTTAGAGGGGAAAATGGAGGAGTACAAAGATGGTTAGAGCAGTCGCTGTCCTTCCTCTGTGTCTGCCAGAGCAGCAGTGAGGAATAAATGGGCCTGGAGAGAGGAAGAGGAATCTGGGCTTCTGAACAAACGTGTTAATTAGTGATGTTGGTTCTGGGCAGATAAATGTTACATGTGGACGGAGACAGACTGGTCTTTATGCTTCCCAAATTTGTACCAAGCTTCTCTAATAAGCCACTGGGCCCGGCTGAGCGTGGACTGAGCAGATATGATGGTGGTTTCAAGCTTTGCTCGGTCTCTGCAGGAGAGGAAATAAATCATTTTCCCTCTTCTGTCAAACTCTTCTCCTAATGCGCTGTGCAGTGTCTGAATGAAGGATGATGACAGACTCTGTCCACGTGCTTCACTTATTTTATTTGTACATTTCTTTGTTTACATCCTGGTTTCTATTTTAGGCTGAAATGGCTCAACCACCTGTGGAGCTGTGGGCTGAATTCCTTCGCTGTCAGTTTTTATCTGACAGAGAAAAGCCGCCGAGGAGGAGCAGACTCACTCTTTTCCTTTTTTAAACTCGTCTCAGATCGAGAAGAATTGATGAAACGTGTTATCCCATGAGTCACCGCGCCGTCTATCCAGCTCACTCTTACAGGTGCACTCATGCTGGGAGATAAAAAAAGACACAGCGCATTCCTTCGGCGGTCTGCTGCTCTGATTTCTGTAAAGTTGTCCTTTTGCATGAAGGCTACAACAGCCGAGCTAGTCAGCCTGAAAAGTAGGAATTCAAGGACTGCAGACGCAGCAGAAAAAGCATCTGAGAGTCTGATGGAAGAGCAGGTTAATTTAATAGTTACAGTGATATAACAGCAGGGAGGACTCTCACACACACTGTGTATAACAGAGCTGTTGTTTGAAAGTCTAATTAATGAAACATCAATTTACCGTAGTCCCAGAAGTCCGTCAGCTTTGCCTCTGAGTCACAGCTCTCCCCGGTTTTATTTTCCTGCACCATCTCACCCTTAATTTAATCTCTTCTTTTCAGATATGCAGTGAAGTTTCAGACCAGGGATTTCCATCTCATTTCTCCGCTCTGAAAAGGAGAAAAGGAGAGCAGAGTCACACTTTGTTATATTTCTGTCGTGTTGCAGGTTGCCGCTGTGCTCGACTTTCTTTACAGGAGTTTTTAAAAAAAGATCCAGGGCAGAGATGACTTTTTTTTTTTTTCCCAGAGTCTCAGAGTGAGACGTACAGGCTGTAAAAAGGCCACCAGGCCCCCTCGGAGCACTAAGTGTTTGTTTTCACCTTGCCAGTGATGATAAATGATGAATCAATGAAGAAGACAGAGTAAAGTGTCTCACCACAGCTGCGACACAAAACTCAGCATCAGTAAGAGGCGGGTTAGCCAGGTGGATTAAAAAAGATCCAGATCATAATAATCAGTGTTTTTAAACAGTAAATACACATTTGAAGCTCAAAGCTAAGATATTTGAAAAGTTAATTTATTTCTTGATGAATCAGAAAAGGTGAACTTAAGCCCTTTGCACACCAGATGCACATTTTTGCGCAAATATTTCAAATATTATAAAAAGAAATTTTAGCGAAATTGCAAAATTTTTCAGACTGAGGTCAGTTTTCCAAAGTTTCGCTTGCGACAATTACACATCCAACCAATCAAAACGCTCATTGTTGACGCAACGACACAAACCAAAATATTCAACACTGATTGTGTTTGTGTCCCAGCACTGAGTTCTTTTACGACAAAAAAAAAGTCAGACAAAACTACAAAGACGTAGTTTGGAGGAGAAAAGCTGCAGAGATTGAAAATGACGCCTCCAAATTTTTCGCAACTTTGTGCCGTTTATTCACGTCGTCCTTGGTGTGCAAAGGGCTTTCTTTGTCTCACAGAGTGTTGTGGAGGAAAAGGAGGGAAAGGAAATGAGAGGAGAGAAAACAAAAGGAACAGAGAGGAGAGGGAAGGTAACAAAAAGAGAGGAGAGGAAAGGTAACAAAAAGAGAGGAGAGGAAAGGAAAGGAGGGGAAACAAGAGGAGAAAAGAGGTAAGGAATGAAAAGAGAAGAGGGGAGGAGAGGATAAAAGAAAAGAGGAGAGGAGAAGAGACGAGGAGGAAACAAAAGGAAAGAAGAGGAGAGGGAAGGAAAGGAAAAAAGAGGAAGGGAAAGGAGAGTAAACAAGAGGAGAGAAAAGGAGAGGGAAGGAAAGGAGAGGAAAAAAGAAAAGGAGAGGAAACAAAAGGGGAGAAGAGGCGAGGAAAGGAAAGAGAAGGAAGGAAAGGAAAGAGAGGGTAGGAAAGGAGAGGATACAAGAGGAGAGGAGAGGAGAGGAAATGAGAGGAGAGAAGAGGAGAGGGATGGAAAGGAAAGGAGAGGATACAAGAGGAGAGGAAAGGAGAGGAGAAGAAAAGGAAAGGAAAGGAAATGAGAGGAAACAAGAGGAGAGAAGAGGAGAGGAAAGGAAAGAGAGGGGAGGAAAGGAGAGGATACAAAAGGAGAGGAGAGGAGAAGAAAGGAAAGGAAATAAGAGAAAAGAAGAGATGAAAGGTTAGGACAGGAGAGGAGAAAAAAGAAAAGGAGAGGAAACAAGAGGAGAGAAGAGGAGAGGAAAGGAAAAGAGAGGAGAGGAGAGGGAATCAGTGTGTCTAAATATCCTGAGAGATGATTAATAAACTGACTTGATATCTAATAACTTTTTTTTTATTTCTCATGTAAATTAAACCAAATTAATGATTGAATTTAACACAGATCTTCCTAAAATTGAAAAAAACAAAACAGTTTTTTTTTTTAAATGCTTGTAGTTTCAGTGCTGCAGATCCTTGGTACATTTTGCAACATGATCTGAATTTTAACACTTTTAGTCCTCATGGGCATCTTATTGTTTTCACTCACTCCAGTGGGAGCCATAGCAAATTTCCAACTCATGCCGTTGTGAACTTGTGTTTACTTTTGGCATTATCGTAAATGAGGGTGGCCCTCTCTGA
Organism: Halichoeres trimaculatus; assembly: GCF_033239565.1. Classification (NCBI taxonomy): domain Eukaryota; kingdom Metazoa; phylum Chordata; class Actinopteri; order Labriformes; family Labridae; genus Halichoeres; species Halichoeres trimaculatus. The sequence goes on along the minus strand of NW_027437181.1, from coordinate 1,785,328 downwards.
TATTTAAATAAAAGTTGATGATGATGATGATGAAGTTGTGTCTGGGGCGACTCCTCCCAAGCTCCAGCTCCTCAGCTCCGCCCCTGGCCTCCTGTTGGTCTGAGCCGTCTTGTTGAGGAGTAACGAAGTGGCGGCTCCTGTCTGGTTATCACTGACGGCCTCTCAGAGCGCTCGGTCTGAGCCTGCGGTGGTGAAACTGTAAATTGTCTCGGCTCTGTCTGACTGAAGCTGTTGTAACACAAACAAAGTTGATGACCACAAAGTCCCACGGTGTCAGGCTCTGCTCCGTCTCCCGTCTTCAGGCAGCGTTGACTCAGCTCAGCTCATAAAATACGTGTCAGACGTTTCTCCATTTCCCCGCCACATGAGGGAACGGCCAATTAGAACGTGTGCTTTGTTTCCCGTGGCACATCCAGTCTCCGGCCCCTCTGTTCTGCTGCGTCTCAACCTTTATCACGCACTGTCACATTCACACGCCGGGAAGGGCAGCTTGTTACGCTTCTTTCTCATGCCCTTTAATCTCCCATCAGCACCACGGAGATGGAGCACGAGGTGGCCTGCCTGGACATCACACCTCTGGGGGAGGGCGGCGGTGAGTCACAGCTCTGCGCCGTGGGACTCTGGACCGACATCTCTGCCCGCGTGCTCAAGCTGCCCTGCTTCACGGCCCTGCACAAGGAGATGCTGGGAGGAGGTGAGAGGAAGGAGGCACTGGAGGGGGCAGGGGGAGGGATCTGTACGGGAGGGAGGTTTTTCCTACAGACAAAATGATTCCTACCTGACTAATGCAAACCCTCTCAAAAAGCAGTTTCACACCCACATAAAAATCTGAGCATATGAAAGCAAAAACGTGTCTCTGCTGCTGCTTTTTGCCACTTCACCAGCCACAGTCTGGATACAGGGCAGGAGTGGACACACGGTTAAATCCCTACTTGACCTTCATAAATTACACAATGTCTGAAAGCATGGCAGTGTTTCAACAGGAATATACTTTGAAACATATGAAGAAAACTGGATGCGACAGTAAAAAAATGTCTTTTTTTTCAGTAAAAAATGTCTTTTTAGACTCAATCTGAGCCACACAAAATTTCTTGTCCCGTTGGCAGTTTTTTTTTACTTGTTACAAGCCAGTCAGACTTCATTTCGTCTTTGAATAACTTGAAAAAAGACATTTTTCTGGGCTGGTCAGGTGAATGTGGCTCATGTTGAGTATAATAAGACTATTTTACTCAAAGGGGCTGTGAGGAGTTTCTAAGTGATCTTAAAAAGTTTCCCTTCCAGATAAATCCCGGATTGTAATCCACACTGTAGAATAAGATCATCAGCACTAATGTAGGTTATTTTGAAATGCTACTTTTTAGCTTGCTGATTGGTTCAAGCAAGACTAGATCTGTGTTTTGTCTCTGCTGAAAATGATTTCTGTGATTAATTTTGTAGTGATGGTGGACACTGGAGCCTAACTGTCAGACAGAAAAAGGACAGAAGATCAGAAGAAAGAGAAACAGGAGAGGGATAGAGCACAAGCTAATGGCTGAAACAGAAGCTCAAGGCTAATACATGAACTAAAGGTTATATAAGGAGCTAAAGGCTGTAACATGAGCTAAACAGAAAAACATGAGCCAAAGGCTTAGATACAAGCTAAAAACATTTGCTAAAGGTCAAAATACTAGCTAAGGGCTCAGACACGAGGTAAAGGTTAAAAGAGCTAAAGGCCAAAACATGAACTAAATACCAAGACACAGGCTAAAAGCAAGGCAAATTTATTTGTAAAGTACAATTCATACACAAGGCAATTCAAAGTGCTTTACAGCTAAAATAAAAAAAATAAAAGATAACACAGAAGCCTAAGGCTAAAACACGATCTAAGTGCTAAAATATGAGCTAAAGCTAAAACACAAGCCAAAGGTTAAAACACGTGCTAAAGAGTAAAACATGAGCCAAAGGCTAATAATAAGGTAAAAATATGAGCTAATAGTCAAAATACAAGCTAAAGGCTCAAAAAACAAGGTATGGGGTTGAAAGAGCTTAAGGCTGAAACATAAACTAAAGGCCAAAACAAGAGCTAAATACCAAGACACAGGCTAAAAACTAACACAGGAGCCTAAGGTTAAAACACAAGCTGTATGCTAAAACATGGTCTAAAGGCAAAAAAAATGGCCTTAATCCTAAAACATGGCCTAATTGCTATAGCATGAGCTAAAGGTTAAAACACAAGCTTGAGGTTAAAACATGAGCTAAAGATCAAAATACAAGCTAAAGTCTCAAACACGAGGTTAAGGTTAAAACAGCAAAAGGCTGAAACATGAACCAAAGGCTAAAACAACTGCTAAATTCCAAGATAGAGCTACGGGTTAAAACACTGTCAAAAGGCTAAAACATAAGCTTAAGGTTAAAACATGAGCTAAAGGTTTAAACACTAGCCAAAGGCCAAAACAAGCTAAAAACATGACATAAAGCTCAAAAGACTAGCCAAAGGCTCAAACACGAGGTAAAGGTCAAAAGAGCTAAAGGTAAGAACATGAACTTAAGGCCAAAATAAGAGCTAAATACCAAGACACAGGATAAAGGCTAACACAGAGGCTTAAGGCTAAAACACAAGCTAAACGTTAAAAAATGAGCTTAAGGTTTTAACAGAAGCCAAAGGCTAAGATCATGAGCTAAAGGTCGAAATACAAGCTAAAGGGTCAAACACAAGGTTAAGGTTGAAGGAGCTTAAGGCCGAAACAAGAGCTCAACACCAAGACACAAGCTTTGGGCTAAAACTCAAGCTACAGGCTAAAACACAAGCCAAGGGTTAAAAAAATGAGCTAAAGTTTAAAACATGGGCAAAAGGCTAAGACATGAGCTAAAGGCTCAGACATCAGTTTAAGGCTCAAACCCAGGTTAATGTGTTTGTGCTAATGTAGCCTCCAACCCACAGTCAGCAGTTATTCTGCAGTGGTCTGTTCAAACTTGAGAGTCTATCAATAAAATGAAGAGCCAGGTTACGTTAGCTCTGCTTGGTGAGGTTGGAGTTGGTAGATGAGCTCTGGTAGGACAGAACCAGGATTCACTAACGTTACATGTTACAGACACGTCTCAGAGCACCGGGCTGTGAGGAGAGAGAAATGTAACAGCTGCTAAACTACGCTACAAACTGACAGCGTTAGCTTGTTGTAATGTGTCACGAGGCCATTTTTTATTATTCCCCTTATTTTTGCATTTTTATGTAATTATTTGTTATGTGAGCTTTAGCAAACTTCAGCTTCTCTTGAAACATCCTAAAGTGTGAAATCAGCACAACTGGAGCTTCAGTTTTACGATGATGTCACCTCTCCTTAGACGGCTTACAGTGGAGGAAAAAATGCAAATATTAAAAAACAGCTCAGAAACTGGAAGCAGATACTGGTTTAATTCTTTGCTGCTGAAGATTTTTCTTAAAAATGAGAAATCTTTTCTGTCCGTGCTGCGATAAAAGGATGAAAATCACCAACAGAGATCTGCAGAAACGAAGGATGATCAACCTTTGGCTCCTCTGCGTGTCATTAAATTAACACGGGAATCAGAAAGTTTCAGTCAGACGAAATCTGCAGATAATGTCTTGTTAAACTATGAAAGCAAATTACCTTCTCCATGCATTTAAATCAACCAATTTGGCTGATGATGGTTGGATTTCTCTTCAGCGCTGAGCAGTGCAGGGTGTGGAGTGGAGCAGTCTGATGTAACGTCTCAGGATAGGCTCTGTTTTAACGTGTAGCAGCAGAAAATGATGGTATCTGCTCTTCCTTATAGAGATGTACGTTTCACCGCTCATTAAGTGCCTCATTTTTACTGCGCTCTACATGACTACTTGAACATTACGCGTGCTCTCAACCTGAATGCATTAAGCGCTCCATTTAGACCCTCAGAAGCATTTAAACTGTGACTGTTAAATATGCAGCAGAGGACTCCACCACTTTTGGTTAAACTTATCAAAAAGTCAGCAGTCACAGGAGAATACATTTCAGAACACGGCGAACCGACACAGACGCCGTCCAATTAGACGGCTGCATCCACGAGGAAGATTCCCACACTCGTACCCACTCTGTCACACAGCGTTATCCCAGCGTGTTGGACTGACAGCTGCTCAGGCTGTGCAGACTGCTCCCTCCTGCTCGCTGCTTTAACGAGGACAGTGCACCCAGCTCTAAACAGGAAGCTGAATTAAAGCTCACGTTGACCTAATTGTTGCTATTTTTAGCTCTCTCATCAGGACACTCTTTCTTTTTCCTTATCTGCATGAGTTTAAAGCTTAAACAAACGATATTTTGGGGAAGGTCAGCTTGGAAACGGTCTTAATGGTTGTGTTTTTAATACCTCGGCTCACTTTCTTGAAATAACTGATGGAGGTTGCCATGGAAACATGCAACCTTTGGAGAAGCCTCATTTGGAAACGCGGCTGCTTTGTAGAGTGGGCCAGAAAGCATTTAATCAGCAGCAGTGTTGTTTTGATGTAATTGGCCCGCAGTTAGAGAAACCAAGGTTTGGGAAACGGAGAAGACTGAAGACTTGCTTTTTATCCCGCAGCATTTAAATGTTTTTTCCAAAAGTTAGCAGCCGGCCCAGCCAATAACCCCATTGATTTTTCTGACAGAGACATTTCTGCAGACATTTTTCACTTTGCTGTTTATCCACCAAGCCGTGACTCCAGAGTACAGGAGGGATAAATCATCTGACTGTGTGTTTCCTCAGAGATCATCCCCCGCTCCATCCTAATGACCACCTTTGAAGGCAGCTACTACCTGCTGTGTGCGCTGGGAGACGGAGCGCTCTTCTACTTCGGCCTGGACCTGCAGACTGGTAAGTTCTCCACGCCACCTCCACGCCGTTGCTTACCAGGGTTCCTGCGGATCCTTGAAAAGTCTTAAAAGGCATTGAATTCATAATTCTAAAAATAAGGCCTTAATTGGCATTAAAATGTCTTAAATCCAATTTTCAAAAGTCTTAAAAATTTAACCACATTAATAAGATTTATGTTAGATTGAACTAAAAAAAAATATTTAGCAAAATGTATCTGTTTTTCAAAAAGAATTAACTGATCATGGCAACATCGTGCAATCACAAAAGCAGAACTAACAAATCAGTGATGTGGCTACACCAGGATCTTTCAGAGCAGACGCATGTCTTGGTTTTAACTACAGTGCCTGGAGAGGGAAAAAAAGGTGAAAAATTGGCCAAAAAAAATAAAAAAAATCCAAAAGTGGCTTAGGAAAATTGATCATGGCAGCAAACTTGGAAATTAAATTTGAAAGTAAATGTCAGAAAACATGTAAAAATCCCAAAAATGTTTCTGACAGTGGTCAAAAAAAAAAAAAAATGGGGGCAAAATAGGAATAAAGTTATAAAAACGGGCTCAAAAAGATAAAAAATGGTCCAAAAGTGGGACAAAGTGTATGAATAAAGGTCAAAAAAGGGATAAAAATTGCAAAAACTGGGCAAAAATGGTAGGAAAGTGGAAAAGGGATAATAAATAGGTGCAAAATAGGTATGAAATTGCAAAAAAAAAAAAAAGGGAAAAATTTGCAAAAAAAAATCCAAAAGTAGCTTAGGAAAATAGTTTTGGCAGCAACATTGGGAATTAGATTTGATATTAAATTTCAAAAAAACATATAAAAATTACAAAAATGTTTCTGATAGTGGCCAAAAAATGATGAATGGGCCAAAATAGACATAAAGCTGTAAAAATGGGGTTAAAAAGAAGACAAAAAGTGATGTTTTATTTAAAATAAACATTGGGTTAAAATGGCCTCTCACCCAGGTTAATCACGTGGTGTTTTTATTTTGTTTTTTTTGTTTGTTTCAATTGTGGTTCGTTGTCAACTTGGTCTTAAATTTGATTTCAAACGGCCTCAAAAAAGTCTTGAATCGTCTTAAATTTAACTTGGCTTGAGCTGTAGGAACCCTGCTTACAACAGAGCTTTTCCAACTTCTCAGACTGTTGAGGTTCTCCAGGCGAAGCCACGGGCAGCCGTCTGAGAACATTTTCACTTTGAGAGCAGTATTTCACGGAGAATTATATAACCGCCGGCTCTATATTTGGATGTAATAGTGGAGAAACTCAGCAGTCTGAAGAAACCACAGAGTCTGTTTGCTGTTTGACTACAGAGAGGGATTTCACTGATGCAATCAGACCTTGTGATTTCAGAGACAGAATACCTGAGTGCTGTCAAAACTGCCAGGGAAAAAAAAATCCCTGACCAAAATATACAATTTAATTCAAGCGCATTGTTGTAGCTTTCATGTTGCTCTTTCAACAAAGAGGCGAAACGTTTCTGTTTGGGAAGCTGCCAATTCACCCAGCCGCCATTGAAGTATCTGCTTTTTCATCTCCTCTTTTCCTTTGGACGGTTTTGAAATTGGTTTTGCAAACACACGGGAATGAATGACTTTAAAGAGGCTGAAGATTCGCTTTAACTGTTGAAACATCAAAATAAAGCTGTCAGTCAAACAGGAGCCAATCAATCCTCAAAGAGCTGTTTGCTGTTTTGTCCGTTCAGGAGCTTCACAAACAAGCTGCAAACACCAACGAATACAATCAACTCCAAAGTTCATGTGGGGCTCTAAATCGCTTTTAACAAGCACAAAAATCTGCCAAGGAAGCAATAAGCATCTGCTAGAAAATTTGCTTTAAACTAGAATAATGTCTCAATACAAGAAACTTTTCCCTGGTGCACCTTGTGTTTAGCAGCTTCTCTATCTCTGCTCACGTGTTATAGCTTTTTTTCGTCGGCACTGAGCAGAAAGTCTCCACCAGGTTGTGAGACAGCTGTCTGCAGCAGGAGCAGTGAGCATGAAGCAGAGCAGGAAGTTGCAGCAGCATAGATCAACAATGAGCTGAGTTTCACTTGAAGCTCAAGTTTTAAAACTTGGAGAGAGCTGCAGAAGCTGTGGATCGTTTTCTGTTGGAGGGTTGTTTCAAAGCGCGAGTGAAATCGTAGAAACAGGCTGATATAACTTCAACTTTAAGCATAGATCTGAGTTTTTTCAACACTTGTCGATCAGGGCTGAGCTATTTTATCGATTCTGTAATAAAAACTGATATTTTCTTTCTGCAGAAAGTGTTGATTTTTCAGCAGCAAGTATCAGCTCATTCAGTCTCCTTCAGGTCCCCCTCGTTCCTCACCCTAGTCGCTGGTGTCGCTGCAGACCGTCTTTACACCAACTAAGTCAGAGCCAAGAGGTTTAAGAAAATGGCACCGTCACCGTGTGGGAACACTGGTTTTAAAACGAAGAAGGAAAGCGTTGATTTAGATAAAGATTAACGGTTTGCAAGCTGTGCCACAGAATGTGAAATACTCAACAACCTATGAGCACACCTAAAATGTCACCAACCAGACAAGGTAACGCTGACTGAAGAGCTGAAGAAGCTGAAGCGTGACCCAATATGAACCCTGCTGGACGGCGATGGCGGTTGTTTCCACAAGTTCCCATCTACCTCAGGAAGGAATTGAATTTTTGACCGTTTTCCAGAAGTCAAGAGGGGTATGGCATGGTATGTTACCGTACTGTACTGTACCATACCGTACCGTATCGTATTGTACCATACCATACAATATCGTACTGAGCCGTATCGAACCGTGCCATATTGTACGGTACCGTACTGCATTAAATCATATTGTACCTAAACGTAACGCATCGTACCGTACCGTATTGTACATTACCATATCATACTGTACCGTACCATATTGTGTTGTACTGTATTGTACCGTACCATATCGTACTGTATCCTATCGTACTGTATTGTACCATACCTTATCCTATTGTATCGTACCGTATCATTTCGTACTGTCCCATGCCATATTGTATTGTACCGTACTGTACCGTACCATATTGTGTTGTACCGTACTGTACCATACCGCACGGTATCGTATCGTATCGTATCGTAGCGTATCGTAGCGTATCGTAGCGTATCGTAGCGTAGCGTACCGTACCGTACCGTACCATACCATACCTTATCCTATTGTATTGTACCGTATTGTTTCGTACTGTACTGTACCATAATTGTATGGTACCGTACTGTACCGTACCATATTGTATTGTACCGTACCATATTGTATTGTGCCGTACCGTATTGTATTGTGCCGTACCGTATCGTACTGTACCGTATTATACCGTATTATACCGTATTATACCGTATTATACCGTACTGTATCGTACCGTATCTTACCCTACAGTATCGTATCGTATCACAAAATTAGAGTAACGCTGCAGCCCTATTGTTGGTAGCCTGAAGCTCATCAATGCCCTTTCTTACCTGTCAGGTATTTTCACTCTTTGCTGTGTTTGTAATGAGGAGCCCGTTTTGCAAAGGCTAACTTCTTCACGTCACATCACCTGCTCACGACACTGAACCCAGCTGGATCCAGAGCTACAGAAACTTTCTAAAGTTTTCATGGACCGTACAGTACTTCCTGTGAAGACAAATTGATTTTGACATTAAAGTGCTCGGGGAGACTTCTTTTAATTGCTGCCTTATTGAACGCCTGTCTCTTCCAACTAAAGCTGACTGTGGGGTCTCTCTTTTGACTTTTAAATCAATGCATAAAACAGAAAACAGCTCTGTCAAGTTTTATGAGGCTTTATGTTCCACTCCAAGTAATCTGAATTAAAAACGATTATGTAGCATCTCTTTTATATTAATATAACGACCACAGATTAGTCTCTTTGAGTTCCTTTTGCTTTACTCAGTAGAAACCAGGGGTCTCATTAATTAATGTCGCATATACACACACACACACACATACACACACACACAGTGCGCCGCTGTTTGCAGACAGTTTTTGGGCGTTTAAGGTAAGCTGTGAGAAATGGACAGTTTGTGCTCTCTGACCTCCACTTCATTTATTTTCTTCTCCTCACTTTCTGTCGTTGATGTGATTCACCTGAAGAGCCTCTGGTCTACAGGATCTTTAGTGTTCACGTTCATTCATATAGGTCCGTCTGTAGATGACTGTTAGCGTGTAGAGACAGGAGACCGGGCTGAACCACGTGCACGTTATCAGGTCTATTATGATTCATGAAGGAACAATCAGTCAGAATTATTTATGGCACATGCTATTTCTGGGTTTTTAGCATAAGAGTGAGTCTATAATCAGGGGTACATTTCAAGTCCATGGGGTAAATATTAATTTCAAGCAATGGCCAATTTTACAGTGGGTCATTTGGCTGATATTTAACTTCTATTTAGCAAAAAATGCAAATCAAGCGTTGGAATTTGCAGTTTTTGGCTGTCTGATTTCTCAAATTAACACTGGACTACATGTTTGTGTTTATTATTTTCAGCATTATTTCAATATGGTGATAAAAATATGAAGCAAAAAACACACAGATTTTTTCACTTTTTGTAAACCTGAAATGTTTCCTTGATTATAGAATCACTCATAAACATAAACAGACTTTTTGTATAAATTCAATCCACTGGTTTATGAATAAGACCTCAAACAGTCAAGAGTCTAGAAAGTTCCTTTTCTGCCTCACCTCACACAGTAAATACTAAAAACCCAACCTGCAGACCCTGATCAGACGGCTGTATGTTGTTGTTGCGTACAGAAGGACAGTAATATGATCAGGTGATTTTAGTTCCTTGTAAACCTGGTCCTGGAAATAATGAAGGATTTACTACAGGATGTCAGTGTGCATATAAATACACTCATTAATTTTGAGTTAGTTTGATCGTTCTGAGTCATTAAATGTGTTCAGTGGTCAAACAGGACAAAACATGAAGCCGTGACCAATCAAAGTATACAGTTGTTTTTTAATCTTAAAGAGGGGATATCGTGCTTCTGTATTTTTAAAGAGGGAGTATTTTGTCATTTTGTATTTTTAATCTTAAAGAGGGGCTATTGTGCTTTTGTATTTTTAATTTTAAAGAGGGGCTATTGTGCTTTTGTATTTTAAAGAGGGGATATTGTGCTTTTGTATTTTTTAAGAGGGGGTATTTTGTCATTTTGTATTTTTAATCTTAAAGAGGGGGTATTCTGCTTTTGTATTTTTAAAGAGGGGGTAATGTGCTTTTGTATTTTTAAAGAAAGGCTATTGTGCTTTTGTATTTTAAAGAGGGGGTATTGTGCTTTTGGATTTTTAAAGAGGGGGTATTGTGCTTTTGGATTTTTAAAGAAAGGCTATTGTGCTTTTGTATTTTAAAGAGGGGGTATTGTGCTTTTGGATTTTTAAAGAGGGGGTATTGTGCTTTTGGATTTTTAAAGAGAGGCTATTGTGCTTTTGGATTTTCAAAGAGGGGGTATTGTACTTTTGGATTTTTAAAGAGGGGATATTTTCACATAATTTAAAGCCATAAATAAATTCCTACTTTTCTCATACTGGTGTTTTAGTAAACCTTTATTTCAGCCCTTGTCTCTTTAAGGCTCCCCCTTTGCTCTGATTGGCCAGCCCTCTGGAATCTTGTCAAGGGCAGAGCCAGACCTTGGTGTTTGAGGCCTGCCCCTCTGTCCTATCATGAAACAATATAGAGATCCTCATGCGCAGATCATAGTCACACCAAGTTTCATGAAGACCTTGTGCAGTTTTTTAAAATAGACCATTTTGATCAGTTTTGAGATGGATTTTCTTCATCATATGAAGCAGTTTGAAAATCTGTACACGTCCAGCTGTGTTACTCCGAATCCATGTTTTCAGCGTGGAAAAGCATAAACCCCCTCTTTAATAATGAAGTCATGCACTCCTTTCATCCTTGCACCTCCTTCCTCCCTCAGGCGCCCTCAGCGAGCGTAAGAAAGTCACCCTCGGCACCCAGCCCACTGTGCTGAGGACCTTCAGGTCACTCTCCACCTCCAACGTCTTCGCCTGCTCCGACCGACCCACCGTCATCTACTCCTCCAACCACAAGCTGGTCTTCTCCAACGTCAACCTCAAGGAGGTCAACTACATGTGCCCTCTCAACTCTGAGGGCTATCCCGACAGGTAGGCGGCGCCGCTCTGACTGCACCTGTGCTTCACTGATCTGCAGCTTCACAGGAAACTTTCTCCTGTTGTTTCCTCCTCGGGCTTTGAAGCCATCAGATACACGAGCCTGACTTCTCTTTGATTTTATCACCGAGCTGACTGTCAGCTCATGCAGAAATGCATCCAATCATCGTTTCCTTTGATATGTAGAAAGAGCTGAATGACTCTTCTTTCTCTGTTTCTACGTTTCATGCTCTTCACAGCTTGGCTCTGGCCAACAACAGCACGCTGACCATCGGCACCATCGATGAGATCCAGAAACTGCACATTCGCACTGTTCCTCTCTACGAGTCTCCCAGGTCAGTGTCTGAGAAATTAAAGTCGACCTGTAAATGAACATTTCACATCCATCGTCTGTGCAAACAGGCGGCGTGCTCTTCATGTTTGCAGGGAGTTAGCCCGTCTGCTCTGATTTCAGCTTCTTCCTCTCGTTGGTTTAGACCGACTGCTGCTCAGTCATTTCCCTTTCTGAGGGGCCGTTCACTCCACAGGATGAAACGCAAAAGTGTTGTTGTATTTCAGCCTCTTGTTTACTCAGAAACAGCGTTTTAGCCAACCTCATACGCAAACTTTTTTTTTATTATATCTTATGAAAGCAGGTAATCAGTTTACAGTATAACTGAAATGTAGTCAACATTTTTTTTACCCAGAAACATTTACAAACAGAACAACCATATAGCTTTATTTAAAGCCTGTTGCACACCAGACGCATATTTTTCACATGAATGTTTTGCACATATTTTTTTTTCAAAACTACTGTTTTCATTGCAAGCTTTCACACCAGAATTGTTGTTTCCTTAAGTGAAATTGCTGATTTATTTTTTTTCCAAGGTTTTGTTTGCGACGAGCACACATCTGACCAATCAAATTGCTCGTCAAACATCACATACCAAATTATTAAACATGGCGGACAGCTTGATTGACAAACACTTGACGACAAAAGACATAAAAACTACAAAGACAACAATTATAAAGACAATGTTTGGAGAAGAGCTGCAGAGAATGTGACGCCTCCAGATTTTTCGTAATTTTTTGTTGTTTATTCACGTCGTCGTTGGTGTGCAAGGGCATTTTTATAAACAAGCTTCCCAAATCAACAAACAGACCTCTAAGTTTAAAAAAAAAAAAACATCAAGTGCAAGAGTGGAAAGCTCAAAAAATTAAAATAAAATACCCTGCAAAGAAGAGAGAATTATACACACAGCTTAATCTAAGATACTGAAAGAAGCATCAGCGGCTGCTCGTATCGAAGCCACCACATCAAGAGATGAAGAAACTGTGTTTGGAGAGAGGTTTGGACAATAAAAAGAATTTTGTAACAATTCAAGCACAAAAAACACAAACTTTTGAAAATGGCCTCCAGAGTGGATTTTTTTTCTGAAACCCTGCTGACACCATTAGTGTGTAAACAGTTACTCAGTGTTTTCAATAGAAACGCTGACGTCACGCACGGCTTTGAGCATCAACCGGTCCAACAGTCTAAAAGTCTCATTGTCAGGATGGTGGTGATCTACTGTGTTGAGCTTGTTCTGCTCAATCTGCTGAATCTGTGACTGTCTTTAACTAAATGAGCATCTGTTGCTCCACTTCTGCTCTTAGCATTCACCAAAACACCAGATGATCGACTATGGATGGGAGCCTTTCAGCCTTGAAACGATACAGTACCAATGCCTGGTACCTGACAAAAGGTACCGGTACTCAACGGTACTAATTTTCGGTCCTTTTTTGTGTTTATGTAATAAAAAAATATCAATATGTTTGAAAAAATATATATATATTTTTTAAATTTATTTTTATTTATTCTTCAATCTATAACCTTCCAATGCTGTGTTCATGTCCAGCATGGAAAATATCTTACTCTTCTACGCCCTCACAGTCACAGTGATGCATTTAGGTACCCTAACATGGTTCTTTTTGGTTCTACGTGAATCGGTACCTGGTACTTTCGACAGAATTCGGTTGGTACCTATAAAAGTACCTGATTTAGTGCCCATCCCTATGATCCCAACTCTTCTTCAGTGGAGATCTACCAAAAGCTGCTTCTAGACAAGACAGTTATAGCGCCAACTACAGGCTCGGCATGCTCACTACAGTGTTTTCAGTAGGGGTGGGAGAAAAAATAGTTAAAAAAATTTTTTTTTGTTGCAGTTTTTTGTCTTTGTTTATATTTTATTTATATCTGTTGCATTTTTTGGGAAAATATGGCTCTGAGATAGTCAGTAGACATCATCATTCAATGTTTTTTATTTGGTGTGGTGTTGGTAAAGAAGAATAAAAATCGCAAAAATCTGGAATATCAAAGAATCGCTATGTAAATCAAATTGGCATCCAAAAAATCTTAAAAGAATCAAATTTAGGAAAAAAGTAAATCATCCCAGCCCTAGTTTTCAGTCCCTCAGCGTTTCCGTTTATCTGCGTTGTTGCGCTCTGGGGTGAAAAGTCGTTGTGTTAACGTGGCCCAACATTAACAGGACAAAAACAGAAGCTAACTCTTGTTTTCATGTTCTGTGTTTACCATCTTCCCTCTCTCCTCCTGTTTCCTCCTGGCCAGGCGGATCTGCTACCAGGAGGTTTCTCAGTGTTTCGGGGTCCTGTCCAGCCGGGTGGAGATTCAGGACGCGAGCGGCACCACGTCCGCCGTGCGCCCCAGCGCGAGCACCCAGGTACTGAAGCCCCGTGTTGTGGTTTGATAATAAACACCCAAAGGCTTGTTTGTTGTGCTCTCTTATCTAACCAGGCGTTCTGACTAAGAGCATTATTTATAACCTTAACAGGGAGCTCGTCAGGACAACACACGTCCCGTCCTGTTAGTCACTTAGCATGTGTGCTGGAAGCTGCCTTTGCTTCATTTACCTTTGTCTGCGCTGTTCAGATGTTATGGATAATTGTGGCTCTTACTGGCAGAAAATTAGCTCCACAAAAATGTAGTTTGTACTAGAAATGCAATTATATCAATTTATCCCCTCCTCTGTGTCCCAGCTCTGTCTCAGCAACGGTTACAGAGTTAAAAAAAGGAAAGACTGAAGACAGAGCTTCATTCTTTGAGACGTCACATCCACTCAGGCTAAATTTAGCTCCTGGGAGAGTTTAAATCGAGTTGAGATTGAATTACACATAATCATCCGTTGTCTGATGCGCTGTCAAAGAATTCAAACAATAGCTTCAGCTGCCAAGAAGCAGAAATGCTAGGCAGGACGTTTAAAAGAGATTTGTACTTGGAGAGCTCATCAAAAAGGCCTTTTGGGCAGATTTACACTGACAGCATGTGTTGTGTCCACTCAGCTTGGCTCCACAGCTTCCCCCAGGGGGACAGGTGTGGACTTGATTTCTGATTGTATTTATTGCTGCAGCAGGAAACAAAGCGGAGCCGGAAGCCTCTCACAGAAAAGCCAGAAAGATGTTTACCTGATTTTAAATGCTGCACATCTGCTGCTACAGATGGCGCCGACTGTGCCGCCGAAGTCGAGCAGAAACAGAGATCTGAATTGCTTTACAGCCTTTATTAGGTTTCTCCTGGCCTCTCCCTCCCGTCCTCTCTGATAAATCAACTCTGTTGCAGGCGCTCTCCAGCAGCGTGAGCTCCAGCAAGCTCTTCCCCAGCAGCACTTCTCCCCACGAGACCTCCTTCGGCGAGGAGGTGGAGGTTCACAGCCTGCTTGTTGTGGATCAGCACACCTTTGAAGGTGAGACAGCTGGATGAACATTTCTATTTGATCTCGCAGAGCTGCTGCTTTCATACGGAGCCTCTGATGGCGACGTTGTTGTCTCAGCTCAAATAATAATCTGGTCTGTGCAGGAAACCCTCTGTCATTCCTTAGTCCAACGGTCTTCAACCTGCGGCTCTTTGACTCCTTTGCAGTGGCTCCTTGTAGCTTTAAAAAATTATTATTGAAATAGAGAATTTTTATTTTTCTTACAGAGGGTATTGATAATTAAATACTCTGATACTAAATTAAATCATGCATTAACATTTTATTGATCCTCATTTTTTTTGACATTTCAAATTTTGAAAAAAAGAAAAAAAATCAAAATTTATGGAGAATTTCACAGAATATTTGCAACTTTCAATTTCTTTGTGAATTTCAGCAACTTTTTGCAAATTATTCTGATTCCATTTTTTTTACATCAAGCACACTTAATTTTTTTAACAATTTTTTAAAAATTAAGTAAATTTTTTAAATTTCAATTTTTTTAAACTTTTTGGGAAATTTATAAAATTTTGACAATTTTTTTGATATTTTGGTAAATTTTCACAAGCTTCAAATTTTGAAAAAAAAATAAAATAAATTGATGATTTTACAAATTTTCAGAAATTTTTGCAGCTTGCATATTTTATTGAATCTCTGCAAATTTTGGAAATTATTATACTTAAGCAAATTTTATTTTTTTTTAACAATTTTTTAAAAGTGAAGTATATAATTGAAATTACAATTTTTTTAAAAAAATATTGGGAGATTATATTGGCAAATTTTTTAAATTTTTTAAATTTTTGTAAGAATCAAATTTTGAAAAAAAAAATTGTAGGATTTCATAAAATTTTAGGAATTTTTGCAACTTTTATATTTTTTTTATTTCTGCAAATTTTTCTTTCCTTTTTTATAGTAAGGAATTATGCTTTTTTTTAAACAATTTTTACAATTTTTTAAAAGTTAGGTTAATTATCAAAATTACATTTTTTTAAACTTTTGGGGAAATTTATGAATTTTTGACAATTTTTTTTTAAATTTTGACATTTTTGTAAGCTTTGCACATCTTTTAAAAATTTAATTAATAAATATTTTTCAAATATTCTAAAAAAATTGTGACTTGAAATTTCATAGGTTTTGCAAATTTATGAAATTTATTATTTTACAATTTTTTCTCTTTTTAAAAAAAATTGCTAATTTGTTTAAGATAAAAAATAGATAAATAAATAAATAAAACTAAGACAACATACGTACAACTTTATTAACACAAAAAAATCTTGTTTCAATAACTATTGACTAGATATAGATTTTTTATATGATTTTTTGTCTTTTTTTTGTGAAGATAAAGTAGATTTTGTGGCTCCTAAATGACCTTAATCCAGGTGAGCTGAGGGAAAGTGGCTGTCAGGAAAGTTAAGGTTGCAGACCCCTGCCTTAGTCCCAGATCTTAGCTTGCGACGGATTCATGTCAACAGATGAGCTTGATTTAATCTGCTTTTATTCTCTGTAAGACAAGTTTTTGTTTAATCATTGTTGAGTATTAAAATAACTAAACAGGCTTCCTATGGAGGAGCAAATGAGTGGATCTGTTGAGCATCTTGCAGACCCTCTCCACGGTGAAGCCGACTCTTAGTGGAAGGATTTTCCTCCTTCCTGATTTGCATTGCAGATTTGACTGCACCAGGGCTCCCTATCAAACCCAGGAGTAACCACATCTGCATAAATTACAGTATGCTGTATGTTAATTATATGCAAATGAGGCAGTGCTTCAGCACAATGTATTCACAGCTGACTCCACTTTATCAACGAGCGATCAGATAACTGCTTATTTACACGTCAGGAGATTTTCATCAATCAGACCTTCTTATAGCGTCTCCGTGCAGCGTATTGATTCATGTAGCAGCGCATGTTTCCTGTATCGAACAGGAGACGCAGAGATCATATGTACACGCCGTGTGACTGATTTACTGTCGACCCTACGCCACACAAATCCACAGCTACTTAACGAGCCGTGCCTTCTGTCGCCCCACTGAATCAACCAGGGCTGTGTCACGCAGGTTTTATTGGAGGCCTTATTTTTCCCGTAATGAAACTTGTGATTTATTCCCTCACCTTAAGCTTCAACTGCTTATTTACATTTTGAGCTCTTGAAAGTGCAATTTTTATCTTCAAGTGGTTCATGTTTGCTTGATGATGTAGTTGTAACTCTATAACTGAAAGTCAGATTCATCTTTATTTATACACAACCTTTCATACCTTCAAACGCACAGCGCTGAGTGCTTCATCAAAGATCAGACACTGAAAAAAAATACAGAAATAGGTGAGACGAGTCGTAAAATACTTAGAAGTCAATTTAAAAACAGTGGAATGAAATAAATATGATAAGATCTGATGATTATAATACATTCAGTACATTAACATAACAATGTAAAATTAGTTTTGCTGGGAAATGCCTGATATTAAAGAGGTACAGCCATGGAAAAATGATTAGACCACCTTTGTTTTCTTCAATTTCTTGTTCATTTTAATGCCTGGTCCCACTAAAAGTATTATACCTGAAAAATAAAATAAACATAACAAAAATGCAGCTGATCACATCTTATTGTATGTCCTAATTAACATGTACAAATGTATTGTATTTCCTGGGTCTATCAGAGGACATTTCACGCAAAGGCCAAGAGTGGTTTTCTACTCGCATTCAAGCTGTAGCTCGTCACAAGGGCGGCCATCTTGGCTCTGTTAAACACTGGCCTGAGTGAGAGACAGGAAGCCAAAAAACTTAAGATCTCCAAGACAAAGCAAACCCAACATGGTCCCACCAAACTGCTAACTGGTCAAAGCAGGAAACGTCTTTCTACCCCACGAGATGACCGAGCACTCGTGATTCCTGTGTCAGAAATCGTGGTCAGACCTCCAGGGACCTTAAAATTTGTGGGCGCTGTCCAGGAATGTCACTTGTTCAGCAAGGACAGTTAGAAACGGACTTTTTGAAGCTGGTCTGAAGTCGCACAGGGTGGAGGAAGAAGCCTTCATCAACGAGACGCAAAGGAAGACCTGGGTACTCTTTGATAGGGATCAAGGATTGGACTGTTGGTGATTGGATGAAGGTTCTCTTCAGGGATGGATCCAGTTTGGAGTTAATGTCCACTCCAGCCAACTTCCTGTTTAGGAGGAGACCTGGAGAAGCCTACAAACCAGACTGTCTGACCCCGACCGTAAAATCTGGGGGTGGATCAGTAGGGTTGGGTACCTTCGCAGTTGAACCGATTCGATACCGATGCCTGGTACCTGGCAATCGGTATCGATGCCCAACGGTACCAATTTCTGGTACTTTTTTGTCTTCATGTGGTAAAAAAAGGCAATTTAATAAAAAGTTAGTAGTAATAAAATCTCAAACATCTTTAATTTAACATATTTATTCTTCAACGTATAACCTTGCAATGCTGTGTTAATGGCCAGCGTGGAAAATCACCTACTCTTCCACTCTCTCACATTTAGGTACCTAAACATGGTACCTTTTGATTTTCCATGAATCGGTACCTGATATTTTGACAGAATTCAGTCAATATCTATAAAAGTACCTAATTCTGTACCCATTCCTATGGATCGATGATGATCTGGGGTAGTTTCAGTCTGGGGGGAACGGTGAATGAACCAGGTCTTGAACAGGTCTGCTCTTGAGACCAGTCTTCTTCTTTAGCTGGAAAACTCTTTCCTGACTCTAATGACTGAGTTTTCCAACAAGACAATGCTCCTTACCACACGGCGAGGTCAGTTAAAGCCTGGATGGAGAACCTGAACATTGAACCATGCCTTGGCCAGCTCAACCGGCAGATCTTTGCCTTTTCTCGAAAGATCAAGAATTTAGGGCCCGTTGTCTATCGGAAGGTTTCCAGATGCGGTGCGCCCTCTCCAAAGTAATGGCCAAGGTAAAGTTGCCCATACCCAACAACTGTTGTATGAGCTGCTCCAGAATAGGGCTGAACAATTAATCAAATTTTCAAGGTATATAATGACAATTATATTACAAATCTACAAGGTTTAAAGTTAAATCAATCCCTCAGTATTCTGCTGTGATTGTTAAAGTTAAATAAAAAATTATTATTTGTATCAATTCATCTTATTGCATCGTTACATGTAAACCTGGCCTACAGGAAAGAATTGTTTATACGTTACAGTATCCTTTGTCGAGTTGGTCTTACTATGGAACGGTTTATCGATTGCGTTTAGTAAATAATGCAGAAGATAAACCGCATTCTTAATAGGAATCGCAATATTGGTCCAAAAGAAACGCGATTAGATTATTTTCCAAAATCATTCAGCTCTACTCCAGAAACCCATTCACATCTCATCCCTCGGCTCGTTCTGGGATATTAAGGATCCTGATGTTTCAATCACCAGATCTTAATCCAACTGAAAACCTGAGGAACATCATCAAACTCCAAATGGGGAACCATAGCCCAAAACAAAGCAGATCTGACAAAACTTGTGGAGAGCACGCCAAGACGCACGGCTGCAGTCATCAAAAACAACGGTTACGCAACAAGTACTAACTCCTGCGTGCTAAATGTGATTAAAACAGACAGGAAACAAACATGGACAGCCTGAAAGCTCTGATTTTGGCAGTACAATGCCATAGCTATCAATGTAAGAACCTCAGTGATTTAGGTTATTATCAAGGAAACCATGGAAAATAGCAAGCCAGCCCTTAGATTAGTCTCATGTGCTATTTTTGCTGTCATCATCAACTCAAGTTGTACTAGGCACTAAAATAAACAAGAAATGGAAGGAGACAAAGGTGGTCTAATAATTTTTTCCATGCCTGTTTGTCGCCTAATAATCTGATAACAGACAGCTGTGTTCATGTTCAGGCGTGATGAGAAATCTCATGCTCTAAAAATAACAAACGGGAACCAGTTGAATTATTCAGGATGCTCTAATTTGTTAAAAATACTCGACTCAAACATCACCCATTGAAATGCAGCAGCATCCTCAGATCGTGAATCGTCTCCTCTCCCCTGACCTCGTGTAAGGTCAATGACTGAGCTCGTTTCTCTTCTTGTTGATCCTGTTTCTATCATCCGAAGCGCTGCACAGCATAAAAGAGGACATGAGCTCAGATTCCCTGATAAAAACATGAAGGAGCTTCCAGCAGATATCAAAGGATTCAAACCTCCTCAGAGGAAATAGACTTCACTGAAGCTCCTTCAACACTGTTCCCTTTTCACTTCAGCGAACCAATATTTAAAGCAGGGAAATATCTTTGCTGGGTCTGATTATCACTGCAAGTACATCGCTTTCCTCCTAAATCCACTTTTTATTTTTACCCACCACACTGTGCGATAAATAACCCGCCCCCTCTGACGAAGCGGGGGTCACTGCCTCGTTAGTCCACCCTCGGGGACAGCGTCATCCGTAACTGTTGGAGTGTTTGGACACCTGACCAAAGTCGCTCTCACACATGCACTGAGACCCTGAACTCACCCAGACGTGAGCCTGAGGAGCTGGATGTGAGAAGGGAAATGTCAGGAACAATTGAACTGGACATCAAACAGACCTCGCCAGGTTAGAAGTGACCCCGCGTTAATTGAGATCACGTTTGAACACAGAAGGTCACCGTCTGCAGACTTAACTATGAGATTAAACTTTGTTTTTCTGCACGTCTTTGCTCTGTTTTTCAGTCAAAAACTCATTTTGCAGATGGGTTTAAACCTTTCATACCTGAGCCTTTTTGAACTTTCAATATCTGGAGTTATTTCCAATTTACTGCAGTTCATATGAGAGTAAAACAGTTTAAAATGAAGAAAAACACAAAAACAAAATTGGATTTTAGAGGCTTAGTGAAGGAAAAACCACAAGAATCAAACACCGGGAACAGATTTACAGGATGAACTTAAAGTTTGAACATTAAAAACATATGTCCGTTAACATTTCTCATCATTGTTTCTTATTTTGTAACTAAAAAAGGTCGCAGCATCACCTGAGGATGGCTGCTCCTCGTCTTGGGACAAAATGAAAGTGAAACTTAAGGAGAAAGATTCAGCTGGTTGCGCTCACTGTACAGGACAAAAAAGGCTTGGTGCATTGATTTACAAAGGATATCATGCAATACAAGCTTCAATTCATGCTCACACAGTAAAGGGTTAAAAAGACTTAATGCTTTATCGCACAATAAAGACGTGCACTATTTAACACGCTGCGCGACACACACAGTACAGACAGCATGCTTATCTCTTTATTTTAAAAATTCTGTAATTTTGGGGAAATTTGTAACATGTATTTTGTTGCAATTTTTTTAAATTTTAGAATTGTATAAAATCTTTAAAAACACTGAAAATTTAAAAAAGACATTTTGTGCAAAATTTTGTGCAAATTGTAGTTTTTCTTTAAAAAATTCTGTATTTTTTGCAAATTTATAAATGTATATTTTGCAAATTTCTGAAATTTTAGAATTTTATAAATTTTTTGAAACCACTGCATTTTATATAAAAGTGCAAATTTTTAATTTTGTGCAATTTTTTGCTCTCGCCTAAAAATTCTGTAATTTTTTTCCAAATTTATAAAATGTATTTTAAATTTTTATAAACCTTTTTAAACCACTGAAATTAAAGAAAAAGATTTTTTTAAAATTTTGTGTAATTTTTGCAGTTTTGTCATTTCAAAAATATTTGCAGTTTCGATGTTTTAGCAATTAAAAATTTTGTAATTTTTGCAATTTTCTTAAATTTTGGAATTTTGAAAAATTAGCAAATTTTTTAAATTTTTCGTAGATTTATTCAAAATTAAAAAAAAAAAAAAAAAGAACAAGAATTCACACGTACAATTTAATAACTTGCAAAATATGTTTTTGTTTTGGCAATTATTCACCAGTTTAACTACATATATAATTTTATACACCTTAGTTTTTTATTGCAGAGATCAAGTAAATTTTGTGGCTCCTGAATGACTTTAATCCATGTTAGCTGAGGGAAAATAAGTAAAGGTTGCAGACCTCTGTTCCATTATGAACAAAAAACACATCTTACAGATCTATCGTGCTCTTTTCTACAGGAACCACTCCTGAGGGAGGAATAAAAGACTTTTTTATTCTGCTTATTGTGAGAATACTGTATATGAATCAGCACAGTGAGTCATACAGAGGAGTATAGAAAGTGTAGATTAACTTGGACCTTATTAAAGTGAGATCCTCTGTTCTGCAGTCCTGCACAGTATTTTAATCTCCGTCTCTTTTCTGTCCCCCTCAGTCCTCCATGCTCATCAGTTCCTCCCCAGCGAGTACGCCCTCAGCATGGTGTCATGTCGTCTGGGAAAAGACCCGTCAGTGTATTTCATCGTGGGCACGGCCATGGTGTACCCAGAGGAGGCTGAGCCCAAGCAGGGTCGCATCGTGGTCTTTCACTACACCGATGGTCAGTCAGTGCATGAGCAGACTCAAACTCACATTGATGTCTTTATTTTTTTTTCACCCTCCTCTTCGTCTTCTGGTCTGAGTCATTTCACCGTCCTCCCTCCCCTCCTCTCCGTCCTGTTTGTCCTATGATGCTCTTGTTTCCCTCCTCACTTAATCATTCTCTTATCTCACCTCATCAGACTCCCCTCCCCTCACCTCTGCTGATTCCCCTCATTTTCTTTCAACGCTGTCCCTCTCAAGGTGCATGGCGTGCCTTTCATTTATCCTCCTTTGGCTTTTAATCCCCCCCCACACACCTTTCTCTCCTTTCTTTCCTTCCTCTCCTTTCTTTCCTTCCTCTCTCCTTCAGCCCGTGCTCGGCCTCACCGAGGTCTTGTAGGAGCTAGTTAAAGTTGACATTGAGTTTGTAACACTTACGCTGTGAACCGAGCGGACAGGCTGACAGGTGCGCTGCTCTTTACCTGCAGGTAAGCTGCAGACCGTGGCTGAGAAGGAGGTGAAAGGAGCCGTCTACTCGATGGTGGAGTTCAATGGCAAGCTGCTGGCCAGCATCAATAGCACAGTAAGTGATGCTCCAGTTTTCAGGGAAAGGTCTGAGGAGGCTGTTTCTCTGCAGCTGTTGTATCGTACAGTGTGTGTGAAAAAAAAAAAGGAGCGCGGCCGGCTCGTTGAGCTTGTTTCAGGCTGCGCTTTGAGGTGAGTCGATTTGTCAGACAGTGTTTTTACTGCACTCACTGTCAGAGCATCGGAGGACTTGTTGTTGGTGCACTTTAAAGCTTTAGTTTGAGCTCTTGATAAGGCTGTGACCACCTGCTCCTTTCAAGTGCACCTCCTGTCAGCATGTCAAGAGTTTTAGCCGTGTTTACACTCAAACACTGATATAGATATCTGGACAGAGCGTGAGTTTACCCAGGCCTGGTTATACTATGTTTCCCTTTGGCCCAAACACAAATACAAACTGCTGATCTGCTTCAATCAAACATGAAAATCTTCTTCCTCAACGAGGCTGGGAGAAAATTAGAATATAAATGAATATAGAAATAAACATAATTTTGGTAAAATATGAAGGTTTCTGTTTGGAGTTTTTATCCAGTTATGAAACTGAAATTTATATTTTTGTCTCTACATGTCCAACAGAAGCACAAGAGAAGATTACAAGAAAATTGAATTCTCTTTTAGTTTTTAGTCACGTTTTCTCTTAATAAAGGTGATTAACACTAACGTGGAAATTTTTGCCACTAAGACTCAAAGTGAGTTTTGTGGTTTCTCTGACGCTGACGAATTTACAGAAACTGATAGAATAGAATAGAATAGAATAGAATAGAATAGAAAATACTTTATTTATCCCCGAGGGGAAATTCAGGAGTCACCGCAGCATTTAAGAAAACAAAAGTAAGAAAGAATATAGAAAGTGCAAAAATGTCCATAAGAAATTAGATGACGACATCCCGTCCACCACTCGTCCACCACTCGTCCACCACTCTCCAGCCCAGCCAGTCTCCACCTCCACAGGGTCCAGGACTCAGCCTCCCCAGCAGTCTGTTCAGTCTCTGTCTCCTGGATCCTGTCTGCTCACAGCAGGCGAAGCTCCTCCGATGTGTCGCGGCGTCCGATGTCAGCTCAGTCAGCCACGTCCGTGAACAGCACGATGCCGCTGGGTTAGCACAGCTAGCTCGTCCATCCCCCGGGGCTAGATCCCACGTTCCCAACAACGATGGATGGAAGGACAGGTCCACGTCGTCACCTCCCAGCTCACATCCGAGAACCAGCACGTCGTCCTCACCGCCTCCTCCTCAGCTCGAGGGAAATCATCAAGCCCTACACTAGTTAGCATTGACATGCTACAGGCTGCTAACAGCTAATTTTGCATGTAAACAATGCAGCCATGGTTATATGTAGAATCTCCAGACAAACACAGGAGAAAAGTAGCAAAAAATATCGCCGAAGCCACAAAAAGTTTGGTGACCGTGACAATGAACCATACAAAGTAATGATCCACTCCAAATACAAAGATGACGAAAAAGAGACGAAAAATTTGCAAGAAACGGACAAAGACGAGAGAGCTGCTGCAACAGGCAGCTACTTGGGTAGCGCCTAGCAACAAACATGATGCTGATTTGTCTAGAGTTTGGGCCAAAATCTAAACCCAGCCTAGACTAAGCTTATTTAGATTTTTAGAAACCTATAATTTAAGAATTTGGGGATCGTTTCCAATAAAATTCTTGACCAAGTAACATAATAAACCAGTTTCCCCAGCTAAGATTGCAAAAAGGCTGTGAAACAACTCTTCCAAAAGCTAAAGCAATATCTGGAAATTTCCGCTTGCCAGTTATATTTTTTAAAGGAGACATGTTAAAGCCAAAGGGATGTATTAGCTGAGGCTGCTGGTTGCACGCAATGCATTATGGTACATGTAGGTTCAGCCTCCTCGTCTCTGAATGTCAGAGCACGCAGCCCATTGTTGGAAAGATGCAGCATAAACTGAAGACTGTTGTCATGGGTTTTCCTGTAGGTTTACTGGTCTTAGTTTAAATCCCTGATGGGAAAACTTATTTTTTAAATTGTGCAACAAGACAAGACAGTGACGTAGGTAGACTAAAGGGTTGTGAAGTGGTGATGGCAGCGATAGTTGTGGCAATAATGTAAACATAATGGTAAAGATTAGTTAAGAAAAATAAACAGTAAAAAGACAAATAAATAAATACACCAAAAAGAAACAAGATGACAAAAATAGTAATGACATCATATTTGTCATGCAATTGGTAATCATAATATTGATAGTGATAATTATAATGATAATAATAGAAAATAAAACACTTTATTTATCCCTGAAGAGAAATTGAAGAGGAAACCAAAGTAAGAAAGTGTATAGAAAGTGTAAAAAGCTCCATAAGAAAATAGATGCTGACAGCTTGTCCATCATTGTCCAGTCAGCCAGCCTCCACCTCCACAGGGTCCAGGACTGAGCTTCTTCAGCAGTCTGTTCAGTCTCTGTCTCCTGGATCCTGTCTGCTCACAGCAGGTGAAGCTCTTCACATGTGGCCTTGGTGTCTGCTGTTAGCTCTGTTAGCCATGTCTGTGAATAGCATGATGCTACTCTGCCCTCTGGTATTCCCTCTGTTGCTGGGTTAGCACAGCTAGCTCGTCCATCTTATTGGAGATAGATCTTACGTTCCCAATAACGATGGATGGAAGGACAGGTCCATGTCGTCACTTCTTAGCCCCTCCTTCTCCCCACTTTGTGGGGAAACATCTGGCCTAGCACCAGTTAGCATAGGCAACAGCTGATTTCACATGCAAACAATGCAGCCATGGTTACATGTAGGATCTCCAGACAAACACAGGAGAAAAAATAGTAAAAATATCACTGAAGACACAAAAAGTTTGGTGTTCATGACCAACAAATGAGCCGGACAAAGTAATGATCCACTCCAAATACAAAGATGATGAAAAAAAAAGACAAATGCAGTCATTAACCCTTTCATATTTGGGTGATTAGCAAAAAACCAGTTGCGCACGGCCATGTAAACACCAATAACCCTTTTTAAAAACAGAATGTGCTCATATTCTGGTTTTTAAAAACTTGAAAATATCCCCTGGGTTCCTCCTTTGCTAACCTGAACATTTGGTGGTGTGTACGCCTTTTAGGATATCTCCATCCACAGGAACATTAATCTGTGTTCTGAGCATGCTCTGTTTGCAAGGAATCTTGGTCTTTTGAGTACAGGAAGTCTGAGCATCGAGGCATCGCTGCCACTCAGCGAAGGAGCCTCTGAGTCCATTAAAAACTCTGCTAAGATCACCATTAAACAGCAGCATCGTTCTTCTCCAAAGTGACTTCAAGAGAGTCGGAGGAAACGCCCGTCTCAGAGCCGGCCTTTTGATGAGCTTATTGATTCTGCTTTTGTCCTCCACACAAATGCTCCCACCGAGCATAAAAGAGAACACAGCCAATTAAAAGAGGAACTAAAGAAGCACGAGGCGCCGTAAAGCTTTCGATCCCAGCCTGGACAGGTTTGTGTTTTACAGTCTGCAGGTTTTAGCACCACATGTAGGTCTTTGTGTAGATGTGGTGTTTTCACGGTCACGTTCCCACCTCTCCTTCTTTAACCTCTGGATGACTTTCCTCTCTTTGATTCCTCACTGATCATGTGGTGTGCTCAGGGAGGAAAGAGCCTCCTCAGAGGTTGGAAACATCTCCATCTGAATGGATTTATCCCTCATAGATCGCTGGGTGAAACCACTGGACGTTCAGTGTGAAAGCAGCAGCTTCCCCGCTGACTGTCCTGTAACTCCGCGCTGAGCCACAGATAGATCAGACGGATTAAAAGCTCGAGGAGGAGGCTTCATCTGGAGATATCGAGAATCAAACAGTCATGGTTTGCAGATTTCTGGACCTGATCTCATCGTCCACTGATTGACTTCCTAACACCTCCTCATCGTAACGTTTGTTGTTTTTTTCCTTAATTGGAATTTTAAAGAAATTATTTCATCTGTAACCTATTACATTTACCTCAAATTTCTACTCATTTCCCCAGGAGCAGCAGAGTTTAGACACATAAGATCTTACATTTCGCTGCTTTTCAGTCGTCATCGGAATCAGAGTCCGAGTCGTATCCTCGCTTTCTGACGGTTTTCTTTTGAACTTTGTGCCCGTGACTCGTCAGTGTTTCCCAGGTCGGTGAAACACACCACTTAGTCTGTGGTTTTTCCATCTTGTGAGCAGAGCCAGAATGGGGATCACCTTGATCCTCAGCCTTTCTGTCAGGAAGAGTGCCTCATCCATGTTCAGTTTGATGAACTTGGTCTCAACATGCTTCTTAGCCAGGATGGCAAAGTGTTAGTCGAGGATCTTACATCTGAAGGTTGAAAACTGGTTCCTGTTGACTGATTTCAGTCCATTGATATCATCACCCTTTATGCTTAATGATTCTCTTGTTGATTTTTTACGTCACACCAGAGATGCAGGACCTTACGTCGACTAGTCTGCCACAGCTATCTTAGCTTGGCAGATGCTAACAGTTAGAGATAGACCGACAGGGATTTTTCCGGGTCGATACCGATTATTAGTAGTCAAGGAGGCCCCTTTAAACATGAGTTTATTAATCAGCTCCCAGGCACAGCAACATGTTTTATAAAGTAAAATAAAAACTTAAAAAAAAAAAAATCGCTAAAATTTTCTACAGTTAATAAAGTTTTCCAAAGTTTCAATGTAACTGCAATAACTGTAATATCTGCACTGCTGATTGGCTGTTTCTCTAGCCATGGCTCTGCTTGTAACCAATCAGATGGTGCTGTGGGTGGGACAGAGCTGGAGACTGAGTAGTGACTGCAGACAGCGGAGCGGCTGCATCAGAGCCACAATGACACAGTTTTAGATTTGTTTCTAATCGACCGTCGGATTAAAGAAAAGGCCGATGCTGATAAGCTTCAAAATGCCAAATATCAGCCCGAATAATCGTCATGGCCAATAATCGGTCTATCCCTACTTTACATTATACCGGAGCTGCCGGACCTTATGTTGACTATTCATCCCAGTTATCTTAGCTTAGCAGATGTTAACAGTTTCCCAAGAAAACCCTGATTCAGGATATTCAGCTTGAAGTTTTACTGAAGAATTGATCACACAAAGAAATGAACGTTACTCTCACAAGTAGACATGCACTAATCGATTGGTGCCGATTTCCTCAATTTTTGGGGATGGCAATGAAACTTATCTTCTGTTCCTCGGGGAAGGTCTGACGGCCAGCCATTGTTGCTTCTTGCTCTGAGACCTAAAACTCAGGACACTTTATTGGTTGTTTAAGTTAAAACAACAAAGATTGGAACATTGAAGGTATATGCTGTCGGTTATAAAAAATAAAAAGTAAAAGTCAGTATCGGCCCAAATCGGTATTGGCAGGTCAGGCTTTTTAAAGATCGGTAATTGGGCAAAAATTGTGATCAGTGCACCCCTACTCAAAGAGATTCCCATTCAATACAATCAACATGGTATAAATCTCCTTATTTACAAAATAGTGCTAGCTTGATGCTAACATCTATTATAAATTGTATTGATATGCTAGCCGTTAGCATGCATCGGTTTAACGTTGTTTGTACACCAGAATTTCAACTTTCATCGCAGAAACATTTCACAGTCAGTCTTTGTCAACAATACTGAAAACTCCAAATGTCAAACGCTAACAGGCTAATTAAAGGAAAGTTGCGTACAGGATCATGACTGGCTTCATAACTACGACAAGGTTCCAAATGACTTAAAATATTGCTATAATCACTTCTAGACACTAGATAGCCTACTTGGGTCAATAATATGTAACAAAACAGCACATCAACGTCACATGATGTGCAACTTTTACTCATTTTTTAGAGATATCCAGATCCAGGGACCTATACCCAGGTTTTCTTTTTTTCCAATAAGTTAAAGTATTTCCAGGAGAAGCTGCTACAAACACATTTAATGCTAATTGACCAGAACTTTGCATTAAAGCACAAAATGAAAGTACAAAATAAACCCATTGCGGTAAAAATAAATGTATTTTATTATATAACACTCAAAATATTCCTTCATTAAAATGAAACTCAGAGCAGTTTGGGAGAAAAACAGGCACAAACACCGGCTAAAAAACAAACTCTAACTTGTACAACTAAAACTTCTGCTTGTTGTAAAATATTTATAAAATATTTGTAAATTACTCGTCCTGCAGTTTTGTTTTGTGCAACAATATGAAGCTTAACATCTCTCATATTTCTGATTATCATTATTTTTCAACCCTGATCAGAGGAAGCGACATAAAAGAGTCGACAGACTTCAATCAGAAAATAAACCTTAATGCAAAATGACCTGAAAAACAAATGGCCAAAGCATGGTCCTGGGAGAATGGGAGGAGCTTCAAACAGGCTTTTGTAGCCAGGCCGCCGGCGCCAACGATTAGCTCAGCAGGTACAGAGGTCAAACGTTGCCTGAAGGAGAAAGAAACAAAAATAATTTTTGCTCATAGCAAATAATCACCCAAAATGACTCCCCTGCAGCTTTTCAATGGAAACGGTTATTTGAGTCAGCTTTGCTCGTTAGTGAAGACAGAAAAAAGCTTTTTCTTCCTCCTGACAAACTTAAACAGATGAAAGAAAACAACACATCAGCTTCAAAGAGGATCTGTAAGTGTGTTTCAGCTGGATCTGTGCAGCAGGGATCTGGATCTGAACACGATCGATAATAAACTCTGAGTCAGGATCAGATTTCCTGCTGGGCGACGAAATATGCTTGAAAAATAAATAAGGCTCAGGTCAGCAGATAAGGTTTACATATCGACGCGTGTCGTCAGTGAAAGCAGAGCAGTTTATTCCTGTGATGCTGCAGAAGAGGAGACAGCCCAAGGCGCGCTGCTTCACGTGGACGGCTCTCGAAAAGGAGAGCAGTAAAGAGAATACGAGAACAAAGAGAAGACAGAGGAAGAAAATAAACACAGCAAACATCACCTGTTTGTGTTTGACTGGGAGGGTGAGGGGTGACAAAGAGTCTGAATATGAAGCTTATGAAGTAAAGTTATAAAAGCCTCTCTGAAAAGACCGCCTCTTTGATTTCCTCTAAAATACAAAAATACCAACTTCTCCAAAAACCAAGCAGCTTTTTATTCAAAGATCAAGTGTAGACATGAAAACACATTTGTCTGCTCCATCATTTTATCACCGCTGAGCTCTGAACCCTCGCAGAGCCTGGATGTTTGATCTTGTAGAAACAGGCCGGAGATGCTGTCGACATCCCTCTCCCATCAGGAGCAGCGCTAACAGATCCTCACATCAAACCATCTCCTCTCCATCACTGACTCAGCCCAAACCCGTTTCAAAGGACCGTTAAAAGGTGCAGGCAGTGTGAAACAGTGGGTGTAATTAGCCGTTAACTCCTGGTGTAATGTGGCAGCTGATGGCTCAGACGGTTAATCAGCTCTTCAGCCTCGCTCGGGCTCGTCTTATTCAGAGCGATGGCGGCGCAGAGCTTAAGTGTCAGACAGTTCATCAAACAATCGGCGAGGCTAATTGCTGATCTTCCTCCTGCTGGCAGCGTGCGAGACAACAAACGAGTAACCACCTCTGCTGTTTGTTTCAGGTCCGTCTGTACGAGTGGACGGCTGAGAAAGAGCTGAGGACCGAGTGCAACCACTACAACAACATCATGGCGCTCTACCTGAAGACCAAAGGGGACTTCATCCTGGTGGGAGACCTGATGCGCTCTGTCCTGCTGCTGGCCTACAAACCCATGGAGGGCAACTTCGAAGAGGTTAGACACAGGCCTGGGCGATAAAACGATAAAGATATCTACAGTTATCACACTGTCAGAGGTTTCTCAAGTATTCACGTCCATTACTCAAGTAGAAGTATAGACAGTAGGGTGTTAAAGACTTTTGTAGTAGTTGAAGTATCAGCTTGAGCTCTTTACTTCAGTAAAAGTGTAAAAGTACTGTTTTTTTGACTATTTTTTAAAATGTAGGGAGTGACAAATACAGGTATTTGTCTGAAAATGTAAAGAGTAGAAGTTTGACTGAATGAATAATTGCTTTATTTCAAACGTGAAAATAATACAGAGAAAAAAAAAAGAAAATCAACAGAGAAAGGACCAAATGAAAACACAAAAATAAATCATAGAGTAAAGAAAAACAACCAGGGAAAACAAAATAGAAATAAAAAGAACCCCCAAAACAATTGAAACAATTTTGACATATTGAAAAGGAGTAGGAAGAAGCATCAGATTATTTAATCCTACCCCTTCTCCTATTCACAACTAGTTAATGATAACTTTACCTTAATCTATTTCTTAATCACAAACTTCCTTAACGCAAAAAGTTGGTTAAAAATTAACTACTTCAGTAAAGTATAAATAACCAAAACTTCTACTTAATTGAGATAACGTGACACTTCTGCATGTTTGAAAGGCAGGCGCAAACTGGCACAGTGTCACACACTAACAGCTGAGGCCGTTGTGGCGTGGAGGTGCAATTACAGACAAAGGAGAATCTTTGTGTGCATATCAACACAGTTTGACAGAAATAAAAATAGTGGAGATATATCGTCTATCCATTGACGCCATTTCTGAGCTTTGATTTTTTTTTAACTGGGGCTTTGTGTTTTTGCCGGCTGCACTGGCCTCCTAACCTTGCAGAGCAGGTGGACCTGCCTGATTCAGTTTCTGAAATCCTGCTGATCCATCTTGCCAGGCTCCAATGACCAAGGATTTCACTCGGCTAAATTTTGACCGGCCCAATCAGGGAAGAGAGGCGGGAGCTATGAGAACAGTAGAAGTGACTAGCAGACGTGACGTCAGCAGACTTTCGTACTTGTCAGCGTTTCGTCGATTCTTAAGTTAACTTTGCAAAAACAGCAGCAGTCATCTAACACCATTATCACAGCTGTTTCTCATGTTCCTGTAGTCGTTCGTCTATTGTTTCTCAGCAGCGGCAAACATAAGCTATGTCATACCGTGGCCTGATGTGAATTGGTCTGTGGTGAGTGTGTCAATCAGAACGGTCGTCCAATCACCAGCTGCTGATTTTTTTGAAGGTCCCACCTCTGAAAACAAATCCAAACAGCTGCTACCCAGATGGACTAGTGAAATATTTCAATGGCGGGTAGATGAAACTGTCCGTCTGGTGTTTCAGGTTACTGGCCGCCACCTGTGCATGATGAAGGTTCATCTCCTGTGCTCTCTGGAGAGCACAGGAGATGAACCTCCCTTTTCATCCGCCAGTGGCTCGGTTGAAGGACCACTGCCACTGAATGACATCCGAACTGTTTTCAGGGCGTTTACAATCAATGTGAGCCCAGACAGGTGTAACAGCCTGAGTGTCACGGCGGAGGGCGGGCGCAACATTGAACACTAGGCGTGGGCAATATGGGCTCAAAATTATATCACCATATTTTAAGGAAATTTGAGATAACGATATTTATGAGGATATGGGGGAAAAACAAACAACTTTTTTTTTTATTAGTGGTTGCAACATTTTTATTGAAGCCACTTTTCCAATCATTTACTACCACTACACAAGCTTGAAATGTAAACACAGTAAGTAGGTCAGATCAAGAGGAAATCTGACGTTTTGAAGAAGGAAAACATCATAAATCTCTACGACACAACACAATCTTTCTATAAGGGCACCAACAGAAAGGAAAAGGCATGGACTGAAGGAGCTGAAGTTTAGGGAGAGCCCGGACATGCTAATATTTACCATGAAGTACGTTGTCATAGGTGGGATTCCTGCAGGAACATGTGGTTGGATCTCTGAAGGTCAAACGTGAGGATTAAATAGGTCGCTGTAAACCTAACGGCTCTGCTAAGACATAAATCCAGTTTTTTGAGATCTTTATTTTTACATACTGAGATAACATCGCACATCAAACAAACAGTTAGTCAGAGTCTGTTTATCCACACTTAGTATCTCTTTGGTGTGTAAATGCTTCTCTCCCTATACGCCCAGCATTGTGGCAGACATATACCTCCCAGCCTTTTGGAGAGCCGAGTCTTCAAATTGATTTGTGGCGGAAAGATGAAGAGATTTGGGGACGAGTCACGCGCGCTGTTGAGCACATGCTGCGATGTGTGCTCAGTGTGATGAGCGGGGGGAGAGCTGCGAAAGGACTTTCTGAATTTATTCACAACTAAAACAAACCTCAGAGTGCCCTGTGATTTAAGTTACTGCATGCTAAGCTTAGCTAAGCTAACGTCTCCTGGCTCCAGGTTAAAAACACAAAAAGAAGCAGCGTGTTCGTCAAGGATGTAAAAACAGGAAAAGGAAACCAAACGCTGAAGTAAGAAACATTTCTGAAGATGTACTTTTTTAATTTTAAACACCTGCCTCAGGAAAAAATCCATGTAAACAAAACAAAGTTTATTCAGAAGAGGAGAACATATTCAGATGAAGCGAGGCAGCTCCATCGTATCCTCTGTCTGCACACAGCCCGTGTTTTTTTAATGAAACTCAGCAAAACCAGGACCTTGCTGGTCAGAATGTGCTGAAATAATAGTATATATTAAAAAAAAAGGTTGGCCCGTGGTTTTGCTTGCAGACGGTGTTGCTTGCTCCTTTGGAAACCATCAATATTCATTTGTGTGACTCAGTGATAAAAAGCTGTTCAAGGTTTCCCCCAACAGGTGATTCCTCCGCTCGGCTGAATGTGAATGTGGCTGGAGCAGCAGCGGTGGTGGCTGTGCTTTTTACACCTTCAGTGCTCTCCTTAAAAACTGCACAAGAACTTCCTCTTATGGCCATTTAGACGAGTTAGTCCTTTAAACTCCGGATAAAAACTGGAAGCAGGCTAGAAAATGGCTCTACAGTTACAGAGCAACCGGTGAGGTGGGAACCAGTGTGAGTGGGAGAGCAGGCGACCTGGAAATGATGATTTTCATTCAGTGTTTTGTTTCTACATGTTTTGAGTTGGAGTGATCACACCGACACTTTGACCAGTGAATAAAAAAAACTGATGTTCATGAATCAACAACACCATGAGAGCAGCGTCCTGATGCTACGTTAGGTTTTACTTCACTTAAGTTGTGCCCAATTATAATCTAAAGAGGGAGTCTGAAACCTTTGCTTTCATAGGAGCCATTTAGCTTCAGCTCAACTGGATTAAAGTCATTCAGGAGCCACAAAATCTACTTTATCTTCACAATAAAGACATAAGAAATCTAGTAAATAATAATCTAAATATGATTTTTGTGTGTATTTAAAATTGCATGTGATGTTTTAGTTTTTTATTTAAAAAAAAATTATAGTGGATATTTTAAAAAATCAAAAAATTGGAATGTCATAAATTTCATAAACTCAAAAAAATATATAAAATTTTCAATTAGTTGAAAATATTTCAAAAATTAAATTTTCTAAAATTTGCAAGATTTAAAAAAGATCCATTTTACAAAGTATGCCAAAATACCCCAAAACTACCCATATTTTGAATTTTCAAAAATTTGCCAAAATAAATAAAAAAATGTAATTTTAAAAATTCTCTTAATTTCAAAGAAATTGAAAAATTTTGCAGTTAAAAAAAATGGAATTTAAATATTAACAGAAATTTTAAAAAATGAAATTTCCCAAATGTCGAAAAATATTTGAAAAAAATAACTTAAAACCATCAAAAATATTATAATATAATACTGTTATATAATATTTTTTTCTATATTTGCTTAAATTTAAAAAACTGAAATCCAAAAAACTGCAAAAATCTTAAAAAAATTGAAAGCTTTATTGACAGATTTAATGTGTATTTTGTTCAACTTATTGCACAGGACAAATGTGATAATGCATGATTTTATTTAGTGTCAATCTCTCTAATTATAAATTAGAGAAAATTTTTGAAATCAAATTTTCAAACATTTTTAACAGTTTTGAAACTAAAAAAAAGCAAAAATTTTAAAGCTATAGATGTGATGCATATTTAGTTCAAAAAAATGTTAAATCATGATTTTTTTCTTATGTCTTTAATCATCAATTCCCTCTGAAAAAAAAATCAAAATCTTTATTTCAATAATATTTTTTCAAAGCTACAAGGAGCCACTGCAAAGGAGTCAAAGAGCAGCAGGTTGAAGACCGTTGGTTTAACGGAAACACGGGCAACTGGCAATTTTACTTTATCCAAACTAGAGAAATATCGCTTTAATCTTCAGAAAAAGGTGTCATGGAAACGCAGCCATTGTCCCTCAGAAAAGGCGCTTAATCCTGAGTTTTCTGTTGTTGCACGTGAACAGTATTTCTCATCATGAGCTCATCATCCTCTGAGTGTGTTTGTGGTGTGAATGCAGTGATAATGTTTGAGTGGCTGTAACTGTTTATCTCGCAGGTCTGAGTGTGGCTGACGGTTTCCAGTCTTCTTCTTTTGTATTCTCTGAAACGTGTTGACTGTGTCTGAGTTCCTGCGCCTGTCGACCCGGCTCTCCCTGTGCTCGCTGATAATACAGTATTTACTGGCAGACTGGGATCCTGCAGACCTTGGCCAGAGTTGTTTACCGCCTGCATCACCACATCTCCTGTTTTTTTTCTTGTCAGATCGCACGTGACTTTAATCCCAACTGGATGAGCGCGGTGGAAATCCTGGATGACGACAACTTCCTCGGGGCAGAGAACGCCTTCAATCTGTTTGTGTGCCAGAAGGACAGGTGAGGGGAACGTGACGCCTCGTTGTCTTCTCCCTCATTGTCTCCACTCCTGGACAAATGTCAAAAAGTTTCTGACTCACCTGATATTATCCTCTCAAAGCGCCGTGATGTCGTTACTCAGAGTCTCAGGACACTTTCCAGAGCAGCATCATTGATACAAATGTGCGCTAACAGCATTGTCCTTGCATCTGTTGTGGAAATTATGAGTCATCTCACCACAGAGCTTTTAGCCGCCCAGCTCTCGCTCCCGTTTTAGTCATTTTCTATTAGACAAGTGTTGATTTCATGGAAAAGGAAGAAAGATGTGGTCTGAAAGCCAGTGTGTTGCATTAACGCCAGCACTTATTATCCTCCTAATACATCAGGTGGGTCCACTCGGTGCTTTTGACCTTTATTTTTGTATCACATCTCTCTTCCTGCTGCGCCCTCATCTCTTCCTCTCCCGTCTTTCCATTACCTCTCTGACCTTTTCTAATTCTCCTGCTCCCTCTGCCTCTCCTGTTTGTCTTTTGCTTAATCGATTACTCTCAGCCCAAACATTTCAAACTTCTCCTCTTCTGTTTTTTAAGTCTCTCCGTTTGCTCCTGTACGACCCCTCTTTATCCCACACGATTCGTCCCCCAACGTTTTTAATCTGTCTCCTCCTTCCTTCCATTTCTCTCCCACCGCGCTTCCCGCGGTCAGTGCGGCCACCACGGACGAGGAGCGGCAGCACCTGCAGGAGGTGGGGGTCTTCCACCTGGGGGAGTTTGTGAACGTCTTCTGTCACGGCTCGCTGGTGCTGCAGAATCTGGGGGAGAGCTCCACACCCACCCAGGGCTCGGTGCTCTTCGGCACAGTCAACGGCATGATTGGTAGGCGCACGCACAATTTACCGCTCGCTCAAGCATCAGCACGCACACAAACACTGCTGAAGGTAAAACGGCTGCTGTGATTCTCATCAGTTTATCAGCCGACACAAAAACAAGATCTACGGGAGCCTGCAGTGTTCAAACAGCTTCTTAAAGGACTATTGCAGGTTTTTTAATTATCTCATTGTCTGTGTTGCAGAGAATAACACACAAAGGGCTTTACATTTCATTTTGCTAAGCTTCACTGAAAACTTAAAACTGAGGAAACAGCTGCTCAGTTCAGGTCTGAAGTGGAGAAAATCCCTCCTGCAGCAGATTTTATGACTCGTTTTTAAATTCTGTGCTCAAAGTTTTCAGTCTGTGAGGAAAACAAAGAGTCAGAGAGGAGCTCCACATGAATGTGACGTTATTTATGACGTCTAGGCTTCTCAATTAAAGGCTCTGAGAGGACTCTATAATTGATCTTTAAATAGTCTCACTTTAATATGAATTCGCCTGCTCGTACTCTATGATTCAGAATTAGATTATCAGCAACAAAAATTGGTTATTCCCAGATTCAATTTCTCAGTTTCTGTGGTCAGGTCAGACTTTCCTGAGAGCATGAATCAGTTTAGGGCCCGTAGACCAAAAGACCCTTTGACAAAACCTTTCTGGGTGACAAAGTTTAGCACTGAGGAGCAAAAATCAAACCTTTGTCTTGAAGTAAAGGATTTCTTGGATTTGTTTTGTAGTAATGTTGGACACTGGAGCTGAACTGACACAAGGAAAAAACAACAGAGGAGCAGGAGAGAGCTAAACAGGAGAGTGATAGAGCACAAGCTAAAGGCTCAAACACAAACTAAAGGCATTAACACAAGCTAAAGGCAAAAAACACAAACCAGTTCCTAAAACATAAGCTAAAACATGGGCTAATTGCTAAAACACAGTCTAGAGGCTAGAACACAGGTTACAAAGCTAAAAATTGGGCTAACAGCTAAAACACAGTCTAGAGGCTGAAAATCAAACTTGAGGCTTCAATATGAGCTAAAGGCTGTACACTAGCTAATAGCCAAAACATAAGCCAAAGCTTAAACATGGGATAAAAGCTGAAACATGAGCCAATGGCAAAAGCACGAGCCAAATTATGGGGTAATAGCCAAAAAACTGTCCAAAGGCTAGAACCTGGGGTGAATGCTAAAACATGAGCTACAATATGGGCTAACAGCTAATACACAAGCTTAAGACTAAAAATCAAGCTTAAGGCTGAAACACAAGCTAATAGCTGAAACAGAAGCTAAAGATTAAAGCATTGGATAAAAGCTAAAACATGAGCCAATGGCATAAACACAAGCTAAAATATGGGCTAATGGCTAAAACACAGTGCAAAAGCTAGAACCTAGGGTAAAGGCTAAAACATGTGCTTAATTATTGGCTAACGGCTAAAATACCAGCTAAAGACTAAAAAGCAAGCTAAAGGCTCAAACACAAGCTAATAGCCAAAACAGAAGCTAAAGGCTAAAACATGGGATAAAAGCTAAAACATGGGCCAATGGCGAAAACACGGGCTAAAATATGGCCTAACAGCGCTAACACTATCCAACGGCTAGAGCCTTGGGTAAAAGCTAAAACATGAGCTGAAATATGGGCTAACAGCGAAATCACTAGATAAAGACTAAAAAAAAACTAAAGGCTAAATCATGGGATACTGGCTAAAACACAGTCCAAAGGTTAAACACAAACTTAAGGCTAAAAAACGAGCTAAAACATGGGCCTTATGGCTAAAACACAGGTTAATAGCTCAAAAAAACAAGCAAAAGGCTAAAGAAACAAGCTAAAGGCTTAAACCCAGGCTAAAGTGTTTGTGCTAATGTTGTCTCCAACCCACAGTCAGCAGTTATTCTGCAGTGGTCTGTTCAAACTTGAGAGTCTATCAATAAAATGAAGAGCCAGGTTACGTTAGCTCTGCTTGGTGAGGTTGGAGTTGGTAGATGAGCTCAGAGCTAAGAAAGCTAAGGAAAGCTAACAGAGCGGTGGGGAAAGCTCAGGATGATCCTTACGATCAGTTTAGCCCAGCTCTACAGACAGTTGTGTATTTCCTGGGTGATGTATCCCAGTACCCCCAGCTCAGAGGTCTGCCTCCAGCTGGATTTGGTGAAGATGAAGAGACTGCAGTTTGTGGAGCTCTGAGTATTTCTTTCTAACGGAGCTGTTTCTGTTTCTGTGGATTATCTCTGAACATCTGTTTAAACAGTTTTATTTATTCAGTCCAAAGTTAAAATGAGAGCAGTAATCCCTCTGAGTGAACCTAACTGACTTGTCTTTATTTACTGAGCCTCTGATTTCTACCTTAAAAGTTGACTTCTCTTCAGTAAATGAAGTAAACAAACAGAACAATGTGTTTTCAAACACTGCCTGAGACAGATTTCCTCCAGTTTTCTAATGTGAGACTGTATCAGCGCGCTGAGACAGCTCTCATGTCTGCTTTTCCCAATAATCAGCTGCTCGCAGCACAGCACACCAATTAGGGAGCACACAAACTTCTGTCGGAGCCATTTATTCTCAACTAATGTTTCCATTTGAGGGGGCGAGAAGAAAAGGAGGAGAAATCATAGTTTTACACCTCATTACTCAGATTTAAACTGCTAACTTTGAGCCTGGCAGTAATGATGGCAAAGATGAAAAGTACAGAGAGCTCATCATTTGGACACAGCAGTAATTTACACCAAGCGCCAACACACAGCAAGTTATTTCACCTCCACACCTTCTGTGATACTCGGCGTCTCGGAGGAAAGTTTAAGAGGAAATAAGACGTCTGTTTCTCCTGTAAAAGCTTCAAACTTCACCAGAAACCATGACAGGTTTCAGCATAATGAAGAAAAAATAGCTCCATCAGTCCAGCAGCTTCTCAAAACAGCAAATTAGATGTTTCTGGGAAAAAGTCCACATGATTATTTTATCCAGAGAGCAGCGAGCGGGTAAACTCCTTCTAAAAACATGTTTTGGCCTGCAGTTATAAACCCAGCCTGTGAGCTGGGCTGGTTATTAGACAGAGAGGGATAAGAGCAGAAGGTGAAGAAAGCGACTTCTCAGGAAATGTCAGCTGCTTCATCCAAACTCAAAGCCTTTTATTTTATATTTTTGATGCTTTTGTTTGGAGAACAGAGCAGGTAGAGCAGGAAACCGCAGAAACTGGAACTTGAAGCAGGGAGTCTGAGCCAGCAGCCACGGCCTCGGCACATTAGGCTGCGAGTTAACCAGGCAAAACCAGTGGCTGCTGAGAGCCCTTTCACTGGTCCCCTGCCTGTTAAAGCTGTTATTTTTTGTTTCTGTGTGCAGGTATTTTTCATATTTCACTATGCAGCAGAAAAACTACCTGTATCATGATCAGGGGTCTGCAAACTTTACTTTCAAAAGAGCAATTTTTTCTCAGCTCACCTGGATTAAAGTCTTTCAGGAGCCACAAAATCTACTTTATCTTCACAATAAAGACTTTAGAGTGTATAAAATTCAACGCATACTCAATATCTAGTGAATAATTATTTGCATGAGAAGTTTTTTGAATTTGTGCATGTGATGTCTTAGTTTTTTATTTTAAAAACATTTGCAAAGAAAAAAAAAAAAATGTTACAAATGTGCAAAAATTTAGAAAATATTTTTTTTATAAAAAATAGCAAAAAAAAAACCAAAAATCTTAAAACATTTGCACAAATTCTGAAATTTCAACAATTATGCAAAACTTTCAAAAAAACATTTTCATTGTTTTTTAATTAGTGTTAATGTCTTTAATCATTATCTGTAAGAAAAAAAATATTTTAACAATATTTATGTAATTGTCCATGTGATTAAAAAAGATCAAAAAGATTTTAAAAAGAAAAATAAAATTTTACAAAAAAATGTAAAAAATTTGAAAAAATATATTTTTTAGAAGTCTTAAAAAATTGCACAAATTCGGAAATTTTTACAATCATGCAACTGTTATAAAAATTAAAGTTTTCAACAATTATGCAAAATTTTTGTATAAAAAAAAAATAAAAATAAAAAGATATTTAAAATTGCAAAAAAATTCAAAAACTGGAAATTTCCAAAAAATTTGGAAAAAAAAATAAAACTTGAAAATTTTGCTAACAGGTGTTTGGAAAGGTAGTGGGCTGTTGATTTAAGAAAAATAAAAACTTTTATTTCAATAATATTTTTTTAAATCTACAAGGAGCCACTGCAAAAGAGTCAAAGAGCCACAGGTTGAACACCCTTGATCATAATAGTGCTGTTTTAAAAGTAATGCAAACAATTAGGATTGATTTGTGAGTGGGTAAGTTAAATAAGTTGGTTGAAATGGATATCTTTGAGGTTTCTTCGTTTTATTGCAAGCTAGCAAAGACAGACTGAGCAGAATTCATGGTGTTGATGATTTTTTTATTATTCGCTTCCTCTGTAGAGATCATTTGACTTTCAGTAAAATCCATTTACAGTCAAGGCCAAAAGTTTGAGACTGGCACAAACTTTGTTTTTCACAAAGTTTTCTGCCTCAGGCCTCATGGCGGCAACTTGTTTTAATCAGAAAACTGAGTCATTCTCTAAACTTTCAGCCTCAACTGTGTCTCATTCTCACTTTAATGTTTCAGATAAAACTCTGGGAGAAGCAGAATGACCTGTCCTGACACTTGTTCAGAATAGGGATTAAAACCAGGCATGTAAAACCAAACAGAACATTAATTCAGCTGCATCACATGCCTGTAAAAAGCAGCACAAACTCAACTCTGTCCAGTTTTATTGCAGTTACATAGAAATTTTGGAAAACTTCATTTAAAAACTTAAAAACTTTAGCAATTTATTTTTGCAAGTTTTCATTTAACTTTATAAAACATGCTGCTGAGCCTGGGAGCTGTTTAATAAACAAATGTTTGAATGTATTTAAATGCAGTTAAGTGTTGGAGTTTGTATTGTTCAAAATTTTTACGCTAATATTTTCATTTGAACTGCAAATTAATATCGGTTATCGGCCCCAAAAAATCCATTTCAGTCTATCTGTACTTCAAATTGTTATAAACCGAAATCTAAGCAAGTGTTTATGTCTTAATTTTAATAAAAACTGGCTCAGCAGACTGAATATGAGCCACATTGATTTAAAAAGCCCAGAAAAAAGTTTTTTTTTAAGAAATTGTGACAAAAAAATGTTCCTTTGTTGCTCGCAATAAGTACAACGACACAAATCTGCCATTAGGGAGGGAAAAATTAGCTAATTTCCTTTAATGTGTTGAAACGTTTTTATTTCAAGTACATTTTTTATCTCACCCCTTTGGCAGATTGTTTTTTCTCTACATTTTTGTCATCTAATATCTCCTAATGAGACATTTTTCTGGACTTATTACGAGAACGTGGATCATCATCTGCCTGGATTTCATTTTTCATAGCATAGTTTTCTTGCAACTTTCTTTGCAAATGAGGAGAGGTAAAATACGTAAAATGCTCGGTGTTAAAGGTCACTCTGTCCTTCCTCTTCTTTGTGTCTTATTAATAAATTAAAACTGGACAGAAAAGAAACATTTGATGGAAGCACCTCACTTCACTTTGTTTCTTTTATGGTTGAAACAGCGCGTGTTGGTCAGCTGATTAAAAGCTCAAAGGAAGAGCAAACACTGAAGGAGGACGATTGGAGAAAAGAAAAACAAAAACAACAGGGGCAGAATGATGAGAGGAACAAACAAAGACAAAAAAAAATCAATTTCTTTTGTTTATTGACTGAGACCTGATGTGATGCTGATGATTGGTTGGAGGATTGCTGCCTCACGCTCTCTGAGACGTCCTGAGATTATCAGAAGTTACACAGCGTGCACAAGTTTCATCTTTTCCCTTTTAAAACAGACGAATAAACAAATTAACAGCAGCACTCGTAGCTTTTTATTGGTTTTTAGTTTTGTGTTTATTACATAATGAGCTTTATTATTATTAAAAGTTAGATTTTACTTTTTAAAACCAGCTTAGCTTTTGAAAAATATATTTGTGTATTAACCAAAATGTTTTAAATCTGTCTCTGTCCTTAACAATATATGAAAATGAATAAACAAAACTATCAAAGATGCTTAAAATTGAAAGATTAAACAACAAACATGTTAATTTCTAGCAGATAATGATCATAAAGAGACCTTTTTGTGGGAAAATGAGTCGTTTTGCTGCCTTGAGCGTCTCCTGAATCCTCGCCGTCTGCTCCACGAGCTCAGATCCAGGAAAAACAAAGTCTGCTTTAAAACCACTTTGTTCACAGGTTAGCCTCTCTCTGTGTTTTTTTCTCCGTCACATTCAGCGCAGATTATTTCCCCCGAGCTTCACAGTAATGCTCTGGCTGTCACAGAAGTGGCATTTGGAGCATTTGGAGCATGGCAGAGCACGTGTGACTCCAAAGATTTATGCAGAAATGACTCAAAGAATTCCTTTAAAGCTGGATCTGAATTATTGAAGTGTTTAAATCACACTGCTTTGCTCCGTACGTAGTGCCGTTGCAGGAGGAGAGCTGCAGTCACTCTAATGATCTCTTAGTTTATTTATAATAAAGCTTTTAATGCTCTCCTGCTGGCTGTAGATGGAGCTGGAGGTATTATGTCTTTGTTTTAGCTTTCTGCTGAGGGTGATAGCTCATAAAGTCCAACCATTCTGTTCGCCTCGTGTCCTCGCTCCCTCCCAGTCTTTTTTCCTCCTGTGATTAAACGGCTCCAGAGTACGAACAGATCATTTCTCACCAGGTTTATTCACTGCAGTCTGACGTGTTACCGTAACGATAACATCCACTTCACCTCCTATATGTTTAATACCTCCCCAGTTCTTACATCATTTCCTTTAAGTCTTTGCTTCAGGTATTATATAAATCTAGATAAACGGTCTTCAACCTGCAGCTCTTTGTCTCCTCTGCAGTGGCTCCTTGTAGCTTTAGCAAAATATCATTGAAATAAATATTTGTTATTTTTCTTACAGAGGGTATTGATGAGTAAAGACACTGACACTAAATAAAATCATACGTTAACATTTTGTTGATCCGTTTTTCTTTGACATTATTTCAAAAATAAAAAAATAAATAAATAAAATTTATGGAGGATTTCACTAAATCTTTTTCAATTTTCTGTGATTTTTTGCAAATTATTCTAATTTCATTTTTTTTTAATTTTGCAAACTTTTATTTTTTTAACATTTTTTTTAATTTTGCAAATTTTTATATTTACAGTTTTTTTTACTTTTTTGGAAATTTTGCAAATTTTTGTAATCTTTGCACATTTTTTAAAACTCAATTAAAGGAATATTTTCCAAATACTCGAAAAATTTGCTACCTATAGGTTTTATAAAGTTTATGAAAATTTAGATATTACAAATTTTTCTCTCTTTTTTTTGTAATATTTTTTTTTTTAATTTGTTGGCTCAAAATATGATATTAGTGTGGATCAAGGGTTTTCAACCTATGGATCTTCAGCCTTATGCGGCTCTTTGACTCCTTTGCAGTGGCTCCTTTTAGCTTTAAAGAAAATATATTTTTAAAAAAATGTATTTTTTTCTTACATAGGGTATGGTTATTAAAGACATTTAAGAAATAAAAAGAAATTATAAATATTTTGTTAAAATAAAAATGCGTTTAATCTTGCTTTAAAATTTTTGCAATTTTTTTAAAATTTCAAAATTGTTTTAATTGTTTAAAAAAATTAATTTCAAAATTTCAGGGCAAATTTTTTAAATTTCTATTTTTTTATTTCAATTTTGATAAATTTTGAAATTTCATAACTTCTAAATCTTTTACAATTTTTTGAATAATTAAACAGTTTTTGAATTATTTGCAAATTTAGTAAACATCTTTTTTAAATATTTGCAGATTTTTTATTTTATTTTTTTTTATTTATTATTTTGTTTTTTTCAAAAAATTGTATTGATTTTTGAACTTCTTAAAGTTTTGCAATTTTTGGCAAATTTTTGAAATTATAACTTTTTTTTAAATGTTTGTTGCAGATATATTTAAATAAAAAAAATGACATCACATTCATCTCATTTCATT
Organism: Halichoeres trimaculatus; assembly: GCF_033239565.1. Taxonomy (NCBI): domain Eukaryota; kingdom Metazoa; phylum Chordata; class Actinopteri; order Labriformes; family Labridae; genus Halichoeres; species Halichoeres trimaculatus. Next base: position 1,741,254 of record NW_027437181.1, on the reverse strand, counting down.
AATTCAAAAAGGTTTTTTTATATACTTTTAGATTTTAAGAATGTAAACATTTTTATCCATTTTATCATCTTAAATGTAAAGATTTAGATTTTTTGGCTCTGAGTGACTTTAATCCAGCTGAGCTCAGACTAGCCGGCTGTTATTAAAGTAAAGATCGCAGACCCCTGGTACAGATAGACGTGGATGTGATCTGCAGCGTGACTGGTCGACAGCCAGAAAACCATCTTGAGGGTTTTATTCTGCTTTGAGGTCTATTTTGGATCCGGTTCAAACCCTCTTTCTTTATTAATGCTAATGAGGAATAAAAGGTATCAACCATCTGCCAGAGAGAGATGCTAATGTGTGTTGACTGTTACACTTTCAAAGACAAGCTTGTTTGTGCCTTTGATTGATGTGTGTGTTCTGTGTGTGTGTGTGTGTGTGTTTCAGGCCTGGTGACGTCCCTGTCCGAGGGCTGGTACAGCCTCCTCCTGGACCTGCAGAACCGCCTCAACAAGGTCATCAAGAGTGTGGGCAAGATCGAGCACAGCTTATATCCTTTTTTCTTATTCTGAGGCGTGTAACCATCTGTCCCGGAGCGAGACGAGCCGCGCTGACAGCTGTGGTCGTCCTGTGGGCAGTGAGCCCAGAGGGTGACAGAGCCATTACAGAGACTTTAAACGGCTCTGCAGGTGTTACAGAGACGTATGGACGCCTGATGTGGCCACTTCCTCTTATAATGTGCAGGTATGACTGATACGTGGAAACTGTCACAGAGCTTAACCTGAATTAACGATCCTCATTAGCCTATTTTACACATGATCTCCTGAAATTAGTGCTTTAACTTCAGGACGCTCTGGATCATAAGTTTCAGGAATGGATTTTCATTCACACACGCCTCCCTCCCAGCCGAGCATCAGGGTCACACACATCCTCGTAACTGTAAATCCTTCAGACGTGATCACGCTCTGACTCCGTGCAGACCTTTGATTAGGTGCTGGCAGGGATCTGTCTGCCAGGAGTCAGCCTGAACTGGTTGTTGTCACTTTGAGTCAGCCTGGAGGACGTTATTAAACACTGTGAGCTGCCGGTTTGTGTAAAATCAACTGTAATGTAAGGAAACTGTCCATGAGGAGGAGTTGTCCAGAGATTAGCTGCACTTTCAGGGTGTTTCTGTCCTGATACAGAGTTAAACTTTAGCTGAAGCTCATACACCACCAGCAGAGGTCACAGAGGTCACAGATTGGTTAAAAGCCAACAGCTGATTGGTTGGAGAGTTTGTATCTGTGCTGCAGTGAGGACGACTGAACCTGGGCCCTGCTGGCAGCATCAGAAACTCCTCTTGTAAAGGATGCTGGGAGTCCTGAGCAGTGACCTTTGACCTGTAGATAACTCCAGCTTTATACGGGTGCTGAAGGTCGTGAGGAGAAGCAGCGGGGATCCTACACTGCCTGATAGTTTTATAAAAACAGACTCCATGAAAACAGAATAAGTAGGAGAGGACGGGAGGGGACAACTCCTCTGGACTCAGTGAGCAGCACTTCAGTTTGAGCCACATTGGCTTAGACCAGGGGTCTTCAACCTGTGGCTTTTTGAATCCTTGTAGCTTTAAAAAATATTATTAAAATAAAGATATTTTTTTTAAGAGGGATTGAGTAAACAAGACAGTAAAAATCATGCATTAACATTTTGTTGAAGTAAATATGCATCACATCTGTCAGTAAAGCCACTGCTCTGGATTATTTTCGTTTTTACTTTCCAATTGTTTTAATGACAGAACATTTAAAAATTTTGGAAATATTTGAAAATCCAAATTTCTTTTTTTTTAAACAAATAAAATTACAAATAATCTTTAAAATTTTTAAATTTTTGAATTTTTTTTTAATTTCAAACTTTTGACAAATTTCTTTTTTATTTAAAAAAAAAATCACCAAGAGTCTGGAAAACTTTTAAATTTCAAATTTTTTGCAATTTTTGAAATTTAAAGCTGTTGGCAAATTTTAATTTTGTTTACAAAATTTTTTTTAAAAAGTCCTTTAACTTTTAATTTTTTTATTTTATTGCATTTTGTGAAATTTCAAATTTAAAAAAAAAAAATGTTTTTTTTACAAATAAAAATCCAAATAGTCTTGAAAACTTTAAGATTTTGAAATTTTTCCAATTTTTGAAATTAAAATTTTTAAACAAATTTCTTTTTTTTTTTACAAAGAAAATTACAAAAAGTCTTGAAAACTTTTAAATTTCAAGATTTTGTTTGCAATTTTTGAAATTTTAACCTTTTTACAAATTTATTTATTTTTTTAAACCTTGCGATTTTTTATTTATTTTCTTTTTGGGGGGAAAATTTGGGGGGATTCAATATTTTTAAATTTTTGGAAAAATAGTTAAGACATTGAATTTACAATTGCATACATTTAAATGCCTTATTTAGATAATTCACTAATTTTTGACTATTTATAGATATTTATACACTTTTTTTGTCTTTATTGTGTAGATTAAGTTGATGTTGTGGCTCCTAAAGGACTGTAATCCAGGGGAGCTGAGGAAAAATGGCTTCTATGAAAGTAAAGGTCTCAGACCCCTGGTCTAGAAGTTTCTCTTGGATCTGCTGCGTGTCATTGAGTTAACTCTAGCTCAGTAAGGTGTCTTCCTGTCTCTTCAGTAATCTGAACAGAGCTTTGGGGTTTTTAACCACAGCAGGGAGTCTGACTGCTGCAGTGTTGGTATAGAAACTCAGAGAAAGATGTTGAGTGACAGTTTTTTTCTTCTGGAGAGATAAACTTGAAGAGGAGAAGCTTTGAGCTGACTCTGATTCAGAGGTGATGATTTCATTTTGAGATGTTTTCTATCAGAAAGCAACATCTCTTCTTGATTGGCTTCAGTTTACGCTCTCACTCTCTGCAGCTTCACTGATACCTGCTCTGGCTCCTGATTGGCTGACACCAGCAGCTTCCTGTTTTTATGAGCAGCGCTGCTTTTATTAGACTTCCTACACATCAAACTCAATATGTGTTGCCTTATCCGGAGATAAAATATGTGATGTTGGAGCTAAAGTGCCATCCTCAGGCGGAGCGGCAGCCTTGAATTGATTTTCCTTGACTCCTCGGCACCTGGAGGTCCTTCCACACCGAGCGGAAGACAGAGCAGGCCACGGGATTCATCGACGGGGATCTGATCGAGAGCTTCCTGGATCTGGGCCGGGCTAAGATGCAGGAGGTGGTCAGCACTCTGCAGGTAAGAGCTTATCTCCATCTACAGCCGCGCTCGGAGAAAGTGAGTGTTGAAAGAGAGGAAATGTGAGTCTGTGAATCTTTTATGCCTCCCCGCCAGCAGAAGCCGTGGCCTGAGGCGTTATGTTTTCAGCCGTTTGTCCGTCTATCCATCTGTCCACGCCACTCTGCTGACGAGGTGGGCTCAGGAACGCCTTTAGGGCAGAGCGGCTCAAACGTCCCCTCGTGGACCTCAGGATGAATTAAGTCTGTTAACCTGTGAAAGGTCAGGAGCGCTGGGACTTTAAAATGTGGTTTGGACAAAGCTGAAAATGTTTTCTGAAACTTCTCAAACCGGTTTAACGGGAGTAAATAAAAGAGTCCAAACAACAGACCCAGCAGTCAGGTTTTATCAGCTCAGAGCTTTATATGATCAGATTATCATTAAAAACATCATCATCCTTCAACCCCTCATCCAGAGACCAGGAAATATAACAAAGTTAAAAAGACGTCTGATAAAAACTGGAGGTGATGAAGTGGAGAAAAACTCTCATTACGTCTTAATGAGGAAACAGGAGAAAGGAAATGAAACGTCTTCACTCAGGACGGATAAATAACACCAATAACAATATAAAGAAATACACAGATTGATCCAGAGGAGGAGGAGGAGAAACAGATATTAAACAGGAAAAGATACCCTACCAAAATAAAAGAGGATATGATTTATAAATACTGAAAGATTATCTACTAAAGAAAAAGAAAAAAATTACAAACGTAGGTAAAATATAAAGCACAACATGAGTATCTACCAAAATAAAAGCATGTAAGATAATAAACACATGGAATCATCTACCAAATAAGAGTGGAAAAGATTATATTTACTAAATATGATTTAAATATTATTAAAATAAAAATTAAAAGATGACAACATATTAATCAGGAAACATTTTTTCACCAAAGTAAGAGCCTCAGATAAACTCACATGATTATTTACCAAAATAAAAGACAAAAATGAAGAGGAGGCTATAAACAACACAAGTATCTACCAAAATAAAAGAAGACATGATTGTATAACTTAAATGACAATTTATCAAAAAAAAACACAGGCTAAGATTATTAAACACTTAACATTTATTCTCCAAAATAAGAGCCTCAGATAAAAAAAAAACTTGAGATTTTCTGGCAAAATAAAAGCATGTAAAATAATAAACACAAAAATTTACCAACCAAAATAAAAATGGACGATATTTTTATAAGTATATACTGAATAATACATTGTTCAAAATTAATATAAAAATAAAAGCATGTGAGATAATGAACACTTTTCATTTAATCTCCAAAACAAGAGCCTCAGATAAAACACACAAAAATAATCTTCCAAAATAAAAGCATGTAAGATTATAAACACATAAAATTACTTACCAAAATAAAAGAGGACAGAATTATATCTATACCATACCAGCTTTATTTATAGAGTACTTTTAAAAACAACCACAGCTGAAGACAAAGTGCTGTACAGGTAGATCGAATGAAATGATAAAAACAGATAAGTAAAAACAGACAAATAAAAGAAAAACATTTTAAAAACAATAAAAGCAAAGAAAAAGCAGGTAAAAGGGAATAAAAGAAAATAAAAGAGAATAAGACCAGGCAAAGAAACTAAGTCTCGCTGGAGTTATATTATACTAAATAATATTTTGTTTTTGAAAATAAAATAAAAGTAAAAGCATGTAAGATAATAAACACATATTTATTGACCAATATAAAAGAAAATAAAAAAATATATAAGTATCTAGCAAAATAAAAAAGGAAAACATACAATTAATTTTTGTTTATTGAAATAAAAGCATGTAAGATAATTTACACGTAACATTTATCTTCCAAAATAAAAGCATGTAAGATAAAAAAAAACACTTAAAATCACCTACCAAAATAAAAGAGGAAAGAATGATATATATACTTAATATTTTTAAAAGATAAAATAAAAATAAAAGCATGTAAGATGATAACGAACTTATATTTATCCACAAATATAAAATTAAATAAATAAAAAAAATAATAATAAAAAAGGATAGGACTAAACCACAACATGAGTATCTACCAAAATAAAAAAAAAGGATAAGATAATATACACTTATTAGTTATTTATTAAAATAAGAAAGAATAAAATAATTAACACGTAACAATTTCTTCCAAAATAAAAGCATTTAGGATAATTTACACCAACCTGAAATTCACCAAAATTAAGACTAAGGTAATAAAAATTAAGGATAATTTACCAAAATATATTAGGATAAGATTATGACACACTTTAAGTCAAATCAACAACTAACAAACTAACCGAAGATGCTTGTTGGAGCCTGAAACGTAACAACAACCCAAAATGAATGAAAAAAAAGAAAAGTAAAAAAATGAATAAAACCTGAAATTATTCAACTGTTTTTCCAAATTATATAAATTCTTGTTACATTTTTGGTCAGGTGTTACATTTTGTTGTTTTTTAATTTTTCAAAAGTTACATTACAAGCTCAGCACTTTTGTTTTATTATCAACCAGTTATTCTGTTTCAGGGTTTATTTCTTTTTTTGTTTTTTTTTACATTTTGGGTCATTGTTACATTTCTGGCTCTAACAAAGCTGCAACAGAAAAAAAAAACAAAATTAATTAAAAAAAGAAATAAAAAGACAACCTAACAAACCTTATGATGAACTGACTGAGTAATTAAATATTACGTTTATTTAAAAAGGACCAAAGCTCCAGACGAAGGGATTTTTGTCCTTTTTTTGCTCTGAAAGCTTCAGATTTCCTCATTGTTTTGCTTTAAGGACGCGTTGTGAATGAAAGAGGGTTTGTGTGAGCAGAGTAATCCTCCGTCCGGGCCACGGCTCCTTTGTTATTCTGCTGGAAACTCTGACGGATGTAAACTCCAACGTGAACGCTTGGCTGGGCCCTGAAAGTGTGAGGCGATCATTCTGGGTTTATCCCGCCATCATGAAAGGAGTAATGCAGCGCCGCGAGCACGCTGAACGGCGCCGCGCTCAAAGGGAGATTAAGCTCTGAGGCGTTAAGCGGGCTCAACAGCTCCGTGCTGGCACAGCTTGTGTTGACCTGTAATTGACACAAATATTAAAGTTGGTTTAATAACAGTTTGTTTATTAGAGGCCGGCCCTGTGCTCGTTCAGCGAGCTCGTCCTGCTCCTCCTGAAACATCTGCTGAAGACGCAGACGCTCACGCTCTGCTGTCACCTGAGCTCTGGCTCCCTGCGCCGCTGAACTCTGGGAGACCCCACAGACGGTTTTATGAGCCGCTCTCTGCTGCTGGAGACGGGCTGGGGATTCGCTTCGTGGCAGAGCAGGTGGCAGAGTCACTCCTGGCAGATAAATAAACCAGCAGAGTCTGCCGTGGCTCTTTTTAAAATCACACCTTCAGCTCATAAACAAAATACTGTTCCCACGTTCCCTTTCACTCCGAGATGATAAAGACGATCCAACGTACGGCGCTGACTCCCTCTGCCAGGACGCCTTTCTCTGAATCAGTGCTTTAAATCTGAAACTCTCTCAGCATCAGTTACTCACTCGTACTCCTCTGAAACAATCATCCTAAATCTGATCCAGAGTCATTTTTTAACTGTCTGCACGTCTTTCTGTGTCAGAATCATAAAATCTAAATCTACGCTCAGATCATTGATGGTTTCCTTCGTCTGAAAGCGTCACAGTGAGAAAATGTCCTGGAGCTGAACGTGAGGAACATCTGATGCCGTTTGTCCCAGAATGATTCAGTTAACCCAAGGGTCTTCAACCTGCGGCTCTGGAGCCTCATGTGGCTCTTTGACTCCTTTGCAGTGGCTCCTTGTTGCTTTAAAAAAATATTACTGATAGAGATTTTTTTTTAAATTATTTTTCTTACAGAGGGTATTAATGATAACGACACAGACACTAAACAAAATCACAGTTTAACATTTTGTTGTACTAAATATGTATCACCTCTTGCAAATCAGCTTTTACATTTTATTTTTTTTATTTCAAATTTTTTACATTTTTACATATTTAGAAAAAGGGGGGGTGTTGCAAATTTTTGAAGTTTTTATTTAAATCCCATTTTTTTTATTTTGCAATTTTTAGAATTTTTTTCACAATCTTTTTGAAAATTTAGCAAAATTTTGAAATTGTTAAAATTGCTTTAATTAAATCTATTAAATAATTTAATTGTTTATTTAGGTTCGGCAAATTTTTTGATATTTCAAAATTTTAGCATGTTTTTTGCACACATTTCATTTTTTTTTTTCAATTTTTTACATTTTTACAAATTTAGAAAAAAAGGGGGATTTTGCAATTTTTTGAAGTTTTTGTTTAAATCCCATTTTTTTACTTATTTTGCAATTTTTCATTCACACATCAGGAACAGATTTTATAGGATAAACTTGAAGTTCCATTGTCTCTTATTTCTTAAATAAATAAATAAATAATAATACAGGTCGCTGACAGCATCACCTGAATCTCCACCACCTGAGAATGGCTGCTCCTCATTAAAGGAGAAAACAAAAGTGAAACTTAAGGAGAAAGCGATTCAGCTGTTAACGCTCACTGTACAGGACAAATAAGGCTAACTAGTTATAGTTATATAAAATTGAGCTCAGAGTCAAAAGATAACGCCCAGATTTTAACCTGATTGGATGGGTTTAAAGACAATTTTTGCAATTTTGATACTGAATTCTCTCCCTGAGCCTTAGGATCCATAACTAAAACCTCTGTCTTGTCCTGGTTGAGCTGTAAAAGTTCTCAGTCATCCAGGATTTAAAATCTAAAATACATTTAAAAAGGCACAAAAAACACACTGAAACTGAAAAGAGCAACGTCTCAGCTTTTACAAATCATAAGAATTGTTCAAATTGTGTAACACGTTTAGGAATAACCGACCTTCAAAGACACTTCTGGATTTTTTTTTTCTAGTGGATTAACTTACAAGATAACAGAAAGATGTGTCCTGTAGGGATGGGAGAAAAAATCAAAAATTGATTGTTTTTGTGTGACAATATCAAAATTATGAGTCTTTCTCAAAAAGTTAGACGTGCACCGATTGATCGATCGGTCGCTGAATTGATCGGTGCTGATTTCCTTAATTTTGGGGGATCAGTGATGGGTGATTGGGTGATTAAGTTAAAACATAAAGATTTTATTGTTTCAGGTGTTGTTCAATGATTTTCAATGAAATAAGATTGGAACATTAAAGGTGTATGCTGTCAGTTATATATATATAAAAAAAAAAAAAATGGTATCGGCAGGTCAGGGTTTTTAAAGATTAGTGATTGGCCAGAAAATTGGTATCGGTGCACCTCTACAAATATATATATTTTTTTAATTCAAATTCTCATTCTTCATTTCAGTTTTTGTTTATAAACTGGATTGGAAAATGTTACCACTTTTGTCCAGCAGAGGGCGAGATGTTTCTCTTTGACTCATGTAATGTGCATTTTTTATGGGGAAATGTGGCTCCTGATACAATCTGTAGACATTATCATCATTTAACTTTTTTTTTTACATGGTCTGGTGTTAATTAAGAAACTAAAAATTATAAATATCGAAGAACCCCAATCTAAAAATCGTAACAGAATTGAATCGTAAGAATAGCGGATCATCCTTGCCCTATTTTCCTGATACGATATCAGTGATGAAATGACTCGTATAGCATCCTTGTATCACCCCCCCCCCCCCCCCCCCCCCCCCCCCCCCCCAAAAAAGGGACAAAATGCAAATTAAAAAAAATGAAATGAAAATCTATTAAAAAAATTAATTAAAAAACTCAAAAAACTAAGTTACAAGGTAAAAAAAAGCAGCAACATGTCTATCATACCACAGGCCTCACACATGTGTTTACATATCAGATACACACATACACTTATCCACTTACTCATATACACACAACACATCTGGTGTTAAAGGGTTAACGTAACGTTAAGATAGAGAAAGAAGCTGAATTTCATCTTTCAGAAACCTTGATCTGACAGAACTCGTCTGAAACTGTGGATTGATTTTCAGAAAGAACAGATCAAACATTTATTTTCTTGGAGCTCGGTCGAAAAACTTTGATTTAATCCTTAAAAAAACACCACAGAACAAGACGAATCATCTGAATTGTAAGAGACACTCATTGGATTTTTTTTTTTTTAAGGCGACTGCTTTAATTATGATGTAGAAGAAGAAAAATGAAAAACTGAACAGACAGATGCTCCAAAAACAATCCAACCTCCAACAATGGAGGACATGAAAACCACTTTCTGACTCCTTCACCCTCCCTCCCTCCGTCTGTTTGTTTGTCCGCGTCATGTGACCCGCCCAGCCTCACTGTTTGCTCACCTTCACTTACAGATCGATGACGGCAGCGGCATGAAGCGTGAAGCCACCGTGGACGAGGTCATTAAGATCGTGGAGGAGCTGACGAGGATCCACTAACCTCCACCGCCACCCGGACCCCCGCCGACTTTCCAGGAAGGTCCCGTGACGCCACGCGGAGCGGCCGCTTCCTGCTCACAGATGTGTAAATAGTTATATATGAGCGGCGTGTGCATGTTCGTTCTGCAGACTCCAGCGGCGCGTGAGGCCCTGGAGGGGCCGCGTGCGTAGCTTCCTGTTCGGACAGCAGAACGACCAAAGCGGAGACGTTGGTCTGTGTGTGTGAATTTGTGTGTGTGTGTGTGTGACTGCGTGTGTGTGGGAAACTGTGACTTTAAATAGGAACCCAGAGACCCTTCCCCAAACATCTCTGGGCCGTCTGTGAGCGATGATCGCAGGATAACGACGAGCCAATCCTTCACCGCCGCCAGTCCCAGCTCGTGATTCACCCTTTTCGAGTTTATTATCAAAGTCTGGAAGAAAACACGCTGTACGGAAACGAAATGAGGAAAGCATAGATTTATAGCTATTTTGTCTTGGTGATGTTTTCTTTGTTTCTTCTAATAAACTTTGCTTTTAGTACTGTTGATGCTCGTCTCTGTCTCTTTCACACAGACCAGGAGGGGCTAATTAGCAAATAATTAAAAAAATCCTACACCAGCTGCTAACCACCAGCATGTTCGCTCACTCTGACAACTCTCATTGTGAGCCGTTTGGGAGCGTTTAGCTCACAGCTCCACTGAGCCCGAGTAAAACGACACTGAGCTGTGAACAGGACTCCCAGTCCTCACGGCCTCACCCTGACCCTTTAGTTTGTTTTTTTACGCTGCAGCTGAAGAGTTGTCACCAGACGGCTCTCTGGTTTGATCAAGGACAAATACCAGGCAGAAAAACATGAAACATGGACGGACACAGGAGACGACTCAAGGCTCCAAACCAGGGTCATCAACCTGCAGCTCTTTGACTCCTTCACAGCGGCTCCTTGAAGCTTTACAAAAATATTATTGAAATAAAGATTTTTTATTTTTCTGTGACACTAAATAAAATCCTGTGTTAACATTTAGTTGAACTAAATCTTCATCCCATCTGTCAATAAAGCCTGCCACCGCTCTACTTCACCTCCTACAACATCAACAGCCCACCAACTTTCCATGCACCTGTGGCTAACCTCAAGTTTTACAGCCCTGGGAAGATAACTACATCTACAAAAAGACTAATCTGGAAGGAAATACTGATTTTAATTCTGTGTGGATGGATTCATTTAGCTGACAACGTGACAGATTAATAAATATGATTGATATGTGGTGAGACTTTAGCAAACAACAAAAAAAACGATGAGTGGATTGATATTAAGTGTTTCAGTGCTTGTGAAACACTTAATATCAAAAAATGAAGTATTCTTTAAATTATTTTTTTAAAAATTACATTTTTTTTATTTTTGAGAAATCTAAAAAAAAAAAAAAATGATTTTAATTTAAACATTTATATTTTTAAGCTTTTGCAATTTTCTAAAATTAAGGGTTTTGACATTTTGCAAATGTCTTAAAAATTTCGAAATTGTTGAAAAAATGTTTTTTGCAAAAAAAATAAAACAAAATTGGCAACTTTTTATAATTTCAATAAATGGATTTCTTTTTCTTTAATTACAAGTATTTTTGCAACAATTTTTCATATTTTTTTTCTCTTTTTTTAAAAAAATTTGAATTTTTAAAACCTTGATTTTTAATTTATCTAAATTTTAGATTTTTTCAAAGTGTATTACACTAAGTTTTGAAATTTTTGGAATTTCTTTGAAATTTCAAAAGTATATGCAAATTTTTTTGTAATTTACTTTTTAATGTTTTTTTATTTTAATTTTTTGAAACCTTGGTTTTTTTTTTAATTTAAGTTTATATATATTTTTAAATTTATCACATAAAGTTTTGAAATTTTTGGAATTTTGAAATTTCAAAAATATTGCAATTTTTATTTTTTTTTATTTTTTTAAGATTTATTAAAAAATTTGAAATTTAAATTTTTTGAAGCCGAGATTTTTTTATTTATGTTTTATATATTTTTTAAATTTATTACAATAAAGTTTGAAATTTTTGGAATTCTTTGAAATTTTAGAAATATTTGCAATTTTTTTCTGATTAAAATTTTTTTTTTTGGAAGGTTTGAAAGTTCTGCAATTTTTCTCATACAAAATATTTACAACATTTTAAAGTTCAATTTATTGAAAATTTTTTCAAATTTTAAATTTTCTTTTTTTGCACCAACCTCACAAATTTTAAACATTTAAGATTTTAATCTGTTTTGAAAGCTTGTTTAATCTCACCCACTAAGAGTTTTTATTATTATTATTATTATTATTAAGTAAAACTTTTGGTCTGATGTGCAGCTGTTGCTGTTTTTAAAAGCTGGTGTGGGGACCTGTTTCCTGTGGACGGATCACTGAGAATCAGCAGTGAAGAGAAACTATCAGAAGTGGAAACTCATTGTTCTACACTTCAATTAACTCCACACCCCGACACAAACTGTTAATTAACGTGGACGTGAATCAAAGCTGGTTGTTTTATTTATTCTGTTTGTTTGCGTCAAACACAGAAAGTGAAGGTTGTGAGATTTTTATTTCTAGAGTTGTTTACAGTCCTCGTTGTGTCCAATTATCAGCGCGGCCTTGGTGGATGTTAAATAATCAAAAAGCTTCCTACAGATCTATAGTGAGGAACATACACAGAGCAGCTTTTTCTGTCCGTTTCTCCTCCCTCTGCGTCTGCTGCTGCTGCTTTTGTTCAAACAGGAAAACAACAAACTGAGGATGATGCAGACGTCGTGGTGTAAACGTGGAGCTGGAGCAGAAACAGCAGGGCCAAGCAAAGACCTGCACGCTTCAGGATGGTGACAGAAATAACCCTGAATAAAGCGACAGACGACTTCCAGTGCCAGAAAGTGACCCGTTCACTCCCCACCCACGACCATGAAGGGAGAAATGATCAGAGCTGGTGTTTCAGTCCGCACGGCCTCTGAGAGGAGAGGTGGCATCCCTCAACAACTTCTCTGAGGATGAAGAGAAAAATAATAAGTGGCTTCAGGAAACGGTGACCTGCCACTCTCAGCGTGTCAGCTGCCGTGACACAGAGACACAAACAGGAAGTCGTGTTTGCTGCTCGCTCAGCCTGATTTTCTGGACACAAAGGGAAGCAGACCTCGTTTTTCTCCTCTGTCTCTCTCGTGTGGAGGTCGGACTTTCATTTCCTGTGTGTGGGCTGCAGAGAGCGAAGCCACATTAACTGTAAACCAGGACAAGGAGCAGGTTTAATTTGATCAAGGAGGTCAGAGCTGGGACACTCGTACGAGAATAGAGAAAGATGAAGCTTTACTCTCGGCTCTTTGTGTGAGGACGAGCTTCACCAGCTGCTGTTTTTCTGTGAATCGAGCCTCAAACAACGTTTCTGTCGTCTCTAAACCCACCATTTTTTACAGTGGGGAAAATAAGTATTGAACGCGTCAACTTTTTCCTCATTACATTTATTTCCAAAGATGCAATTCAAACAAAATTTCTCCCAGACATTGGTATTAACTCAAATAATCCACACATGAAAAGAAATCACAACGTTAAGTGCGATGTTGCTCAGCATCAGAATGGAACTGGTTACAGACTTATATCAAAGCACCTGAATATTCCAGTCAGCACTGTTGGGGCCATTATTCACAAGTGGAAGAAGCACCACCTTACCATCAACAGGCCACGCACAGGAGCTCCTTGAAGATTTCTGACCAGGGAGTCAGAAAGATAGTCAGAAGAGGACTCAACCAGCCAAGGACCACCCTGAAAGTGCTCCAGAAAGACTTGGAGGCAGCAGGTACAATTGTTACAGAGAAAACAACAGGCAATGCACTCCACCACCATGGCCTCTATGGACGCTCAGCCCGCAAGACTCCATTCCTCAAGAAAAGGCATGTTGAAGCTGGTTTAAAGTTTGCTAAACAGCATCTTGACAAGCCTGTAGAATACTGGGAGAATGTTGTCTGGTCAGATGAGACCAAAACTGAACTTTTGGGCTGTCATACTACAGACCATGTTTGGAGGAGAAATGGCTCTGCACATCAGCCAAAAAACACTACACCAACAGTGAAGTTTGGAGGTGGAAGCATCATGGCATGGGGTTGTTTCTCATCTCATGGTGTTGGCAAACTTTATATAACTGACGGAGCAATGAATGGAGCCATGTATGGGGAAATTCTTGATCTGAATCTGCTGCCATCCACCAGGATGATGAAGATGAGACGTGGCTGGACCTTCCAGCAGGACAACCATCCAAAGCACACGGCAAAGTTGACTCTCAAATGGTTTCAGAAAAAGAAAATCAATCTGTTAGAACGGCCTAGTCAATCACCTGACTTCAATCCAACTGAACATTTGTGGAAAGAGTTAAAGAAAAGGGTTCACCAGAGGGCACCAAAGAATATTCCAGATTTAAAGACAATCTGTGCAGAGGAATGGGCCAAAATCACACCTGAGCAGTGTGGGCCATTAGTTCAAACATACAAGAAGCTTCTGGAAGCTGTCACTGCAAACAAAGGCTTCTCCACTAAGTATTAGATGAGTCTCAGTTAGAAATGTTCAATACTTTTTTCCTGTGTTATCGTACTTTTGGCTTTAGAAAAGCCTCAAAGTCAAAGTTCTGAGTTTAAAAACAGCAGTCTGACTTTTTCCTCGAAGGTCAGAAATTTTAGAAAATGTCAGATTTTTTTAGTTTTTCTCTTTAACTGGTCTAACCTCAGTTTTTCCAGTGGTCACAATATTCTTTGGTACGAGGGAAAATGGATTTCTCCAGGAGTGTTTCTGTTGACATTTCCCACCCGTCACCTTTTCTCTGGGGGCTTTCACTCCAACGCTGTTTGGTCTGGACTTTCAGACTTTCCTGTGTGGTCCCAACCAAAAAGAAAGGTGTGAAACCTCCACTGGACCCTGGTCCGGACTGAATGGGACCACGGTCTGGTTCATGCCCAGTGTGAAAGCATTATTTTGAAAGGTTGGGACCTTCGTACCAATGACGGGAAATTATGACGAGTTTTCTCCTCGTCTCCTCTTCTTTCAGGAACAGGTTGAGTTTTTCCAGATGGTTGAAGGAAAACTTTGACTTTTCTTTGTTTGAGACAACTTTTTCCCAGATCCAGCTCCACGAGGTAAGGTATTTATCAACAGTTAGGTAGAGCTACGCTTTGAAACCTGACAACAAGCTAACTTTGTCAGTTTGTAGCGTAGTTTAGCAGCTGCTATATTTCTCTCTCCTCACAGCCCGGTGCTCTGAGACGTGTCTGTAACGTGTAACGTTAGTGAATCCTGGTTCTGTCCTACCAGAGCTCATCTACCAACTCCAACCTCACCAAGCAGAGCTAACGTAACCTGGCTCTTCATTTTATTGATAGACTCTCAAGTTTGAACAGACCACTGCAGAATAACTGCTGACTGTGGGTTGGAGACAACGTTAGCACGAACAGATTAGCCTGGGTTTGAGCCTTCAGCTCGTCTTTTGGTTTAAAGCTCCTGATTGAGCCATTAGCTTGTGTTTTAGCCTTAAGCTTCTGTTTTTAGCCACAAGCTCTTGTTTTAGCCTTAAGTCTGTGTTAACCCCTTAGCGCTGTTTTGGCCTCAGGTTTGTGGTTTAGCCTTAGTCGTATGTATTAGCCTTTAGCTCATGTTGTAGCCTTAAGCATTTTTTTTAACCTTCAGCTTCTTTTAAAGCCTTAAGCTTCTGTTTTAGCCTTTAGCTCATGTTCTTACCTGTAAGTTTTGTTTGAGCCGTTGGCTTCTGTTTTTAGCCCAAAGCCCTTGTTTTAGCCTAAAGTCGGGTTTAAGCCTTTAGCTTGTGTTTTAGCGTTAGACTTGTGGTTTAGCAATTATCCTATGTTTTAGCCATTAGCTCATGTTTAAGCCTAAAACATTTGTTTTAGCCTTTAGCTCATGTTCATACCTTTAGCTTCTGTTTTAGCCTTTAGCCCATGTTAACACATTTAGCTTTTTTTTGCCTTTAGCTTCTGCTTTAGTCTTCAGCCAAAATTTTAACCTTTAGCTAATGTTTTAGCTTTTAGCTTCTGTTTAAGCCTTTAGCTCATGTTTAAGCCTTAAGCTCATGTTTTAGCCTTTAGCTTTTGTTTTAGCCCTAAGCACATGTTCTAACCTTTGGCTTCTGTATTAGCCTTTAGCTTCTGTTTTAGCCTGTAGTCCATTTTATTATCTGTAGTTTTTATTTTAGCCTTCGGATTCTGTTTAAGCTCTCAGCTTCTGTTTTAGCCTTTAGCTTTTGTTTTAGCCTTTAGCTTCTGTTTTAGCCTTTAGCTTTTGTTTTAGCCTTTAGCTTCTGTTTTAGCCTATAGTCCATGTTATAATCTGTAGCTTTTGTTTTAGCCTATAGCTTCTCTCTGAGCCTTTAGCTTCTGTTTTAGCCATTCGCTTTTGTTTTAGCCTTTAGCTTCTGATTAGCTTTTAGCCTGTGAATGTGAACAGAAATGTGATGTTTTTGCCACAGTGTCAACTGGCTGAGATGAAATATGCAATCAATAACTGTTATGAGTTTTGGGCCAATCAGAATCGAGTATTAAATCCCAGGAATAAACTTCTATTGGATCAGGAGCAGACAGTTACTAAGGAAGTAAAACATTTTCACCTCTTTTTCAAAACAAAAGAAAAAAGTGTTTTATTGTCGGTCACAGTGATCCAAACTACAGTTTCTCTGCTTTAATCATAAACTGTTAAATTTCCTCCTTTAGTCGTCTCCATGTTTGTTATGATGTCGGGAAGTTTCTTCTTCAGACGTTTAAATGATTCAGAGGAAGAGCAGGTATTTTTGGTTTGAGCTGTTTCCACCTGTAAAAATCAAACACAGGTGAGATTTCTCTGTCATCAGATTTAAATTAGGATCAAGTGAAACTTTGAAAGCCTGGGTTCAGAGCTGGAGCATCAGTCTGAGCTCCCTGTGGTTTACGCTGAGGTGGAAAACAGCTCAGAAAGTTTCGCGTAGAGGAACTGAGAGTGAACTCACGTCTTAATTACTCTGATGATTCTCCATGAACAGTACAGCAGAACTCAGAGGATGTAAAGGGTTTGAGTTTCTCCACCTACACGCTGACTGAGAGCTAAACCCGCAGCAGATAACAAGATCAGGACTGCTCCGTGGTTCCTCCTCGAACACAGCGAGTCATTAAGCCGGAGCAGTCGATAGTAACGAGGAGGGGTTTATTCAAACTGGATGAAACGATGGAGAAGCTTCCTAAAATAACTCCCAAACAAATCCAAAAACCACAGGCGGGGGATTTCTCTCTGTGTGATTCGCTCGGGGGTGGGTTTGACTCTAAACGGGCTGATTGTGAAGAAGCTCCTCGTGGGACGTGTCCAGTAAAACCAGAGCTGGTGTTCAGATTAAAGCAGCGGCCTCCCTGAAGCAGCTGAGAGCAAACAGCCCGGCTGAGGTCTGCTGAGGTCTGCTGAGGTCTGCTGAGGTCTGCAGAGGTCTGCTACAGGCGTCAGGGAGCCGCGCTCGCTCTGATCGACTGTTTTCAACACCTCCACCTGCTCAGGCTCTCAGCAACAACACCTCACCTCTTAAAACCAATCAGAGCCAGAGGGCCCAGCCGGACAGGCCCAAACACCTGGAGTGATGGAGGCTTTGATGTTTGGACCCTAAATCTGGACCAGAATCACATCAGAACCACTTTGTTGATCCTAGAGGCGAGCCGTAGAAACCAAGAGCCTCAGCACTTTGAAGAAATCTGCAGTAAAGTGCATCTCAGCTGAGCCAGCTCTCTGCAACAGGCGGGTTCACTGTGAGTTTTATGACTCAGTAAAGGAGCAGTCCGTGGATTTAAACAGCTTTACACGCGTGACTAGATCAGGGGTCAGCAACCTTTACTTTCATCAGAGATATTTTCCCTCAGCTCAGCTAGATTAAAGTCATTCAGAGCCACAAAGTCTAATTTATCTTCACAATAAAGATGATAAAACTCTATACAAAGGAAAAAGTGAATGATTATCTAAATAAAATGATTTTTGTGTTTATAAAATTGTATATATGACGTCTATTTTTTTAATAAAAATATCTACATGTTTGGAAAAAATTTAATAAATTTGCAAAATTTATGACATTTCAACAAGTTGTTGCTCAAAATTTTAAAAAAATTGCGAAATATTTTTTCAAAGGAAATGTAATAAAATGCACACACATTTTCCAAAAAAAAGGAATTTCACAAATTTGCTAAATTTTCATAATTTCAAAGTTTTGCAGAACTTCATAAATTATTAAGTTTGCACAATTTACAAAAAAAAGTTCAAAAAAATTCAAAAGGTTGCAATATTTTGAAAAAATGTGTTTTTTTCCAAATTTTAAAAAATATATAAAAAAAATTCATTTATTTTTCTTAATTTGAAAAAAAAATCAAACCTTCATTTAAAGTTGAATATGCATAATTTGAAAAAAATAAATAAAAAAACAATGAAATTTGCAAAAAATTCTATGCAATATTTTTTTTTTAATATTTATAAAAAACAACAAAAAATTGATATTTTTTCTTAACTCAAAAAATGTAAAAAAAAAAAAAAAAAAAAAAATCAAAAATTTGCTTTATTAAAAAAATATTTCTGTTCTAAAATTCAAGAATATAATTTTGTTTTTCTTAATTTGAAAAAAATGTCAAAAAACAAACAAATTTAAATGAAAGCTTTATTGACAGATGGGATGAAGATTTAATTCAACTAAATGTTAACGCGGGATTTTATTTAGCATCAGTGTCTTTAATCGTCAATACCCTCTGGAAGAAAAATAAAAACTCTTTTTTTCAATATTTTTTTTAAAGCTACAAGGAGCCACTGCAAAGTCAAAGTCAAAAGCAGAATCAAAATGGCCGCATGAGGCTCCAGAGCCACAGGTTGAAGACCGTTGGTCTAGAATCTCCTGTGGCAGCAAACACTGATATTAAAAAAGGACAGTCGATCCCTCTGCAGAGCAGGTCACTGGTTTCTCTGGGTTTTGGTAGAAAACATGAAACATGGTGATTTTCATATCACAAAAGCTTCGTCCTCTGCTGATGTTCAGAGCTCATTATAAGACCACACACAGCACGCTGCTTTCATGTGCTCACACTCTAATTAAACATAATCACAAACATTTTATTCCCTCTCCTTTAAAATCAACCGACATGAATCAGAATCAGCTCAAACCCAGATCTTCACCCTGACGTTCGCTGAAACAGTCAGACACCCAGACACCAACTGTTAAAGTCTAAAAATACCACAAACACTCCTCATGTGGCTTTACAACCTGCACAGGTAAAACACCTGGTTTTCCTTTGATTTAGTTTAGGTGAGAATATTTTCAGACTGTTTTCAGAGTGGAGTAAATTCTGCATCATTGGTTTTTAAACAGCGCAGGTCTGTGTGTGCTTCACTCTAAATAAATGAACTCAGGGTCATATACTGCTGAAAACAGGTCCAGCCCGCTCCATGCTCCATATCTTTAAGGTCTTTCCCCGATGCTAAATATTAATGCGATAAAACAAATGTGTAGATGGAAGCCTCATGGTGGGTTATGTATTGACTTAAATATATATCATCTTATTTAAAAAATAAACTCTGTGGTGTAGTAGAAAGGAAAAACACAGAGGCTGCAGATTCAGGACGGCATTTCTGAGACATTTCTCTTTTTGTGCATTGTACAACCACGGATCTACGGTGGCCCTAAAGTAAAAAACACACACACAATTATAGAAAGCACGTTTGCCTTTTTTTGTTTTGTTTTTGTGTTTTCTCTTTTGTGAGTTTTGCATTTCCTTTTTTCCCCTTTTATATCAGTATTTTGTTTGTTGTTATGGCATCCGTTTCTTTGTTTTTACTTTTTTTTATTTTTATTTTTTTCATTTATGTTGCTGTACTTGTTTTTTTTCTGTATTTTGTTTGTTGTAATTGCATTCTGTTTTTACATTTTTTTTTATTTTGTTGCTGTACTTGTTTTTTTTTTTTAGTATTTCTTTTGTTGTAATTGCATCCTTTTTTATTTTTACATCTTTTTTATTTTAATTTTGTTGCTGTACTTGTTTTTTTCAGTATTTTGTTTGTTGTTATTGCATCCTTTTTTTGTTTTTACATCGTTTTTTTAATTTTATTTTTTATTTTTGTTGCTGCACTTTTTTTTGTATTTGTTTTTTTTTTGTATGTATTTATTTTTTACTCATTTTCTATTTTTAATTTTCTGTCTGTCTTTTTAATTTGTTCTGATTTTGTCAGGATTTGCCCTTCAGGCCCACCATAGAATTCACATTTTTAAAGTCTAACCCTAACACTGACCGTCAAAGTTGCATCAAAACTTTAGTCCCGTTGAAAACCTTTGAACCTTGTTGTGTCGTGCGCTCTGATTGGTCACTTAGACTGTCTGATTTTAAGTCTGTTTGCTACGACATAAATTAAATTACTCCACAAGTTTGCAGCAACAAGATCAAATCTGCTCAGTTCAATTTAAAGAGCTCCTTTTTCTTGGTTTTTTAGAGTTATGAAACAACTAAAATAAATATTAGTTTGTTCAAAGTTCAAACTCTACGATCCTCATTCTTCTGTTTCTCAGTCAAAGCCGAGCCACAGGTGTTTGCACAGAGTTCAGCGTCTCTGGAAACGCTCTCTGAGGCAGCTCCAGTATGAGACTGTGATTCTTGGTGATTGTTTTATTGTGTTTGTTTTGTTTTGTTGCTAATGCACAGGAAGTATTGTGTTTACCTGTGATAATTGCTTCTTTAGCCATAAAACCAACTGTTTGTGCTGCAGCAAACAAATGAGAAACAACAATTAGCAACATTAGCTGCTGCTCAACAATTCAAGCCTCCGTTTCTTCTCTAATTATAGTTTCTTGTTGCTGCTGCAGAGTGTTCGCCGTGTGGTCGTTAAGACGTGTGAAGTGTTAATGATGTTATAAGTAACATATCAGCTACGGTGGCTCAGGTGGTTCCTGTGTGTTAACAGAAACAGTTTGATTCAGTAACAGAATTCAGTTTGTAGACGTGAAGTTACTCCAGATTTTAAGACTCTTGTAGGCGTCAAACTCCCAAAACACTGGATTCCCACAATGCAGTTTGATATTATCTCTGTTCTAAACCAAATCTGTCTGACAAACAACGATTTCTCTCTTTCACCACAGTGTTAGGCTTTGTGTTTGATTGAGATAAACCTCATACCCAGGGGTCTGCCACCTTCAATTTCAAAGGAGCCAATTTCCCTCAGCTCACCTGGATTAAAGTCATTCAGGAGACACAAAATCTACTTTATCTTCATAATAATGACTATAAAGTGCATTAAAGTCTAATCATAGTTAAAATAAAGTGATTAATTATTGAAACAAGAAGATATCTCGAAATGTATTAAATTGGAGTGTAAGGTATTGTTTTTTTGTTTATTTATTTATTTATTTTTGATAAATTTGCAGGGGGGAAAAAATCACCAAAAAATCATGATTTTCTTTTTTTTTTAGAATGCAAGAAAAACAAAAAAAATAGCAAAAATAGAAAAGAATATATTTCAAAGTTTTTGGAAATGTTGCAAACGTTTTTGAAAATAAAAAAAATCTAATAAAGTTTCAAAAATAAAAATTTTCTGAAATTTCAAAATTATGCAACAGTTGCATTCATTTTTAGAACATTGCACACATTTTTTTTAAAAAATGTGTTGGTTTTTTTTTTTTTTTTTTGGGGGGGGGGGGGGGGGGGGGGGGGGGTTAGACTTTGTTAAAATGTCAAACAATTTAGAAATTTCAAAAATTTTCAAAAAGAAGAAATTTATAAGTTTGCAAAAATGTTGATTTTAAGAACACTTGAGTTTCATAACCTACATTGATAATATTGCCAAACTCATCATTTATTGTTATATATAAAATGTAGCAGAAAATAATCCAAACGTGAAGCTTTTTACAATTTAAAATTGTATGTCATGTCTTAGTTTTTTATTTTTCAAAACATTTGCAAAAAAGGAAAAATTTAAAAATTTGCAAAAATTAAATAAAATTGAAATCTTCAAAATACACATGTTCTGAAGTTTCAACAATATTGCAAAAATTAAGAAAAATATATTTTTTTGATTTAGAAAAATTGCAAAATTAAAAAAAAATAGCAAAACTTTCAAATCTTTTTAAAGAATATCTGAATTTGATAACATTTATTGATAATATCGCCCAACTCATCAATTTTTGTTTTTTTTGCCAATGCCTCGCCACATATCAATCATGTATATTAATCCAGCACGTTGTCAGTTAAATGAATCCATCCACGCAGAATTAAAATCAGTATTTTCTTCCAGATTAGTCTTTTTGTAGATGTAGTTATCTTCCCAGGGCTGTAAAACTTGAGGTTAGCCACAGGTGCATGGAAAGTTGGTGGGCTGTTGATGTTGTAGGAGGTGAAGTAGAGCGATGGCAGGCTTTATTGACAGATGGGATGAAGATTTAGTTCAGATTTAGTTAGTTATGTGTGACATGTTGCAGAGCTCTGTTCATGACATTAAAAGAAAACATCCAGTTTTGCTTCACTTTGAGTTTTTCCAGGAGTAAATTTGGTTCAGCGAGCAGAAAAGTTTTCATTTTATTTGATTTCTTTCTTTGTTATTAATCTCCGACCCCTCCACTGTTCCTCAGACCTCTAGGGGCCCCGGGAATCAACCAACGCTCCAGAACAAGTGCAGTTTTACAGCTCCCTGAGTTTCATTTCCATATCCTCTCCGTATGAAACCTCCCGTGTTTCTCAGTAATTGTCTCCTCCTTACCTGAGCGCCTTGTCTCTGATTCAAGCCCGTGAATCTTAACGCTGTCCCGGCGTGAACCTTGTTTTTCCCCAAGGACAGAAGTGGGCTATTTTATGGAGTCTAAGCAGCATGCTTAATGCATTCGGCCCTGGCACGGGGCCCCACTTTCTGGCACGTAATTTGTTAGTGCCGTTCCCATCCTGCAGCAGCTGAGGGGGAGTCTTGCTCCGGTTCTGTGATCCAGCCTGGGTGGATCTGGTTCTGGGTGTTTGTTTTCAGTCTTTGTTGTCTCTGCTGCAGACGCTGTCCCGGCCTCCACAGGATGAGGCTGCGTCTGTTACTCAGCGCCTTTGTTTGCAGGGTTTGATGTCTTGTTATTTGGGTTACTTCCAGCTCGGAGTCGGAGAGATGCTCAGTGTTAAATATTAAGATAATTTTTCATTTCACAGATGAGAAAACATCTGCAGTCATATATTTAGACTGGAACCCTGCAGAAGTGTCGTGGAATTGGATTACAGGAAGATTGCAACGCTGCTGTTCTTAAAGCTAGCCTCTGTCGCTTTCTCAATCCCACAATTGTCCGTAATAACACAGGAAGGAGACACACTCCAGCGCTGACACCGTGACGTGTAGATTTCAGGGTTTATTCAGACGCGTCAAAGACATGATGGTGAGAATAAAAACCAACTGAAGGCTCTGTCACGATGAAAGCAGCGTCGTTAAAATCAGAGAAGAGCGCTCTGTCAGGGAAACACACTCCTGATTTCTCAAACACTTGATCTGGACCAGTTTCCTCCAGAGTGTGTTAATAATGGAGCACCGCTAATCACATTAGCCAGACGTAAAGTGGGATTGGGTTTGATGTTTGGGCATACAGCATCAAATATTCAGATGGAGGTGTCCTACATTGGGCTGGGAGTCTTCATTTTTTTGGCAGACTGGAGGACGTGTCTCCAAACGCAGCCTTTGTCTGATTATCTGATGGCCAAGCTGAGACGATCCCGGTCCAAACATGATGCCGAAGACCCGCGAGACGCTTCCTGTCACTGTTCAGATCAGCGTACGCTACAGCTTCAGACAACGGGCTGGAACCATGACGCTCAGTGACGAGTTTCTAATGAACAGAGAAAGTGTGAAGCTGCCAGACTGTGAAAGTGATGAAACCATCGTTTGAAGCTGAGCGTTCAGGGCTGTGCTGGTGGCTCTATGGACCTGACTGGGTCTGGTCTTTAACCAACCCAAAACAGCACACGTCACCCCACCATTTATCTCTCTTCTCTGGCTTCCAGTAGCAGCTCCAATCAAACTCAAAGCTCTTCTTTCTACAAAACAGTGACAAAAACACCTCCTTCCTACCTGGGGTCCCTCATCCAGGTCTACACTCCTTCTGGTCTGGTCAAACCGTGGAATAAATTACCCAACTCTATACCAGGGGTCTGCAGTCTTTAATTTTATTGGAGCCATTTTTCCTCGGCTCATCTGGATTAAAGTCATTCAGGAGCAAAATCTACTTTATCTTCACGATAACGACTAAAAAGTGTATAAAAATAATTAAGAAATAGTCAAAATTTAGTGTATTATCTAAAAAATAAGATATTTAAATTATGCAATTGTATAAACATCTCACTTAATTATTTTTCAAAAAATTTTAATAATTTTGGATTTTTTTTTATTTCCAAAACCCCCCCCAAAAAAAAATACAAAAAAAAAGAATTGGAAAAATTTGCAAGGTTTCAAAAAAATTGAAATCTGTTTTTTAAAAAAAACTCAAGATTTCAAAAGGTTTCAAAAAAAAAAAAAAAAAACTATTAATTAAAGTATTCAAAAAATTTTGTAATTTTTTGAAAAATGCAAAAATTTTGAGAATTGGAATTCAAAAATGCAAAAAAAAAAAAGAAAAAGAAAAAGAAAAAAGAAAAGAAAAGAAAATATAAAATAATTTTTAAAATTGCAAACATTATAAAAACTCCGAAACATTTTAAAACTTCATGTAACTTAAAAAAATAATAAAATTAAAAAAAAAAAAAAAAATTTTGAGTGGTGACAGGCTTTATTGACAGATATGATGCATATTTAGTTCAACAAAAATGTTAACACAAGATTTTATTCAGTGTCTTGTTTAATTTAAGACCCTCTTTAAGAAAAATGCAATTTAAAAAAAATATTTTAAAAAAATCTACAAGGAGCCGTTGTTAAGGAGTCAAAGAGCCATATGAGGCTCCAGAGCCACAGGTTGAAAATCCCTGCTCTATACGAGCCACAGAGTGCCTTTCTACTTTAAGAGATGTCTAAAAACTCACCCATTCAGGGAACACTTTGGCCCTTGATCTGAGCCTTCTCCTCTTTGTCCTCAGGGGTAGAATGATCCAGAAGGTCTCAGACTCAGCTCTGAGTTAATTTTCTGCACTGATTAC
Source organism: Halichoeres trimaculatus (assembly GCF_033239565.1). Lineage (NCBI taxonomy): Eukaryota > Metazoa > Chordata > Actinopteri > Labriformes > Labridae > Halichoeres > Halichoeres trimaculatus. The sequence goes on along the minus strand of NW_027437181.1, from coordinate 1,716,508 downwards.
TGAATGTTGTTGAAGGTTGAAGTATTTGTTGCAGCAATTAATTGTGGTTAGTTAGCTAGATTATTCTACACTAATAAAAAAAAGTCTAGCACCAAATAACTTGTAGCACTCTGTCGCACTAACTAGGTTTTCCTTCTGTCTAAATTCTTGCTTGTGTTGTACGTCGCTTTGGACAAAAGCGTCTGCTAAATGAAACTGTTGAAGTGACGTCACCATGTCTGTCGCCCTCATCTGGTGGGATGACTGTAATCACAGTGGTTGGCTAAAAGATCTGATCCACACAAGCAGGATACGGTCAAACCAAGTGGGATTCAGTCAAGACTTGAGCTGTCTGACTCTGCTGCACGTCAATTTGTCACTTTTCAACAATAACACAGAGTGAAAAGTAATAAAATAACTCGACAACTTTCTCTGAGTAAAGTTATTCATTTGTTGAACAGGAAGTCGTGACCTCCTTACTCTCTGGACCACGTGAAATATTAAACACCCGCTCTTCATTTGTTCATGGGGCCTGTCACATGTCACGGCGCGTACAGGCCCTGGGCTGACGGACGTCTCTGAATCTTTAATACCTGACAGGAGGTTGCTCTCCTCTCCAACCTGACATGAACCTGCAGGTCATTCCCCGTCTTGCAGGTCGAAGTGACACTTGGACTCTTCAGAGGCAGGTTTAATCATTCATAATGTGACGATGTCAAAGCTCAGTGACATTATTTTTCTTGGAGACCTCCCTGCAGGATTCCTTTCTGTCTGGGAAGCTTTGAGAGCTCGGTGGATCTTCAGTTCCTGGTACTTGTTGCTGAGCTGTCAACCCCGCTTTGTTCTCCGTTTCCTCTCAGGATAAATATTTATGCCTCTAAGTGCTGGAACAAGGAAAGGCTGGAGGCTTTATTAAGATACTACACTGGAATTAATAATTTGTTTAAAATAATTCTGACCCGTGTTTTTTGATTATTTATTCATTTTTTGAGTAAAGCCTCTGCTTAATTGATCTGAAGACTTTGATGATTTTAGTTTTGGTATCTTTTAAATTCACTGTTTTCAAACAGAGGTCTGAATCTAGAGCGTCAAACAAAAGATGTGAGGACTGAACTTATTTCTAGGGTCCTGGCACCAAGGCATTTCTTCTTTTTCCGTATTAGTCCGTCCGGGCTTTGACCCCAAATTAACCCCCAAACATGCTCATAAATTCCATTTAATACAAAAATTGACCCCCAACATACCAAAATGTGCTCTCCAGCGCCACCCTGGCACATTACAAAGGCTCTCAATGACAGCAGGAATGTCATAAAGACACCAACCCAACATCAAAATGTTAAGTCACAAATTATATGCAGCAACCCCTGACCTATCTCAAACAGGAAGCTGGCATTTTGCCTTTCAAAAAAAATTATCACACAATTTGGGGCCCCTCTGCAAAAGTTATCTTCTCCTAGGCCATAAATGGCATTGGCTTGAAATTTAATCAGATGACAGAGTGGACTCTGCTTTCTAAAAACTATGTATGAATTTGTTGATTCTCAAACGGTTTTTGAATGACGAGCCCTCAAAGTCGGTGAACCCCAAAGAAGCTTTTTCAGCTCCCTCCTATTAGAATGAATGGGAGAGGAGGATCCAGCTCCACACAAACTGCGGCAGTTATGCCTCTACACAAAAAAGTAAAAGTGGTACAGCTTTGAAAATGACATGGATGGATTCCTGACAAAATTTACTACAAAAATATTTGATTTTTAGAGAGATTTGGTCAAAATTGTGGCATCTATGAGGAGACGTTTCTAAAACTTCCATCAGTTCCACTCCTGAGAGAGCAGCAGTGATGATGTCACAGTGATTGAGAGTTCCGTGCAGCTGGTCATGTGACTCACAGAAGGCGGGAAAATGGAATGTGTAACACTTAGCTTTAATCTCACATCTTTAAACTCTGTGTTTTCAGCCTTAAGATTTAGATATTCTGGGTAAATAACCTCTCAAATAAAGGGGGATGTAACCGAAGCCTTGATGACAGGAATGCTTTGATTGGTGTAATTCTTTCTTTCCTTATTACTGATTTAACTGTGCAGAAATTTAACCTCACGGAGCATTAATTAGCAGTTTCACCAAAGGAGCCTTGTTCATTCACTCCCTGCCGAGCTGCAGTCAGTCCCTGTTCCGTATCAGAGCTGTGTTATTAATCCTGGCATCGCAGTTAAACTTTAGAGGAGAATTAATGAGCTCACACGGTAAATCTGAGGGTATATGAAGCTCACAGTTTGGGGAGGAAGTTACAGGAGGATCATTTAAACGGTCAGTACTTTGTCATTTGTGTCCTCTCCCTGGTCCTGGGAACACAAACACTCATCCAGGTTGAAGTTTCTTTCTGCTGTTTACAAATTGGACTGTAATTCGTGGTGTCAGCTGATTGGTGCAGATTTTAACAGACCCGGCCAAGGGTTGATGGATGGCCACCTGCAGGAGAGGCAGCCAAGTGTGACCTTTCAGTTTGCATCCTCACCACAAAGTCAGACCGAGTGAGCACACACACACTCACACTCTGTGTGTTCATGAATAACTTTGAGAGTCACTGTGGACTCTAAGGGGCTTTAGAGGATTCACACAAAGGAAGTGAGTCCACTGATTTCCAATATACTTAAAAAACAGGGAAACAGTCGAAGGAGCTTAACTCTACAGGGGCACGAGTGGGACAAACTGCACTGACAGTGTTCCTAAAGGCCACCTTTAGCTACCGTAGCTTGTTGGACCAGGTGCATTAGCTCAACAGCGCACGCGCTAAAGCAAAACCCCATTATTTACAACTGCAACATCAACTAAATCTGATTTAGTTATGGGTGATAAATTTATTTTTTAAGCTAAAAAGCATTGGTCAGTCTCTACTTTCTTCATGCTTTAGAGCAATGTTTCTCAGAGTGGGGTCCCAGGACCCCCAGGGGTCCACGAACCATAGCTTGGAGGTCTGCAGAATAATCTCAAAAGGATTGTCAGTGTGTCATAAATATCAACAAACTGGGATCTTTTGCACAAAATACATCAGCTATTTTTTTTTTCAACACCTGCCCAATGTAGTTTTGCGCAATGAGCTCAGATCTGATATAATTGTGACGTGTTTATCGCTTCACAGTGAACCAAAGTTGAAAAGTAGAAAAAAAACTCAAAACAAAACATTCACTCATAGTTAAAAAAAATCATCTACAAGGAAAAAAAAATTTAGCCCCATTCTATTGTTGTAGAGTTGTACTTAAAATGTCCCATATTGTGCAAAAATCTCTTAATTAAGTCTTTTAGTGAAATTTGTGGATCTGTGTCTTTCCTCCCAGTCCACAAAATGTGATATTTAATGACAAGTCTGACCTGATTAGTCCACTGGAGCAGGTACCCCCTCCCCGCCCACTCCTCTCCCCATTGCTGGAGAGAAATGCCAAAGTTGAAGAGCCATCACTGCTCTGTTTTTGGCTGTAAACAGCCTCATAGTTCCATGCTCAAGCTTCCCATCTCAGAAGAAGACAGACTAAGTGTCTAGAGTTCATTTATCAGGAAATGTTCCAGCTACACTCAGTAAAACTGAGCATGTGTGTGCTAGTCACTTCACGGCCAACTGCTTTTCCAACTTTGGACAGTCCAACAGAGGGCTAGCCAATAGACTGGTCCTGAATCCAGGCGCATTACCAACCATCCTCCAACAAACCTGGGACCCTGGAAATGTGAGTATTTTAAATGCTGTGTGCTGTGGAGCAGATGGAAGAGCTTTTCCTCAGTGTCCCCCCTGTCTCTGTGTTAGCTTCAGGATGCTAACTTTAGCTGCAGTTAGCCTATTGTTTTAGCCTGTAATGTTACGGTAAACGAGCTTCTCTGTTTTCTAAACATTGTGCACTCGGAGCTTGTGGCGCCGCTCTCAGTGACGTGGAAGAGCGGGGCGGTATCAGCGGTGGCTCATTTACATATGAAGGCCACGCCCACTAAATCAGAGCGTTCTGAACAGAGGGGCTATGAGAGCCTGGAAACAATGCTGCTGTGCTTGATTTATTGGCTTTTTGGACCAAAACATGTTACTACCATTTCATGAAGACATCGATGATCCAGATTAAACTGCAGGAAAGGAGCAGAATATGGGACCTTTAATACTTGGTACTGATATTAGGCTAACCATTGCTAAGATAATGAGAGGATCCTGGGAAAAATGTCCCACCTGAAAGGGGTCCATGGTCTAAAAAAGCTGGAGAACTCCTGCTTTAGAGGACAGAGCAACCATCGATGGCCACTCGTTCTCGTCTCAAGCTTCAACAAACCAATCTGAATTGCTAATTGAGGTGCTACATGTGAGGAAAAGCCTTTATAGTGCCACTAATTGTTTGTCGCCCTCTAGTGGTGTGGCTATGAGTTGCAGTTCCGTTTTTTTTTTCTTAATACATCACTGGACTGGTTTGCATAATCTACCTGGGTTTCAGGTTCTCAGTGAAGACTGATACAAACAAAAGGCCACAGGAAACATGGAGTTCCTTGAAATATTTACCAGGAACTAAAAGCTCCAGAACCTTCTGGTTGAAAAACACCTTTAGCTGTTTTTTCGTTCTTATTATTCTTATTATTTCTGCCGTAAAGCTCAGTCGTCCTGCTCCTCCAGGAATCAACTCAAACCCAGCGTGGACTTTGAGGAAGCTTTCTGAGGATTTCATCAGCCGTCTCCAGGCGTTTTAAGAGTCACCTTTGTAGACTTATTTATGTTTAAAGTAAAAGCACTGGAGAAACAAATTTTGTTGCCTCACTCCTTTAAGAGCCACTCAGTCATGCCAGTGAGGCAGCATTAGCATGCATCATATCAGGTAAACAATAAACACTGGTGTTTTCCTGCTATCTGGAGCCAAAGCGTCTGCTTTGAAGAAGGTCCAGTGACAAACATTTGAAGTCGAGTGGGTCGTGCTGGAAGCTGGAAACTTTAACGTCACAAACTCACCGACTTTCAAATCCAGGAAGGGGGACCGGAGCTGAAGTAGGATGTGCTCTGACTTAAAGACTCTAATCCAGTAAACAAGAGCGAGAGGAAGAAAGACTCAATACGTGAGCAGCAGAGCAGCCACGGGCAGATAATTGGCTTATGTTTGTTTATGTGACTCCTCAGAATAAACCGTTGGACTGAGACCTTAATGTAGGGGTCACCAGTGGGTGTGGGCTGTTCTCTGTAATTGGCTCTATATGATGAACATGTACTGCTGCTACATTAAAGGACAGTGGCTTGTACCTCAGCCAGAAAGCCAACCTCCCACAGCTTAAACAGAGCACCAACCACAGCCCACACTTCACACAGAAAACACAACGACACAGAGAGTGGGTAAACCCTCAGCATCAGGACCACACACTCTGTTAGAGCCCAGCAACAGCTGCAGTGATGGAGTCTGCAGACGTAAAATAAAAATACCTAAAAATACCTGTCAGAATATCCCCCCTGTAATCTGAAATAACTGCACAGAGCGTGTTGGAGCCTCTCATTTCACCGAGCGTCGTCTCTTGTTGAATGAAACGAAGCGTACAGAACATTAGTACTACGAGCTTCTCAGTCTTTGTGGATCCAGAGCTCTTTGTGTCTCTCACCTGGTCTGTTATTCTCAGCAGAGTCTTTGTGCTGCTCGCTTTGTTTCGTAGACCCTGGATCACTTTGAATGGAAAACTATGCAGCAGATAATTGTTGTTTAATAGTAATGAAGTCCACTGTGGTAGATTATTCCACTGATTTGAGCTGCACAACAGTTTCACAGTAAGAGAAAAATAACCCAGAATCATGGCCATGAATGAGAAAAATATGATGTAACTCATGATTCAAAGGACAAAAGATGAATCCAAATCAAGGGTCTCCAACCTGTGGCTCTGGAGCCTCATGCGGTCCTTTGACTCTTTTGCAGTGGCTCCTTGTAGCTTAAAAAAAAAAAAAAATTAAAGATATTTTTTTCTTACAGAGGGTGTTGATGATTAGAGACACAGACACTAAATAAAATTATGCATTAACATTTTGTTAAACTGAAGACACATCACATCTTAAAACAAAGCTTTTGAATCGTTTAATTTGATTTTTTTTTTTGAGAATTTTTAAAAAACGTTTTGCACTTTGTTAAATTTCTTTCTTTATAATTTCTGTTTTCTTGTCATTTTTCCAGTCAAGAAAAAAAATCCACATTTTTTTTAAATTTTATTTCAAATTTTGCAATTGATTTTATATAAAATATTTTATAAAATTTTGCAATTTATGGAAAAGTTTACAATCTACTGAAAACTAAGCAAATTTTTTTAAATTACTTTTTTTTTTTCAAATTAATGAAATCTTGCCCGTCTTTTGAAATTATAAAGTTTTGAAATTTGATTTTTTTTTTGGGAAAATATTTAAAAATGTTTTGCACTTTGTTAAATTTCTGTCTTTATCATTTTTATTTTTTTGACATTTTTCCAATCAAGAAAAAAAATCCACATCTAAATATTTTTCAACTTTTGCAATTTATTTACATAAAATATTTTGTAAAATTTTGCAATTTCTCGAAAATGTTAACATTTTTTGAAAACTTAGCAAATTTTTCAAAATGACAGTTTTTTTTCAAGTAAATGATATTTTGCCATTTTTATATTTTGAAATTTTAAAGGTTTATAATTTTTGCAAATTTTGGCACAGTTTTTAAATTTAATATTTTTTTTCAAGTTTTACAAATTTCTGAAATTTTATATTTTTTAAATAATTTTGCAACTTATTTGAATTTCATTAATTTTGTAAATTATGAAACTTTTGACATTACAGATTTTTTTTAATTCCAAAAAAATGTATTAGTTCTGTGAAAATTAAAAAAAAAAATTAGACATCAAATGTTCAATTTTATAAACACAAAAACTTCTGGTTTAGATTCTGTTTTCTCCTTTTTTTCTGATTTGGATTGGAAGTTAGCAGCTTTTAGAGTGAATCTACAGTGAATGTTATGTGATAATAAAAATAAAACTGAACTGTTTGATTCTTTATTAAAAAAAATGAATTAAGAACTAATTAATTATGGAAAAACTGTGCCTCATCCCTGGTAATTACCTTACTTTTTAATTACCTAATGCTAATGCTACCTAACGCTTCTTTTAGCAGTTGCTTCTGTTTGCAAACATTTTTTTTTACCATCCATGTGTCTACAGAAGTAATGTCAGTATCTCTAAGGTCCTGTGTTGCTGTTGTTGTCTCGGACCCCTCAAACCTGAACCTTTAAGATCTTGTAGAAAGCTGCAGCGTGGTCAGAGCTGTCTGCAGGCGAGCTGTGACACAGCATGGCCTGGAGCCTGAAGTCTCCACGGGCAGGGACTGAAGCCCTGAGGGTTTGGAGTGAAGCCTCAAGTATAATGTTTAATGTAAGCCAAACTGACACCGGTGGTTATTTTACAGGCTGGTGGAAAATGTTGGTCATAAAATCGACCCTGGTTCACCTCCGCAGCTGATCTACGACATGTTGCTTCAATGTGAATGAGTGCATCAAAACAAGGCTCATTTAAAGAAGTTAGGAAGTCCACGTTCTCCTTAATTCACCCAAATCACAGCTCATTTTAAGGAGCTTTATTAAATATGGAAATACCAAACCAATTAATTAGGTCTCTGCTGGATTAGTGTGCTGCATCGTGGCCTGTAATCAAAGAGATGATTATTCTCCATGGTTTGAAAAAGATGCTTCACTCTGAGTGGAAATCTTTTGGTGTTTCATGGTTAATATCCAGGTTTAGGGTCTAGTCTTTAGGGTCTAATGTTCAACAATCTCATCCATACAATGTCTGGACCTCCTTAAACTTACTAAAAGCATCAAGTTGATGATCAGATCAAATCAAATATCTGTTCCTCTTTGGGGAACAGAGCAGTAATGAGGCGCCGGTCCTGCTCGCCTTCTTTTGGACGATTTTCACTGAATACTTTGGAGAGTTTTCATCAGTGCAGCCATCAGAGTTCAAACACGAGAGCCTCAATCAGTGATTGGTGTACATGATCCGGTCCTCCCGAGCTTCGATGATTGCAAACCTTGGAGTGGACTATAAACTGCATTAGCTGAACCGTAATTGGTGCAGGACATGTTTCTGATTGCGTTTTGGCACATTCAGATCTATCAGTGATTTTCAGAGAGCTCTGCCTGCTCGGAGCTGATTATCAGACCTGTTAAAGTGACTGGACTTAAAAAGGCTGTTTTCCTCATTTCAGATGGGAATATTTTATTCAAACATCATAACGTTGAAGGAAATCTGTCTGATTTGATGTTAAACTGTGGACACATGCTGGGCTCCATGGTAACCGTTAACTCTGTGGTTGTTGTTGTAACTCACCTGAAACACGTTGACCAGAACCATCCATCGGCTCCAAACTGGATCACATTTTGTTGTTTTTCCATGTGTCAGTCCTTAGATTGTAGCGCTCATCGATCATATTGTGGATATTTGATCTTTTGGGACCATTTTCTGTAAACACCAGGGATGATTTTGGGTTAAAATCCCAGAACACTTAAAAAAAACAGAAATCTTATCAAGTGTTTTTGTCTTATTTTCAGTTTTAAAAAAGTCTTAATATGCTTGATATGAGTCACATTCACCTGACCAGTCCAGAAAAATGTCTAAGTTCTAGTTATTTAACCTCTTAAGACCCAAGCTTTGGTCTGTTGTGTGATTTTTATTAACTTTTTGATTTGGGATAAGTAAGACTGAATACTTATAATAACCAAAATTGGTCTTAATTAAGGAATTGTGGTTATTTTTGTTACGGGTCTTCTATTAGTTTTCTTTTTCACTAAAATGTGTGCAATGTTGTGATTTCACCAAAAGATGATATAGGTGGCTGATCGGTCAAAGTTTAAAAAATGAAGTATCATGGGTCTGACAGGCAGAAATGTAATATTCACATATGTGGACTCTGGGTTTTAAGAGGTTTAAGATAAAAAAAAAGGTCTGAATTGTTTGTAACAAGTGAAAAAAGAAACTGCAAATGGGCGAAGAAAAATGTGACCGTCAGATTTCTCGATATAAGAATCATGTCTTAATACAAGAAACTTTTCTTGCTTGTTACTTGACTTTGGCCATTTCTCTGGACTGCTCAGGTGAATGTGGCTTATAATTACTCTGAAAAGCCTTTTTTAACTGAAAATAAGAAAAAACTTGATAAGATTCCAGTTTTTGCAGCATAGATCAGCAGTTTCTCAAATACTCAGAGACCAAGAACCGTGCCATGTTCACTGTCCCTTAAATGTGTTTCTCTAACTGGGGCCCCCAATCAGGAGCAAGTCTGACCTGATTGGAACCCCCTCCCAGCCCACTCCATCACTGCTCTGTTTTTGTCTGTAATCAGCCACATAGCTCCATGCTCAAGCTTCCCATCTCAGAAGAAGACAGACTAAGTGTCTAGAGTTCATTTATCAAGGAAATGTTCCAGCTACACTCAGTAAAACTGAGCATGTGTGTGCTAGTCACTTCACGGCCGACTGCTTTTCCAACTTTGGACAGTCCAACAGAGGGCTAGCCAATAGACTGGTCCTGAATCCAGGCGCATTACCAACCATCCTCCAACAAACCTGGGACCCTGGAAATGTGAGTATTTTAAATGCTGTGTGCTGTGGAGCAGATGGAAGAGCTTTTCCTCAGTGTCCCCCCTGTCTCTGTGTTAGCTTCAGGATGCTAACTTTAGCTGCAGTTAGCCTGTTGTTGTAGCCTGTAATGTTACGGTAAACGAGCTTCGCTGTTTTCTAAACATTGTTCACTCGGAGCTCGTGGCGCCGCTCTCAGTGACGCTGAAGAGCGGGGCGGTATCAGCGGTGGCTCATTTACATATGAAGGCCACGCCCACTAAATCAGAGCGTTCTGAACAGAGGGGCTATGAGAGCCTGGAAACAATGCTGCTGTGCTTGATTTATTGGCTTTTTGGACCAAAACATGTTACTACCATTTCATGAAGACATCAATGATCCAGATTACACTTCAGGAAAGGAGCAGGAGATGGGATCTTTAATACTTGGTATTGATATTAGGCTAACCATTGCTAAGATAATGAGAGGATCCTGGGAAAAAAGACCCCTGAAAGGGGTCTGAGGTCTGAAAAAGTTTGAGAACCCCAACTTTTAATCACCCCTTTTCCAGCTCTTCAACACCATGTCCACATGAATAAAAGCTGCTGTGTGATTGGCTGATTAGATATTTGCATTAATGAGACTTTAATTGAGGTATAACCACATCACAAGTTTTTCTATGGTTAAATCCCTGGAATTGACCAATCAGAACCATGGCTTGAATCATTTAGGGTTAATTTCTTGGTATGAAAATATTGATTTACGTAAGCAGCCGTGCACTTAACAGGGTCAGGACCCCCTCAGGCTGAAACGAGGCCCCTCCTCCTCATTATTCACCACTGTTATCAGTCTCCTCTGTGTTTGCCTGACATGATCCAGCCCCTCCGTCCTCAGAGGAACTCTGAAGTGACAAACATCCTCGTCTCTGTTTCCCATCGGGATGAGATCCTCACAGAAAGTGTCAAACGGCTTCATCCTCCATCCGATGTTAGAGACACAGCTCACGCAGCAGAGAGAAATGTAGTCATTTTCTCCCAGTTTGAAAAGGCCATCCATCTATGCTGTTTCATCAGCTCAGTGTGGGCTCGCACTGCGCCGGCTTCAGGAAGCAGACGAGGGGATGGAGAGGTGAGGGAGCAAGCACACAGGTATGTTTTATTGATCAAGCACAAGGCGGTGGAAAGCCTGCGAACATGAGAATGAATACTGCATGAGGCGAGGAGGAGAGGAGGAGAGGAGGAGAGGAGGAGAGGAGGAAAGGAAACAGAGATGAGGGGATGAGGAGAATCCAACAACGGGACGAGGAGGAGACGAGAGGAGGACGCTAGGGTTTGAAGTGAGTTTCCTAACGAGGAGTGCACGCTGAGTCGCTCTCAGACTCCCGCATGTTAAAAAGCTGATTCCAGGTTAATGGCCTCCTCACTCCTGGCTTATCCCACTTCTTTCCATCCAGGTGTTCCTCTCAGACTGAGTTCCCCTCTGAGCCGACACGAACAGAGGGCCCACACCGAGTCAAAGCAGACACCAGACTGACGGCTGATGTAAAAAAAGACAAAAGAGCAGAGTCGGATCTTAAAGTGTCTTTCTGTCTCGTCCTGGTGGCGGCTTTGCTTCCTCATTTTCTGATGCTGTTCTGTCTTCCTGTCTCCTCTTGGTTGTTTTCTCTGTGCAGTATGTGCATGTCTCTATGATCCTTTCATTCATTGTGAGAAGAACTAAGGTCTAAATTTAGTTCTGGGGTAAATGATCTGACTCACTGAACACCCATAACTTAGGGAAAGGTTAGGAACTAAATCTTCATCCCATCTGTCAATAAAGCCTGCCACCGCTCTACTTCACCTCCTACAACATCAACAGCCCACCAACTTTCCATGCACCTGTGGCTAACCTCAAGTTTTACAGCCCTGGGAAGATAACTACATCTACAAAAAGACTAATCTGGAAGAAAATACAGATTTTAATTCTGTGAGGATGGATTTATTTAACTGACAATGTGCCAGATTAATAAAACATTAGAAAAAAACAAAAAAAAATATGATGAGTTAAGCTATTAAGTGTTTTAGTGTGTGTTGTGAAAATGAAGTATTCCTTCAAATTACTTTAAAAAAAAATTACAATTTTTGAAATTTTCAAAATCTCAGAATTGTTTTGTATTTTTTTTATTTTAAAATGTGAAAAATTTATAAGCTTTTGCACATTTTTAATATTATTAAAGTTTTGACATTTTAGATTTTTTTTTAATTCCAAAAAATGTTGGTAACTTTTTTTAAATGTCCAAAAAATGGATTTTTTTGTAAATTTTTGAATTTTTAATTTTTTTTTTAAATTTAATTAATTACAGTAGCCAACAGCCAGTTCAAACTTGCATACTCCCTCTGTTAATTTGCACTGTCTTTGTATTGAATGTCTCTTTTTAAACTTGCTTTTTACTCCTACTTTTAATGCACTTTTATTAATACTTTATGTGCTCATTGACTGCAACTGATGTAAGGTGACCTTGAGTGCTATAAAAGGCGCCCTGAAATAAAATGTATTATTATTATTATTATTATTATTATTATTATTATTATTATTATTATTATTATTAACAAAAAATGATGAGTTGGGCGATATTATCAACGCATGTTATCAAATTAAGGTTTCTTTAAGCATTTTTTGAATTTTTGCAATTTTTTAAAATTTCAAAACTGTTCAAAATTTGGCAAATTTTTTACATTTCTAAAGTTTTTTTGACATTTTTACAGTTTTTTGAAATCTCAAAATTATTTTTTTAAATTGTTGCAAAATTTTTGAAACTACAGAATTTGTGCGTTTTTTACGATTTCAATTCTATTTAATTTTTGCAATTTTTTAAAAAATTTTCTTTTTTTTAAATTTTTGCAAATGTTTTGAAAACATAAACTAAGACATCACAGGTACAATTTTAAAATGGTTAAAAAAAATTCCTGTTTGTGTAATTTTCCACTTTCCACTTTTTAGAATGCATATAATTATATTATCTTTGCAATCTTTATTATAGATGAAGTAGATTTTAATCTATGTGGGCTGAGGAAAAATGGCTCCTAAGAAACTAAAGGTTGTAGACCCTTGATGATGAGGATCAGGACCTGCATTAGCTGTGATGGACTTGGTTTAGTTCCTCCTAACCAATGGTCTTCTCTGAGCCTGATGGTGTGAATGTGTCTCTGTCAGCTCCTGGTGTTCCAGTTTAAAGAGTGACCCTGTAAACTGGAGACCTTCAGCTGAACGTGTCAGTGGAGATCCAGGTTACAGCAGCTGATCAGACACAGAAGAAGCCCTGGGGAAGTCATCCTGGTTAAGTTTGATTCATGTGTCAAGATATCCTCATCAGACAAGTCTTGAGAAGGATAGAGGGATGCATCCCACTGAAAATTCACCTCTCCAGTAACTCTGAGCTTACGCAGAGTCGTCGCAGTCACCTGGGGTCTCTGTGGTTGTTTTGACTCTTTAAGCTGATTGTCTCTCTGCGGTTCATTTGTGAGTCTTTGTGGTCATTTGGCGTCTCTGTCTGGTGATTCTGTGTCTGTGTTTGGCCGTTTCCTCCAGTTTCCAGCTCTGTAGTGTTGTTTTGAAACGCTCTGTGGTGATTTTCTGTCACTTTGTGTTAATTTAGTTTATCTTTGTGGTTGTTTTGTCTCTGAACTCTCTCTGCAGTAACTTTGTTTCTTCTTGTGGTCATTTGGGTCTCGTTGATGTTATTAAATTCCCCTACCTTAGCCTGAATGTTGTATTTTTGCCTTACTTTCCTTTTTGCTCCTCCTGAGTCTGATTTTTTTGGAAGAATAACTTGTTTTGCTTCTGTCTGTGCTGTTTTCTGTCTTTGCAGTTGGTTGGAGTCTGCAGAAGCTTTAGGGTCATTGTCTGAGCAGCTTTAGGGTCGTTGTGTGATGTTGGAGGTCTCTTTCAGGCTGTCTGTGGTTGTTTTTCAGATTCTTTAGGTTTCAGCATTTTGCAGTTATGACCAATGGCTCCTTCTGTGTCACTGGTTTCATTCAGTTTTTCACTCCTCATTTTTATCTCTGCTTTATACGGTGGCCCTGAAGTGCAAACCACAACAGCTAATAACTGAACATAACAATATTAACTGGTCGGTACATTTATCAGTTCGGTTATGTAGAGATACGGTTTGAAATGTTACATCAAGCAAACGTCGTAGTAGCCGGCTATATGTAGCGCTATCGGCAGCCCAGTGCTCCGACGTATCCGTAGGCTAACGTGACAACAAGCTAACTTTGTCAGTTTGTAGCGTAGCTTAGCAGCTGCTATATTTCTCTCTCCTCACAGCCCGGTGCTCTGAGACGTGTCTGTAACGTGTAACGTTAGTGAATCCTGGTTCTGTCCTACCAGAGCTCATCTACCAACTCCAACCTCACCAAGCAGAGCTAACGTAACCTGGCTCTTCATTTTATTGATAGACTCTCAAGTTTGAACAGACCACTGCAGAATAACTGCTGACTGTGGGTTGGAGAAAACATTAGCACAAACAGATTAGCCCTTTTAGCCTTAAGCTAGTGTTTTAGCCTTTAGCTTGTGTTTTAGCCTTGAGCTCATGTTTTAGCCTTTAACTAGTGTTTCAACCTTTAACTCATTTTGGGCTTCCAGCTTGTGTTTTAGAATTTAGCTCCTGTTAAAGCATTTGGCTTGTGTTCTAACCTTTTACTTGTGTTTTAGCTTAGAGCTCACATTTTAGCCTTTAGCCTGTATTTTAGCCAATAGCTCGTGTTTAAGCCTTACGCTCACATTTTAGCTTTTAGCTTGTATTTTAGCCTTAAGCTCGCGTTTCAGCCTTTAGCTCACATTTTAGCTTTTAGCCCATGTTTTAGCCTTAAGCAAGTGTTTCAACCTTTAACTCATTTTTCTGGCCTCTAGCTTGTGTTCAAGCCTTTAGCTCCTGTTTAAGCATTTGGCTCGTGTATTAGCCTTTAGCTGATGTTTTAGCTTTCAGCTTGAGTTTTAGCTTTTAACTTGTGTTTTAGCCTTTTGCTTGTATTTCAGCCTGTAGCTTATGTTTAGCCTTAGGCTTGTGTTTTAGCCTGTGGCTCATTTTTGAGCCTTAAGCTCACATTTTAGCTTTTAGCTGTGTTTTAGCCTTTAGCTTGTGCTCTATCTCTCTCCTGTTTATCTTTCTTCTGCTCTTCTGTCCTTTTTCTGTCTGACAGTTAGGCTCCAGTGTCCACCATCACTACTAAATTAATCACAGAAATTGTTTTCAGCAGAGAAAAACACACAGGCGGGGTTCGAATTTGTATATTAGCAAAATATTTCAAAATTGTACCTCAAGATATAGAAATTTTAGATAAATAACTAGTCTTACCTAAATATTAAGAATGAAAACTAAATGTCAAGAAACATAGCTGAACATTTATAAATAATATTTGACAAATATATTTCACAAATATTTCTCTGAATCTGATTGAAAAGTGATGTTTTGGAGCTAAATGTGGAGAAACTTTGTTATTTGTAGTGTGTGCAGCTTTACAGTCGGCGGGCCATTGTCCAGGACCCAGGAGGACCCAGAGGATCCAGTGAACACACGTTCCTGCAGCTTTCCCACGTCCCAGCAGAAGATGAAACTTAACTCTGGGTCCATTTTGTGTAATGAGCTTTTAGTTGGAGTTTTCTTTCCTGCTGTCGCTGAAGGCCAGGGGATGTAAAATGTCCTTTTCATTTATTGGTTTCATTTATTGTTTCATAATGCAGGCACCGCGAAGCCGTTTGAGGCTCTCGCTGCTTTGCTGCACAGAGCACATAAAGTTGACTTATACTTCAATAAGAAAACTGCATGAAAGCAAAAGTGTAAGGTCCATAGGTTATTTCTGACCCAACAGTCACGATCGGTGCGTGGAGAGGTGCTGGTGTGGTTTGGGTATGAGGAGACGGACGATTTCTGTCCTGGTGTTTTTTTAAACTTCCTCTCAGCCCGGGAGATTTATCACAGCAACAAGGAAATACACAAGCCTCCTCATTTGACTCCTGCAGGTCCAAGGGTCCAGCTCCATCAGCCAAACCGTCACCTGAGATTTACCCCAAATTGCAAATTTATCCTCATATTACCGAACACAGCCCGCTGTGGCCTGACACAATTTAGAGCCTTCCCCTCTCACCTCACCGTCACAAATAACATTTCATCAAGTGTGACGTCTGCAGATTTCTGACGGCATTGATTCTCCGTGTGTGAGTGATATCAGTGTGTGGATGTTGTCCGTCTGTCTCCATGTCAGACGTGTGATGGACCGTTGAGGTGGTGACCTCTAAACTACATGTATGCTGAGGTAAGAAGCAGCGCCGTGGTGCTGAGAGATAAATAAATGATAAAAAGTCGGCCTGGTGGAGGCATCCAGCTGTACGAAGCCCTGCAGGACACAAAAACACAAGACGACACAGGAAGCCTGGAAAAAACAAGTTCTGGGTCCACATTTAGTGAAGGGTTTGAGAGCTGCTCTGTGGAAAAACATCCAAACATCTCCACATAACGACGTGTGTCGTAGTTTTTACCTGAGGAAGACGTTTGTTGTGTTTTTGATGATGTGGGAGGATTGTTTCTAAAGCTTCTTTATGTTTTCAGCTCTTCCTCCTTCTCTGTGCTGGTTTACTTCAAAAACAAAGGATCCATGCTTTCAAAGGAAGTCCCAGTTTATGCCTCTCATGTCTAACTGATTATTCTGAGCACAGCTTTTCAACATATAGTAATCCAACTTTATTATAATCAAACTTCTTATTTTTCTGTTTAATTTCTTGCTACTCCTCTGACAAATAATCACAGATTTTTGCTGTTCAAACTGTAAAATGTGTCACCCTCTTACTTTAAGAGGAATTCAATGTCTGAAAACAAAAATTAGCCTATAAAATGAATGGAAAATGATCCGTCACCATGGAAACCAGAATGCTGATGATGTCACAAGGGATTCAGGTGAGGGTTCCGAACAGTAAATATGAATAGAACTGTGACATGTCAACAGAGTTTAAACCAAACATTTGATGATGTGGTAGTGCCACAGCTGATGATGTCATAAGGGGTTCAGGTGAGGGTTCCGAACAGAGGTTATAAATAGGACTGGTGACTTTTCTTGTAATTTTTTCATCTTTTTCTTCGTCATCTTTGTATTTGGAGTGGATCATTACTTTGTATGCTTCATTTGTTGGTCATGGACACCAAACTTTTTGTGTCTTCAGTGATATTTTTACTATTTTTTCTCCTGTGTTTGTCTGGAGATCCTACATGTCACCATGGCTGCATTGTTTACATGTGAAATCAGATGTTAGCAGCCTGTAGCATGTCAATGATAACTGGTGCTAGGCCAGATGTTTCCCCACAAGGTGAGGAGAAGGAGGTGAGGACGACGTGCTGGTTCTCAGGTGTGAGCTAAGAAGTGACGACATGGACCTGTCCTTCCATCCATCGTTATTGGGAACGTGAGATATACCGTAAAATACCAAATAAACACCGGGTGTAGCAGCACGTTTAGCAAAATAGACGCCCGTTCCAAATAAACGTCGGGGGTATGGTAAGTTACTCGGCGCAGCCTATGAGCCGCAGTCAATTTCTTTTGTTGTTTTTTTTTCATTCCACGGTCGTAGTTACAGAACACACATGCAAACGCTGAGCTCACAACTGACAGTTGACTCTTGAAAACTGATTTTTTGTAAAAGAAACATAATCAGACTGCACCTTATTAGTAGTGGTGCAACGGATCATGATTGATCCGTGATCCGTTAGGATAGACGTAATCGGTTCGGCACACACATGATCCTACAGCAGTGATTTTTTGTGCAGCAGAAGCCCAGAGCGCTCGCACCAAACACCCCCTCCCTGCTCCTCTGCCAGTTTCCTCTGCACTCAGACGGGGACATATTTTACTTGACCAAAAACACAAATAAACGGACTCCCACCGAAAAAATCTGATATCGGTTACATTCACGCTTTATTTAGAGAATTTTCAGCGCGTTACTTTCACACAGAAACACCGCTAAATAAGGCTCTAGTTCTCATCGTGTCGTAAAACGGCGCTACTTCCGCTGCAGAGCCACAGCGCGGCATGCCAGATATAAACAAACGCAGGTAGTCTGCCAGGTCGAATTATGCAATAACAAGGTAAAGATGAGGAGTCAAAGAAGAAGACGTTACCACTTCTGCTGAATGTTATTTTCTGGGAAAGAAATAAACGCCTGTTCCAAATAAACGCCTGGTCTGCTCAGTGATTGAAACAAATAAACGCCCCGGCTACTATTTGGTATTTTACGGTATCTCCAATAAGATGGACGAGCTAGCTGTGCTAACCCAGCAACAGAGGGAATACCAGAGGGCAGAGTAGCATCATGCTATTCACAGACATGGCTAACAGAGCTAACAGCAGACACCAAGGCCACATGTGAAGAGCTTCACCTGCTGTGAGCAGACAGGATCCAGGAGACAGAGACTGAACAGACTGCTGAAGAAGCTCAGTCCTGGACCCTGTGGAGGTGGAGGCTGGCTGACTGGACAATGATGGACAAGCTGTCAGCATCTATTTTCTTATGGAGCTTTTTGCACTTTCTATACACTTTCTTACTTTTGTTTGCTTGATTGCTGCAGTGACTGCTCCTGAATTTCCCCTCGGGGATAAATTAAGTCTGTCCTGCTCTGCTCTTTTCTGCTCTATTCTATCATCTACCAACTCTAACTTCACCAAGCAGAGCTAAAAAACTACTAAATAAACCCAAGAAGGACAGATCTTACTTCTCCCTGCTAGACTTTGCTGGTCGATGTTGTGCCATTAAACAAACTTTCAGTCTAGGCACCATGAATGGATTTGTGTTCCTCAGGGAAAAGTCTGACCTCGCCCCTCAAACTGAGAAACAACTGATTTTTTGGCTTATAATCTGATTTTAAATCACAGATTACAAAAAGGAAAATATATAAACGTGAGGCTATTTGGAGATGTCACAGAAAGTCCTCAGAGGACCTCTGAGCAGCATGTGAGTCCTCGCTCCTGATACTAGCCGGCGTCTTCAGAGGCCATGGCGCTGTACGCTGGAACATTTCAACACAAACACAGCCGAGTGCCGTGGGGGAGTGTCACAACATGTTGGACATGTTGGAGAGCATAATGAGTCAGCAGCAGAGTTTGAAGGTTTCCAGGAAAACAGAGCTGGAAAATATTGTGAAGAATATCCACAAAAACCTCCTCTAGGCCACGCAGTGATACTCTTCTTTTTGTGCCATGATATTTCATTCTTATCTATGATTGTTAGAAAAATACAGAACATGGGAGGATGTCTTTAACGTGGATAAACTCAGCAGATGCCGTCCGGGTTCAAATGGTCGGAGGAGATTTCAGGAAGACCTCGGTTTCCTTCAGGGCAGGAGGAAGTGTTAGTCAAAGAGCCTCTGGGTTTTAAGGAACAAACAGGTTTTTATGTTTGTGAAGACAGACTCGTTAGTCTGTGGCTTGTGTATTAAGCGATCACAGTAGAAGCATAAATTTCCCTCGTAGCAGACAAGGTTTGTGATTTTTGTTTTCAGGGCCTGCGTGCACCAGCTGGGCGTACGCTCGGATGTATTTGTACATCTGTCTCAGAGCTGAAGGGAAAACCAGCTGAGTTTGCTGTGCACCAGTAAAACTTCAGCTCTGTTTGTGTTAGACACGAGAAGTTGTGTGTGACCTTTATATGGAGCTGGAGTCCGTTTAGAAAGTCAGACAGGTCGGTCTGTGTGAGAAAATAAAACCAGGAACTAAACTGAAAAGAAAAGCTGAAAGGCAGCACGTGCTGTTGAGGGATGGTCAATGAAACAACATTAAGATGAGAAAGAAATGCATGATGGGTAACTGCTCAGACAGAGAACTGGTTTTAGGGGTGTGTTTTGGTATGCAGGCCCTGTTTGAGCTAATCAAAGAGCTTTCTCTGGACTGGAGGAAGTGTGGGACAGAGAGCGCCGCTGTTCCCGCCCTGCAGCTGCTGGCCGCTTTTCAGTCCTGTGGAAGACAGGAAGTCTCTGTAGATTTGTCAAGATTCATTCATTCATTCAACTCATAGTTTAAAGTTCCCATCTCCTGCTCCTTTCCTGCAGTTTAATCTGGATCATTGATGTCTTCATGAAATGGTAGTAACATGTTTTGGTCCAAAAAGCCAATAAATCAAGCACAGCAGCATTGTTTCCAGGCTCTCATAGCCCCTCTGCTCAGAACGCTCTGATTTAGTGGGCGTGGCCTTCATATGTAAATGAGCCACCGCTGATACCGCCCCGCTCTTCCACGTCACTGAGAGCGGCGCCACGAGCTCCGAGTGCACAATGTTTAGAAAACAGAGAAGCTCGTTTACCATAACATTACAGGCTAAAACAACAGGCTAACCGCAGCTAAAGTTAGCATCCTGAAGCTAACACAGAGACAGGGGGGACACTTAGGAAAAGCTCTTCCATCTGCTCCACAGCACACAGCATTTAAAATACTCACATTTCCAGGGTCCCAGGTTTGTTGGAGGATGGTTGGTAATGCGCCTGGATTCAGGACCAGTCTATTGGCTAGCCCTCTGTTGGACTGTCCAAAGCTGGAAAAGCAGTCAGCCATGAAGTGACTAGCACACACATGCACAGTTTTACTGAGTGTAGCTGGAACATTTCCTGATAAATGAACTCTAGACACTTAGTCTGTCTTCTTCTGAGATGGGAAGCTTGAGCATGGAGCTATGAGGCTGATTACAGCCAAAAACAGAGCAGTGATGGCTCTTCAACTCCCTCCATCAGCGGGGAGGGGATTGGGCTGGGCAAGGGTTCGGGGTATCTGCTCTGGTGGACCCATCAGGTCAGACTTGCTCCTGATTGGTCAAAAAAGGGAATCCCTGACGTTGGCAAACCCCGGAAATTCCAAACAGCTTGTTTTAGGTCAGGATTTTACATTCACAAGCTCTACTAAGAACAGGTTTGGTCATTAAATATCACATTTTGTGGGCTGGGAGAAAAAACAAAGACCCTCAAATTTCACTAAAAGACTTAATAAAGTGATTTTTGCAGAATATGGGACCTTCAAATTTTGGTGATGGACCTTATCAGTTTTTTGGTGGTTTCGTTTGTTTATTTGTTTTTGTAAGTGTTTATATATATTCATATATGTGTTTGTGTGTGTGTGCCTGGATAGCTCAGGGGATAGCAACACTGACCTTGATGCGGTACACCAGCACTCAAATTCTGGTCAGGGCAACAGGGGGGCCTGGGGTCCTTATTGGGGAACCAGGGCTCATGATGACAAGTGGGCTACTGGATCAAGACAAACATAGGCTGTGTCCGAAATGGCATACTAACATACTACATACTACATGGTCGTTGTGTATATACTGTATACTACATACTATAAGTATGATTAGAGTGCCAACCGTTTACACTGTAGTATACTACTCGGTTTCCCATGATGCATTTCAAAACCTCCGACGACAAAAATTGGAAGCACACATAAGTCTATGGAAGCACACCAGGCTATCAAATATCTCTGTTGATTCTCCACATTTGAAAGTTTTACAACATTTTAGGCGAGAAAGTCATCACGTAGAAAACCAAAATGTGGTCATTTGGGCCACAAAACGCACGGATACAAATTTGATTTCGACATTTCGGACATTCTGTTAAGAGCGCCAATATGCTATCGAAGAAACTTCCGGTCCGCTCCAAAACAAGAGCCTAATTTACAAAAGCGTTAAAGAACTTAAAGGAGATAATAAAAGATGCTTTTATTTTGAAAACGGGAAGTTCGCTAGTGGATGATTTTTAGCTAACACCGGTCTGAAGACGAATTCATCACTCCTCAAAAAATTAAAAAATGTTTACTGCTCACAGACACCGAAGACGATCCGTCCGTCGCCTCAGGCACTTTATTTCTACGTACTTACGTTTAGGTTTCCCTGTAGAGCTAAGTCCACTTTAGTCACTTCTCATCTTGTCATCTCATTCTGTATTTACGTTTATAAATACGGGGCTCGCAATGCATTATGGGGCGTGTCTGTGCGAGTAGTATGCCCACCTCCCATACTTACAATTTTTTCCGATATAGTATACATCCGGGTATTTCTTGCGTACACAATCTTTTCATACTATTTAATGTGAACGCACTACATACTATTTTTGACGTCACACTTAGAATGAGTAGTACGTTAGTATGCCATTTTGGACACAGCCATGGAGTAGGAAGGACAATAAACCCCAATGTCCGCCAAGTGCTCTGGTTTAGATCAGTATGGTTCTGTACGGGCTGGCTTGGTTAAGCTTGGTCCTTGCATTTCCATAGCCAAGTGTTCCCCCTTGTGGTTGGTGGCTTGTAAGCCGGATGCTGATAGCCGCATCAGTAACATAATAGTGTGACGACATAGCAGCACAACACAGTGTACCTCGTTAATAAATCAACAAACTGCAGTGTTGTAGCTCCACCAGACGGCTAGTCAGTGGAAACGTTGTAAAATGTGAGCTGTGCGGAAACAAACAGAGCTGAACCACTTGGTGGAAACGGGGCTTAAGGTACCACTGGAGTCCAGTCGCATTCCTATTTGGATACTGGAGGCCTGGAGGCTACAGGTGATAGCCAATTAGCCTGACTCAGTGGTAGTTGATAAGCATTAGAGAACAGGGATATACACACACACACATACACATGTGATCTGATATATTTGCACTGAAGACAGTGTATGCTGATTTCAGGTTATATGAGGAGAAGAAAAAGGAAACATGTTTTTTCTCTTCTTAAGAAATATTCAAATGTCTGAAAAACTTTTAGCCCCAGTACCAAAAAAATAATCTGAAAGTTTCCTGTGGCAGCTCCACCTCCTGACTGATCTGTGTAATTTCTCTGGATGATGACCTCAGGGGGAGGCTTGAGTTGTGCCCTCAGTTTTGATTGCTCTGGGACTTTTTGCTCTCCCAGGTTCAGATTGTTTGAGGCAGAAAAAAAAGGAACAAAAGAAGAAGGAAAAAATCTTGAACAGTTACAGCACCTGCGGAGCGGGAACCTCTGAACGCGGCTGAAAACACCCTCTTACAGCGCGGCTCCTATGGGGCTATTTAATCAAAGCGTGTCTCTGGTGTGCTTATAGCTGGGATTATTCTTGACGGCCCAAGGTGGAGAGAGAAAGGAAGAATTTAAAGAGTCACAAAAAGGCCAGGGGAGGCTTCAAAGACTACAGATGAATCTGTGTCATTTGAGCTGTGATTGGTGCTGGGGGGGATTCGCCCCGGGCGAGTCTGTAGGATCCTGCTGCTTATTCATGAGGTGGAGGAAGGAGGAAGGAGGAAGGTGGTATTGTAGTCGGCGTTTCTCATCACCCATGCAAATCAGTCTTGTATAAAAACGCACGCATGAAAGCCCAGAGCGGTTAATTTCATCAGATATATCTCATTAAAGCCCCATTAGTCAGATGTCATGAAATACTTTAACGACTCCCGCGTGTCTCCAACGAAGGACAACGTAAACAATCTGACGTGCCCGTTCCTTGAAAAATCCCCTCAGTCTCTGTTCGTCATCCTTCATGTTGGAAATAATAAAACAGGATTAACACACGAAACCTTCAGTTTCTGGGTGAGAAATGACAAAAAGACTTCAGCTTTTTTTTTAAGACGAGCCAAACATTTAATACACACCATGGCAGGAGACATGCACTTGCAGCACTTCACACTGTGCACCTTCCCAACTGGAGCTCGCGTTTTCATGAACACATACAAACGGTAAAATAATTTAAAACAAAACACTTATTAAAAAAGAAGGGGGGTTACACTTTGTCTTTTTATACACGATCATAATACTGCGTCATAAAATGTATCACAGAAATTAGCTTGTACACAGAGCAAACCATAGGAACCAACTCAGGAAATACACCGACACTGTGCTTGTTGATAGTTAGCAGAAAAACTGTGAACGACACCCGAGAGGAAATGTCACAGAGAGGACAGGCGTCGGGAGGAAGAGTCTGTTCAGGAGGAAAGAGGAGGAGGAGGAGGAGGAGGAGGACAGGGAGGAGGAGGAGGAGGGTGGGTCTATATCCGTCCCTCTCTGACGATAAACAATCCGAGTGAGCTGAAGGGCGACGAGGATGACCGCTAGGCATAAAAGGTCTCTACTTTCACCGACTGACAGAACATGGTCATGGAGAAGACCAGGCCCAGGATCTGTGGAGACAGGAAGCAGATCAGCTGTTAATGGCTTCGAGAAGAGCTCGTGTGTCTCTTTGTGCTGTATAAAAATGAACAAGTGTTTGACATCAACTTCCAATACGATTATCTTTCTCCTGTTACATCCAGATTTCCTCAGGTTTGTCTCTCGGATGGTTATTGAATCAGATTTGTGCCAAAAAAGAATCAAACAAAACTTCTTGGATTGCAATCAAAACGTTAGTTTCATAATATGAAGTGTTTGCCTTGTGAATAACCGACAACACTACTTTTGTTTATTGTACAATACGGGTTTTGAGTAACAGCTCGATGCCCTGGACGTTGTTGTCAACAGAACGTCAAAAGTAGTGAAGAGAGACGAGTGTTGCATTGTTTACATTATTTTCCACCCAAGGAAGAAATTTCTGAATCTCATGTGAGTAAATTCCTAATATCACCACAATAAAAGTGAGAAAAAAGAAAATGTTGGCATGCACAGCGTTGAAGCTAGCAGCACAGCTTTAGTAAGTTATTGTCTGGCTAATGACTCTGGCTACTGCAAGTAACAAGTTTTACTTTTTAGATGACTTTTTTTTGCTTGTGTTAAATAACATTTCTCAAAGTCTTATAAGCGTCCTCGCCCTGTTGGCGAGGGCGCTATTGTATTCCGTCCATTTCTTTCTACTTCTTATTGTTATTGTTCTATCCGCGCTTTGAGCTCTAATTAGACCTATTAAACATGCTCAGAAACTCACCAAAATTGGCACACACCTCACAATCACTAAAAATTTTGATATAATATCAAACTTGACCCCTAACATCCAGTATTATGCTCTCTAGCGCCACCTAGGCACACTAAAATGGCCCCAGCGGCCAGTAGGAATGTCAGAGAGTGATCAAACCAACGTCAAAATGTTCATCTCAATGAGACGCAAAAATCATGTGCTGACACCCCTGACCTATCTTGAACAGTGAGCTGGCAATTTGCCTTTCAAAATAAAATTTGGCCACATTTTTAACATTTCTGCAAAATTGTCTCCTCCAAAACCATAACTTCTATCGTCTTGAAATAAGCTCACGTGAGAGACCAGACCCTGCTTATGGAAGTTGTTATTTCAGACCCTGTTTTCCCTCAAAGTTGGTGAACCCCAAAAGAGCCCTCTGAGCTCCCCCATTAAGAATGAACAGGATTAAAGTTTGAGCTCCACGCAACCTGCCGCATTTGGGCCTCTACACAAAAAAGTAAAAATCGTACAGGTTTAAAAATGACATGGATTCCTGACAAAATTTCCTACAAAATATCTGATTTATACACAGATTTGGTCTAGATTGTGGTCTCCATTAGGAGTTGTTTGGAAAAATTCTGTAGACTTTTCTCTTCACTCTGCTGCTGCAGCAGTTCTGCGATGCTGTCACACTGATTAGGAGTTCTGTGCAGCTGGTGATGATGTCACAATGATTAGGAGTTCCATGCAGCTGGTGATGTCACTGAGCAGGGGAAAATGATACATGGTATCAACTGTGACACCTCTAACTTTAACTTTATTTCATTTATATGGCACTTTTTCTGCAATTTAGCAACACAAAGTGCCTCACAGAGGATAAAAACAAAAAAAAACAAAAACGAAACGAAGCCAAACAGAGAAAAGAAACGAGAAAAGAAAGAAACAAAGGAGGGTAAGAAAGAGATCAAACTTTGACAGTGAAGGTGAAACCAGCATTGGGGACTGGAAAGGAATTGTCCAACGCTGCTTGCAGCTTTAATTTTTTGATTGTAACTCAAGAAGTTTTGTTTATCTTTTTTGGCATTAATCTGATTCCATAAATGATGGTAAGTTAGAAATCTGTGTGATCCATATTTTATTTGTTAAGTACTTCACAGACTAAAGATCTGAATATCTTATATGGAGACCATTCTCAGGAGTCCTACAAATAAAAAACAAAACAAAATACTCTAGAGCCAAAATGATGACAAAATGAGTGCTGTAAAATTTACCAACAATATGCAAATAATATGCGAACCACGCCCCAAACCCTCCCCTCCAAGCCAAAGGAGTGACAGGAAGTCGAAACTGAAAAAAAAAGTGAGCCAAAAAAAGTGTAATCAAAAAAGAAAAACATCATTAAAATCATAAATAATAAAATGACAAAACAGTTCACCAAATAACTAACCAAATAATTAAAATATAATTTTTAATTCAAATTCAGAATGCAAAAATTTATAAAAATGAAATAATGTATTAAATTTAATGGTTTTTTTTTTCAACTTCATCAAAACAATCAATGCCATTACCTGTTTTTGATGCCATGATCATTTTTATAATACTTAAAAAAATGTAAAATAAAAAATTAATTATTGGCAATGTTTCTTTATCAGTTTCAGTTTCAGGATATGACTTTTAATGCCAATTTTATTTTTAATACCAAATATTAAAGTCATCATTTTGGCTCCATAAAATACAAAGTACACTTAAGTGCAGAAAAACAGAAGAAGTACACAAACTAGATCCTTCATCTTCATCAAAACATGAACTAAAGCAAGATGAATCTGCCGTCAGCAGGTGTTTCACAGCTGAAGTTCACAGATCTACGTGAGGGCCGACCAGCTGTCACCTGAAGGATGAATGTTTGCATAAATCTGAGAAATCTGTTTCCAGCAAAGCCTGGTCCAGGGGAAAAAAAAATACTAGAAAGACATTTTAAAGGTTACGTCTTTCATTTCTTAAATTGAAAACTGCTGCTGTTTGACCACAGCTTGACCTTTCTACTCGGCTGAATGGACAAATTAAATATTGTTGCAAAAAAAGCTGGGGGAAGGGATTTGTATTTAAAAAATGAAGTGCCCTCAGCTCCTGAGTCTGTAACTAGACGGCTCGGAGACGTGCCCTTTGTGAGTGAAAACCAAGATTAACTTTATTTAATAAACTTTAGAGCTGGACGAGGTGGATGTCAAATAGCAATCCTGCCCTGTGTGAGACGGGAAATAGAGTTTCTGACTCTAACGTGTCCTCAAACCAATTACAGAGAGAAAGGAAGTCATTCGCCTCCAAAAAAAGTCATCTGACGGTTGGAGATGAGCGGTAATGGGTGCAGCAGGGTTAAAAGCAGAAAGTGATTAAAGTTTGGTAGAGGAAGAAGCTGCCTGGTTAGGTTTAGGAAAAGACAGGTTGGAGTTTGGACTTTGAAGGATGCCACAGCAAACAGTAACCCAAGACCTCTGTCCAAGCTACGCTAGAAGTGTCAGGTTTGTCGAGCGATCACAGAGAGTAACACGCTGTGTCACCGTCTGGCAGCAAACTTAAGAGGACAACTTTCTCCTTCATTTTTAAAGTCAACTTTGCTGGTCAAGCCTCACAGCTGTTGCAGTTTAACGGTTTGCATGTTGAGTTTTTCTTCCAACAAAGTTCAACCACTTAAAGGAGGAAGTCATATGTTTTACTCTGTGATTAAAAACTTATCCCTGTGTTCACAGTTTCTTTTCACTCGTGCTCAGATATGGTTTTTAGGCCTTCATAAAGCATCACTGATCAGTTCATGTCCTCTACTTAAAGAATGTATCTACGACGCCGCCTCAAACTCTGATAACTCTCCATGAACTATCATTGTAACTCCTTCATATGAGTTCCAATCTGCTTCAAATTTCACAAACATGATTGAGGTCAAATTCGCAACATGTTTAAGCTGAAAACTCAGCTAATGCAATAGCGCCACCATCTGGATATAGTTCCAAATTTAACACTTATGATTACAGTCCCACTCTGGACTCTTATTCCTATTCGTTAAGGTTTTTGTGACTCAACCTGAAATTCCACTCAGTTCAGTTTGGTTTGTTTTGATATTGACTTATAAAAGAATCTAACTACTTCGATTCCTACTAAAGTGTCGACCTCCAGCCAAGAGAAGTGAAATAAGAGCACTTGAAACTGCAGTTCATTAAGTGTCCACTTGAGGCTTGCTCAGAAAGTAGCAGAAACCACATAGACACCCATTCAAAACAGCTGATTTTTACAGCAGAAATAAACGTGTCAAAAGCTTGGTTCAGAAAACTACTTCTGTCTGAATAGCTTATTTCTCTAACTGCTCACATGGTACAAGAGATGATTTTTTTTTACTTTACAGTTTAGAGGATATTAAGAGCACAAGTTTGCCCAATCAGATGCAGAGCTGACAAAAACTCTGTATGAGAAACAGATGGATGACATCATGCAGACTACGTCCGTGTGGGAATGAGAATAAATATGTGAAAATTTATGCTTATTTGTTTTGTTTGTTGATTTTTGAAAGTAAGAGATAATGAAATGTAAAGAGTCTGTTGGCCTTTAATATCTTGTGTTTCTTTAATATCTTGTGAGAGAAGAGACAGATACGAGATTTTCTTCTTTCTGCTCCAGACGGGAAACTGTGATAATATGTCAAGCTAAAACTAACATCCAACTCTTAGCTTTTCTCCATCAATCTCTATGAACTTTAAAAATGCTCCAACATGAAGAATTTATTCCTGCACTATCAAAATGAAATGACTGAAAACAAACAGTAAGACAGAATTTGTTGTGTCACGTTGGACAGAAGAAACAGAGCTGTGGAGATAAATCTGTGCTGATGAAAACAGTTCCAGATGTCTTTGTGTCGGCTTCGCTGTTGCTGCTGCTTTCTCTTCATTCAGCATTTCTTCTTAATTTGACGTTTCAGACACACTCGCTTTGACGCTGCCTGCTTTAGGTCTGCCAACGCGGGTTTAACGTGTAAACTATGTGACGTATCCGTCGCTCCAGATGACACAGTCAGGTCATGAACCGTCGTAACAGAAAGTGCTGGAGTGTTGTGTCAGGAACAGTTTAATTCTAGGTCAGGCTGCTGGTCGGGGTCGTATCAGGTAAAATCTGACCTGCAGACAGTAAACCTGATCACATCCTTACAAAGTGCACATTTTTTTCTTCTTCAAAATTCTGTGGTTCATTATGATTGAATATTTAAAGAGGGGGTTTTTAGACTTTTTTGGGTTTGCACTGTGCTTCAAGTGTCCCTGTTGTAGTTTTTAATGCTTTAAGACTTGACTTTGTCTTTGTCTGAAACGTTTTGTTTTAGCTGCTGTCTCTTTAAGACTCTCCGTGCCATGAGCCCTCTTCCCTCTGATTGGCCAGCCTTCCTTCAGGGGTGAAGCTATGGGAGGACTTTGGTGATTAAGACCCATCCTTTTTAAGTGTTGTGAAGCCGTTAGGAGGTTCCTACTTTATGAGCTCATCAATTCAGCGAGTATTGTGAAAGTTTTATGGATTTTTTCTCTTTTAAGAACAGACAGTTCTAAACCGTTTACAGGAGTACAGATGGATTTTGACAACAGATGAATATGTAGTGGTTAAAAATATGAAAATGTTTTGTATAAATCTCCAGCAAAATTACTTTATATCCATTTTTAAGATATGGGAAAGCAGAAAACCCCCTCTTTAATGCAAGTAAAGGTCTTTGCACACTGAGTAAGTATTTTTCATCTTAAATTGATTCACATTGAAAAAGAAATTTGCTCTCATGTTATGTAGGGATGGGTACTAAATTAGGTACCTTTATAGGTACCAACGGAATTCTGTATGTAGTACTAAGCAATGATTCACTTCAAAAATCAAATCAAACGGTACCATGTTTAGGTACCTAAACACATCCTGGTGACTGTGAGGGAATCGAAGAGTAGACAATTATCCTACTGGACATGAACACAGCATTGCTAGTTTATATATTGGGTGGCTGTGGCTCAGTGGTAGA
Organism: Halichoeres trimaculatus; assembly: GCF_033239565.1. Taxonomy (NCBI): domain Eukaryota; kingdom Metazoa; phylum Chordata; class Actinopteri; order Labriformes; family Labridae; genus Halichoeres; species Halichoeres trimaculatus. Next base: position 1,687,090 of record NW_027437181.1, on the reverse strand, counting down.
GTAGTCACCTCTCAATAGGTAGGTCGGGGGCTCGATTTCAGCTCCTGCAGTCACATGCCGAAGTGTCCTTGAGTAAGACACTGAACCCGGAATTGTGTGTGGATGGGTGTGAATGTATTAAATAAAACTGATGGTTTCCAATAGGAAGTCCTCTACCATCAGTGTGTGACTGTGGTGTGTATGGGTGAACTAGACCAGCACTGCAAAGAGCTCTGAGTGGTCTGTGAGACTAGAAAAAAACTGGTCTATTTACAATATATTGCAAAAAAATATTTCAATATGTATACTTTATGATTTTATTCTTCCAAAAATGACATATAAACACACAAAAGTACAAAAAATTGGTACTGTTGAGTACTGATACCGACCACCTAGGTAACTGGCATCTGTAACGTATTGTTTCAAATGTGAAAGGTACCCATCCCTAATGTTAATGTACTCAACCATAGTTTTTTTTGCACTTTTTTTGCATCCACCCAGCTTGTTTTCAGGGTACTTTGACCATTAAGAGACATCGCAGGCTACTTCGAACAACACATTTTCTGTAATTTAAGGAAATGTTTGTGTGTGCGCTTGCATATCTCAAACTGTCGGGCACTGCTCAGGATCAATTGCTTGATCACTCTTCAATAAGTCAATTTTTCTCGTTCTGAAAATTTTGCAATAAATAGGAAAATACAGAAATTGGATTCAGTGTGTGAGGTGTCGGTGCGTGACAATTTAATTCCGATAACAGCTCCAAAAAATGCATCTTAAGGTGCCTTTGTGGGAATTTTGCGCGGCATAAATGAAGTATCTATCTATCTATCTATCTATCTATCTATCTATCTATCTATCTATCTATCTATCTATCTATCTATCTATCTATCTATCTATCTATCTATTTATCCATCTATTTCTCCATCCATCCATCCATCCATCCATCCATCCATCCATCTATCTATCTATCTATCTATCTATCTATCTATCTATCTATCTATCTATCTATCTATCTATCTATCTATCTATCTATCTATCTATCTATCTATCTATCTATCTATCTCAGGGGTGGCCAACCTGTTGCTCGCGAGCCACATGTGGCTCTTTGCCTTTTGGTGTGCGGCTCTTCCATCCATTCATAACAATTTGTTTATATAGTTATGAGTAGTGGTGTGGTGATCAATCAAAAATATTGATATGCTGATGCCAACATTGGGATCAGTGTTGATCAATATTTGGGTGTACAGTTTAATACCTAAGTTTCATTTTCTTTTCTCTCGTCAAATTTAAACACACAATCAAATTTAATCTGGCTTTGAAAATTTGAAATGTGTTGATTTTCATTTTATGTAATTTCGTTTATGTGAGAGAGGAAGTGTTTTTGTAAGACCCCGTGTGTGACGTGGCTCTTTGTTGTACCACGGTGGTTTTTGTGGCTCTTGGTCTCTGACTGGTTGGCCACCCCTGATCTATCTATCTCAAAAACAGACTCAGTGAGAGTATTTAGCTTCTTCTTTTAGCTGATGAGGCTCTGCGAGTTAACAGTATCACACCTTCTAGCTGCTGGGAGCAGACTTTCTGCTCTTTCCCCTCAAACATCTGGTGTGATCAGATCGTCAGCGAGGTTACAGCTGGTTCTTCAAGGAAATGTGATGTCACGTCTGCGGGAAACTTCACACACGTTATGTAGAAAATCTCAATTAAACATGTTTGCTTATGACATGCCTCAGTTTGCACCTTTAGCTGTGAAGAGGTTTTTTTGTGCTATTTTAGTCCCAGTATGTACGTGGTGAATATGAGCATTATAAACTTTACCCAGGGGCAGATACAGCTGCAGGAGTCTGAATAGTTACTGAGACAAAAAAAAAAATTATCAAACAAAGACTGAACTTCTGATGTGTGGTTTGATGTCTGCGTTACATAAACCAGCCTTCATTCGTCCTTCCTGAGGCCTACTTATCTCGTTTGTTGTGTTGTATAATGTCGTGAGTCAGCTGGCACGTATTTCTGATATTTCAGATAAGTCTTCCTGGTTTTCACTTTGCAGCATGTAGGATTTTCACAAAGGGCACTGAGAATGTGAAATGAGCCCGCAGCATCACAGGGGCACTCGTGTGATATTTCTCCTCCCAGATTGTGGAAGCACATCACGTAACACTCGGCTGGGAAGCAGAAAAAGAATTTTATGGAAAGTCAGCCCGTCCTATGTGGTCTTCAGGGGTAACACGAGAGGCTTCTACGGCTCCAGCTGTCCTGAGAAATCCTGCATTCAGCTTTTAATGCAAAGGACGCTGGGAGTATTAGGTGTGCTCCACACAAAGTAAGAGCCCGTGTCTGAGGATGTTGATATCAAGGACTCGCTTAATGACTCCGTCTTAAAAATATAATACACACTACTTAAAAGCTGTAATTACCTGAGTAAGTGCTGTGCATAGAGCGAAGATCCAAAGTGCCACTAGGTTCTCATTAAGCCAGTCCTTCACCCGCTCGTAGCAAGGCTGTGGAGGAAAAACACACAAATGCACAACGTGTTAAACAGATGAGGAGTCAACGTTTCACTTCCTGATAAGACGTGTGATCAATAATGAACGGTGGGCAGAAAGTAACCTGTGAGACTGAAGTGAAGGCCTCGCCTCACCAGTGGTTGAGTTTCTTACACCTAACATTAAAGAATTATACGACACCGTGTCCTTAAAGTCTGTTCAGTGCTGTGTCTGTTTCAGAAACTGCTCTTTATGCCAGCTGTTTTCAGGAGAGTCCACAGACTGTTAACAGAGTGGACAGCGTGGCTCTGCCGTTTACCATTGTACAGTTTTGGAGCCAAAACTCCCCTATCACAGGCGTTGATACAATAGTTGGGTCATTTTGGACCCAAAAATCAAACAACAGACCTTTAGAAGTTATTAAACACTATTATGTGTTGAAAAGGTAACGATAACAAGTAGAGGCAGTATGCAGTGCCTACTGCTTCCGTACACAGTGACTGTGTCTGAAATGGCATACTAACATACTACATACTACATGGTCGTTGTGTATATACTGTATACTACATACTATAAGTATGATTAGAGTGCCAACCGTTTACACTGTAGTATACTACTCAGTTTCCCATGATGCATTTCAAAACCTTCGACGTCAAAAATTGGAAGCACACATAAGTCTATGGAAGCTCACCAGGCTATCAAATATCTCTGTTGATTCTCCACATTTGAAAGTTTTAAGAACATTTTAGGCGAGAAAGTCGTCACGTAGAAAACCAAAATGTGGTCATTTGGGCCACAAAACGCACGGATACAAATTTAATTTAGACATTTCGGACATTCTGTTAAGAGCGCCAATATGCTATCGAAGAAACTTCCGGTCCGCTCCAAAACAAGAGCCCAATTTACAAAAGTGTTAAAGAACTTAAAGGAGATAATAAAGGGTGCTTTTATTTTGAAAACAGGAAGTTCGCTAGTGGATGATTTTTAGCTAACACCGGACGAATTCATCACTCTTCAAAAAATTAGAAAATGTTTACTGCCCGCAGACACCGAAGACGATCCGTCCGTCGCCTCAGGCACTTTATTTCTTTGTACTTACGTTTAGGTTTCCCTGTAGAGCTAAGTCCACTTTAGTTGCTTCTCATCTTGTCATCTCATTCTGTATTTACGTTTATAAATGTGGGGCTCGCAATGCATTATGGGGCGTGTCAGTGCGACTAGTATGGCCACCTACTTACGATTTTTACCGATATAGTACATCCAGGTATTTCTCGCGCACACAATCTTTTCATAATATTTAATGTGAACGCACTACAAACTATTTTTGACGTCACACTTAGTATGAGTAGTACGTTAGTATGCCATTTCAGACACAGCCAGTGTGAAGAAGGCAAATTCTAAAACCTTTCATTGTGACATCACACTTATGTCTTAGTTCCACTGGTTTCCATGGTGATGGTAAATCTATATTCATTTAAGCCTGGCTCACACTACAGGATTCTCGCCCCGATTGAACCCAGATTCGGTCCTCTCGACAATCGGGTAAGAAATCTGGTCGAGGACTAAAATCGGCACCGATGTTCGGCCAAGATTATCTTCTAGTGTGAGCGGTTGACAGATGAATCTTTAGCCCCACGATCTTCTCACAGACTCGTCGGAGCCGCCCCGATAATTTTCAAATATATTATATATTTTTTGTCAATTGATATTTATCTGATGATTACAACATTCATTCTCACTGAGGATGACAACAGACAATTAGAAAGAGCCCCAGAGACCGGACAACGGACAACAAACACAGGCTGAAAGTGAAACTGAAAGGGTCTGGGTCAGCTGACTGTGCGCTCCACTGGCCCACTCGAGCCAGTTCAATAATACCTTTAAAAATAACACATAACCATGCCATTTTCATACAGTATCAAACTGTTGTTTTATCAGTGATCGGTGTGAGATCATGCCATCATTGGCTGATACAGCAACAGTTTCACCTCCGTCCCTCTGCGTGCGCGTAATGGATGAAAGGCACCGCTGCAGACAGCTCCGCTTCTCTCTCCTCCTGTCCCACCAGTGCGCTAAAAACCTCAGATCAAACAACTGAGCACATGTGGTGCATCACTCTCTCTGGTCAAATAATCTTGGTGAAATCCTGTAGTGTGTGCTGGTTGGTATTTTCAAATCTTGTAGTAAGAGCGTGCTTAAGATTTAAAAGAAGATTTAAGAGAAGAGGCTTTAACAAAAATAAGGTCTGAAAACATGTATTGTCCATCATTATAGGTCGAGCCTTTGAAAAAAAGAAAACGTTTCTACGACAGCCATTTTGGATTTCAGATTGTAAACGGACCGTCGCTCACTTCTTGTCTCTCCCTCCCGACATATTTTACAATCCCCCCCAAAAATACACAAGAACAGCAGCCGTCAATTACCGTTAAATGTGATGTGAAGCCTTGTTTTTAACCTCATATAACAAATGAAAATGTAACTGAAACACAAGACAGCCAAATGATATCTTCAAATCACCACAACAATCAGACGTGAGAAACATTTCTACCAGGTGGATTAATCTTTTAAAGTTTGACCACAGCCCATCTGGAATGACTGGGGAGATGGATTTTTTGACCTATCCCACTGTGCATTGTGACGTTGAAATGAAATACATATTTAATTTAATTTTTGACGTCCCAATCAGGTCTCCTGAAGAGACATTTTGAACGTCTCATTGTCGTCTAGATTTGGTCTGCAAACGACGTCCAAATGCTGAACGTCATTAAAACGTCCAAAAATGGTCAGATTTAGATGTCAAAATTTGTACCCATTTTGCACATTGCTCTGACGTCTAGATATGGTCTTTGACAGACGTGATCTGCATGTCTCTCCGATGTCCGATGTTTGGAGGGATACTGCAGCCAGCCACCAGGAGGGAGCAGTTTTTGTGGAGACCTCACTTCGACTTTAGCAAGACAATGTCCATTTGTTTTACAGTCTATGGGAGAGTCGTTCAACTGGTGTCATTTAGTTTTCAAGAGAAACAAGGAAGTAGAAGGTGACCAAAATAAACTTATCAGCTGCTCATGCTACGGTACATGCTACATCTCATTATATGTAAGTTTAAAACACTGCAAGTATATTTATTGAGGAATAAATATATTAAATTGAAAATATTTGAGATTTCATTATAAAACAAATTTATATTAATTTAATATACCACAGAAACTCAACAAAAGTAACTAAAAAATGGTACCATTGAGTACCGATACCGATAGCCAGGTTCCACGCATTGGTACCTTAGTGTGTCAAATGTGAAAGGTACCCATCCCCACTTTTAACATTCAGTGCATCAGTCGAATATATCTCATCAGCCTGGTTGTTGCTGAAGGTCTTACTTGCTAAAAGAAGTATCAGTATCAGTTTTTATATCTGTTAAAAACCCTAACGGTGCCCCTAACTCTGTTAAAAAGGACAATGAAAGATAACGGAGATGACAGATCTTTAAACGCCGTGATAAACCAATCACAACCTGGAGTAAGGATCATGTAGCACCTCCTGCTGTAATAGAAGACTGTGATAGAAATGTTGCTCGGTTGAAAGGTCCCCTGGGCGACATCTTTATCTCCCCCTCCTCCTCTTCCTCCTCTGACCTAATATTCTTTGGGGAAACTTTCCAAATTTGAGCGAGTCCCAGCTGTCCCCGTCTGCCTTCAGCTGCACAAACAGGAGAAATGTGACTCGGGGAGCAGCACACACGCTGCAGGTATCATTTAGACGTGAGAATGGGCTGAATTTTTCATGTTTGACAGAGCTTGAATGCAGTCTGAAGGCATCACGGAAAATTTAGGGGAAAAAAAAAACCTCCTCCTTCTCACTGCTTCCCCATTTTTTGTCTCAGAGTCATATTCAGAAGCTGAAGCACATTTTAAAACCTCCTCTCAAACTCTGCGAAAATGTCCCTGAGCTACGTGGCGCCGAACAGGCAGAAAGAAAGGAGAGATAATTACTATAAATAGAAGGAACAGAGCGATGCCCTCCTGGGTCAGTGATATGTGAAAGTAATGAAAAGGAGATGAATCCTCGGAGCAGAGAAAAGGCGCTTTCTAAGAACAGGTGAGAGCTGATTAAAAGTGATGGGAGTGGCATTTGCCTGGAGAGCCATGCGGCACATAGACCTTCGACTCTAAAGTGCACCACGCTGTTTGCTGAGGGACCAAAACGCAGTTTGGATACACTGTAAAAAAAGCACGGTGTGGAAGCAAAGTTTCCAAACAGATACCATAAAACTACAAACACTGTAACACATGTCTACGTGAAATAACTGAAATTAGAAAAGCTCTCAGAGAGCTAAGACCTCCTCCAAGCTTACTGTGATCGTCACCAACACTTTAGCCCGACTTTAATGTTATACTCCCTTTCAGCAGACTGTCAGCTGATGATGACCCAGTACACATTTCATATTCATGATCTTAGTATCCAGAATATTACCAGGATCTGGATCATACTTTTATATCTATCAGAAATTATGGTGACCTTGTCTTGAATTGTTTTGCAAAGCTATCCCACCATTAGTGGTGGAGTTATATACACTTATGTTGAAAACGGCCCTGTCTCTTAATGATATGGAATCCTTTAAAAAAAAAGATCTGGATCCAGACAGTGATCCGGATCACCTTCAAAATTTAAACACTTCTTCATTATCCTATTTCAAACATTTCCTGAAAATTTCATCTGTTTGTTAGTTTTTGTTAAAATACAGGACTAGATTTCACAGTCAAAATTGATTAAAATACAGTATTTCATAGTTGATAAATGTCCATTATACGGTTAAATAACATGTAAATTAAGTCAAAACACATTCAAATCATTTAGCTTTCAGGTTAATCTCTGTAATTTCATGGTATAAATTATTTATTTTAGGAAACAGTCAAATCTATCAACAGTAATTTACTGTTTAAATACTCTTTTTTCCCCACAGTAACAATTTTTTATGCAACAACAACGTAAAGATGAGTGATTATGAGAGCGAGGACGACCTGCCGTTCACTTTGCATTCCATTCCCGTATTGTTTATATCTGTTTATATCTGGCACGCAGACTGATACACTAAGCGGCGAGCGCCTCGTAGCCAGCTGTGGCTCTGCAGCGGAGGTAGCGCCGTTTTATGACACGATGACAACTAGAGCCTTATTTAGCGGTGTTTTTGTGTGAAAGTAACGCGCTGAAAATTCTCTAAATAAAGCGTGAATGCAGACCCATATCAGATTTTTTCAGTGGGAGTCCGTTTATTTGTGTTTTTGGTCAAGTAAAATATGGCCCCATCTGAGTGCAGAGGAAACCTGCAGAGGAGCAGGGAGGGGGTGTTTGGTGTGAGCGCTCTGGGCTTCTGTTGCACAAAATCACTGCTGTAGGGGTCATTTCTGCCCTAAACCTTGAGATAGGACCCAACTTGTTCCATCCCAGAGGATCACTTTAATGACCTAAGTGTTCCCTGAAGAGATGAGTCTTCAGACATCTCTTAAAGTAGAAAGGGACTCTGTGGATTGTATAGAGTTAGGTAATTCATTCACCATTTGGGAACAACAGAGGAGAAGAGTCTGGCTAGAGATTTGGAGCCGCGCTGGGCTGGGAGCACCAGGAGTCTTTCACAAGCAGAGCGTAGAGGATCAGAAGGAGTGTAGACCTGGATGAGGGACCCCAGGTAGGCAGAAGATGTTCCTGTCAATCTTTTGTAAACCAGAAGAAGAGCTTTAAAAGAGGCATGTAGAGCCAACAACCAAACCATAACAGAGCCAAAGCAGGCGTGTTACGGTTCAGCTGCTTTTTCCAACCAAAGTTCTTGTTGAACAATGCGTCTGTTGTTGTGATGTATGAGCTCTATCAGTTAGTGTTGAGTAATAAAACGGCTGTTTGGTTGAAATAATTGGGAATTACCCCTTGAAGGTAAATTTGGAAAAGATACAAAATGTGCGATCAATTTGAGATTAATCACAAGTTAATTATGAACAAACACGATTAATCGCAATTAATTTTTTTAATCGATTGACAGCCTTAGTTTTTACACAAATCATACACAATCATTATGGGCTTAATACTTAAAAAAAAAACTTCAAGGATGTTATTTTACAAAAAATAGAAAAATATACTTTAAAATGTAGAGTTTTTAACCATAAAATGAGGATTTTTCTGTAGTAAAAGAAAAGCTGCCTCAGACCCGGCTTCACAGCTAGTCCAATTAAATTATTCATCTCTGCAGACCTGCCGCTCTGTTTGTGCTACTTCTGAGTCTCTTTACGTCAAGGAGCTGAGTCAGAGCCAGGGAAACCTCCCAGATTACTCTGCGTTTCTCTGCTGCTGTCTGAAACAACCCAACAGATCCCTCTTCCTCAGCACCAGGTGAAATAATTCTGCGCTGGGTCGATATGGAAAGTCATTTTGTAAGAGAAGATTTAAGCAGATTCAGAGTTATTCATCAAACTGTGTCCAGCTCCAAACCTCCAGGAGCTGCTTCTGGAAACATATAAATTCATATTTTTATTGTCTGAAGCCAGCTGCAGCCTCCTGTAAATCCAGGGATGAAGAGATAAGTAAATGTGAACCTCCTAAGCCAAATTCAGCTCAGGGACTGAATTCCCGGTGCTGCCGGGCTTACACATTATCAGCGTGTTTAAGAAAGTAAGCTCAGCTCCAAGATCCACTTATGAGCTTTCCAGCCTCATCTGCAGGGTTCATCAGTGCACTGAGGTCGCTCATGTGTCATCATAAGTGTCAGCGCTGTCACTCAGCGTCTGCCTCAGTCTCCTGAAGTGAGCTGACTCCCTGCCAATGACTTTAATCCCTCTCCTCCTCCATGCTCTGACACGTCCCGGTCTGGCCCCCTCACACAGATCCTGTCTGCTCCTGGTCTCTTTCAGTCTCCTCCCCAGCAGTGATTGCCTTTTTAACAATCTCTGGGTGATCCGGTGGTTTGTGGTAAGTGCTGACTCCATGTGACTTCAGATTCCCACAGAGTCCCAGTGGGGCGCTCTCAGGAACCCTGGCTGACTCAAAGTGACCTTGTCGGGACTCTCCCCTGATCCTGCTGCACCCCTATCGTCTGTCCTGACACCTGAGCCTGCTCCGTTTGCTGGAAGAGCACTCAGCTGAAAGCTCAAAGGGGGCTAATGGGTTTATCCCTGTGATTGGACATTTTTTATCATCACTTAAGGTCAGGGAGGACTTTGTTGGATTCTTAGAAACAAAAACAGGTGTTATAAAACATCCTAAAGATGTTTCCAGAAGGAATAGACCAGGGGTCTGCAATCTTTGCTGTCATAGGAGCCATTTTTCCTCAGATCAGCTGGATTAAAGTCATGCAGGAGACACAAAATCAACTTTATCTTCACAATGAAGGCTGTACAGTGTATAAAATCTACACATACTAAATATCTAAAAAATCATTTTTTTAAAAGAAGTTTTTTGAAATAATAAAATTGTACATGTGATGTCTTAGTTTTTATTTCTAAACATTTGCATTTTTAAATCACAATTTTGAAATTTGTAAAAATTAAAAAAGTAAAAAAAATGCAAAAATTAAAAAAATGAAATTAAAAATTTGCAAAATTTAAAAAAATGAAATTAAAAATTGCAGATTTTTTTAATTAAATCACATGAGGAATCTGCACAAATTGTAAAATTTCAAAAATTATGCAAAAAATGCAAAACACTTTGAGATTTCAAAAATTTGCACGTTACAAAAATTTAAAATTTTGAAAAATTGAAAAACTTTTAAAAAATTGGAAGTCTTAAAGAATTTTCACAAATTGTTAAATTTCAACAATTGTGCAAAAGTTTGAAAAAAAATCATTCAAAAAATTGCAAAAACAATTTTTTTTAAGTGTAAAAAGTGTTTAAGACTTTTTACACAAATTTTGAAATTTTAACAATTATGCAGAAGTTTAAAAAAAATGAGATTTCAAAAATTTGAAAAAAAAAAAAAATGCAAAAATTTCAATAAATTTTGAAGTGTTCAAGAATTTGCACAAATTTTGAAATTTTATCTATTGTGGAAAAGTAAAAAAAAAAACGAGATTTCTCATATTTGCCAAAATTAAAAAAACAAAATGAAAAAAAAAAAAAATTGAAATTTAGAAAAGCTAAGTTGCAGTTATTTGCAGTTACAGATTTAGTTCAATTTAATGTTTACGCAGGATTTTGTTTAGTGTCAGTGTCTTTAACCATCAAAACCCTCTGTAAGAAAAATATCAATTCCTTATTTCAATCATATTTTTTAAAGCTACAAGGAGCCACTGCAGAGGAGTCAAAGAGCCACAAGCTGAAGACCCTTGGGATGGAGTTTTCTACTTTGAAAACATTGGCCATCAAGCACTGAGCATTCACTCATTCATCACTTATTATTTTGTTGTTGTGTTATCTCTGCACTCATCATTTATTGGTGCTAATGCTAACTGCACTGTCTGCAACCACTCTACAACTTCAACAGATGTGACATCCAACAGGACAACATGGCTCTTTCTGGCACACAGGCCTGAGGGAAATCTCCTCAGGGAGCCGGTTTCAGATTGATATTCTGAGTCTGAGCAGAGCTGGAGACCAAAGACAATGTTTACAGGGTTCGTTAAGTAAAGACAGAGAGACAGCGACTGAGCCAGAGGCCAGACCAGAGTAAACCTCAGCCCGCCGCCAAGTCCATTATTACAGAGTGAAAGGTGCAGTCAAACTGAAATACCCATAAAAGGATTTTTATTCATCATGGTGGCCTTCTTTAAATTTTTTTTCTAATTTATTGATTTTTAAAGGGACCATGTACAACACTTAACATGAAAGTCACCATTTGATGCATTGTACCAGAGTTAGCTTAGGGCTAATTAACATCTGCAGTCCCTTGGCAGGTCACAATTAAATCATCAAACTATAAAATCAGGGGTTGCAGTGTTTGGCGTCTTTCAGCAGATTTTTTGGTTTGGTTTTGAAGCTGTTGAGTCTTTCACAGAAAAAGCTGACTGTCCAAAGGCAGTATGTCGAAAAGGTACATGGCAGTCTCTAAAAGAAGAGATCCTTGTGGATTTCCAGGAGTCCACTGACGGGAAGTCCAGTCTGACCCCAGCATGTGATCCAGTACGACGTATGGGAAAGGATCGTAGCATCGCATAAAAGTCTGATCTTTACTGAAAGTCACACTGGTGTCTGTTTTTTGGGGACATTATGCTCTTCTTGAAAGTAGAGAAAATTAGATATTAAAAAAAAGAAAACTTGAACAAATTCTTCAAGAATTTGCAATTGTTTCTGGATCTTTTTACAATAATGCAACACCTCCCAATTCTTCTTCCTATTGTTGAATTTCTTCACTTGGTTAATTATTTTTATCATTTATTCATTTATTTATTAAAAATGTGTTCATATATGTATATGCGTCATTTGTTTTTTTATTTATTTTTATTCCTGTTTTTATTTATTTATTTATTCATTTATAATGTATTTATTCATTTATTTTTATTCCTATTTTTATTTAATTAATTATTTATTTATATATTTATTTATTAAAAATGTGTTCATAAATGGTTATGCATAATTTGTTTTTTTTATTTATTTTTATTCCTATTTTTATTTATTTATTCATTTATTTATAAATTAAAAATGAGTTCATATCTATATATATATATCTATATCTATATATATCTATATCTATATATATATATATATATATATATATATATATATATATATATATATATATATATATATATTTATATATATATCTATATATATATATATATATATATATATATATATATATATATATATATATATATATATATATATATATATATATATATAGATAGATAGATAGATAGATATATGCATCATTTGTTTTTTTATTTATATTCCTGTTTTTATTTTTTTTATTTTTCATTTATATTTTTTATTATTATTTTTTATTCCTAGCTAGCATTCAGCAATGTGCACTCTCTGTGCAGAAGTGTAGCTCTTTTCTCACCATCTGTTATGACCAAGCTGTTAGACACTGATCACATCCTATAGACGTTAAGACAGAACAAATGAACCATCTGCCCACAACCACTTCAGAAAGACTCACACCTGTTTGTTGTCAGTTGTCTTTAAACGAAGAATTTTTTTTTATGTTAAGCGGCAAACCACGACTGGTCTGCATACTCTGTCATTAAAAATAGTTGTTTCTTTAAGGACAGTCCTTCAAGTCAAAATATGTGACTGTTCAAAAAAATCTCTTTTTTATTCTTGTTTGTTTACCAGATTTATATTTTGGAAACAGCTCACATTTGGATGATAAAAAGGAAATATGCATCTAACACACCAGATTTTGTGACACAACTTTGAATCCATCCAAATCCACAGTAAGGAAGCCTCCTTGATCCAAAAAGCTTTGACAAAGTCTGGTGATTAAAACCTGAGTCCTCCAGTGCAGCTGTAGGTGTCAAACAAATCCAAATTATGAATTATTGTAACAAAAACTGATTGTGTGTGTGTTCGAGTTTTGTGAAGGTGAAGCGCGAGCTCTCAAACTAACTTCTTCTTCTTCTCCTCTTCCACTTTGCTTTGACATTGTGACTGCCGCACTGACACATAACTCGATCACAGGCCGATTTGGCGCCGTGTGGGACCATGTTAAGAGGGTCATTACATGATTCACTGCGAGATCTGGGGGAGTTAGGAGTCACATAAAAACTGCTCTTGCATAATGTGGTGTTAAGAGATCCCTCTCTTTAGACTTCCAGTGGGAGAGAAAGAGGACGAAATTTACAATCCTAATTCTGCACAAAAATATATCCCCAAGTTTTATTTGAAGCTGGATGGTACTCCAGCTGTCTGACTCAGACAAATCAAGAGGGGATCTTCTAAAGTTGACGCCTTTTGGTTAAAAATTCCCTGTCTGTGTTTCCCCAGACAGAGCTTCAGCGCCGAGCTGCGCTGGGGAAACACAAAGAGGAATTTTGTACTTAGAATAACTGTAACTCTGGAAGACACCTGCTTGATCTGACTGAGGCTGCTGAAAAGCTGCACATTAACTTTAGTGAAAGTTAAGGAAGAATCCTCTGCAGCGAAGGAACGAATCAAGTCTGATCTGAAAAACATGTTGGATGTCCACACCTGACAATAAAAAGCCTCATTTTATCAGAGACGGTTCAGTGGAACGGAAAATACACCACAGCTTTTATCAGGTTGTTCAATCTCAGAGCAGAGCCAAACAACACTTCCAGGATGTAAACATGAGGCTGTGGGCGCTGACAGCGCTGACAGCTGACCTTCACTGTCACCGATCAGCTGGACTGAGTTTGGGAAAAGGGTTGAGAAGAGTCAATTTTCTCTACGTGTGATTTAGTTTGAAGAAGTCTGAGCCGCTCAAAGACGTTTGTGACCCCGTAAAGATAACAGTTCAGTTTTAGTTTTATGAGAAGTTTATCTTCTGACTGGAGAGTGTCAATGAGGAAGGGAAAGAGGCCTTGGATGGCGCCTTGAGGAACTCCACATGATAGATTGGCTTTTCTCAAACACAGTCGTCTTTTCACCACCCACAGGTGTTTTTGCTTTTCCCGTAGAGTATAACCAATACTCCTCAAATGAAATGGAAGTAATAACCTTTACCGCTGTGATTGCTAAACGCCACCTCCTTCTAAATCGGAAATCCACAGCAGCTCTGTCAAGCACACAGTGGGTTAACGAGGTTATGTTCTTCTTTAAAGTGGAGAAAATTAGAAATTCAAAAATGGGAAACTTGAACAAATTAAACAAGAAAATGGCAAATGTTTCTGAAATCTTTTTATGACAATGTAACATTATCCTCCTCCCTTTTTCTTCCTATTGTTTTATTTCTTCACTTGGTTAATTTTTTTTTTTTCATTATTTATTTATTAATTTATTTTGTAAAAATGTGTTCATATATGTATAAACATCATTTGTTTTATTTTTTACATTTATTCATATTCTTATTTGTTTCTTTATATATTTTTTTATTTCTATTTATTATGATTTTTTATTCCCTTCTTTTTCTCTCCCCCTCTTGCTTTTTTTTGTTTTTAGCTGTATTATCAGGCGTAGGTCTGCAAGGGTCTTCAACCTGAGGCTCTGAAGGCTCATGTGGCTCTTTGACTCCTTGTAGCTTTAAAAAATATTATTGACAAAAAATTTATTTTTTTTTTCCCACCAACTTTCCACACAACTGTGGCTAACCTCAAGTTAGCAAATTTTTGAAATTTCCAAACTGTTTGAAATTTTTGCAAAATTTTTAAGTTTGATTTTTTTTTTCCAAAAAATTTTTTGCAATTTTTTTTTGAAATTTTAAGTTTTTGAAATTTTTTGCATTTTTAAAAATCTTTCTTTTTCTTTTTTTTTTTAATTTTTGCAAATTTTTGAAATCTTCAATACTTATTTTTGAAATAAGTATTGAACGTGTCAACTTTTTTTCTCACCACATTTATTTCAAACCAAATTTTCTCCCAGACATTGGTATTAACTCCAATAATCCACACATCAAAAGAAATCACAACGTTCAGGTCCATAAATAATGATTATGGTGAATTAAGTACGATACCACAGGAAAAAAGTATTGAACACGCTAACTGAGACTCATCTAATACTTAGTGGAGAAGCCTTTGTTTGCAATGACAGCTTCCAGAAGCTTCTTGTCTGTTTGAACTAATGGCCCACACTGCTCAGGTGTGATTTTGGCCCATTCCTCCGCACAGATTGTCTTTAAATCTGGAATATTCTTTGGTGCCCTCTGGTGAACCCTTTTCTTTACTTCTTTCCACAAATGTTCAGTTGGATTGAAGTCAGGTGATTGACTAGGCCGTTCTGACAGATTGATTTTCTTTTTCTTGAAACCATTTGAGAGTCAACTTTGCCGTGTGCTTTGGATGGTTGTCCTGCTGGAAGGTCCAGCCACGTCTCATCTTCATCATCCTGGTGGATGGCAGCAGATTCAGATCAAGAATTTCCCCATACATGGCTCCATTCATTGCTCCGTCAGTTATATGAAGTTTGCCAACACCATGAGATGAGAAACAACCCCATGCCATGATGCTTCCACCCCCAAACTTCACTGTTGGTGTAGTGTTTTTTGGCTGATGTGCAGAGCCATTTCTCCTCCAAACATGGTCTGTAGTATGACAGCCCAAAAGTTCAGTTTTGGTCTCATCTGACCAGACAACATTCTCCCAGTATTCTACAGGCTTGTCAAGATGCTGTTTAGCAAACTTTAAACCAGCTTCAACATGCCTTTTCTTGAGGAATGGAGTCTTGTGGGCCGAGCGTCCATAGAGGCCATGGCGGTGGAGTGCATTGCCTATTGTTTTCTCTGTAACAATTGTACCTGCTGCCTCCAAGTCTTTCTGGAGCACTTTCAGGGTGGTCCTTGGCTGGTTGAGTCCTCTTCTGACTATCTTTCTGACTCCCTGGTCAGAAATCTTCAAGGAGCTCCTGTGCGTGGCCTGTTGATGGTAAGGTGGTGCTTCTTCCACTTGTGAATAATGGCCCCAACGGTGCTGACTGGAATATTCAGGTGCTTTGATTTAAGTCTGTAACCAGTTCCATTCTGATGCTGAGCAACATCGCACTTAATTCACCATCATCATTATTTATGGACCTGAACGTTGTGATTTCTTTTCATGTGTGGATTATTTGAGTTAATACCAATGTCTGGGAGAAATTTAGTTTGAGTTGCAGCTTTGGAAATAAATGTGATGAGAAAAAAGTTGATGCGTTCAATACTTATTTTCCCCACCGTATCATCATGTGTAATTTTCTTTCCTCTTCACATAAGATCTCATTAAATTCTTTCGATGTTTGTAGTTTTTACTCGACAGGAAAGTGGTAAAGTTCAAGCCGCCGTGTGTTAAAGTCACTTCAGGTGAGAGCTCAGCTGGTACACTGAGTGCAGACATTCGCTGGCTCTTTAACTGCTCCTGTATCTGTGTGTCCTCAGCCTTGTATCTGAGTTGTTTTTTTGTGCTGGGTTATTTCGGTCTCAATGATAACGTAGAAGAGATTTTATTGTAGAGAGAAAATGTTTCTGCACAGTTTCTGAGTTCACAAGCACTCGACTGTCAATGATAGTTTGGATTGGGCTTTATTCCAGCTTTTCATCGCTAAACTATGCTCTGAATGAAACATCTGATATTCACAGGTTTCTTATATGAAGTAGAAAACGTTGAGTCTCTCTTATCTGCCCTTGAATCTCTGTCGTTCACGTGTGGCGGCCCTGAACACAGAAGTTAAAGTTAAATCTCTGGTGAAAGGTTTGAAACATGTGGGCTTAAAATCCCGTCCTATAGATGCTTCAGAAACATACATTATTAAATCAATGAGATGAAAATTATGTTAAAGCATGTTATTAAAATGATGTTTCCAACCGAATCCTTGCTTTTCAAGGATATCAACACAAAAAGTACAAAAGCGAAGCACGATTCACATCAAAGCTCTTCCCTGCATTAGGAAGGCAAATGAAACCCACAGATCTGCTCCAAGGCCAACGAGGCGTCATCTGAAGGACGCCGAATTCAGAAAAGAACCACAAGGACTTCTGCAAACACCAGTTCCTGCAAAAATAAACAGTCAAGAGCTGCTCCAAAGGTTACACCTCCCATTTCTGGAATAAAAACGTCTGCCGTTTGACCAGAACTTGACCTTTCCTCTGCTGAATGGACAAATTAAATGTTGTAGCAAGCTGTTAGAGTAATAGGTTAATATTTAAAGATGGAGTGCTCTCAGCTCCCCAGTCTATAACCGCACCACCGTGGCATTAAATTTAAGATCTGCCTTTTGCAAAGTCATGCTGCAGATTTACTTTAACCGCTCATAAAAGTTAGAAAGAAAAGTTTGGGGAAAAGTTTAGTTTGTCTAATGGCAGTGCAGCACAGAAGTGTGAAACACGCTAAAATACGCTACAGAGTCAACAGAACCTCCAT
Organism: Halichoeres trimaculatus; assembly: GCF_033239565.1. Lineage (NCBI taxonomy): Eukaryota > Metazoa > Chordata > Actinopteri > Labriformes > Labridae > Halichoeres > Halichoeres trimaculatus. The sequence continues at coordinate 1,669,701 of NW_027437181.1, read as the reverse complement.
GAGCACGACTGTTAAACCCTAGAAGAAGAGGCCAGAGAAGCATCAAACAGTGATCTATGTATTACATAAATCCATCCTCATGTAAGGTTGATCTGTTTTATGTTTACGTCATTTCTGGATGATCAATGACGATCCACCATGAGCAGGTAGGTAACGTTTAGCAGCACCGCCCTTTGGTTTAGCGTGTGCATGTGTAGTTAAAGGGTGTCCTAACTTTCCGTAAGATCAAGGTGAGGAGCTACACAGCTACTGAAACAAAGACAAACCAATTTGACAAATTTCCTATGATATCTATATTTTTTTAATCAGATAACCAATTATTTGCTACTTCCCGTTAAGATTAGCCATGTTTGACCCGTTGGTTTTATTTTGAAATCACCCATTACAACGATCTAGCCAATGCTGCTATAGCGACAGCTACAGCTAACAATAGCTACACCGATATCAGACCAGGTTGATGGGTTTCCAGTGGGCAGACTTCATGGCAGTGGGCTGCTTTATGAGTGATTGGAAAGATAAGCTGCATCCAGGAGCTACATCCCCAACATGAGCTGAATTTCAATTTTTTTTTAATTTTTCTGCAAATTGATTAAGTTTCATTTTCTTTTTGAAGATTTTTGAAATTTCATATTTGTTTGATTTTTTTTTTTTAATTAATTTTTTAAATTTCAATTATTTAAGTCTGGCAATTTTTTTAATTTTTGGAAAATGTTTGACATTTTTTTATTTTATTTTTTTAAGTTCAATTATTTTAAGTCTGGCAATTTAAAAAAAATAGCAAATGTTTTAAATGTATTATTATTATGTATTATTATTATTATTATTATAATTATATTTCTTTTTGCAAATTTTTGAAATTTAATTTTTTAAAGAAATTTAATGGATTTAATTTTTTAAAGAAATTTAATGGATTTAATTTTTTACATTTTTTGCAATTTTTTGAAAATTTAATGTATTTGTGATTTTTTTTTTAATTTTGCTACTCTGAAATTTTTTTGCAATTTTTCGAAAATTTTAAATCTTTTTTTTCACAATTAAAAAAAAACTTTATAAAAACTAAATATCGTAAATTTGAGCAACTTCTTTTAATAATTTATTACTAAATTTTGCTTTGCATAGAATTTTATACAATTTGGAGTTTTTACTTTTAAGATAAAGTTGATTTTGTGGCTCCTGCCTGACCTAAATCAAGGTGAGCTCAGGGAAAATGTCTCCTGTGGAAGTAAAAGATAGAAGACTCCTGGGGTAGACTACGGGGTAAGACAAAGAGGGAAGGGAAGAGGTAAGAATGACATTTGGGATTGGCCCTTATTTTATTATTCTGCTAATAAATTCTTTTTTTTTCTTTTTTTTTTCGCTCTTTGTACTTAATTGAATTTCATTGTTTTGTTGCTGTGACCCTGGATTTCCTTCAGGGATTAATAAAGTACTGTTTGTTGTATTGTGTTGTCGATCTGAGCATCGAGTCACCGTACTGCTCTCCCAGGCTGTGAGGCTGTTCTCTCCTGGTTTTAAGGCCTTTGAAATAATAACCCAGTCAGACTGTGTGTCCCAGGATGACCTCTGCAGCAGAAACAGTCGACACTCTGAGTAACCTGTGGATTAAATTCAGATCACATTGAACTGATGACGCCGGGATGAAGAGCACTACGACCATCAACACTCGTCTCCACTTGATCAGACTGTGGTCACATCTCCAGGCAGCATCCGGCACATTAACCAGAGTGTTGAAGTGACCCTCCAGCCTCTGAAGCTGACTGATCCAGTTATCATTATTACTCATCATCATCATCATCATCGTCACTCATTATAACACCCTGCGACACGCTGAGCGCTGATGGAGCTGTTGTTTTATCTCAGAGGATGGAAACATGTTGACAGCGTAACTTATTAATACTCCACCAGTCTCACCCTCATTCTTCCTGTGGCTGTTTGTTTGTCTCCAGTGCTGAACTCTGTGAGTGATGTTATTATAAATAAAGCTTTAACAGTTAGCAGAACAGCTGGTGAGTTCATCTCTGACTGGATCCTTTGAGGTCTGGTGTGAAAAAACGAACAATGAGTGTTTGACTCTGAAAACAAACCTCACACTGGGACACATTTCTCTCCCAGACTGAGGGAAAACGCAGCCAGACTTGAACTCCTGTCAGTGAAGGACGGTGAAAAAGGTGACTGGCTTCTGGCAGGAGGAAGAGGAGGAAGAGGAGGAGGAGGAGGAGGAGAGTTAATGATCAGCTGGAGGCTGGTGTGTGTGTGTGTGTGTGTGAGTGTGTCCCCAGGTTGACGAGGTTTAATCAGGAGAAATTTACGCCACGCTGTGTGACAGGAGAGCTCAGAGCTCTCTGCTGCCTGCTCTCCCTCTGTGGCTTTATGATTGGAAATATATGTTGAACAATTAAAGCAACAATCTGTCTGAGTCTGTCACTCAGGAGATGTTGGGTGATATAACAGATTCATTACAGCGAGAAATACGACCCACGGTGGAACGAAATGTTTAGACAGCTCCATAACACAGGCAACAAGGCTCTGCCTCTTAATGCAGCAGGTTGGCATCCAGACGCTGGCTCACCGTGCAGAGAATTAATAATTAAATTCAATTATTTTTCCCTTAACAAACAAGGTTTAAAGCAGGAGTCTGCAACCTTTACTTTCATAGGAGCTGTTTGGCCTCAGCTCACCTGGACATACTACTTGACATACTATTAAGGCTATAAAGTGTTTAAAATTCTATGCACACTTAATATCGAGTCAATAATTTTCTAACCAAGAAGTTTTTTAAATTTATAAAATTATTCATGTGATGTCTTAGAGTTTCATTTTCATAACATTTGCTAAGATTACTATTATTATTTTTAAATAACAAAAAAATGTTTAAATAATTTCTGCAATTTTTTAACAATTGCAAATACCCAAATTCTGAAATTTCTACAATTATGAAAAGGTTTTAAAAAAAATGAAGATTTCAAAAATTTGCAAAAATTAAAAAAAAAAAAAAATTGAGATTTGAAAAAAAAAAAAAAAAAATGCCAAAATTATAAAAACTTGAAAAAAAAACTTGAAAAAAAATTTGCAAAACTTTTGAGAAAAAAAATCAAACTTTAAAATTTTGCAAAAATTTCAAACAATTTTGAAATTTAAAAAAATTCCAAACTAGAGGTTAGTCACAGGTGTACGGAAAGTTGGTGGTCTGTTGATACAAGAAAAACAAAAAAAATCTTTATTTCCATTTTATTTTTTTAAAGTTATCTAAGCTAAGCTGTAAAGTGATGTTTAAGATGTTTCTTTGCAAAAAAAATGCAAAGATTATAAAAACATAAAAAAAATAAAATAAAAAAAAATGCAAAATTATTATTTTTGCTAAATCTTGAAAAATTGCACAAGTCCTGAAATTTCAACAATTTTGTAAAGGTTTAAAAAAAAATTAAAGATATCAAAACTTTGCAAAAAATTTCAATTTTATTTGAAATAAAACATGACAAAAAGCAACAATTGCAAAAACCCAAAGCTTAAAAAAATTGCAAAAATTTTGAAAAAAAATCAAAACAAATTTTATGTGAAATTTTTTACAAATTTCATACAATTTTGAAATTTCAAAACTTTGCAAAGTTGAAGGAAGCCACAGATGTGTGGAAAATTTGGTGGCTGTTCATGTTAGACCAATAAAAATTCTTTATTTCAATTTCATTTTTTTAAAGGTATCTAAGCTTAGCTTTAAAGCTATGTCTTTGATTTTTATTTTCAAAACATGCAAAGATTAAAAATAATATATATTAAAAAAATCTTTTAAAAAAATGTAAAAAATATTATTTTTAAAATCCTACCACAATTGCACAAAACCTGAAATTTAACCAATTTTGCAAAGGTTTAAAAAAAAAGATTTCAAAAATTCGCAAAAATTTTTGAAATAAATTAAAATAGAATAAAAAATATCTTTTTTTAAAAATTGCAAAAAAAAAAACCAAAAAACCTGAAATTCAAAAAAATTGCATTTTTTTGAAAAAAAAATAAAAACAATTCAAACTAAAAAAAATTGCAAAAACTTAAAAGAATTTGAAATTTCGAAAATTTGCAAACTTGAGGTTAGCCACAGGTGCATGGAAACCATGTTTAAAGTCTCTTAAATCTCCTTTTGTCTCCTTTTTGATGAGTTTGAACTTTAACAGCTCGTCATCATCATCTCCACATGAATAAATACACTGCTGCCACATTATTTCCTGATTAGGAATCTGCGTTAACAAACAGTTGAACAGATGAACCAACTTTCTTCTGAGCCCATTTATAGCGAATCAACCAAGTTAGACTTTTGTAAACCTGAATCTGTAGGGAAACTGTTTAGGAGGTGTCATGGTTCAGCCTTAGTCGTCTCTGGTGCCAGTTTCTGAAACAAAGGGACGATGAGGAGACGATCTGATGTATCAGCTGCCAAGAGGAGATCATTACGCAAAAGAGCTGATTCTGTCCGTTGGATCTTCGACCTCTCGACACCTGACAGAGTTTTCAAAGACAGACTTCTGAAGCAGGAGAGACCGCCATGAATACTTTCTCTCAGACTTTGTGGAAAAAAGAGAATTTTGAAGATGAGCCTGTGTGTTTTTTTATTTTCAAAGCCGAGGCTTGAGCGTGGTACTTGAAAGAAAAAAGGCTCTGGCTTCACTTAATGACTGAGGAGAATGGTCGGGCCAGCGGAGCTAATCACAGGTTTAAGGGAGAGGAGCTGAGAGAACAGGTGGTTGTCGGCACGAAGACCAGCGCTCGGTTCGCTTCGGGAATGTTAATGACAGCGGTGTGAAGACCCCAGATCCAGGACGGGTCCAGAGCCGCAGAGGGGGGCAAACAGGTCACATGTGGGTGTTGTTTTATTTCTGAAGAAATCTGTAATTAACAGAAAAACCCCTGACATGTTATCACATCAACACGCCCGGTTACCACTCCAACAGCTTCTTCCTCTGGTGCTGTCCTGGCAACGTCTCCAACAGCAACCAGCCGTGCATATTCATCAGGAGAGACCTGAGAAGTTCAAGTTGTGTGTTTCTCTCTTCACACTGATGCAATCCTCCGCAGAGCCCGCCACGCTCCTCCACGCTCTGCATCAGGCATCAAGCATCCCCTCTCAGCGAATCCAGCTCCTTTTCCACACGACGCTAATGATTTTAAACTTAACTTTTTTTTGTCTGACTTGGCAGCAGCAGAGGAGCGTGAATCATCAGAATTAACCTCCCGAGGAAGAGTTCAAAGCCAGTTACTGGATGTAAACATAGAAACAGCTCACACGGTAAAGGAAATCAACGACTCTGTGAGCAGCGCTGGAATCAACACGAGAAAATAAAACCCTGATTATAAATTAGACGAGCCGCGGCGGTCAGGTCCGCTCAGACTGAAGAGATTAAATCGATAAATTACTGTTGTGACTGTAAATCTGCGTCTTGCCGAGGACCAAACGCAGACAGCTGGACTCGTTTGGGTTTTGGCTGCAGAGTGAGACCGTTTCACAGCCGTGTTTATTTCAGACGAGAAAATCAGGAAGAATAGCAGAAATGTTGTTTCTGTTAATTATAGTCCCAGAGTGAAATTGGATGAGATGAGTTTTTACCTTTTTATAGATAACACATTTACATTTTAATGGAACATGACCCACTCTGTGCTGCTTCATCATAAAAACATTTCTGCTGGATTTTCTATTTGTGGATTCCTGAGCCTCATCCAGGGCTGGACCACGGTTTCCAAGAAAACCCTCACAAGAGATTATAATTATTCTTTTTAACTGTGTTGAACATAACAGCTTAATAGCTTACGGTGTAGATTTTATTCCTTCTCTTTTGGTTATTTCAGATTTTGTCAAAGATCCCTCAGGAGATAATGTGGTGAAATAAGAAATCAAAAACTGGAAAAATATTAAAGACGAAATCGAGAAACTGGTGGAAAGAGAAATCCCTTTACATGTACTGCTGTATTTACTTGGTGTTATAATGGAAAAGACGACAGGTGGAAATTATAGGCAGTTAGAAGACACCCCCAATAAAGGAGTGGTGCTGCAGGTGGGGACCACAGACCAGACCGGCCCGCCCGTTCTCCAGACCTGAATCCAACTGAGCACATCTGGGACATCATGTCTCGCTCCATCCACCAACACCACCTTGCCCCACAGACTGTCCGGGAGTTGGTGGATGCTTTAGTCCAGGTCTGGGAGGAGATCCTTCAGGTGACCATCTACCACCTCATCAGGAGCTCGCCCAGGTGTTGTAGGGAGGTCATACAGGCAGGTGGAGGCCACACACTCTACTGAGCTTCATGTTGACTTGTTTTAAGGACATTACATCAAAGTTGGATCAGCCTGTAGTGTGTTTTTCCACTTTAACTTTGAGTGTGACTCCAAATTCAGACCTTCATGGGTTAACACTAGAGCTGGGCAACGATTAAAACTTTTAATCGTAATTAATCGCATGATTTCCCTGATTAATCATAATTAATCGCATTGTGAAAGTGCCATATCATCTGTCATGCAAACACTAAATCAGTACTTGTTATACAGTAATAGTTAAATCACATATTTAGTGCAAATCAAATTCACAAAATGTAAATATAAATTTAAAGCTTATTGCCACTGTCAGGGCATTAAAGTGATTCTCCGGGATGGAACAAGTTGGGTCCTATCACAAGGTTTAGGGCAGAAATTACCCCTACAGCAGTGTTTTTGTGCAGCAGAAGCCCAGGGCGCTCACACCAAACACCCCCTCCCTGCTCCTCTGCAGGTTTCCTCTGCACTCAGACGGGGCCATATTTTACTTGACCAAAAACACAAATAAACGGACTCCCACTGAAAAAATCTGATATCAGTCTGCATTCAGGCTTTATTTAGAGAATTTTCAGCGCGTTACTTTCACACAAAAACACAGCTAAATAAGGCTCTAGTTCTCATCGTGTCTCTTCGTCCTGGCAGACTACCTGTGTTTGTTTATATCTGGCACGCTGCGCGCGCAGACTGATACACTAAGCGGCGAGAGCCTTTAAAGGGCAACTCCAGTTTTTTGACACCTGGACCTTATTTATAGGTGTGTGCATGCTCATATACTCACTCAGACAAACATCGTGCAGCTCGGAGTCCTTCAGAAGTGATTTAGATCCAACAGATTTTAGCCGCACTTAGCAGGGGCCACGGCAAGGGAGCTTCAGCGCGGGACATAATCTCTGCAAAATCGCTCATTTCGGCTATATTTTTTCATCCATCACTATCCATCGTTATCACAAACACAGTCCTCTTCTGTTGCCATAGGCGAACACTGTCCACAAACGCACCACCAGTTGGCATTGAGTCGTGGACGTGCTCTTCGTCTCTCTCCCTCTGCATCCTTCTTTCATGGAGCTCCTCGTCCGTGTACTCAGGCTCAAACCGGTAAGGACAACCTTCAAACTTGAAGTCGTAGTCTGAAGACGGTAGACGAGCTGACTTTATGATAACACTAGCGATGGATGAAAAAATATAGCCGCTCTTCTCCATGCTTGTTTTGGTTACTCATCGTGTTTTTCCGCCAATTTCACTTCTGGTCAGCGACAGACATTTACAAAATAAAAGCATGTGAGCAACATGCTCTAACGTGCAATAAAATATTCAACGGCGTTAATAAATTGACGAGTTAACGCAAAAATAATGCGTTAACTTGCCCAGCACTAGTTAACACATTTGATCCGTTGATAACTTTTGTGTGATTTTGTCGTCAGCACAAAGAATATTTCATTCATTCAGATCAAGGATGTGTTATTTTAGTGTCCCCTTTATTTTTTGGAGCAGTATATATTCTGCATATTTTATCAGCGGTTGCCAAGTAAACTGTAACGGCAAATTGGAAGAATGTTAAATCACTGGATGTGTCTGAACGGAAGCAGAGGTTGAGATGTGCATCTCATGGAAAGATTGATCGCATCAGTACAGCAGAGACTCGACCTTTATGGTTGGAGGTGAAGGATGGTTGGAAATTATCTGATAATGTGATCTATTTAGGTTGTTCAGGCAGTTCTTTAAGTAATGAAAACAGACCATGACATGAAGTGAAGCTGTTAGTTCATTTATTTATTAATTCATCTGTTTTTTTTTTTTAATTTATTGTCTGTATGTTTAGTCTGTTTGCTTTCTGTATCATTGCATTGTAAAATGTATATCTGATGCACATTTACATCATATGCAGCAGCATTTATGCATGCAATACGTTTTGTACTATCTTTTTTTTTTTTACAAAACTGACCCTGTCTCAGATAATGTTCCATGTTAACCACCCCCCCCCCCAAAAAAAAAAAAAAAATTAAAAAGAAAAATTTCTCCCAAAAAATAAAAATAAAAATAAAATAAATAAATGAATAATTAAAATAAACAAATAAATAAATAAAATAAAATAAATAAAATAAAATAAATAAATAGAATTAAATAAATAAATAAATAAATAAATAGATAACACTGGTATCGTGTCTTAAGAGCTAAGTTTCTTACTCTTCCTGTATAAATTTCAAAAAGCCACTATTTAAAAGAATTACAACAGATTCCCTGACTTTGTATCCCATTACATACTTTTATCCTCTAACCAATCCCAGTGTTTATCAAAAGCCCTGTTTCTACCAAGCAGTCCAGTTCAGATCAGTACTGTTTGGTACGGGTTGGATCAGTAAAGCCTGGTGCCATTTTGTGTGTCCACAGCCAACCGTGCCCCCTTGTGGTCAGTGGCATGTAAGCTAGATGCTGATAGCCGCATCAGTAATGTATTGGCGTGACGCCATAGCAGCACGACACAGTTTAGTTTGAATTTATTTGGTCCCCCGTAGGAGAAACTTGTCTGGGAGGACAGACAGAATAACAAACTGTTGGAAAGAGCTACACATATGCATAGAAACTGTGCATTGCTGAACACAGTGGGAGTCTTTATGAAGAACCTGGGAGGCCGCCACAATCCACCGTGTGACTAATGTGCTGGATTTTACACCACTTTATCAGACAGGATGAAGTTTGAGGCGTTCACACTTGAGAGATCTAAAGGATATAAGCTGCTGTTTTTCAGTCTCATGCTCAGAAATATGAAAAAACAAGATAAAATGCCTCCTTAACTGAGAGTGTGTGTAGCAGGTAGAGAGTGCTGCATCCTCCCCACTCCACAGCCCATTAAAATGCATTGAAATCACAAACAGCATTGATTCTGTGCTGCAGGAAGAGTTCAGCTCTCAGGGTGAAATGTGTTTCTGTTAGTGGTGAAAATAAAATCTGTTTCATGAAAGTTGAGATGGAAAATGTGCCAGAACTCACCGCCGTCCACCACGTCCCCGGGTTGTACAGGCCACAGTTGTCGCTGTACTCCAGGCAGCAGGAGTCCGGCACGCGGCTGGCGTTGTAGACCTCGAACCAGTCCGTGTGGTTGGTGACGCCACAGCAGCGAAACTGCATCAGAGAGACGGGAGCGTTAAGGAAATCTGTCCTTTTACTGTTATCACAGCGGCATGCTAATGCATCATATCAAACAAACCGCTCCACGTCAGGAAGTGATTCACCTTCAATCAGGTTCAACCAGAAAAATAATTTGTATGTTTATCTTCAGGCCGCAGCGCTCTTTGAACAATCCACATCTCATTTGTCTCAGAGCCTTAAACTCATTTCTCCTCATCCTCATCTTCCTCTCTTTATGATGAGTTTAGATCAGGGGTCTTCAACCTGTGGCTCTGGAGCCTCATGTGGCCCTTTGATTCCTTTGGGGTGGCTCCTTGTAGCTTTAAAAAACATTATTAAAATAAACAATTTCTATTTTTCTTTCATCAACAGCCCACCAACTTTCCATGCACCTGTGGCTAACATAACGTGTTTTTTGTTTTTTTTTTTAATTTAAGGTTTTTGCAATTTTTTCTCTTTATTTTTATTTTTTTTTTTACATTTTTTTTACATTTTTGCAAATTTTAGAAATCTTCAATTTTTTTGAAACCTTCACAAAATTGTTGAAATTTCAGGATTTGTGCAATTTTCTAAAGATAAAAAAAAACTTTTTGCAAACATTTTAAATCTTTTTTTTTTTATTAATCTATGCAAATGTTTTGAAAATAAAAATGTAAAACATCACTTTAAAGATTAGCTTAGATAGGTTTAAAAAATACATTATTAAGATAAAGATTTTTTATTTTTCTTACATCAACAGCCCACAAACTTTCCATGCACCTGTGGCTAACATTAATTTTTATATATATATATATATATATATATATATATATATATATATATATATATATATATATATATATATATATATATATATATATATATATATATATTTTTTTTTTTTTTTTTTTTTTTTGGGGGGGGGGGGGGGGGGGGTTGCAATTTTTGCTTTTTTAATTTTTTTTTTTTTTTGCAAATTTTGGAAATTTTCAATTTTTTTGAAACATTCGCAAAATTGTTGAAATTTCATGATTTGTGCAATTTTCTTAAGCTTTAAAAAGATAAAAAAAAATAATATATTTATAAAGCTATCTAAGCTTATCTTTAAAGTGATGTCTTAGATTTTTATTTTCAAATCATTTGCATAGATTTATTAAATTAAAAAAAATTACAAAAAAATAAATATTTGCAAAATTATTATTTTTTTTGTTTATCTTAAGACAATTGCACAAATCCTATAATTTTAACAATTTTGCAAATGTTTAAAAAAAATTGAAGATTTCAAAAAATTTGCAAAAATGAAAAAAAAAAAAATTGGAAAAAATGCAAAAATTTCAGGTTCCAAAAATTTTCAAGACACTTAAACACTCTGCCTCCCTTGGCACCTGGTGGTGGTTTCTGGCACTTGCCTCAGCCGCAGCTCTCCTGGTGGTGGGCCTTACCACGATCTCACCACTGCACTCCCGCTCAAGATCCAGCAGGGCCCCCACCCACGGGCCCCAGAGCCCAGCCGCAACCGGAGACCACCACCACCACCACCGCTCCAGTAGATGGAGACTGCTCCCCAGCACGGAGCTGGACCCCACACCCCCTGTCCCTCCTTATTATCCCAAACAAAGATACATTCACCCTCCACCGTGACTGGGTGCTGCTCTAAGTGTAGTGTGGTGCATTGAAACTGGGGGGAAACATGTCGAGTGGGAGCCCACAGATCCCCCTCTCACTGCCTGCCCTAGTCGCCCCTCTGCCACCCCTGACTCCAAGAGCCCTGAGGGCTGTATGTGTGCCTCAGAGTGCAAATATATACAAGAGTGCAATGTGTGAGTAGTTCCTTCACCTTCTTTAACAACGGATTAGTTTGTGATTTATCATCAGCTACGCCTGAATTTAAATGTGGCGTATGTAGGACCCAAAGTTTCAAAGTATGAGGACGATTCAAAGACGCTGTGATATTCAAATGCTAACGCTAACAACCCGTGCGCGGTGACTCCTTGATTTATGGAGGGACGTCCTGCACCGTGTGGATGTTTTTACTACTGCTCCTTTTGTATGTAGATCATCCTCTGTTGCGTAAGCGGTCGTTAATAATTTCCAGGGTGAACTTTGCTCCGGGGACGTCTTACTTTGTTGTAAATTCAGTGACTCAGCGCGTTTGGAGGAGTCCTGGGAGTGCGAGCAGAGCAGGGACAGGAGCAGAGCGTCTTCTCCTGGTCTGACAACATGAGGAGTGTGATTTCATGCCTGCACACATATTTCCAGGCACATTCTCCTCATAATACCACCTTGCTTCCTGCACATTTACACCCACGCATGCAAATCCACAAACACATTTGCATGCATAATTTGCATACCAATGCAGTTCCCTATCATCCTTTATGCTTTTTCAGTTAGCGTGTGTGCACGCTAACGCAGTATGCCCTCCAGACAGCAGACACACATGAACACAGCCACACATCCAGCGTTTACCGCACATTTGCTAATGGATCAAAACTACACGGCGTAACGCTGCTATCTGTGGCGTAGGAAAAAAGGTCCAGGGAGCCCCGAAGCCTCCGATCCATCATCTGATGTCTCCCTGAGGCTTTCACCAGCAGCGGTATCCGTCCTCGGCAATCCTTAATTCCAAAATCTCCGTTTCTCACATTGTGTTTTTCTTCACAGAGGAATTTGAAAATATAAATATTACAAAGCAAAAAGCACATCAAAGTGAGAGCTGGAGACAAAGATTACCTCTGAGAGTCTGTGATGTTTGCATTAATCTCCCTGACAGTAATTTACCACAGCAGTTAAACTCTGAAAGCTCTGGGTGTTTGTTACTGTCTGCACAAACATTTCCTTCACTGCAGACCGCTGTCGGTTTTTCTTTATCCTGCTCGTTTATACATCCCATTACCTAGGAAGACCGCAGCGTCCTGTCCAAACTGTGCAGAGAAAAGGAGAAATATAAACCAAACAGCTCTGCACCAACGCTGAACTACTTTGTGTGGCTCATTTGTTGGTCATAGACACCAAACTGGTTTTGTCTTCAGTGATATTTTTACTACTTTTTCTCCTGTGTTTGTCTGGAGATCCTACATGTAACCATGGCTGCATTGTTTACATGTAAAATCAGCTGTTAGCAGCCTGTAGCATGTCAATGCTAACTGGTGCTAGGCCAGATGTTTCCCCACAAGTTAGGAGAAGGAGGTGAGACATGGACCTGTCCTTCCATCCATCGTTATTGGGAACATAAGATCTGTCTCCAATAAGATGGACGAGCTAGCTGTGCTAACCCAGCAACAGAGGGGATACCAGAAGGCAGAGTAGCATCATGCTATGTCTGTCTCTTTGTGAACTTTATCATGACGGCTCATAGCATGTTGCTTTATAATCAGCTCTGACGCATACTACTTATTTTTTAAGTCAGTGAATCTGATCTCAAACTGTAAATATGTTGATGTGAACACAGCACTAGGCTCCATACCACTAGCTAACAGCGCTAACTCATCGGGACACCTGCTCCGTTCTCCTCTGGTTCTCCTCACACCACAACTCCTCTGCTCTCCTACGGACGTTACTACTACTACTTAATCCTGCCCTGTTCCTGCTCTATGGAAGCCCATTACTGCCAGTTACAATAAAGGAATTCATAAAAAGTCAAAATTATGAGATAAAAATTCACAAGATAAAAAGTTAAAATTATATGCTTAAAAAGTAGAAAAAAATTAGTTTAATTTTTTCGACTTTTCATCCCATAATTTAAAATTTCATCTAATAATTTGACTTTTTTTCCCCCAATTTCAAACTTTTATCTCATCATTTTGACTTTTTTTTTAACTCCTATAGAATAGAATATTATTTCATTGAAGAATATTCTATTCAATATGGGATTAAAAAAATAGAATCCCAAATTTAAACTTTTATCTTATAATGTGACATTTTATCTGATAATTTTAAACTTTATTTCATAATTTTGATTTATTTTTAAATCTCAAATTGTGTATCTTATTCCATAATTTTTAAATGTATCCCATAATTATGATTTATTTCACAATTATTAATTTTAAGCTCATAATCTTGACTTTTTTATCTCATAATTTAGACTTTTTATTTCATAACCATATCTATTTATCTCATATTCTCAACTTTCTATCTCAAAATTCTAAAATTTCTCTTATAATTTTGACTTTCTAACTTATAATTTTGACTTTTTATCGCACATTTTTATCCCAAATTTAAACTTTTAGCTCTTAATGTGAAATTTTATCTCATAATTTTGACTTTTTTTTCTCTCATATTGTGTATTTTATTCCTCAATTTCAAAATTTATATCAGAATTTTGACTTTTTATTTCATAATTATAACTATTCATCTCATATTGTCGACTTTCAATCCCCAAATTATGAGATTTCTCTTATAATTTGGACTTTGTCTCATAATTTTTAAATTTTATATCATAATTTTGCATTTTTATCTCGTCATTTTGACTTTTTATTTCATTATTATAACTATTTATCTCATATGGTTGACTTTATATATCAAATTAACGAGATTTCTTTTATAATTTGGACTGAATGTCCCATAATTTCTTTTTTACACAATTTTTTTTATACAAAAAACTTTTTTACATCATAATTTCACATTTTTATCTCACAATGATGAGTTTTCTCTTTAACTGGTGGAAATAGGCTTCTATACTAGTCTCCATCTTTCCAAACAGGCTCATATTTATAACCCTGACGACCATCAGATGTGAATCATTTGCACATTTTTCTTACACAGATTTATAAATTTTTTTCAGGATATATTTTTTCGAAGTATTTTCCCCGTCCTTGCAAAACTCCCTTTACTTCATTGTGATCACGGTGGTACACATGGAGGACGGCCAGAGTAAGGACTGTCACAATGAATAATGCAGAAACAGCGTCATGTATCTCAGCTTGTGACAGGGATGTTGTGCGCGGGCTGACTTGCTAAATGGCACTAAAGTGCACGCAGCTGGTCGTCAGGGTTTATTTTAAAGCGTCTTGACCTCAGAAAACTGCGTCTGCAGACTGATGCAGCTGCTTCTTCATCGTTTGGTTTCTGTTCTCAGACCCACGCCGCCGCCCCCTGCGGTGAGCTCATATCTTACATCAGTTTGTACGATCATCCAGGCGTTGGTCAAACCCACGTTGCCCTCTGTGCCGAACAGCTGGAGGCCCTTCTTCAGGTCCGTCTGTGCGTAGTGATCAATCTGAGATAAGGAGACAGGAGAAATGGTTGTGTCAGGAGAGAAAACAGGATCATTTAGCCAATCTCATTTCAGCCGGCTCATTCCAGTTTTCATCAGAGCAGAGATAATGTGATAAAGAGTCGAGTGGTAACAGCTAACACATTCATTTTCTTTGTTTTCTCTGAGAAACAAAAAAAAACCTGCAGAGCAATCTGTCTGTGAATGTCAGATACTGGACTCTGATTGGTCCAAACTCTCTGACGTGGTCTGTTCTTTCATGACAGCATACCCTATCCCAGCGTATGGGCTTCAGACTTAGTGACAGACTCCAGCATCAAAGAGGATAACTCCACAGAAATAACACAGAACAGGTCGGAGATGTCAAAGAAGAAAAATAAACATGGAAATCCACAGAAGTAACCACGCTGCATGATGTTTGCACTGTAACGACCCTGGTATGACATATGATGGTCAGAGTTTGACGTCAACACCAGCCAACCCGCCAAATGTGGGTGGATTTCAGCAGTGACAGGTCGGGTCGCCACCCGTCCCCAAGTTTGGCCGTTTGCCTTGAACTCACACCTGAAGCACCTACAGATAGTTATCTTTTTAATAACCAATAATATGGTTAATTTGGAAAAGTTAATCCAACTAAAAATTCAACAAAAGGAGACTTTAAAAAGGGATGATTTATTTTGAGGCTACCATAGTATTTCACTTTATATATTTTCTTACAAAGGTTATTTTCTATCAGTACATCAAGAATACAGACATTTCATGAATACAACATGAAAAAAGTTTTATAATGAAAATATTAAAACAGAGAACCATTCATGGTTTTAGAGAAAACAACCCCCCCAAAAAACTTAAAAATTCTTCCTTATTGTCATGAAAAGTCAAGTTAGCACAATTCTTATAACAATTCACAAAACATGAACAAATTAATTAACACAACCAGTGCTAACTCTCTTTTTTGCTTTTTTTTTAAATTTTATAATTGTCTGAAATTTTTGTAAATTTTTTAAATCTCAGATCTTTTAAAAAAAAAATCATAATTGTTGAAATTTCAGAATTTGTGCAACTTTTCAACATTTCAAATTATTAGTTTTGTTTTTTTTACTTAAAATTAAGATTTTTTTTGAATATTTTTTTTCCGATCTGTTTTTATAATTCCAAAATTTTCCAATATTTTTAAATCTCATTAAAAATTTTTTTTTACATAATTGTTAAAATTTAAGAACTTGTGCTTATTTTCTAATATTTCAATTAAAAAATGCTATTTTAAAAAAAAATATAAATATTTTTGCAATTTTTTTACATTTAAAGTTTTTCAAATTTTTTCAAATTTTTGAAATATCAAAAATTTTAAACTGTTTGCACAATTGTTGAAATTTCAGAATTTTTGCATTTTTAAAAAAAAAAATATTTTGCTTTTAATTTTTTGCAAATGAAAATAATAAATCTAAGACATCACATGTACAATTTCATATATTCAAAAAACTTCTAGTTTAGATAATTATTCACTTCTCACTAAGAATGTGTAGAATTGTATACACTTTATAGTCTTTATAGTAGAATAAAGTAGATTTTGTGGCTCTTGGATGGCCTCTTATTATCTTTCAAGTCACCCTGCTCTGCCTCCAAGAGGAGAAATAGAAGTACTTAGAAATAAATCAAACCTTTGTGTTTTTCTGTCTGTAACTCTGTGTTTCTGCTGCTGCCTGTCTCAGACAGGTCGCCCTCGAAAAGGAGGTTTTTAATCTCAATGGCACGAACCTGGTTAAAGAAAAGTCAAGTCCGTTCACATAAAAAGTCCAGTTGTAAAATAATGATTCAAATCCAAGATTCTGTAGCGTGAGTGGGTTATTCTAGCAAAACATCCCACTTCACTGAGATTTTTATCTTTATTCAACAGCAGACTGAGCGAGTATAACGGGATATGTTTGACAGACAACGATTCAAACACTGAACAATAAACTGCTGCAAGTACTGAATTGAATACAATTTCCTCCCAACCCACAGAAAAATGTGCTGCTAAATAAAAAAATCAAAAATGAAACGTAACAGACGACTGGGAGCTGAGCTATTGATGACAAAATCACTCAGTTTGCAGGAGGCAGATTTTACCGACTCGTGCTGATACTTTCCCAACGTATCCCTCATTTACGAAGTGATTTCCACGCACTGAGAAGTTTTTCCCAGAGAATCTGAAACATATGGAAGTGTGTCCTAAAAGTGGACTCATACAGTGGGGAAATTTTTTGTTTTCTCATCACATTTATTTCCAAAGCTGCAATTCAAACAAAATTTCTCCCAGACATTGGTATTAACTCCAATAATCCACACATGAAAAGAAATCACAACGTTCAGGTCCATAAATAATGATTATGTTGAATTAAGTACGATAACACAGGAAAAAAGTATTGAACACACCATGGAAAGGCTGTATACTTTGGCAAGGAAATGCACCATACCACCTGAAATCTGTCAGTAATTATTACTTGAACTTCCAATTAGTGCAAACCAACATCAGCTGGGCTAGAGCAAATTGATGGTCCTATAAAAAAGGTGTTTTTTTCACCAAGCAGGTAAATAGCACACACCTCATGATGGGTAAAGGCAAAGAGCTCTCTGAAGACATTCACAACCTGATTGTTGCTCAGCATCAGAATGGAACTGGTTACAGACTTATATCAAAGCACCTGAATATTCCAGTCAGCACCGTTGGGGCCATTACTCACAAGTGGAAGAAGCACCACCTTACCATCAACAGGCCACGCACAGGAGCTCCTTGAAGATTTCTGACCAGGGAGTCAGAAAGATAGTCAGAAGAGGACTCAACCAGCCAAGGACCACCCTGAAAGTGCTCCAGAAAGACTTGGAGGCAGCAGGTACAATTGTTACAGAGAAAACAATAGGCAATGCACTCCACCACCATGGCCTCTATGGACGCTCAGCCCACAAGACTCCATTCCTCAAGAAAAGGCATGTTGAAGCTGGTTTAAAGTTTGCTAAACAGCATCTTGACAAGCCTGTAGAATACTGGGAGAATGTTGTCTGGTCAGATGAGACCAAAACTGAACTTTTGGGCTGTCATACTACAGACCATGTTTGGAGGAGAAATGGCTCTGCACATCAGCCAAAAAACACTACACCAACAGTGAAGTTTGGAGGTGAAGCATCATGGCATGGGGTTGTTTCTCATCTCATGGTGTTGGCAAACTTCATCTAACTGACGGAGCAATGAATGGAGCCATGTATGGGGAAATTCTTGATCTGAATCTGCTGCCATCCACCAGGATGATGAAGATGAGACGTGGCTGGACCTTCCAGCAGGACAACCATCCAAAGCACACGGCAAAGTTGACTCTCAGATGGTTTCAGAAAAAGAAAATCAATCTGGCAGAGCAGGTGTTCCCAGTGTTTCTCAGGTGGAGCTGGAGTTTACAGGAGTTTAGCTCCAAACCAGCCTCAACACGAGGTTTTATTGGAGATTTAAAGTGGATGATGTTACATGACTCCTCTTCTAAGCCTGAGTAAATGGACTGAGAGAGGATACAGTTTACATACACTCACACTGAAGTGCTCTCAGACTAATAAACTGCTCAACAACAGAAACTTTTGCTAAACTTAGAAACGAGAAGTGAATCACGCTGCAGGACGTCGGGTCAGTAAACACGCTGAATTCAGATCGCTGTCACTTCACTTTCTCTGCTCTGGTTCAGCTGTGTTAAACCTAAACAAACAAGATAAAAAACATTAAACTAAAATAAAAAAACAGCTTTTTCCTGTGAGCTCTGAATCAAAGATAACAAAGAGGGGGTGTGATAACACACGCAGAGATAAACAAGCTTAAACACAACCGCGCTCAGCCCGAGCTGAAATTCATTCTTTTAAAATCAACAGTTCAATCAGACGGCCGGCTAATGCAAACAAACACACACACACACACACACACACTCACACACACAGAGGCTGCTCAGGCTTGTTTACACGTCCAGGTGGTCAATCTCATCTGACATCAGCGGCATTGATTCCCGCTGACCTTGTTCTCCTGGATACTGCAGCCTCTCGGTGTCGGCGCTGCAGACGCCCAACGTCTCGTTAAATCCCAAACTTCAAAAGCTCTCGCTTCAGCCGAGGCCTCGAGTTCACCACACAACATTTTGTGTTAAAGGTGGGTTGTAGCAAACATTTCACGAGCATCCTTGACTTAATACTTAATCCATCAAAGAGCTGAATGGGATCATTGGTAACCTGGAGAAACCTCCAGAACGTCTCACACCGTGAAATCAGACGTTTCCGTGAGACGTCGTTCACTGTAAGTGCTGCTGGATGATGATTAATCAGGTTTTCTATCACACTCAGAGGTGAACACACACCTTTCCTTTAAAACTGGCTGATTGCAGATGAAAGTGTCACGAAAAAGGCAGAAGGATGTGGTGATGCAACAGACGTTTCTGCCAAAGATTTCACACCCTTCCATTAATAAGGCAGCCTGCAGGGGCCAAACCGGCGCCGCGCTCGCAGAGGGAAGAAATGGGAGAACTACCAAAGCAGAAACTTGAATGTGAGATGATTCAGGGTTTGAAAATATTTTTAAAATCCTCCTTCAGAGAATTTATACCAGGAAAGCTACAGTGTTAGCTCTGCAACCATGACTGGGATGAGAGCGGAGCTTCAAAGTGTTTGTTCTTTGAAATTCAGAGTTTATTTTCATCATCATTTGGAGGATAACACCGTGACACTCAGGGTTACATGAGCAAAATGCCACATCTGTGTCAGACATTTGGTTATTCACTCACGTCCAGGGATTCCTGGATAATGCAACAGTGTTTGCACTTTGCTTTCACCGTCTTCTCTCCATCTCATCTCCTGATCTGAAAGCTGTCAATTCAAGCTAGCATGTTCATCGCTCCAGCTCTACTCCGGCGGGTCAGAATCACCAGGATCAGATCCACAAAACTTCTATTTCTGCAGGAGCGACGAAACGAACCATTTGTACTAACGGTGAAAAAAAGTTGATTAGCGGTATGCATGAGCCAGGTTAACGGCCCAAAAAATCTTTAGGTTTAATGGAGGTAGACCCCACCGTTACAGGCGCTAATGGCAGGATAACAGCGCCTGTTCAGCTGTTTAAAGGCGGACATTGCAATCTGCAACACGTTGCTATTTGGGATAAAAAAATATGTATCCATTTATTATTGAGGTTTTCTACTGTGCGCTCAGAAACAGCACACACATTCACTCTGTTCAAGATCGCCAAACTTTCTCTTTCTCTTTGTTTACTCTCCGATAACAGCAGTCCGTCACCAGTTCATTCCTCTGCCTCCAAAAATGTTTTTCTTGATCTTCTCTCAGTCGCACGTTACCGTTCGCCAGGTTTATTATTTTTTATGAGTAGTAGACATCCGCAGTTTGAGTTTGTTTAATGGGTTTTCTAGAAGGTTCCCCTCAATTATGACGTAATCTTCACCTGAGTCTCTTTCATGGTGTAATTAGTTAACTGGAGGATTGTTTGCAGTCGTGCATGCGGCTAACGCTGCAGCTAAACGGGTTTCATAACAGAACGTTAGGACAGGAGCAAACACCTGGTTGACTTTCAGAATAAAATACACCTTTTGATGGGGTTAAAATGCAAAGAAGCAAAGATGGAAAAGACATTGGGCTTGAAGTGCCAACCTGGGGGTGTTCCTCAAACTGTTGTGACATTTATTTAGTGACGTCCACACTGGGACAATCTAAAAACTAAGGAATGTGTAGCAGCTTTATTGTAGCTGCCAGTTTTCCCTCCTGCCCCCTCAGCTTTGGGTTGAGAGTAAACCAAATCGTAAATAACTCCTCAGCCCTGTGCGTCCTGGAAGAACAGGTGACCAACGTTGCTTTTTCAGTGTCTACAAGATCAGCCCAGAGTACAGGGGCTGTGGAGTTAAGACTGGAGTTGAGTTGATTCTCCACAGACCTATTAACTCGCTTTGTATAAGATGGCTTGTTTTGAGTAAAGTTTTTTGGATTCAGGCTGACTGAACTCCTTGGCTGGTTGGACTCTATGGGCTCTAATTTTGTGGCGCAGGGCAGGGGGCGCAAGCCTGGCGCACCCTGCGCAGTGTTAATGTTGTGTGGCGCAGCGCCATGCACTGCCAATTTGACAATTTGGTAGACCGTCTGCGCAGAGATGGGTGTGACTGCGCGCCAGGGGGAGTTGACGGCAGATTCATGTTGGCGCAGTGACAATTTCATGCCAAAAACAGCGCAGAAAGTGCGCTGAAAGCTCACCAGCTCCAACCTGGTCTATCCTCGACGCAAAGCGCACCCTCCGCAGCTGTAAATTGGTGACAGGCGCACTTGTGCACACATGTCAACAAAGCCTCAGAGGCAGGTTTCCAGAGTGTCAGGCACATTTTAATGCAATTAAACAATCACAGCAATCACTATTTAATGTAACTGTCTGAACCAGCATATACATTTATATCTATATTAACTGTCCCGTCACATCTGATGTCAGATTAAAGCCGTTTGTCATAATGGAAAGTTAACCTGACGGCAGCAGGAAGTTTGATGCACATCTTACAATTAAACAACAAACAGCCTTAACATCTGATACTGAGTATATATCTGGTTCTCTCATTTCATTTAATTCAAAGAAAAGAGGGAGAGAAAAGATGAAGAAAAAAAGACAAAATAAATGTTTGTCACTCAGGATTTACCCGGGATTTCCCATATTTCTCTGTTTTAGTCTTTATTTTTAACGTGATCTAAAAAGATGGAGTACATTATTGTAAGGAGGATGAGGTGGAGACACCGGGAGAGTATACAGTATATCACCAAAGGTTCTGCTATTTGGTGATGACAAACCAGGAGTGCAGGTGGATCAAAAGTATTCTGAATGGATAAGCCTGAATGGAGCTGGCCCACAAGGTGACGCGCTTCGTGTCCTCCGATGTGCCCCGCTGTCCATTCTCCTGCTGCAGGGACAGCGGCTCTGACCGTCTCCGCTACCAGCACTGTTTCCGCGGTGCTGGGGATCAGTCAGACCAATCAGACGCTGTGCCTCGGCTGCCGCGCATTTAAAGGTGAGGAGAGGCGCTCTTTTCTCCTCCCTCTCTGCCATTTGCGCGGAGGGAGGCGTGGACGCGCTCCTCTGCTCTCCTCTGAGCCTTCAGTGCGCATCTCTTGGCACTGCAGGAAACTTGCAAAGTGTGCCGGTCACACCCTGTCCAAGCGGCAAAGGCCGGCACAGGGCAGGTGCGCCTGCGCTGTGCCTGGTCTACGAAATTAGAGCCCATTGTCTTCTTCCTCAATAGTCTAAGATCAAGGTGTTTCAAAATTCAGTACTGAAGCGTTTAGGAACAGGAACAAGAATTCAGGGCCCAGCCAGACCAGACCAGCAGGAGGCACCAAAAAACGCTCCAACAAAACTGAGGCCACAGGTAGATGAAAGTTACAGGAAAATTACACTAGAAGTGTCTCTGCTCCATCACAGCACTGGATCAAATCAGTTTCTATTCAAGCCACTGTGTGAACTCACTGGATCCACTCTGTTGCTGCTACAGTCCAGCTGCATCCCTGCTCCAGCAGGTCGCAGCAGATACTCAAGCCTCCTAGTTTTGCAGGATGCCTGAGAAGTGGCATGTTGTGAAGTTGTGCTTGGAAACCACCTGCTACGGTGGCCCTGAGAGCTCACAGCTCTGCAACTTAAGAATGCACGAGCAAAACAAAACACAACCAAATTAGAAAAACATGTTCATCAATTTCACAACACTAGCAGCATTTAGAAAACGCGCTGCAAAGACCACAACACAAAACGTTAGAAACACAGCACGCTGGCAAACAACAATCCCTGGCAACAACAAGCGTGTCGGGAGTGTGCATCAGTTTTAAGTGTCCTCTGGAAACACCGATGTGTGTTGTAGTGTGTGCAGCGCGTTTTTCCAATATGACTGATGACCCCTCACCATGTGTCAGTGACGCAGTTTTGATAAATAAGGATGAGATTTACGATCAGAAGCCAGAACTTGGAGCTTGATTGTTTCCTGATTTCCTGTTTGGTACAATCTGCTCTGCAGAGATTAACGCGTTTCTGCACAGCATGGTGCTCTGTGAGCTTTTGTGGCTCAGTTGTGCACTGAGATCTGTCTGTTTAGCTGCACCTGTATGCTTTGCTCTTCCCACGTCTCAAATTTGAAGGATGTCGATGATAATTTTGTTCCTTTTGACATTAATTTCACACTCAGCTCAGCTTTGTGTGCCAAAAAGGACAAAAAGGCACAGCACAAAGTGTGTTACCACCACTGTTTACTCAAAAAGAAGTGACTGAGACCAATCCAATCAGTAAAAACAGACGATCTTCACTTCAGCTGCTTCTGACTGAAACAACACCGGCATCAACCGAACCCATTCCTCAACGTCACGTCTTATTGACACATCCTCTTCTTCTCTGTGCTTATAAATGTGCTTTAACCACAGAACAGATCCCCCGCCAAAAAACAGCAACAGCTTCATATTTCCCCTCAAACAACATCACTGTGGAAATTTGCTCAATAAAACTGTCAGACACTGTTTTATGCGGCTGTGGTGATTTTATATTAAATCTCAGACGGCCGCTGTGAGACGTGACAGGCTGAGACGGACTTTACAAACAAATGTTCAGCTTAGTCAGCAGGCTTTCCGTTTCATACCACGCCATTCACACAACGATAACACACCATCATGAACTGATGAACCTTCCTCCACTGTTTGCCCCCTGGCTGCGGCTATAAGCTACAAAAACAATTACACAAATAGCTTTTAGCTGCAGATATCCTTCCTCTGCTGCTGCATGTGTTAGAGCTGGACTCTAAAGTTTCTTCATCTTAAATAATTTCATAAAACTAACCTCTCCGAAGCTTCCTTATCAGATAAATTAACTCCCTCCTCCTCCTCTTTACTCAGCCGTCGTGGTCACACCAACTCAGAAATGCTAATCAGAGAGGAAGGGCTGCGCTCATTTCCAGTGTCCCAGGGGTTGTTATCAGTGAGCAGCGACCAAAATGCCTCTGGATGCCACAACCCATCAGAGCAGCTGAGCGTGTGATGTCCTGGTGGACTGCGATAGGCAGCCTGGGCGTGTAGCTCCTATCAACATCAAATTCTTATAGCTTCCAGTTCAGCGTTTCCAAGCTGACATTTGGCGCGGCGTGAGTTATTTCACCTTCATTTGCACCGAATACGACAACCGTCTGGTCGCTTCCTGGACCAGATTCAGAACATTCAGCATCAGCTGCAGCCGCACAGGTTGTTCACCAAGATACCTCAAAACAGCATCTGAAACCAATATATTTATTTATTTACTATTATCAACATGATTTATACCTTCAGATTTTTATTTAGCTTCTTTTCCTGTTTTTGTCTTCCATTTTTCTCCTCTTATTTCTTCTAAAAAAAATAAAAAGGAAAAAAATAAAAAGACAAATAAATAAGTAAATAAATAAATACAAATAAAAATTTAGAAATAAAAATAAATAAATTGATGGATAAAAAATAAAGATAAAAATAAATAAATATAAATACAAATAAAAATTTGTGAATATAAATCAATAAATAAATAAATAGAGATAAAAGAATAAAAATAAATATGTAAATATAAATAAATAAATATGAATCTATATTAACAAAAAATTATGAATAAAAATAAATAAATAAATAGATACAAAAAAAAATAAACAAATAAATATGAATAAAAATTGTGAAAAAAATAAATGAAAAATAGATATAACAAATAAATAAAATAAAATCAAATAAAAATAAAATGAATAAATCAATAAATTAATATAAATACATGTAAATTAATATGAATAAGAAATTTTGAATAAAACTAAATTAACATCTAGATATAAAAAATAAATGAAAATTAATAATATCAAATAAATTAATAATTAAAACTAAATGAATAAATATAAATAAATATGAATTAAAAATTATGAATAAAAATAAATTAATAAATTATTATAAAGACTAAATTGAAATAAATAAAATTAAATACATAAACAAATAAATAAATAAATATATAAAAATACCTCAGTGCTTTTCTCTAGAGCCTGAGCCTCTTGACATGCTTTTGTGCCTTATTGTTGTTGGTTGGCAGTAATAACCAGATGCCGTCACATTCATCAGACATGAGCCCATTGATTGCTCGAGTCCTGCAGCTCCTCAGAGGAAAGCTCGAGCTGTCAGAGTAACCTGTGCTGCAGTGATGTTGCAGGTTGCTCGCAGACACAAACGTCCTTGAGTAGCGATGAATAAAGAAATGGGTTTTTATTGAATGGCAGGATCAGCTTCAAAGCCTTACATGATGGTTTTCTTGACAGAGTTATTTGCATTTCCTGTCAGTGTGGGTTCGCTTCCCTCTGGGACACTTGGAGGCTTCCTGTTTGCACACTTCTGATGCAGAAAGCTCATCTCTTTGCTGACCAGGTCCAGGTGTTTCTTGTGCAGCGTGTAAGGTTAGACCCACTTTTTTGTAGCCTGATTTTTTACGTGCTAAAGGAGATTACGTGTGATTGTACAAAGGTGTCCTTTCCAAGACGTGATGATTACACTTTGTGTGTTCAGTTGCTAGCATTTCAATTCAGTTTCCCATTGTACATTAGCGTAGCGCTTGGTCCTTATAAAGGAGCTCCTAATGTACCAAAGCGATATAAACCTCCATGTCTAACATGTTGAATGTATGGAGCAGGAATTTCTCGTCAGAGTTGTCATGTTATCAGTGGCTCTCAGGGAGATCTCTCTTAGCCCCATTTTTTTTTTTCCTATAAAAAATAATAAAAAAATAAAAGTACAAACATATGAAGTGAGAGGTTTATTGTTGCTTGGTTAACCCCCATCTCTCTTCTTTGTTTTTTTGTGATTTTTTCATCTATTTTTTCGTCATCTTTGTATTTGGGGTGGATCATTACTGGTTCATTTGTTGGTCGTGGACACCAAACTGGTTTTATCTTCAGTGATATTTTTACTATTTTTTCTCCTGTGTTTGTCTGGAGATCCTACATGTAACCATGGCTGCATTGTTTACATGTGAAATCAGCTGTTAGCAGCCTGTAGCATGTCAATGCTAACTGGTGCTAGGCCAGATGTTTCCCCACAAGGCAAGGAGAAGGACGACGTGCTGGTTCTCAGGAATGAGCTAAGAAGTGACGACATGGACCTGTCCTTCCATCCATCGTTGTTGGGAACGTAAGATCTATCTCCAATAAGATGGACGAGCTAGCTGTGCTAACCCAGCAACAGAGGGAATACCAGAGGGCAGAGTAGCATCATGCTATCCTATTCTATATACACATGATTAAACTGACTTTAAAGTATGATTGACCTGAAGCTGTGAACTTTAAACTCTATATCAAGTCTTCTAGCTCAGGCTAGCTGGTGTTAGATACTTCGCAGATGCTCGCCGTATGATGCCATTGTATTCTTCTCTCTGCAAATCAAATACCTCAGTCAAAATGAGGTGTTGTGTTGGGATTTGTAAACATAATTACAACATGATTTGGACGCCTCAAACAGACGGAGATGAAAGAGAATCACCAACCACAAGATAAATGACACAGGCTGCAATTTCTTGCAATAATAAAGACGAACGCTGATCAGCTTTCTGAACAGAGCCGGGCCGGGAACCACTGCGTGACGTCTCAGCTCTGGCAACGAGCGATCTGCTCTGTGATGTAAGAATCCAGCTCAGGGAGCCCTGAAGTCCCATTTGCGTGGTCGGCATAAAGCCGGCAGTCCTCTGAAGTCGTCAAATAAAAAAGAGAAAGAATAGTTTTATTTAGGAGCTAAGTAGGTCATTAGAGAGGAGTGACTCCTGCAGACTGCCAACGCCTCAGCCGTACTCTAACTCGCTATTGATGTTGTCCTCGGGACTTTGGTCGCCCTTTAACTACACCAGGCGAGTCAAAGATGGGCCATCAATTATTTATACGGCAGGGATACAAGCAGAGATGAGAGATGTATGGAGAGAGGAGGGGAGACAGGGAGATGTGGGTTTTAAAGGAGACGAGGGGAGGAGAAAGGAGGCAGGAGTAAACAGGGGAATAGAGGAAGAGGATGAACCATAAGGCGTTGAATATATAAAAGCAAATACACCACGGGGCAGATGAAGCTGTAATATTGTGACTCGTGAGCTTCAGATAGCGCTGACAGCGTACATCAGGCACCAAAAAAAGAAAACAGAGATCTGTGACGGTGCAGAGGAAAGGACATTTTGTTTGAAAGAAACACAAGAAAGGGATTCCAGCGGAGAGGAAATAATGAGCGGAAAAATGGCTCAATTTTTCTGCTTCCTCAAAACAGCGGAGATCCATTTCCTGCGTCATGAATGTACGAGGAGGGCAGCATCAGAGATACAGTACGAGATAAAACGAGCCACAGAAGGAGGAGGAGAGATCTGTGGAAATATGAGGCTGACTTTACAACACAACGTGCCAAACAGTGTGGAGCATGCCCTCGTTTAGCCCGCGTAATGACGTTAGTGGATCTGAAAAAGGAGGAGTCCACATTACTCATTCATGGCATAAATTACAGACTTTTAAGTTTTAAAATCATTGCTCTGATGCTCAGCAACAACATGCCAAAGCAACATCAGTAGATTCAAGCTTCAGTTCCTTCACTGGAGCTGTGTCCCAGTTCAGGGTCTGCAGCCTCCAGAGGACCCGGTCTTCGTGGCCTGCATAGACTGCAACCATACTGAGATGGTCTGGTCTACGAAGCATTTCCTGTTTGTCACTCTCAATGTCATCTGTCAGGCTTACACCACTTTTCAAACATATGTAAAGCAGAAAATTACATTTAAACACAATGTTTTTACAGTTAATATTTTAATATTTTACTTTGTACTTAATATTTTCTTTTTTGATAGAGTACAGAACAAGGGTCTTCAACCTGTGGCTCTTTGACTCCTTTGCAGAGGCTCCTAATAGCTTTAAAAATATGATTAAAAAAAAATAAGTACGCTAACAAATTCAAGTATTCTTTTAAAAGTTTTTACATTTTTGCAAATTAATGACATTTCTTTTTCTAAATCTTTAATTTAAATTTTTTTTTTTTTGAAATTTAGAAAAATGTGTGATTTTTTTGAATGTTGGCAATTTTTGAAAATTAAAATATATATATATAAATTTCCAAAATGTCTGTTGTTTTTTCATTTTTTTGCTAATTTAATACAAATCACAAACGAAGACACCATATGTACAATTTCAATAATTTCAAAAATCTTCTGGTTTAGATAAAAACACACTAAATTCTAACTTTGCATGATTTTTTAAAAAAAAAATTCTTTTCTTTTTTGATTTTCTTAAAATAATTTTTTAATTTTTGGAATTCCAAAAATTTGTGATCTCTTTTTTTAATTTTAGCAATTCTTAAAAAATTAATGATTTGCAAAAACTTTCTCATTTTTGAAAATATTGAAAATGTTTTAAATCACAAGTAGAATTTAATTTATTTAAAAAATTATTCTGGTTTAGATAATTAAATCCTTTATTATAACTATGTATTGAATTTTTTTTTACAATTTCTTTTCTTTTTTGATTTCATTTGTTATGTTTTTTTTTTTACAATTTCTTTTCTTTTTTTATTTCTTTTGTTGTTGTTTTTTATTAACTTTGTTGAATTTTTGGAATTCCAATAATTGGGTGATTTTACTTTATTTAATTTCGGCATTTTTTTTTAAATTTCAAAAATTAAAGAAATTTTCTAAAATTTTCATTTTTTAAAATTTTGCAAATGTATCAAAAATCAAAAACTAAGACATCACATGTACAATTTCATTAATTTCAAAAATCTGGTTTAGATAATTATACACTTTATTTTAAAGAAGAACTGTTTTTCAGTATATTACTTAAAAAGAGTCCAAACACTTTTTCACCGTAAAACAAAATCTTCTGCGATTTTTTTAAAACAATCACATATTTGTTGCCAGAAATCCCTCACAAGTGGATAAAACAGGACTCCTTCTGGAGTTTGGCTTTGTCTGACATCTTCAGTGTTCATGCGCAATGAATCTTGAGATATGTGAGGCTAAGAAAAATTCACCCAATCCGTCCTTCGCAGCGCCCGAAAGAGGAGGCTGGATTTGGTTTGTAGGAGCCTTCGAGGCTTCGCTGTGACGTACGGTCCACAGATTCATCCTTCGTAGGCTGCGCCCCCTGTATTTGGACACAGCCTGTGTGTGGTTTGGTCGCTCAGACGTCGCTGTGTTTCCTGAATGAACTTAAATGTCTCACCAGGTTTCCTCTCTCCTCACCTACAGGCCACCCATGCTTATTGGAAAAGGCTGCTTTCTTCAAATACTTTCATTTCATCCCTCCTCGGAGGGAGCCCAGATTAATTCCTCTGAACTCCAGCCCAATCCTGACCACAGTCATTTTTTTAAGGCCGTTTATTCGAGCACAGACACATTATACTCCAGCCTGACCGCTCACCCTTTACTCCTGCTCGGCTCACTCCTCAGAAGTTCTGCTCTCTGTTGGAAAAGGAGTTAGAGGGATATGCCATCACTGTGGAGAGCCCACATGTTATTCCTGTGCCTCAGGACGGATGGGTCAATACTTGTGAACTCAGACAACTCTCCTCCAAAGAAACTCGAGCAGTCACCCCTGGATTTGTCAGAGGAATGTGACTCCAGCAGAGCTCCTGGGATAATGAATGCTCCACCAAGTCGAGGACCCCGTGCCTTTGTCTCTGACTTCTAAAACCGTCCAGGGGCACAGCAGCAACACACCTAAATAATTAACATTTTTAGACACACCCCTTGAAATGAGTAATGTTACTTCCAGGCTTGGGATAATCAATCACAATCCTCGCTCAGGCAAATCCATTACAATCTCCAATCCTCTGCTTCTAATCAGTTCCTGATTAACACCCGGTAAAGCATGCAAATGGACAATCAATGCCACTAAAGGGGAAGCAGTGGCCTCGCAGACCGGTGGCTCTAACAAATGATACCCAAACAGCCGTAATCAGGGTGGGAGCAAACTGAGGGATTTGAGACGAGCTGTTGGACAATAAAGCAAGGTCAAGGCTCATTTCTCCAACAAGGACTCCCTCTGAGGAGCCACACATCTCCTCCTCTCTGTGGAGCCTCCTCCTGGTGCTGAAACTCCCAAACATCACGACAACTGAGAAACTGTTTCAAGCCTTCGCCTTCAGCTGCAGACAACAGCAGGTGAGACCTGTTGGCGTCCTGCGCTGCCCCCTAACAGCACCCTGAGCAGACCTCAGAGGTTTTTACAGCACGTCACTGACAGCAGCAGCAGCTCTCAGAGGCTCATGTGATGGAGAGGGGTTTACATTGTTGATGGTGTGAAGGCAAACGCTGCGGGGCTCCCGATGTGTGTGTGAGACGAAGGCCGTGACTCAGCTGCTGTGTCACAGACTGAGACGGACTGACACGTCTTTAAGAGAGGAGATTATGTATGACCACAGCGTCATGTTCCTGTTTAACCACCCTCTAACCTAACATGATCCGGCTTATTACCCAGATACTGATCCAGATACTAACAGGTTAACAAAAACATTAATTAACCTTTAAGATGTCTTCACTGTGGAACCCTCTGGTTTCCCTGTCTAGCAGATGCTAACATTTTAGCTGCAATTGTTACCAAAAATATGCTAACAGAAGCTAACATAGGATATAGGACATAGGATAACATAATAGTACAATGTTTCCCCAAAAAATGCTAACAGAAGCTTATATTTTAGTCACAATGTTAACCAGAAATATCCTAACATCAGCTAATATTTAAGCCTTATGCTAACGATAAAATGATTTAAAAAGCTAACAATTTAGCCCCATTGTTCACAAAAAATATGCTAACAGAAGCTACAATAAAGTAAAAATGTTTCTCAAAAAATGCAAACAGAAGCTAACATTATAGTAACAGTGTTTACCAAAAACATGCTAACAGAGGCTAACATTATAGTAACAGTGTTTACCAAAAACATGCTAACAGAAGCTAACATTATAGTAAGAATGTTGACCAAAAACACGCTACCAGCAGCCAACATTTTAGCCACATGCTTACAATATAATGAAAACAGCAGCTAACATTTTAGCCACATTGTTTGCCAAAAATATGCTAACATAGGATAACATAATAGTAACAAGGTTTTCCCACAAAATGCTAACAGAAGCTTACATTATAGTCACAATGCTGACCAGAAATATCCCAACGGCAGCTAACACTTTAGCCTCATGCTTACAAAAAAATATGACAACAAAAGCTTAAATTTTAGCCCCATTGTTTACCAAAAATATGCTAACAGAAGCTACAATAAAGTAAAAATGTTTCTCAAAAAATGCCGCCAGAAGCTAACATTATAGTAACAGTGTTTACCAAAAACATGCTAACAAAGGTAAACATCATAGAAACAGTGTTTACCAAAAACATGCTACCAGCAGCCAACATTTAAGCCTCATGCTTACAATATAATGAAAACAGCAGCTAACATTTCAGCCACGTTATTTACCAAAAGAATGTTGACCGACATTATCATAGTTACCATAGTTACCAAAAATATGCTAACAGAAGCTACAATAAAGTAAAAATGTTCCCCAAAAATGCTAACAGAAGCTAACATTGTAGTAAAAGTGTTTACCAAAAACATGCTAACAGAAGCTAACATTTTAGCCACATTTTAAGCCAAAAATATACTAACAGATGCTAACATTTTAGCCTCAATTACTACCAAAAATATGCTTACAGAAGCGAACATTATAGTAACAATGTTTTCCAATAATATGTCAACAGAAGCTAACATTTCAGCCACATTGTTTACCAAAATATGCTACCAGATGCTGACGTTTTACTCTCATGCTTACAATAAAATGACAAAAAAAAAAAAGCTTTTTTCAGCCACATTGTTTACCAAAAATATGGTAACAGATGATTACATTATGGTAAAAATGTTTACTTAAAATATGCCAACAGAAGCTAATATAATAGTACTAGTGTTTCACAAAAAATGTTAACAGAAACTTACATTATGGTGACAATTTTTATCAAAAATGTGCTTACAGCAGCTAACATTTTGAGCCCCATGCATACAATATAAGGATGATAGAAGCTTAAATTTTAGCCACATTGTTTACTAGAAGTATGCTAACAGAAGCTAGCATTATAGTCACAATTCTCCCAAAAATGCTAACAGAAGCTAATATTTTAACCTCATTATTAACCAAAAATATACTAACAAATTCTAACATTTTAACCTAAATTGTTACCAAAAAAACACTAACAGATGCTAACTTTGTAGCCTCACTCTTTACCCATAGTTACCCATAGCTCTTTACATAATTACTATGTTTCCCAAAAATGTGCTAACAGAAGCCTATATTTTTTCACCTCATTATTAACCAAAAATATACAAACAGATGCTAACATTTTAGCCTCAAGTATGCTAACAGAAGCGAACACTTTAGCCTTTTTTCAACCAAATTACGCAAATGGAAGTTTGCTTTAGCCACATTGTGTACCAATATGATGCTATCAGAAACTTACATTTTAGCCTCACTCTTTACCAAAATTGTGCTAACAACTTTTAACCCATGATTTTCCTTTCGCCTTTTTTGTTGTTGTATAAGTCATTAACCACAGGACTATTGAAGAATTTTGACCAATCAGAATGAAGCGTCGTACACGGCCAGATGATCAGGAAACAACTGAATTTGACACTTACTGACACACAAACTCACTTTAAACACCAACATTTAAAACACACACACATCAGGGATGTGCTGTAAATATTAGCCACGTTGGCTAATACGGCCAAAACTCAAGTACAAGTTGTGAAACCAGCTTTTCACAGTGAGACTCACTCAGTCATTCAGATACTGCAGGTGTCTAACAGACCAAAGAAAACCTCCACTGATCTAATTTCTTGCTGACAAAACATTTGCAGCCAGTGGTTGATTCACTGTAATTGCTAACATCACCATTAGCTCACTGATGACACTGTAATCAACAGTCCAATTAACTCTCTGAGATCATCCTGGACGCTCGGCTGGAGCTCGTCCTCATCTTCCCCTCGACGGTTCGTTTACTTATCGAACATGATGGGCTGCTTTGTTTCTTTTTCTGTAAAATCTTTAGAAGAAAAACTAACACAACCAGGCAAACAGTTTTTATCAGTGAATTAGCCTGAGTTCTCCTGACAGTCTTCAGAGTCCACGTCAGGTCTGAGAATCGGGTCCTGAGTCCCACTCTCAGTCTCAGGCTTCGTCCCCACTCTCAGGGAAGTGTCAATCTGCAGCTGGGTGATAAAAGAGTCCCTCTGGGGGGAGAGCTCCACACTCGATGGACTTTTGAAATGCTGTGTGAGGAGCAGCAGCAGCAGCAGCAGCGAGGTACTTCACAGCTCTCAGGTGAGCTGTGGCTGCAGGCGAGTCAGCACAGAGCGAGCAGCGCTCAGTGCTCGGGTACAAGGAGCAGCGAGAGGAGTAAACCGTGGAGGAGCAGGAGCTGAGAGCCTGCAGATTTACACTGAGGGCCCGAGTGTGCTTACCATAAATGTGTCATGCAAAACCAAGCCTGGGCCGTGACATTTAGACAAGTTTGACTGTTAACATCCACAAAAGGCAAATCTGAATGTCAAAACATGACTTAAATCAGCCTGGTGTTCAGTTTTAGACTCTGTGGGAAACTTCAGCTGGCGCCAGGAGCTCGCTGTAACGATCAAATATCTGTTTGTATCAAATCAACACACTGTGATTAGATCGTTCCCAGTTCTTCATCTGATCTCTTTACACATTAGTTTAATCAAATCCCTCAATACATCTGTTTGTGTTAAACAATATTTTTATAGTTTTTTAATTTTATGAACAAATAAACTCTGATATTACATAAAAGAACATAGATCAAAAAACAAACATTATGCTTTTCCCCCAATTCGATTCTTTTACTGTTTCTGGGGTGCCGATTTGATTTAAAATGCGATTCTTCAATATTTCCATTTTTGCTATTTTAAGTTCACTTTTTCAAAACTAAACCAAGTAAAAAGTTGAATGATGTTGTTGTCTATAGATTATATCTGGGGCCATATTTTCTCAAAAAATGCTGTCAGGGGATCTGACATCTCAACTTTTTCCAACCCAGCTTATAAACAAATAAGTTTGGTTGGAAATGAAGGATTTAAATTTGAAAAAAAAAGGAAAAAAAAAAGGTTTTTGAATCAAGTTGTTCAACAACAACAACAACAAAAAAAAAAAACAATACTATGATACAACAATTTTCTTATGAGCACACAACTACACACATATAATAATAAACCTATACGCATACATCCATGTACATACCTGTGGGTACAGAAAGACATGACCAAACAATAAAAAAAATAATAATAAAAAAAAAAAACTACTAAAAAATAATAGAAATAAATCAACAAACAAATAAAACAGTAATAGTTTAAATTTCATTCCCCTATTTTCCAGAAGCTCTAATGTGCATATAAAGCTCCCATTATAAAACAATTTCCTCCAGTTTTCCTTTGGTAGTGTAAATCAGTCTTTCTGATTGTTCTTTTATCCACTGTTTTATTCATTTGTTCCCAAACTTTTTCTGCATGGCCCCCATTTTTAAAGATAAGGATATTTTCAATTATTCAATTACAACCTTAAAAGGGTCCCAGCTTTGTAAAAGTTTCAGTTAAAGATCTTAATCAAACTCTTGAAATGACAGATAGAAAACAGATTACTGGAGGACAGGGGTTTAAACCATAGACTGTAAAAAAAATGGACGTCATCTCACTCGGCTCGGAGTGAGGGCTCCACAAAAACTGCTCCCCCTGGTGGCTGGCTGCAGTATAGGTTAAAAAATCCATTCAGTCATTCCAGATGGGCTGTGGTCAAACTTTAAAAAATTATTACACCTGGTAGAAATGTTTCTCACGTCTGATTGTTGTGGTGATTTGAAGATATCATTTGGCTGTCTTGTATCCAAGTCCTCTTTTTTCTGAAAAGTTTTCTTTTCATTAGTTATACGAGGTTAAAAACGAGGCTTTACGTAACATTTAACGATGATTGACAGCTGACTTTGTTGTGTATTTTTCTCGGGGATTGCAAAATATGTCTGGAGGTTTTTGTCACCCAGCTCCACTCAGATTCTCCCAGAATCCCTCACTGTCTCTACTGCACAGACTCTGGCTGCAAACAGCTACAATGGTGGCGTCTGTGACGACGGTATTTTGGCTTCAAAACCGTTCAATGATACGTTTTGTTTCTTTGTATGTGTAAAATCTTTGGGCTATATTCCCAGTATACAAAGTCTTGACTTTTAATACGTCAGAGATACTGTTAATAATCTCATTCCTCTACGTCTTCCTGCACACCTTTTCTCCATGCGTTAACTCTATCTGTTGCAGAGTCCCTGGACTTTATCAGATTATAAAACCTCAGGTTTTAAAAAAGCAGAAATCTTCCTCCTGTTGAATCTAAACTCCCAAACTTCAGCTCTTGGGAAACTGTGTCCTCGTTCTCGGTGATGAATTTCCTCTCCCTGTGTAATTAAACATTTTGAAAGAAATCTGTTTTCTGCGACTTTCAGAACTGGACGGGAGGAAATAGGCTGCACAAATTTGCCAGCATTGATTTCCATCTGGTCACATTTTTCATTTCTTTCCACACAAACCAGGAGGTGAAAAGATTTTATCTAACAGCCCAGTTTTTCTATTTCTCCGCCGCAGAAAAACTCCCAGACTGTCAGGCCTGCCCTGCCCTCTCTGCCGGGCTAACTAACACACGGAGCTGTGAAAGATCCCGTGTTCAGCGGTGTCTGACGTTCCTGTGAGAGGGTTTTAACCCCTGCCAGAAGCTCTTTCTGGATTTCAAGTCTCAGGTTTAATCCCTGGGCTGGTGCTGTCACACCAGATTCACCAGAAACAGAAACAGAGGAGACGCAGGTGATAGGTGAGTCCTCTCAGGCAGGTTACCACACTTTGATGCTCCAATCAGATCTCTCTAAACATGGAGGCACAAAGACACCAGAGCAGAAATTACACAAACACAGAACAAGTGGAGATGTAACGATCGGAGAGAAAACTTTGAAGCTGATGGAGAAAAAACGGAACTCCTACAGAGTGAAAGCCTGCCAGGTCCACACACAGAAACTGTTCAGATGGGTTCAGCTTTTATGTTACAGCTCGGATTACAGCCAACACCAACAGACAGATCTCTGCCAGCTCAGGTTTTCAACGCGTGTCGGTGACGAAGACACACGGCTCAGGACGTGAAACAAAGAGCTGAAACTTTTACCACAAACAAACACAACTCTACGCTTGTTTTAACCAGAGGCGCTGTTTGTCAGCAGGCGAGGCAGGCAACGCTCGGGGCTCCAGGCCAGTAGGGGGCCCCAGGCGGCTGACAGAGTCTAAATCACAGCATCGGCTGAGGGTGTAAAGTTTGTCAGAACAGCAGGAAACCTCCCCGAGGGGCCCGTCTGACAAAACTCAGTCATTACACTGTAAAACATTACACGTTTGTTATTAATGAGAAACATTTTACAGTTAAAGTTTCTGAAAAATGTGAGAAATTCACCATCATGAGTAAATACAGAGGAAGAGTTTCATCTCCTTAGCTTGCAGCGTTCAGCCAGCAATAATTGAAAAGATGAGAGGAAATGAGGAGAGGAGAAAGGAAACAAGGAGACGGACAAGAGAAATGGGATGTGGTTTAATAATTCTGTTTATCCCAGCTTTATCAATTTGAGGTCCGTCTTTCACCTGTTAATAAACCCAGGTGATGTGAGGTTTATTCAGACAAGTCTGATCAGTCCAACACTGCTTGATTCTGATTGGTTGATGATGGAGAAGTGAAATAATGCAGCATAGCAAGATCAAACATTGGACTATTTCTCCTGAATTGTTCTTCAACAAATTAAAAAACAAATAGTGTCCAATGCCTTTCATTGTTAAATTTTATTATTTTTCTCTCTTTCTTTTTTCTATCCTTTTTGTTGGAAACTTTCTTTTTTTTTTTTTTATGAGTTAGAAAGGCTCTTTTCATGACTGTTTAAAATGAACTGTTTACAATTTCAATCTAGTTTTATAAAAATGTGATGTACAATGGACCTATGTTAATCTAAATGTATCTGAATCTTGATGTATTCCCTGTCCTTTATCTTCCTTAAAAATATCAAATAAAAAAGTTTTAAAAAAACCTCTGACAACTCCTGTTTATTTTATTTATCTATTTTTTATTTTCATTTATATCTTTATTTTCATTGTATTAATTTACAATTTATTCATTGATTGACTTAGATATTTTTTTCATTTAGTATTTATATTCATTTTATTCATATTTATATATTTATTTTCATTTATATCTAATTCCATTTTTATATGTATTTTCATTTTATCTATTTATTTATATATTTATTTTCTTTTATATGTTAATTTTTATTTTATTTATCTGTTTATTTATATATTTAATTTTATATTATTTTCATTTTATTTATTTATTTATTTATTCCATTAATTTCATTTTTTAAATATATTTTCATTTTATTTATGTATTTATTTTTTCCTTCCATTTTTTTGTATGAAGGACAGTCAACACTAATATCTCTGACCTGCTTAGATTTTAAATTAAAAATGCGTCATTGGACTCAGCTCCTTTTTTTTTTTAGAACATTTTAAACCAATTTGAATCTGGAAAGTTACCCTAACTAGAAATGTATTTTCAAACTTTCAGCAATTTAAAAGATTTTCACTCAATTTGCGTCATTCTGCAACGTGAAAAAAACTTTCTTAATTTGTTTGTTGTGTTAAAAAGAAAAGTTTGAATCAATCAGAGGGCTGGGGAAAGCTATTTCAAAAGTTTCTTTGTGTTAAAGCGGTGAATGTGGTATTGGCTGACTGTGATTGCTTGTTTTATCAAAAGGAGTTTTGGTTTATCTGAGAATTGAAAAAGTTTTATTTAATCATTTTATGCTGTTTTATCAACTTCTTGAAGCAACTTAACCCCACAGATCATATACAGACAATAAGATATGATTTACCTTAAAACTTACACACTAATATTTACTTAGTGGCTTTAATTTGAAGCTCTGCTTGTGCATGTTTCTGATTTCGGTTCATTTTCCTCCTGCTTTTCTGTTTACCAAATCGGATCCGGGAGGTTATTTATCTCCCTTTACTTCCTCCTGCTAAGCTGTGCTCCCCTGTGCTCCTCCGTAATATCAGGATCTTAGCCAGATTGCAATTTGAATTATTTACAATTGCCCTCTCTGCTATTCCTCATCCTTATCTGCAGCTCTCAACCTGCACGCTCCGTGTCACAGATATCCCAGACTCCACAAATAAACGTCTTGTCTGTTTGTCGATAATCTCAATTGGTCTTTCATATTAACGTTGCCCTGACGAGTGTGTACTTCATGATTAACCAGAGGTGTTTATCTAATTGCGTTTTTCACTCTGAAGCAAATGGAAATTTCTCAGGCTTGAAATATATTCAGACAGGAGCGCCGCGCTTTGATATCTTGACAAGCGAAAATGTCTTGACGGCTTATGCTCGAGCAGTAATGATGTGGAAAAAGTGGAGCCATCATGCTTAAAATGTGATTCCTGGGAGTCTCGTGAGCCGCGCGTCTGCACTTTTAGAGGTTTCATACTTGTAGTTTGTTTTACCGCATGACTGGCTGCAGATGTGCTCTTCCCTGCTCTCTCACCTTATCAATTTATTCCTCAAATTTCCATGTTTAGTCTGACAACAGAGGAGCAGGGCCAGGAGGAGGAATCAGTGATGTAAGAGCGAGAGTGACGGATGAAACAGATCCTCCATCTCTGGAGAAATGATGCATGTCAACAGACTTTACCATGAGACGGCTCCTCAGCGGAAAAGCCTGGATTTCAATTTCAAAAACCTCTAACAAGATTTAAAAAGGTGCTTTTCAGAGCGGAAAACTGACATTTTTTCAGGGCCTGTAAATAAAACACTTAACAAAAAGAAACACGTTCTGCAAAATCAACAACAGTCTGCAGGAAACTGCTCGAACTTTTTGGGAAGCTGAAAGTAAAGATAAGGATGTTTTCAACCATGAAGATACCATCTTTGACTTTTTCTTTAACCGTAGATGGATAGATTATAACTAAACAGAAGGAAAATTGGTTAAAGGGACAGTCCGTGTACCAAAAGTACATCCAAGAGTACACCAAGAGCAAAGACCTCTTCCTCCTCTTTCTCTGATTAAATTTCTACTTTCAGTCTCAGTCTTTCTCTGCTTCATGAAGGCCTACCTTTGAACATTTTTCCATTTGGTTGAATGTTTCTCTCTTTTAAGCTGAAATGCCTGGACATCTGCTCAGTTTGCTGCATGCTGAGGAACTTGTACGTGTCTGTAAATAAAACAACTGTGGTTTGTAGTCAATAGCCTGGCTCTCAAAAACAAACTGTAATACTTTGAGTACTGCACTTACTACTGATAAATACCTCATACAACCACCTTTAAAAAAATGAAGGACTTTCCCTTTAATATATGTGTTGAATTCTGCTTTTTATTCCATTATTTTAAAGTGGGTTACAAAACAAACCAAGAAATCTGGATGCTGGCACCTTGAGCTCAAACACCAGCGTGTTTAAGCTCCTGTGAGGAACTCAGTTTGAGTGGATTTTGGCGCCCCCTGTGGTCAAAGACCCACATGTAGTTTCTGGACTGATCAAGTAATTTTTCGGAACAACTTCTTACCAGATCTAACTCCACAAAGTAAGGTATCTATCAACAGTTGGGTAGAGCTGCACTTTAAAATGTGACAACAAGCTAACTTTGTCAGTTTGTAGCGTAGTTTAGCAGCTGCTATATTTCTCTCTACTCACAGCCCGGTGCTCTGAGACGTGTCTGTAACGTGTAACGTTAGTGAATCCTGGTTCTGTCCTACCAGAGCTCATCTACCAACTCCAACCTCACCAAGCAGAGCTAACGTAACCTGGCTCTTCATTTTATTGATAGACTCCTCAGCCTTTAGCCCATGTTTTAGCCATTAGCTCATGTGTTTGCCTTTGGCTTGTGTTCTAGCCTTTAGCCCGTGTTTTAGCCCATGTTTTTGCCATTAGCTCATGTGATAGCCTTTGGCTTCTGTTCTAGCCTTTAGCTTGTGTTTTAGCCTCTTGCTTGTGTTCCAGCCTTTAGCCCATGTTTTTGCCCATGTTTTTGCCCATGTTTTAGCCTTTAGCCCATTTTGTTAGCCTTGAGCTCGTTTTCTAGCTTTTAGCTCATGTTTTAGCCATTAGCCTGTTTTACAGCCATTGACTCGTATTTTAGTCTTAAGCCTGTGATTTGGCCTTAAATTCATGTTTTAGCCTTTATTTTGTGTTCCCGCCTTTAGCTTGTGTTCTGCATTTAGCCTGTGTTTTAGCCTCTAGCTCATTTTCTAGCCTTGTGTTCTAGCCTTTGGCTTGAGTTCTAGCCTTTAACTTGTGTTTTAGACTTTAGCTTGTGTTTTGTTATTTTGTCTATGTTTTAGCTTTTAGCCTTTGCTACAGCCGTCATCTTGTGTTGTAGCCTTTAGCCTAATTTATAGCCTTTGACTCGTGTTTTAGTTTTTAGTCTGTGTTTTAGCCTTATTTTCATTTTTTAGCCTGTAGTTCACGTTTTAGCCTGTAGTTCACGTTTTAGCCTTTATTTTGTGTTTTAGCCTTAAGCTTGTGCTCTAGCCTTTAGCCTGTGTTTTAGCCTTTAGTTTGTGTTTTAGCATTAGCCTGTGTTTCTGTCTGACAGTTAGGCTCCAGTGTCCACCATCACTACAAAATTAATCAGAGAAATCGTTTTCAGCAGAGAAAAACTCAGATCTCTCTTCTCTCTATGTGGTGTTGTCATGGAAACTTCTACGTACTGTAAATCAATCCAGTCCTGTCAGACCTGATTGCTAAGAAAAGCATACAGGAATAACCTGTATTGGTACTTTTTGGGCATATCTATATTTTATCAGGCTGGATAAAATGTGAAGATGTGACTTTCAAACACCAGACGTCTCACAGGAGGAATCTGCTTTTGAAGAATAAAATCAATCTTTAAGTCTGCAGCTCCTCTCTGTTTAGCCATCACAGTGCACTTTACAGAGTCCATACTTTAAATGAAGAGTGCGTGCTAAAAGGCTCATTGTTTGATGCTAAAATAATGTTTCAGTGGTTTTCAGGAAGAGGAGTTTTATGGTTTACAGATGGCACCATCAGAGCAGAATATGTGGCTACATCTGCTGCTGTAGACGCAGGAGCAGCGATGATTCATGTTAACGGCCCCGCTGCCCTTTGGGTTGGTGGATGAGGTCTTGTAAGGATCCAACCTGACCATAGCTCTTCATGACTTCCTTTTTACAGCAGCTTTACCTCACCTTGACTTGTCCCAAAGCACACAAGCTGATAGGAAATCACCCACACAGCTGCCCGGTGACAGGGTGCTTCAGACGTCAGCGGCCGAGCAGCACGGGCAGCACTTCCTGCTGGACTGACCTAAAACGTGACATCATGTCGAGGTGAGCGCGCTAATGATCCTGGCAGGAAGAGACGCTGTAGGTGATCTCTGCAATACGGCGGCAGCTCTGATGAAACCGCAGCAGGTCAGAGTCCAAATTATTCACTCCTATATGAGCGTTGTTTCTCCTGGGTGCTTGTGTTTGGGTTTAATGAGACTGCTGAGAGTAACAGACGAGAATGAATAAACGAGAGGTCGTGCAGTCTTTAAAGGAGGAATAAACCACATGAGCTATGCAAACTGACATGAGAGGAGAGGGAAAGACAGTGAACAGTGAAGCAGGGCCACATGAAGAAGAAAGATTAAGTATTGGTCATAAAAAACTCTGACTGTAGACTCATGCAGAGATCAAGTGTTCATCTGTTCATGAAACATACATTAAAGCATAACCTCACACGCTGAAAACCAGGTTATATGTCTGTAGGCAGCTCCTCTCATCTGTCTCTTATCTACATTTATACCTGCTTTATCAAGCTAACATAAAGGCTAACATCACCTTCAATCTGATTTTTTTCCTTTTATAAATTTATGACTTCATCCGTTCATATCACCTCTTTGTTCCCGTAGATTTATGACTTTAATCTCGTAAATTTATGAGCTTGTTCTCTTACATTTACGGCTTTAATCTACAAATCTCTGTCATTTTCAAGAAGGTGGCTTTAATACTTCAGCATACTTTACAAAATAAGATCCTTATTTTATAAATATTTAAGCAACAAAATCTCTCTGAGGGTAAAGTTTCATGACATGATAGGCAAAAAAATTAAAAGTTGCTGCTATGACCTCTACTGTCAAGGTTTCATCTCTTTATAATGTGTGTGTGCTATACATGCCATTTTCCCACCTTCAGTGAGTCACATGACCAGCTGTCGGAACTCTCAATCACTGTGACATCATCACCAACTGCTGCCAACTGCACGGAACTGTCTATCATTGTGACATCATCACCAACTGCTGCCCTCTCAGGAGTGGAACTGACAGAAGTTTTGAAATGCCATTCTATAGATGCCACAATTTTCACCAAATCTCTCTTAAAAATCATTTTTTTTGTAGTAAATTTTGTCATGAATCCATCTATAACATTTTTAAAGCTGTACCACTTTCACTTTTTTGTGTAGAGGCCTAACTGACACAGCTTGTGTGGAGCTGGATCCTATTCTCCCATTCATTTATTCTAATGGGGGAGCTGAAAGGGCTTCTTTGGGGTTCACCGACTTTGAGGTCATTCAAAATCCGTTTGAGAAACAACAAATTAGCGATGCACGATATATTGGTATCGACCAAAATTTACTCATGAGCTGCCGGCATTTTAAGAGCATCTTGAACTATCTTTCAAGACCCAAATAATCTTGTTTTCCATGACTTTGTTAACACCAAAAGTACCAAAACTTGAAGAATGGACTCTGTTCTTTTATGTCTCTCTTTTTGATTTTGATTTTTGATTAAAAAAAAAAAACGACAAAACATACTTTTTTGATTGTGTTCATCTTGGACGCGCCAACCTTTGATCCTCTCCATGGTTGTCTTTTCTAATGATTGTGCTGCTCTTTCTCTCTGAGCAACCTCGAAACATCATCTTAGATTGTTTTTTTGTTTTTTGTGTTTCTCCAATGTTGATATCAGTAAATATTGGTTAAAAGCCATAACAACAATATAAATATCGGACATCAGTACCTGCCAAAATTTTCATATCGGTGCATCCCTACAACATATTCTGCATACCTAACTGTTGATAAATACCTCATCTTGTGGAGTTGGATCTGGTAAAAACTGG
Source organism: Halichoeres trimaculatus (assembly GCF_033239565.1). Taxonomy (NCBI): domain Eukaryota; kingdom Metazoa; phylum Chordata; class Actinopteri; order Labriformes; family Labridae; genus Halichoeres; species Halichoeres trimaculatus. Next base: position 1,626,844 of record NW_027437181.1, on the reverse strand, counting down.
TAAAAAGTTGACGCTGGCTCCGGAAGTAGCGGAAGTCACATACACACCAAGCCAAAAAATCAATTTTCAAAGCAGAAATTAACCTATTTACAGCCTGGTTTAAAAAATGTCTCCTGTCTGAGTCACTAATTTTAAAACCAGCTTTTTTTTATAACTCGGCCGTTCAGAGGATATTAAGATTTTGAGCTCCCCCAATAAGAGGCACAGCTGAGGGTCATGTGACGGCTGGCGCCCTATGGCTGTAGGCAAAGCCCTTTCCACTACCAATATGGCCGCTATAGCCGATCTGCTTCGTTATCCATTTCAGAAACAGACGAGTGACATTGGCGAGACTACGTCCACGTTTTATACAGTCTATGGTACAGCCATGTTTCCTGCGCTGACAGATATTTCCACTTCAAGGATAAATCTCTGATCGGACTCATTGCTCTGATAGAAACAATCAAAATGCTTCACAGCTGAAGTGCTTTTGTTTCTTCAGAGCTTTTGAGGATATGAAAACAGCTGAATACAGCGTTAAGGTACAATAACTTGTGTGTGTAGTGGTAGTGAAGGAGTGTAAACAAAAGCTGCCAGCAGTGGATTAATTTACTCGTCACACAGCCTGCAGGGAGGTCGACGGCTCTCAACTCAAGCTCAAGCAGAGACGTGAACAATGGAATGAAACCGGCCAATCGAAATTGCTGACACTCAATAGATAGCAAACAAGTGAAATAATTGGCCGTCCTGACTCCAGCTCCTTGATGGGTTACCCCTGAGATGCATATAAAGCTGTTGTGCCACTCTGCTGATGGGCCTTGGACGAGCCAGGTCGATACGTGAGCCGAGCCTGTTTTTGTGCTCTGATTTAGAAACCTGGTTACATCAGCGCTGTTTATCTGGAAAGACGAACACAGCCTGCTATTTGTACTGTATGACTGTAAGAGCCACACTCATCCACACCTGAGAGCAACCTGAGACCAACATTTAATGGTGTGTATTCAGACTCAGAGAAATCAATCACACAAACACGTCTTTGAGCGACGAACACTCTTTGATTCCAGATTCAAACCTAATTCCTGTTTGACACCAGCTGTGAGACGCCGCAGACTCCAGTTTTCTCTGACTTCAAACGCTGTTTGCAACAAAGAGCCCGTAGCAAGAGAGGTTTGGGTTTGACGTTGATGGGTTAAAATTAAAAGACAAAAGTCTGCCCTCACACACTCTTAAAGTGCTCCGTGTCGTCAGTCTGTGATGTTCCCTGCGCTTGTCACTTTCCGTGTTATTGGACTCATTTCAGCGCCAGCATCAGGGAGCTGATCGGGGGGATGGGGACTGGGTTGTTTTTTGTTGGTGCTGATGAATTTTGACGCATTGAATAATAACCAATTAGTTATACTTCACAGAGCAAAAAGGATACTCTTTCCCCTGCAAAAGCAAATCATTCAGTGTAAATGAAAACAGATCTAAAGACTGAATGACTCAAATACTGAGAACAGGTCTACAAACAGTTTTTCAGGAACGACCATATTTGATTTTTTGAAAATGACCACTAACATTTTTTACCATTCAAGTGACGAATGATTTTTTTCTTTTGCTTTTAAAGATTTCTGTAAAAAAAATCTTTCACTGCATGTGGCCGAACCCCCTCGTTCCATCGTCACAGACTGATGACATCACAGTTCATATGCTGCGTAAACATCGGCAAACTCATGGGCTGTGTCCGAAATGGCATACTAACATACTACTCATACTAAGTGTGACGTCAAAAATAGTATGTAGTGCGTTCACATTAAATAGTATGAAAAGACTGTGTGCGCGAGAAATACCCGGATGTATACTATATCGGTAAAAATTTTAAGTATGGGAGGTGGGCATACTAGTCGCACTCACACGCCCCATAATGCATTGCGAGCCCCGTATTTATAAATGTAAATACAGAATGAGATGACAAGATGAGAAGCAACTAAAATGGACTTAGCTCTACAGGGAAACCTAAACGTAAGTACAAAGAAATAAAGTGCCTGAGGACGGACGGATCGTCTTCAGTGTCTGCAAGCAGTAAACATTTTTTAATTTTTTGAAGAGAGATGAATTCGTCTTGAGACCGGTGTTAGCTAAAAATCATCCACCAGCGAACTTCCCGTTTTCAAAATAAAAGCATCTTTCATTATCTCCTTTAAGTTCTTTAACGCTTTTGTAAATTAGTCTCTTGTTTTGGAGCGGACCGGAAGTTTCTTTGATAGCATATTGGCGCTCTTAACAGAATGTCCGAAATGTCGAAATTAAATTCATATCCGTGCGTTTTGTGGCCCAAATGACCACATTTTGGTTTTCTACGTGATGACTTTCTCGCCTAAAATGTTCTTAAAACTTTCAAATATGGCGAATCAACTGAGATGTTTGATAGCCTGGTGTGCTTCCATAGACTTATGTGTGCTTCCAATTTTTGTCGTCGGAGGTTTTGAAATGCATCATGGGAAACCGAGTAGTATACTACAGTGTAAACGGTTGGCACTCTAATCATACTTATAGTATGTAGTATACAGTATATACACAACGACCATGTAGTATGTAGTATGTTAGTATGCCATTTCGGACACAGCCATGGTCTCCATTCGGGGGCGATATGGGGGAAATGTCAGGATGGTTTCATGTCAGGATCAGGATTTGGATTTGATCAGGATTGTTTTTTATATTCAGACTAATTCAGTCTGGTTTCCTGTAATGTGTTTTTTAAACTCTCACATTTCTCATCCTCATGAATCCGTTCATTTAAAGACGTCAGCTGAAGAGTTGTTGAGTTTCTGCTGAACGTACAGAGCTTCAGCTTTAGACCAGCAGACTATGAACAGACCAGATGGAGTGTAGTGAGATGTTACGCCTGAAATCCTGCTATTCCCCCTCCATAGATCAGTCTCTCTTATTCATGTTGGCTGTAAAACCTCAGACCTGTTGACTCCTGGTCTGGCTCCACTCATAATGTTGATTTGTTGTCATAGCCAAGAGAAATACAAACTGATTTTGACACAGTTAGTTTTATTTTGAAAGTCTCTGGGTGCTTTTTGGAAGCTTCTGGTCATGACTTCCTGTCCCACTCCATCTTCTCTACACTGAATTTGTGCGTCACAGCTCAGCGTCTGTTAGCCGTTACTGGATAGACTTTGAGTTTGATTATGCATTTGACAGGAAATGTAGATGTACATTGTAGATGACATGGTTTTGACACACTCACTAAACAAAGGACATCACCTCCTCCTTCTTCTCCTCGTGTCCAGCCTAGCACCATTGTGTACTCTGAAAGGAGGTTTCTGGCTCAGCCATCAGGTGTAATGTGCCCTTTCCTGTCCGACAGGTCCTCAGCGCCCCCTTCATTACTGCCCTCATTATCCTGACTTCATGGCAACACAAAACCACATGCTAACACTAAGACTGAGAAACCAGCAGTCAGTGAAAGTCTCTGTGTTTATTCTTCCTGTTAATGATAAAAGCTAATCAGCCATCACCAGATAATTAACACAAACTTTGTGTTTTACCCAAAGTCTTTTAACTTATAGAGTTGAAACTTACACAAGAAGCATTAAGAGCTGTTAGCTTAGCTCTTTACATTAGGCTTACAACCCTGAACTGGAAAAAACTGAAATCTTATCAAGTGTTTTTGTCTTATTTTCAGCAGAAAATGTCTTTCTAGACTTAAATTGAGCCACATTCACCTGACCCGTCCAGAAAAGTGTCTTATTTTAAGTTATTCAAAGACTAAATGAGGTCTGAATTGCTGTAACTGGTAAAAAAAAAAATTGCCAATGGAACAAGAGGAAATTTCCTGTATTAAGACATTATTCTAGTTTCAAGGAACTTAACAAACACGTTTCTTGTTCCATTTTTTTAAAATGTTACAGCAAATTAGACCTCATTTCTTTTCTCAAAATAACTTAAAACATGACATTTTTCTGAACTGGTCAGGTGAATGTGGCTCATATCAAGCCTAAAAAGACATTTTTTTTAATGTGGCTCATATCAAGCCTAAAAAGACATTTTCTACAGAGAATAAGACAAAAACACTTGATAAGATTTCAGTTTTTTGCAGTTCAGCCACTTTATTCTGCTCTTGATAACCGAACGTGGAGAGGTGTGACCTTTCTCTAAAGGTAACAGGTGATTATTACCCAGTCAGGGAATGAACATCTGAGAGCAGAAATACTTTAACTGTTTCTGTTACAGGATAAATTCCTCCTCTGAGGAATTCTTCATTAACCCTCAAGTGTGATTCCATTTTCTTCCCGTTTGTGTTGTTCGTGGCCAAAACGTCCACCCTCAATATCAAGCTATAAAAAATTAATTAATCGATATTTTTTTGAACTTTCAAAGCATTAAATCTTCTAAACTACTTCAGACCTATCTAAAAATATAAAGTTTTATATAACTTTTTGATTTTTTTTTTGTTTTATGGCATTTTTGTCATAAAAAAACGTGATTTTAAAAACAGGAAAAATTGAAAAAAAAAGATTTTTCTAAAAATAAGGTTCACGACTGAACACTTATGATCAAGATATAACAGCCTTGACTGTGTAAATATTATATAACAATATGAGTTTAAATGCATCATTACTTTTTGCACAAGGAGGATTTTAAAAAAACACACCTGTTTGTGTTGTTCGTGGCCAAAACGTCCACCCTCAATATCAAGCTATAAAAAATTAATAAATCCATATTTTTTTGAACTTTCAAAGCATTAAATCTTTTTAACTACTTCAGACCTATCTAAAAATATAAAGTTTTATGTAACTTTTTGATTATTTTTTTGTTTTATGGCATTTTTGTCATAAAAAACGTGATTTTAAGAACAGGAAAAATTGAAAAAAATGTGATTTTTCTAAAAATAAGGCTCAAAGCTGAATTCTTATGATCAATATATTACAGCCTTGACTGTGTCAATAATATATAACAGTATGAGTTTAAATGCATCATTACTTTTTGCACAAGGAGGATTTAAAAAAAACACACCCGTTTGTGTTGTTCGTGGCCAAAACGTCCACCCTCAATATCAAGCTATTAAAAAATTAATCAATCGATATTTTTTTGAACTTTCAAAGCATTAAATCTTTTTAACTACTTCAGACCTATCTAAAAATATAAAGTTTTATATAACTTTTTGATTATTTTTTTGTTTTATGGCATTTTTGTCATAAAAAAACGTGATTTTAAGAACAGGAAAATTTGAAAAAATGTGATTTTTCTAAAAATAAGGCTCAAAGCTGAATACTTATGATCAATATATAACAGCCTTGACTGTGTCAATAATATATAACAATATGAGTTTAAATGCATCATTACTTTTTGCACAAGGAGGATTTTAAAAAAACACACCTGTTTGTGTTGTTCGTGGCCAAAACGTCCACCCTCAATATCAAGCTATAAAAAATTAATTAATCCATATTTTTTTGAACTTTCAAAGCATTAAATCTTTTTAACTACTTCAGACCTATCTAAAAATATAAAGTTTTATGTAACTTTTTGATTATTTTTTTGTTTTATGGCATTTTTGTCATAAAAAACGTGATTTTAAAAACAGGAAAAACTGAAAAAATGTGATTTCTCCAAAAAAAATGTGCAGACCTGAACACTTATGATCAATATATAACAGCCTTGACTGTGTCAATAATATATAACAATATGAGTTTAAATGCATCATTACTTTTTGCACGAGGAGGATTTAAAAGGAAATATTCTTACCTTACTACTATAGGACACAAATAGCCACCCTCAATGCAGAGCTATAAAAAAATGAATTAATCTACATTGTTTTTTAACTATCACTGCTTCAAATTCTCAGCAACATTAGAGCTATACATAGATATGAAAATTATATATATATATATATATATATATATATATATAATTTTTATTTTGTATGTTTATTTAGCTTTTTTGTCAATAGAAATCACATTTCTATCAACGGGAAAAAGAGGGGATGCGTGATTTCCCCTGAAAAAGGTGCAGGGTGGATTATTTCTTTGGATTTATTACATCTTTGATCATGTCAATACTGGATAAACAATGTGAAATTAAAAGCATTTTGGATTTTTGAAAAAAAAAAATTTTTAATCAAACACAAGCTATAGTGTCTCATTCCTCTAAAGAGCAATTTTCTTTGTTTGATTTTTCTAGCAATGAAGATAAATCTAAAAGAAAAGATCAGAAGACCCTCCGAACACAAAAGACCTTAAAAAGAATGTTTATCAGTATTTGTGTGTGTGTGTGTGTGTGTGTGTGTGTGTGTCTCTGTTTTCTAAATTTCCATCTTCCAAGGACCAGACACAGCAGGTCTGCACAAAACACAAGGTCCTTTGTCAGTATGAGTCCTTGTATGTATGGTTAGGGTTGGGGGGCATAAATGTGTCAGTGTGTGTGTGTGTGTGTGTGTGTGTGTGTGAGTGTGTCTGTGTGTGTTTGTGTTTGTGTGTGTGTTTGCATGTGTGTGTGTGTGTGTGTGTGTGTGTGTGTGTGTGTGTGTGTGTGTGTGTGTGTGTGTTTGCATATGTATGTGTGTGTGTGTTTGTATGTGTGTGTGAGAGTGTGTGTGTGTATTTGATTTCCTGAAGTCCTCAGTCTTCTGAGGACCATACACAGCAGGTCCCTTCATGGCACCTTTGTCAGTGTGTGTGTGTGTGTGTGTGTGTGTGTGTGTGTGTGTTTGCATGTGTGTGTGTGTGTGTGTGTGTTTGCATGGGTGTGTGTGTGTGTGTGTGTGTGTGTGTGAGTGTGTGTGTGTGTGTGTGTGTGTGTGTGTGTGTGTGTGTGTGTTTGATTTGCTGAAGTCCTCAGTCTTCTGAGGACCATACACAGCAAGTCCCTACATGGCACCTTTGTGTGTGTGTTTCTGTGCATGTGTGTGTGTGCATGTATGTGTGTGAGTGTTTGGTGTGTTTGTGAGTGTGTTTGCTGTGTTTATGAGTAGGTTTGGTGTGGTTGTTAAGTCCTTTTTCGGAGATAAGGTCCATGATCCTAATTTTTTGGATTTTTTATGCCCTCAGAAGGGCCCTGCACAGATTCTTTGTTTACGTGTTTGTTTATGTGTGTGTGTGTGTGTGGGGGGGGGGGGGGGGGGTGTGTGTGTTTGTGTTTGTATGTGTTGCCTAAGCCTATAGCTCACTAAGAAACATGTTTCTGAGGTTGATTTTAGCAGCATTGAGGACTAAGAGTCTGTACCAGCATGGACTGTAAATACAGGGCGGGGCCTAGGTGGGCGTGTCTGTCCATCCATACATATTTATGAGTGACAATTTTACAATCTCTGGTCAAATGGGTCCTGTTGATGTTTTTTTTTTCTCAATCATACTCACACCTCTTTTTTATATCAGTAGCAATATACCAAGACTATTTTATGATTTTCAACTTTTTTTTTGCCATGCATTTTTCAGGAAATAAAACCCAAGCCTTTACTAAAATTTACATTAGATGATAATCTGGTAATATATTGTGATTTAGGGGGTTCATCCCATACAAAACATTTTTTTCAAGTATTTTGGAGGTAGATGTTTAGATTTATCAAGAAATATTTGAAAATGCATGATAATATGTCAGGATTATATGACGCCAAAAATGTGCGGTTATAATGGGAGTAAATGGTGGCCGTTGCGGTCTAGATCGACGGGGATTAGATAAAAAAATCTACCTCCTAGTGTGGGCACTTCTGATGGAAAAATAAAAGGATTTTACAAAAACCTTTGAAAAATACAATCATTGCCAATTTTTCATACAGCTAGCCCTTAAAATGACCGATTCGTCGAAAGACGAATATAAGAAAATGAAGAAAATGTTCCTTTTTGGGCCAGATCGACTTATGAGGGTTAAACATTACTGAGGAATGAGAGAAAGAAGCTCTTGACCTTTGAATCAGAGACACTTGTAGTTAAACCTTTTTTAATGAAGGGCTGATCATAACTCGACAGGTCTCTGACAAGAAGGGGAACGCCATGTGGTGCTTAACGTCCAATCAGATACACATACAGGTGTCAGATGGATCAGCTTCATCATCAGGATGTAGGAGGTTCAACTCAGAAAGTGAGTCGATGTCAGATCTTATAAATCTGGATGACCCTGTGGTCTGCGACGCAAGATATCACAAGCACAGACTGTTTAAAGAGTGGACAGCGTAGCTCCTGATTTAGCTTTTAGCCTGTGTTTTAGCCTTTAGCTTGTGCTCTATCTCTCTCCTGTTTCTCTTTCTTCTGCTCTTCTGTCCTTTTTCTGTCTGACAGTTAGGCTCCACAGTTAGGGTTGCATCGATATAAAAATTTTGGCCGATACCGATATCTGATATTAATATGATTGTTATGGCCGATAACCGATATTCACAGATATTGATATTGTTAAAAATAAAAAATAAAAACAATCTGAGATGATGTGTTGAGGTAGTTCAGAGAGAAAGAGCGGCACGATCATGAAAAAAGACAACCATGGAGAGGATCACCTTTTTTATCGCGAGACGAACGCGATCAAAAAAAGTTTGTTTTGTCTGTTTTTTGGGATCAAAAACGGGAAGAGAGACTCCACTCTTCTCAGGTAGTTTTGGTGTTTACAGAGTCAGAGAAAACAAGATTATTTGGGTCTTGGAAGAATCGTTCAAGATGCTCTGAAATGCCAGCAGCTAATGAGTAAATACTGGCCAATACCGATATTGATATCGATATATTGTGCATCACTAATTTGTTGTTTTTCAAACAGATTTTGAATGACCTCAAAGTCAGCAAAGAAGCTCTTTCAGCTTCCCCCATTAGAATGAATGGGAGAGGAGGATCCAGCTCGAAACAAGCTGCAGCAGTTAGGCCTCTACACAAAAAAGTAAAAGTGTTACAGCTTTAAAAATGACATGGATGGATTCCTGACAAATGTAACTGCAAAAATATCAGATTTTTAGAGAAATTTGGTCAAAATGGTGGCATCTCTGAGGAGGCGTTTTAAAACTTCAGTCAGTTCCACTCCTGAGAGGGCAGCAGTTGGTGATGATGTCACAATGACTGACAGTTCCGTGCAGCTGGAAGCAGTTGGTGATGATGTCACAATGATTGAGAATTCCGTGCTGCTGGTCATGTGACTCACCGAAGGCGGGAAAATGGAGTGTAAAACACACACACATTATAAAGGGATGAAACCTCGACTGTGGAGGTTAAAGCAGCATAAGGTCTACAGAGCGAGGACCCGACCAACACGGCTTACTGCTTTCATTATTTTTGTATTGATAGTGATGCCGATAAACCCTGTATCCCTCCACACAGACAAAAGACTTCCCCCCAGGTTAGTTATTCCCTTTCCGGGTCAACGAGTAGACCGGTGAATTGGGGAGCCGATGATTGAAGACCGGCATGAACTCCATGACTGTCAGGTGGTGTTTTAGGTTTTTCTCACTATCCTTTTCTTCTTCCATGATTTAAAAGTCAGGTTCAACAGGTAATAACTCCTATGAGGGGAAGATTGCTGATTGTTCCTGAAGCTGGAGGATCATCCCTGGTGGTCTGCTTCTGTTTTTCTGTTTTTCTGTTTTTCTGACGGCTGATTCTCCCTGGAGGGGGTGATAAAGCCGAGCAGACACAGCTGTAAAGCCACACTGAGACAGCATAAAACAGCCATACATCAATTTTCAATATCACGGCGCTGAGTCAGACTCATCTTTATTCACTTTGACACTTTGAGTCTCTCTGTGGCTCCCCTGGAGTTAACCCCGCGGGACCTTTTCATCATCCAAAGGAACTAACAAAGTGAAACAAACGGCCACCGCTTCAGCCGCGCGGAAGATGTGTGAGCCGTTTGAAGTCGCTTCCAGCTGCGTCACGGAGCTTTTTATCAGCTCTAAAGCAGGTGTAATAAACTGGACCAGTGAGCGTGACCATCCCTGAAGCCGCAGAAAGAGTTCATCAACATGCACCCACCGCCACACTCTGCTTAAGCCGCGGCGTCTGGAGGGCTTTGCACTCTGGAGGAATGGCAGCCGTGTGTACACTCAAATCTGCAAAACCGCTTTGAGGGAGTTACCATGGTGATGGAGGAGGTAAAAAGCAGCAGGTTGTGATAAACAGAGATAAACTAGAACACTGGAAACCTTGGGACAATGGGAGATACAATCAAAGCCTTTAGAGGAGAGTGAGTCCAGAAAAACCAAAGAAGAAACACGTTGGTTTGTTCAGCCAGAAGAATTTATCTCAAAATATAAAACACATTTACAAATAACTGAGTTTCCAAGGCACTCTGGGTTTTAAACTCTCAGACAGATCACTCTTCACACACACGGCGCCCTTTACGACGATCGGTGCTTCTCTGAAAGAGCCAAGGCTGTTTAGCTCACAACTGTTTTATAAATATAACTATAGATACAGTTCACACCTTTTATAGGCCACATCACAAAGCTGTGCTGCTACTCAAACAGTCCGTGGAAAACTACGATCAAAGCCTGAAACACTGGTGTTGATACTGAGAAGCAGAGATGTTGATTTAAATTAAAATACAAACAGAAAAAAAAAATAACAATGATTTCCAGGCCGTCAGGTGGTACCGCATTGGAAACAGTTGTGGCTCTGTAGTGGAAAGCGCTGCATAGATTCAAAATCATTTACAAACAAAAGATGGTAACTAAAACTATCACTAGAGGGAACCACAAAAACAGGTCCCCTGAAGAAAGGTGATTCAAGGGACTTTGAACATGGCATGGTTGTTGGTCTAAGTATTTCAGAAACTGCTGATCTACTGGGATTTTAACCCACAACCATCTCTAGGGTTTACAGAGAATGGTCCCAAAAAGAGAAAATATCCAGTGAGCAGCAGTTCTGTGGGACAAAATGCCTTGTTGATGCCAGAGGTCAGAGGAGAATGGACAGACTGGTTGGAGCTGATAGAAAGGCAACAGTAACTCAGAGATTTCTCGATTTCTGCTCCACATTCAGATGGTAGGCTCAGAATTTGGCCTCAACAACATGAAAGCATGGATCCATCCTGCCTTGTATCAACGGTTCAGGCTGCTGCTGCTGGTGTGATGGTGTGGGGGATATTTTCTTGGCTCACTTTGGGCCCCTTAGTACCAACTGAGCATGGTTTAAAGTCCACAGCCTACCTGAGTATTGTTGCTGACCATGTCCATCCCTCTATGAGCACAGTGTACACATCTTCTGATGGCTACTTCCAGCAGGATAACGCTCCATGTCATAAAGCTGGAATCATCTCAGACTGCTTTCTTTAACATGACATTGAGTTCCCTGTACTCAAATGTCCTCCACAGTCCCCAGATCTCAATCCAATAGAGCACCTTTGGGATGTGGTGGAACGGGAGATTCTCATCATGGATGTTCAGACGACAAATCTGCAGCAACTGTGTGATGCTATCATGTCAATATGGACCAAACTCTCTGAGGAATGTTTCCAGGACCTTGTTGAATCTATGACACCAAGGATTAAGGCAGATCTGAAGGCGAAAGGGGGTCCAACCCGGTACTAGCAAGGTCTACCTGATAAAGTGGCTGGGAAGTGTACAGGGAATTTGACTTGGTGTATTGGTATTGGTGCAAACAATTAACAAGGAAATAACGTGAGACTATCAACGTTTTTAATAATTCAGAATTACAAGCTATACACTATAAAATGAATATAGAAAAGTTAAAGAATATGTCTAAAAAATGTTGTAAGAGCAGAAACTGTGATTTATGAAGTGAGTGATTTCCATCGTCCTAAAGACGTCTGACAAACATAAACCATTTCTTTTACTCTTTGATAAATAATGTCCCTCCCCTGAAATGATAGCATCATTAAAGCTAAAAAGTGCATTCACTGAGTGTTTGTGGTCAGATCATGTCCTGACAGTGAAGGAAAATGCACAGACTGATCCTTTATTCTGCCATAATTAACATAATAAACACCACGCTCAGCACGTCTCAGAGCAGAGGAGGAAACTGATCTCTTTTGTCTCTGAACGTGTATGAATTAAACTGAAGCCGGTTTGAGAACTCAGACGAGTATTGTTGTGCTGAAAAGCGTTGCTCGTGTAGTATCAGCGTGTCCCTGAAAGCACATTTGCAAACAACTGTCTTCCCAGAAAAATGACAGCCAAGTCTTTTCTTTTTTTTTTTCTCCGAGCGGCTGGAACAAGATTTGTCAATCTTATCTGCTCCTACAGCACAGCTAAAGTCGTCTGAAAGGCGCGAGGCGAGTGGCTAAAGAATGTGATTTCAATATTAAAATGAGGGTTTGCATCTTGATTCGGAGGCGATCAGCCGTGGAGGTTATCTTTCCAGCGCCTTGACTCAGACGGCTTAGCGTACTGTACGCATCGAGTCTGACAGAGGGGATAAAGTTTGGAAAACACAAGTTTGTGGAGCTGCTGTTCAACGTTTTTAAGAATGAATCCTGCTACAGCGGGGCAAAAAAGTCCAGGTTTCATTTTTAAATTATGGTGGGAAAAAAGTATTTGGTCAATAACAAAAGTTCAGCTTGAAGCTTTGTAACATGACCTTTGGCCACGTTTCATCTTCATTGCTCTCACTGATGAAGGAGGTTTTGGTTTCAAATCTCACCAAACATGGCCACGTTCATTCTTCCCCTAACACAGACCAGTCGTCCTGTTCCCTTTGCAGAAAAAAAGCCCAAAGCTCGAGGTTTCCACCCCCAAGCTTCACAGTAGGTACGGTGTTCTTGGGATGAACTCAGCATTTTTCTTCCTCCAAACACCACGAGTTGAGTTTTTAATAAAAAGTTCTGTTTTCATCCGACCTCATGATTTTCTCTCAATCCTCTTCTGGATCATCCAGACCAGGGGTCTTTAACTTTTACTTTCATAGGAGCTGTTTTTCCTCAGCTCACCTGGACTAGAGTCATTCAGAAGCCACAAAATCTACGTTATCTTCTCCATAAAGCCTATAAAAGGTATTCAATTCTTTGCATAGTCGAAATCCAGGAAAAAAATTACCTGACAAGATGCTTTTATATTACTAAAAAAGTTTTTATTCCATCAAACTTTTGTTTCAAATAATTTGCAAAATTTCATAAAATTTTGCATAATTCCCCAAAAAGGACATTTTAAAAATGTATAAAAATTTCATAAAACTTAGAAATTTCCAGAATTTGCATTAAAAAGAAATAAAAAATTTGCAAAAAATCACAAAAAACATTTAATGTGAAAAAATTTGTAAAAATTTCAAAGAAAAAATATAAATAGTCTGAAAAGTTTTAAACTTAAAAAATTCTTAAAAATTTCAAACATTTTTCAAAATACTTCTTAACTTTTGTTAATCAAAAAAATTGCACAAGTTTGGAACATTTTTGAAATTTGAAAATGTTCAAAAATTTTGAAAACACTTTTAATTAAATTTTTAAAAGATGAACAATTTCTGAAATTGAAAAAAAAAATGCAAAAAATTGCAAAAAAAAAAAAAAAAAAAAAAGAAGAAAATTTTAAGATAGGCCAAAATATTTTTTAAAAAACCCATAGATTTAAAAAAAAACCTAAGAAAAAAATCAGTATTTTTTTTAAAGGAAACTTGAATTTGATAACATAATTGATAATATTACTTGACTCATCATTTCTTGTTGTGAATGTCTTGACACATTGGCCAGGCTTTATTGCAAGAAGTTAAGCAGAGCTGCAGTGTGCAGACCCAGGTTGTGCTCTCTGGTAAACTTCAGACCAGCCTGGACATGTATTGATAGTATGGTCCTGGCTCTTTTCGGGTCAGTTATCAGGTCCCTCCATGTAGTTCTGGGATTTTTGCTCTCTGCTCTCATGTTCATTTTGACCCAATGGGATGAGATCTTGTGTGGGGCCCCAGGTTGGCTCCAAACTGCTCACCTATTATAGATCCACTCTTCACAGCTCTTTGGTCTTGGCCATGGTTGAGTTTGGAGTCTGTCTTTATACAGATAAACTGTTCAAACAGGTGACATTAAAACAGGTGAGGAGTGGAGGACAGAGGAGATTCCTGAAGAAGAAGCTATCGATCTGAGAGAGCCAGAAATCTTGTTTTTTTTATCGCCCAAACACTTATTTTCCACCATAATTTACAAATAAACTCTTTGAAAATCCTACACTGTGATTTCCTGGATTTTTTCTCATGTTGTCTTTCACAGTTGAAGTGTTTCTCTGATGGAAATTACAGATCTCTCTCGTCTTTCTAAGGAGGAGAAGTTGCAAAATCAGTGGCTGACTGAATACTTTTGTGCTGCACTGTACTTAGGTTTAAATCAGCAGTTATGATAAAAGAGACAGCTGATTACCTTCCAAAAACATCACAACACAACGAATGTTCAGGTGTAGTGAACCTGGAAAGCTTGAAAAAGGAGCTCTGTTGGAAAAACAGCCAAACAACCCATGTTGAGAGATATACTTTCTGCTATTATGCCACACAAGTTTAGTTCAATATTCCAACAGAGTCCAATTCTAAAAATTTACAAAGTAAACAAATCCCACGCTGTTTAAAAAATGTCACTGGCGGTACTGGTAATGGCCGCCCATTCTTTACTGTGAGATCTCCCTGGGAGCAGCCGCTCTGCAGATCATCCACCATCCCGTACTTTCTCTCTGCTTCTGTTGCTAATCCCTCCTGGGCGGACAAAACTGAATAATTCAGCCGCTGAATAATGAAGTGCAACGAGCATCAGGGAACACAAACTACGAGGAAGGTGAAGCGTGACACGAGACAACATTCATTAAGAGCTGAACAGAAGTGCAGTGATTGGCTCGCAGCCCGATACCCAAACTCTCGTTGGGTTTTAACGCCAAAGACAAACTCAGATAGAGATAAATCACGCTTAGCAATCACATAATCACCCAGGAAGCAACAATAACAGTGAGATAAAAGCCAGCACAAAGTAACGGCAACTCCAAGGCCTGTGGTTGCAAATCTAGCTGAGACAGGAAGTGGGGGAAGAAAGGGAGCAGGTTGTTATTTACAGAAACGTACAAAGGCATTAGAGTCAGAGCCGGCCTTGGCGTAAGTCTTGGGGGATAATGTTCTCTGTCCCAACACATGAATAATGTAACACAAGTGGATTCCAAATTACCAATGATTTATGACAGGGCTGTGTGCTCTGAGTCATCCTCACCCTGCAGTGGTCGTTAGGAGCCTCTAGAGGGAGCACCCCATGTCAGGCATTATCAGCACAAACACATGGGATTTTCTTTTTCTGCTTTACTTTCAATATTTTAATTTATCTACTTTCATAAAGCTCGGGTCTTTTACTGAAATAAAAACCAGCGAGTCTTTGATTAATGCTTTAGTGTAAAAACTACAATTACCAACACAGCTGTGCAGTAAGGGCAGGTCTGTAACGAGATTACTCATAGAGACCCAACATAATCCATCATCAACTCACAGAAACCTCAAATAAAAACAGGGTCATGGCTGTTTTTACTCCTGCAGCCTGTTTGTATTATTCAAAGTCTTCATTTTCCCACTGTCATGTTTACTGGTTGCACTTCACACTGGCTACATGATGCAAGCTAATGTTAGCCAGTTAGCCCACCAACATGATGAGCAAGGAGGTCAAATGGCTTAACCACTTGCAATCTGTCGTGCACAAAAGCTTCATCCTCAGCTCCGTAAGAAAGAAACTTCTAAAAACCTGGGTAGACTCTGAAAGAAGAAACCGTATCAGCCAATCCAAGCTCAAGCTTCTAGTTTTTTCTCCATTCATATTAGCCAGGTTAGCTTAGAATATGAGGCTACGAGAAATACGGATTTGGGAGCCATGCTGAAAAAAAACATTTCTCTAAAAAGACCTGAACTTCCCGTCTCTGTTATCCACACTGGGTAGATGATAACGTGCCAAATATCAAACACAACACACAAATACAGACGTTTATAAACTGGCAGATCAGCTTTTACTGCAGGGGGCTTTTACTGCTGTTAGACCACTTTCCTCCAAGTGCAAAACCAATGTAGAAAAGAGTCTCCCGTGTGGCAAAACATACAAAACAAACCCAAAATGCAAAACCAGATGCATCAGATGGTTACATAGTGTGTTGGTGACAGCTGTACGAACGTTAATGTAAAGATGTTGTTTTGAAGGGTTCAAATCTCCAATAAAAAAAAAATAAAAAAATTTGATTTTGTTGAAATTTTTTAAAAATTTCAAAATGGAAAGTTTCACAAATTTTTAAAATTTCAAAAGTTTAAAAAATTTACGCAACAAAAAAAAAATTCAAAACCATTTGAATTTTTGCAAATTTATCTAAAATTGTTCTGGAAGATTCAAATTTTAAAAATTTCATTTTTTGTTTCAATTTTCAGAAAGTTTAGAAAGTGATTGAGAAAGTGATTAGAACATCAGCCAAGTTTTAGAAATTTATGCAATCAAAATAATATATCACAACGTTTTGAAATTTCTGCAAATTTTTTGAAATTTTTAAGTTTTTTGAAATTTTGCAAATTTGTATAATATGATGTTCTGGGGGTTCAAATTTTCAAATTTTCAAAACTTTATTTTTTCAATTTTGTTGAAATTTTTAAAATTTAAAATTGAAAGTTTTGCAAATTTTTAGAATCTCAAATGTTTTTGAAATGTATGCAATTACAAAAATATATCAAAACCTTAAGAAATTTTTGCAGATTTTTGAAATTTCAAAACTTTTTCAAATTTTGCAAATTTATCTAGGATGTTGTTCTGGAGAGTTCAAGTTTTTATTTATTTATTTATTTTTTTTATTATTTTTTTTTTTTTTAATTTTTTTTTGTCGTTGTTGTCGTATTTTTTTTTATATATTTTATAATTTAAAGTTGTGCAAATTTTTCAAATATCAAAAGTTTTTTAAATTTATGCAATTTAAAAATGTATCGAAACCTTTTAAAATTTTTGCAAATTTTGCAAATTTCAGAACTTATTTGAAT